>NC_090380.1:20038629-20641153 GCF_036365525.1 Heterodontus francisci | reverse complement strand
TGCACGACTGGTGAAGGTAATGAATGTTTAAGGTGATGGATGGGGTGCTAATCAAGCAGGCTGCTTTGTCCTGGATGCTGCACTCATCCAGGCAAGTGGAGAGTATTATTACATTCCTGATTTGTGCCTTGTAGATGGTGGACAGGCTTTGGGGAGTCAGGAGGTGAGTTAGTCGCCACAGAATTCCCAGCCTCTGACCTGCTCTAGTAGACACAGTATTTATATGGCTGATCCAGTTAAGTTTCTGGTCAATGGTAACCCCCCAAATTGTTGATAGTGGGGGATTTAGCAATCGTAATGCCCTTGAATATCAAAGGGAGGTGGTTAGATTCTCTCTTGTTGGAGATGGTCATTGCATGGCATTATGTGGCGCGAATGTTACTTGCCACTTATCAGCCCAAGCCTGAATGTTGTCCAGGTCTTGCTGCATGCAGGCACGGACTGCTTCAGTATCTGAGGAGTTGCGAATGGTGCTGAACATTGTGCAATCTTCAGCAAACATCCCACTTCTGACCTTATGATTGAAGGAAGGTCATTGATGAAGCAGCTGAAGATGGTTGGGCCTAGGACACTACCCTGAGGAACTCCTGCAGTGATGTCCTGGAGCACAGATGATTGACCTCCAACAACCATCTTCCTTTGTGCTAGCTACTTCTGCTCCTATGTTCCTATGTGACTCCAACCAGTGGAAAGTTTCCCCCTGATTCCCACTGACTTCAGTTTTGCTAGGGCTCCTTGATGCCATACTCAGTCAAATGCTGCCTTGATGTCAAGGGCAGTCACTCTCACCTCACCTCTGGAATTCAGCTCTTTTGTCCATGCTTGGACCAAGGCTGTAATGAGGTCAGGAGCTGAGTGGTCCCTGCAGAACCCAAACTGAGTATTAATGAACAGTTTATTGCTGTGTAACTGCCATTTGATAGCACTCTGGACAACCCCTTCTCATCACTTTGCTGCTGATCCAGAGTAGACTGATGTGGTGGGAATTAGCCGGATTGCATTTGTCCTGCTTTTTGTGGACAGGGCATACCTGAGCAATTTTCCACATTGTTGGGCAATGCCAGTGTTGTATTTGTACTGGAACAGCTTGGCTAAGGGCACAGCTAGTTTTAGAACACCGGTCTTCAGTACTACAGGTGGAATGTTGACAGGGCCTATAGCCTTTGCTGTACCCAGTGCCATCAGCCTTTTCTTGATATCACGTAGAGTGAATCAAGTTGACTGAAGACTGACATCTGTTTGTCACAGCATTTGTTAGAGTATTTGTCATTTGTCGTGGTATTTGTCACAGCATTTGTCACAGCATTTATCACAGTATTTGTCATATTATTTATTTGTCATATTGTTTGTCACACTCACTCTGCTGTTCCTCCCAGCTTCCAGCCTCCTGCACCACTGGTCGGTCAGGCAGCAGTTCTTGGGTAACTGAGGACATAAATACACAAGGGCAGGGTTGGGGTGAGGGAATGTGGGGGTGGCAGGGGTAAACAAGAACCGCATGCTTACCGCATCTGCAGCTTGTACATCATAACAGATTGTGGGATGATAGTGAAGAGGGATTTGACAAGGTGCATTAGGCAGGAACATACTGTCATTCTCAATAGCTTCAGCCCCACTGCTGTGCCTGTTCCCCATAGTTTGCTGCTGCTTCCTCCGATTATGGGCCACTTTGTCCTGCAAATGAGAGGGAAGTGTGTCAGCGAGTGTGGTGCAATATGTTTGGGTGATGTGCCTGCCACAGTTGAATAGTTGCCAATGTGTTAAAGCTGTGAGATATGGGTGTGAGACTTGCAGCAGTGCTATGTGTGTGTGAGTGAGGTGAGGCTGTGAAGGTTAGGTATGAATTGTGATTGTTCGAGATTGTTGGTGGGCGAGTGAAGGGAGTGTGGTGAATGGAGCAGCATGTGAGGCTAGTGGTGTGGTTTCTGGCATATGACACGTGAAGATGCATTTACTGGCCTTGAGCACATGTGTGAGGGTATTAAACTGCTTGCGTCACTGCATCCAGGTCCACGGGGTTAGACTATTGGCATTGATTGCCATGGCCACCTGCTCCGGCTGTCTTCTTAGCATGCCTGGAGGACCTCCTGGCCACCTGAGGGAAGAGGACCTCTCTCCTCCTACGCATCTCCTGCAACAAGGCCACGAGTGCTACATCAGAGAACCTTGGGGCACGCTCTGTAGCCTGTTCCATCACTTTTCTATATTCTTCCTGCTCTTTAACTCCTCTTTCACCACTTCCAGCCTCTGTTGCAGCCGAAATGCATCTCACCTTTAAGAGGCGCAGCACAGGTTAGCTTTAAATGGTGCTAGCTTCACTTGAACTTGGGCCCCCTGCTGAGGCACGCAGTCACTCAGCAGCGTGTTTAGCGCTGGGCTGCACACCACAATCATTATAATTAGCAGGTAGGACCAGGTTTATGATCCCTACGCCGGATTTCAGGGCCTGTCCAAATTAGGTCTCCCTTATTGTTCTACTAGGCACTTTGCAGCCCTCAAGAATTACTGAGTCGTTCCAGCATATTCCCTTTTATGTCTCATATTTCCAACATCGGCAGCTTTTAGACATTTTGCCCACCAATAGTAGTGCAGGAATATTCACATTTTCCCATCTAGCGTAAAGCCCCAGGGACTTAAACTGCAAAACAAGTTCAATAAGGAGACAGTAACAGCCAGAAGCCTGGGCCAGGAGCATTTCACTTGAAAATTTGCAAAAAATAATGCAGATTTTCTCCTGGTTACTCATCCTCAGTGATATCCATCACTGACAGTCTTTCTACTTAAGCCTAAAGCTTCTCTGGCACTGCATCTATGACTCAGGATCAGTACGCTCTGTGGCAGTGGGATGGATGTGCGATGTATGTTCTCCTGCAATGTCCTCTGTGCCTTCATATTGCCAATTCCTTCTCCAGCACTGCATTCGTGTTGGTGCTGGCTCCTTCCTTCATGCTCACGAGCCATGGAAAAGACCTGTCACCGAAATTGCCTCACTGCTGAGTTCTGTCTCTTAGCTCCAGTATAAAACGCAGAGAAATCCAGCACCAACCCATATTCGAAGGGCAATGTGGAATACTTGTGACAAGTGTCAGGTTGCAAAATTATGTCTGCACTTCTTTCCACTGCCACTTTATCAGTATTTAATAAGACAAACAATTCTGATACATGCACTACAACTGGAACTTCCCCAGCCTCTGCTCACCAATTCCCAAGCTCCACCCTACACAAGCTCCAACAAGGAACAGAAGGCTCTGTTGATAGGGTGGGATAAAGTAAACTGGCAGGAGGTTTGTGTGGAGCACTTAGACTGAATGGCCTATTTCTGTCCTGTTAAAAATAACTTGTGTAAAACTGTTACGACCAGGTGAGAAGGGGTCTAGGGGTTCCCTCTCAGCCTTTGCCTGGTTTAACCGTAACAGGGTTTAATTTTAGAAACACTGTGTTTTTAGCTCCCCCTCAGTGAGTCCTTGTTCACTGCTCCAATTGTAAGGCAAAGAAATCAGACAGGTTACCTTAGATTTAAACAAGAAAGGTGGAAGTTTATTAATCTTAAACTCTAATCCAGTTAGCGACTACAAATATGCGACATGGCCAAACTAGCACACATATGGGCGGCACAGTGGCGCAGTGGTTAGCACCGCAGCCTCACAGCTCCAGGGACCCGGGTTCGATTCCAGGTGCTGCCTGTGTGGAGTTTGCAAGTTCTCCCTGTGTCTGCGTGGGTTTTCTCCGGGTGCTCCGGTTTCCTCCCACAAGCCAAAAGACTTGCAGGTTGATAGGTAAATTGGCCATTATAAATTGTCACTAGTGTAGGTAGGTGGTAGGGAAATATAGGGACAGGTGGGGATGTTTGGTAGGAATATGGGATTAGTGTAGGATTAGTATAAATGGGTGGTTGATGTTCGGCACAGACTCGGTGGGCCGAAGGGCCTGTTTCAGTGCTGTATCTCTAATCTAATCTAATATGTGATAAACACATATGCAGTTAGAGACAGAAAAAAGTAGATAAGTATAAACGGGAAATGTTTGAGCAAGATCTGGATTATAATTACAGTCCTTTAAGTTCAATGTGGAATCTTTGGTTGCCGGTGAGTCCTGCTGTTCGTTGGGACCCAGTTCACGCTTCAGCTTGTTTCGATGTCGGAGTCTTTTCTCTCTTGAGGTTTTTGTGTTTTCCGTGGGTCTGGTGGCTTGGGAGAGAGAGAGAGAGAGAGAGACAGCCAGGAGAGAGGCTTCCTTGTTCCAGCTTCAGTTGCAAACTCTGGTCTGAATTCAAACTGTCCTGTGTCTAGGTCAAAAACCTGGATCAGTTGGTTAGTCATGTGACCAGCTGATTTAACCATTCCCATCCTTGTGGATTGTATCATCTTAGCAGTCCCTGGAATGCACGTCCTTACACCTTCAATGCCTGGTGATCAAAATCCATTTGGGTTAATTGGTGCAGTGAGTAGTTCTTTGGCTGTACAAGCACTATCTCTTAATATGCAAACGTCCTCCAGTCAAAGTTTGTTCAGTTTGTTTCTACTGTACCTACCCACGGTGTTTTTTTTCATGTTTGTACTTGTGACTGTTCAGTTTTCAGTCCATTAACACCCTATCTGTACTAATGATTTGTCTTTCAGCACACCATTAACATATTGTTTGCCTTTGCTCCATGACCTTCTGGTCAGCTATTCTGTGACCTTGTCCTATCAACACCTTCTCTTTTGTTATCTCTTGCCCCACCCCTGCTTTACTTGCTTAAAATCCTTTACATTTCTGAAATCTGCCAGTTCTGAAGAAGGGTCACTGACCTGAAACGTTAACGCTGCTTCTCTCTCCACAGATGTTGTCAGACCTGCTGAGTATTTCCAGCATTTCTTGTTTTCTTCCAGTCAAAGGTCTGGTGATCTCTTAAACAACTCATTCTTCACTCCAACAACAGTTTAAAATCAATGTCCATATGACAAAATTAATATGCCTCATTCTTGGCAGGTTGGGGTCTGCATGACAATAACTCAGCCACAGCTATAGTCTCACTTGCCCATCCCCTGTGTCTTCACCAACCTTACTGACTCCCTGGTTCCCAATGGATTGAGTTCCAAATCCTTGCCACCATTTACCAATCCCTGGCCTTGTCCCAGTGGCTCTCGGTAGCCTCCTCCCACCCTACGCCCCACCCTGTACGCACTGGTCCTCTGATGCGAACCTCCGGTGCATTCCAAGCCCAACTCTGCCATCAGTGACAGAGAGTCTTCAGCTGCCTCTGCACCTTCTTTGTGAAAGGCTCTCCCTAAAGCCCAAACCTTGCTTCTCTCTGCCTGCTTTCAAGAGCTCCCTCAAAACCAAGCCTGACGACACCTCTGGCCAGTGCTGCTAGCTTTTCTCATTCTACTGCTCAGTATCTGCTTCTCTCCTGTTATGTGCCTTAGGATGTTTACTGCATGAAGTATGCTATATAAATGCAAATTGTTGTTGCATTGTCCTTTATCATGAAACCCTATCGGAAGTTACAGGTAGCATGCAAATAATTTGTCTCCTATTCGTAACAGCAGAGTTGTGTTGCTGCAGTCAAATATAATTGCATATAAAATAGAAATGTTTATTTGACTCCAATTGCCTTGCTCAGCAGCCTTGCTAAACAAGCCTCATTGCGTGCATTGCCGAGTTTGATGGCCAGTTTGTACTGATTGATTATCTATTCTCTGTGTCTCATTAAAACTCCTTGTGGCTAAAATTGGTCTTGGGGGGTCATCCAAAATGGGCGATAGTGAAACAGCAGTTCTGTTTTACACCCTGCCTGAATTCCTTTCCCATTGGAACTTATTATTCCTCAATTTGCACAACCAAGCAAAACTAATTTCATGCCCCCCCACACCACTGCCTTTTTGTTTTATTCAACTGTGCTCATCATTGCTTCTACATTTGTCAGTGAAGGGAGTGGGGAGTCAGTCTTTGAGTGTTCTGACCTGTTGACTTCATCATGTTTAATCCCAGAGAACGAATATGTTGAACACCGACTTAGTAGAACGACACTTCTGCTGAAACAGTTGGGAGTAAAGGGAGGTAAACAGTTCTCTGGTATATTGAGTTGGGCAATCATCTGCACTCGATTAATGTGACATATTCCATTCTGTAATAATAAAGCCCAGGAGATTCTACTGTCTCCTATACATCAAATGAATTCATCAGGTCTGAAGCAAGCAGCCTGTTCAAGCACTGATCAACTGATTAGAATTTCCTCACAAGAGGATTCCCGAGAAACGGGCAGTTGGACCGAATATATTGATACTCGTGTCTTTGTCTTCTCCTCAATCTCTCTCCTCTGTGGGTCTCACTTAATGATGGTTACATATCAGGGAGATTACTCCACCTCTCAGGTAAGTCTTAAGTAATTATTCTGCAAGGCTGTACTGAATCTGAAAACAATAGACATGCATTTATATAGCACCTTTCAGGACATCTCAAAGTGCAAGAGTGTTGTCTATTGAACCACAGCTGACACCTGGAGTCTTATTAAACAGGAATGCGGGTCAGATGCGGCCCATAACCTACAGGGTCGATTCTCCCACCCAGCAAGGTTCCTTGCCGGGAACTCTTTCAGAAAAGCACCCCCAATTGTATATATGAAGGATGTCAGCTTATTCTTTAATAGTTGATCATTTATTTTAAATGAATCAAAGCTTATATATTCGCATTGTATTCACGTGCCTAATAATTCAGCATGGAATCGATGTTTCTTGCATTGCCAGTCGTTGATGCAATTACAAAGCTTGGATTTATTTTTGTAAGTAGGTTATTTTAAGGTCAAACGACTTGCTGGCAACCGTCCAGCCCTTGTACATGGCCTTTGAAGTAGCCCAGGTGTCCCACAGTGCAGCTTCTATTGCTGTTGGATTAAGTGCTGTCAGGACAGGAAGCGTTAGGTATGAGATTTTCAGTCACAAGCAGTACACCTGCGATGTTGCCTTACATCAGAGACATCAGTGGTTAAAAGTAGCAAGCTGCATCTGTCACGAGGGCCGCAGGGGGATGTTATTAATATATTCTCTCTTATCCACTATTCTCTGCATGTCTCTTACTTTCCTTTGCTGCGTGCCTCTCCCTTTGTTCTATTTCCCTTCATCTCTTCAAAGCCTGCCTGGCTGTCGGATGTGTGAGCATTTTGAAGTGGAGGATATCCTATCATCCAGGATGTCAGCTGTTAAAACCAGAGAGCCTATAGATTTAACAACGGGCTTTCCTTATACCTTAAATTTCAGGAACCAAAAGGAGTGGCAGGGATTACTGGCACAGTTCTTTCACCAATTTATAGAATTATTTACACATAATGTTTATGTAAGTTGTATTACTAAAACTATGTCAGAGTAGAAATAGATTTGGTGTTAGGGGGAACTTCTTTTCCCAGAGAGTAGTGAGCCTCTGGAATACACTTCCAGCTGGAGTGTTGGGTGCTGACTCTCTATCTTCAAGAGGGAACTGAACAAGTTCTTGACAGAGGCACAGATCACATCATATAAAAGGTAAGTGGCTTTACAGATACCACTTGGTCCATGTGATCTCCTGGAATGGATTCAATCACCTGAGGGGTCGGAGAGGAATTTTCCAGAGACTTCTTTTCCATTGTTGGACCTGGGTTTTATCTCTGTTTCTTTGCCTGCAGCAGGAGATTTGGTGACTGTGAGGTTGGGGGGTGTATGGGGATTGGGGTAGCAGGTAGTGTCTAATCATGATGTGCCAACCATTATGAGATGATGAGTTGTTTAGATCAGGATTAATAGACCAGTTGATCTCATGCTGGCCATCAATGTTGTTTGCTTGTATGTGCATATAGCTTGTTATGGATGGTCGCTCTCGCCTCTGATTCAGACAGGTGTGGTTCAAACCCCACTCACGAGCTGCAGTATATAATTCAAGGTGGTACTTAATGCAGTACTGAGTGAGTGCTGCATGGTTGCAGATGCTGTCTTTAGGATGAGACCTGAAACTAAGGCGATATTTGGTTTAGAAGGGGGTTTTTAGTTAAAATTATAACTACTGACCACTTCCTTGGGGGAGTCCAGAAGATGATAGGCAGAAACTCTATTTACACATCTAATCTGGAGTTTCGGCTGATTTTCTACCAAGGTTACAGTGGCTGATCGAGAGGATTGCCAGAGAATTTCTTGTCGAAATGTTTTGATATAAAGCCATATTCTTGTCTTTAAGGATTAATTTCCAGAAGTGTAGCACTTTTTTCTTTGAACTCCAGGGAGAAAATACACTGGAGCAGGTGGAGCAATTAATCCTTGGTGTACTAATGAGCTCCTGAAAGGAATAGGCCATCCATCCAAACTATTATCCATTATCAGTTTGAGACAATGAGGGGAGGGAGTTGTTGGCACATTCCAACATTCACAGAAGTATACAGACACATGGTAAGTGATGGAATGGCCCCATTCAATTGAGTTAAGCATGGGCTGGTTGCAAAGAAATATACACCAAGGAGAACATAACCAGTTTGAATGGCAATTCAGCTGGCCAATCCCCAGTGTCATGAAGGTTCTTCCATTATTAATATTTTTTGAGGACTCATGTTTAAAAGATTGTGAAAACTTGTTCATTTGAAAGACTGAGGAGACGCCTGGATTTTGTTTTGAAAGGTTACTGAAAAAATACTTTGGATTTAAAAAAAACTCTTACTGGAAGAGACAATGAAGTGCTAAAATAAACTTAAGCAGCCTTGTTGTCTCTTGGAGTTGTTTACAGAGAAGTCATATGTATAGGTTTATGGCTGTCAGGGGTTTTGGCTTTTTGACTTGGGTTGGACTGTTTGAATGTTCAGTTGGTGTGTAGTCTGCTGAGAGAGAAGCCATCCAACTCATCCTTTTCCACCTGTTTTGGAAAATTTTCTGAGAATCCAGTGTGATAGCTGAAACCACTGATGCAGTAATTCTCCCAAAAAACCTGCAAGACTTCTCCTCGTGTCTCCTGAACAGAACTGCTCCAGAAAGATCCCAGTGACAGTTGTCTACGTGCACACAGATGCCAGACCAAAGGGCCATCTGGAACATTCCATATCTTATCCTTTTTCTTCAAGAATTGACAATAACTTGGCCAAAGTATTTTTTTTAAGTTGATCTCTGCAGAGCCAGTTTTTTCATTTTTCTTTATTTTTGTTTCCTTTAACTGGTGTATATGTATACGTGTGTGTTATTTTATTTTTGAAGGGTATATATTTATACTTTCATATTTCAAACTGTGTTTTAATAAGCTTTGCCCCATCTTTATTGAATAAGTCTTGTTTTAGAATAAATCAATAATTTTGTTGTTTATTAAAGAAATCTGGTTGGCAGTTTTTTTTAAATTCTGAAACGAATACAGATAAAGTACATATAAAAGCATATCAGCAGTTCTGATGAAAGGTCACTGACCTGAAACGTTAACTCTGCTTCTCTCTCCACAGATGCTGCCAGACCTGCTGAGTATTTCCAGCATTTCTTGTTTTTATGGCAGATTTCCAGCATCTGCAGTATTGTGCTTTTATTATGCAGATAAAGTATATAATTGGCCATATCAGTAACTGGGTAAAACATTTAAACATACGTTGTGACCAGTGATATAGTGGAACTAGAGAAAGAGTGCATTCCTCGGTCATAACGCCAGACTCAAAGAGCCGAGGAAAGGTCAAAAGTCAAACCTTTTCCTTTCTCTACAATCAAGAAAGAAGCACCGATTGCAAAGCAGACAGAAATGACTAAGTAGTGCCAACTCTGCCATTTTGGAGCCCAGTCCTCCAGCTAATGCCATCTCTTAACCTCGCACAGCTGAATACGTGTTCAAAAGCAGGAAGGAACCCACCACCAGTGCTACTTAAGGGCTAACCAAGGACTTACAGGTTAGTTGCTGATTGATTACTACTGGCTGTTGTGCAATTGTACAAATCTTTGGTGGTTTCCAGAGCTCTTTAAAGTCTACAGGAAATGGTGTGGCAGGTGCTGAATAACTTTGTCCTGATTTCAAGTATTCTGCACAAACAGCTTGCTTCCAAACGTTGTGGGGGGTGGGGGGGTGCAATTGTTTGCTTTCCCTTTGGCTCACAGCATGACATGGAGAATGAGCAGAGGTAACACAGAGCAGGACAAGCTGTTGGAAGACAGCAGAGGAGGAAGAGAAGAAAGGCTCTCAGCAGGAGGCCAAACCTCCCAGGGTGTACAGGGAACAATTTTCCTACCTGAACCTCAGCAGGTTCACCACTTCATTAAGGAGATCCTCACTGAAATCAGCCACAACTACAGCCTCAAAGCAGGGTGAGGACAGCATTGCCAGTGGCTGTGAAGGTATCCGTAGCCATGGATTTTCATGCTTCTGGCTTCTGCTAGCCTGCAGCAGGCGATATTTGCAACATCTCCCAGCTTGCCATCCAGTATTGCATAAGGCAGGTTTTTTTTTATTTAGAAATACAGCACTGAAACAGGCCCTTCGGCCCACCGAGTCTGTGCCGACCATCAACCACCCATTTATACTAATCCTACACTAATCCCATATTCCTACCACATCCCCACCTGTCCCTATATTTCCCTACCACCTACCTATATGAGGGGCAATTTACAATGGCCAATTTACCTACCAACCAAGTCTTTGGCATGTGGGAAGAAACCGGAGCACCCGGAGGAAACCCACGCAGACACAGGGAGAACTTGCAAACTCCACACAGGCAGTACCCAGAATTGAACCCGGGTCACTGGAGCTGTGAGGCTGCGGTGCTAATCACTGCGCCACTGAGGCTCTGTATTCCAGGAGAGCTGGACACAGTTCATTCTCCTTTACCAGTGAGAAGCAGGTGGAGGAAACATACAGCTTTGCATTAGCCTGGGTCTTTGGATTACTAGTCCCATGACAATACCACTACACCCCTGTCTCCCCTTAACATGTAGAGTGGATAAAGGGGAACCAGTAGATGTAGTGTATCTGGATTTCCAAATGGCATTCAATAAGGTGCCACAAGGAAGTTTACGGCACAAGATAATAGCTTGTGGTGTTGGGGGTGATATATTAGCATGGATAGAGGATTGGTAAATTAACAGAAACAGAGAGTCAGGATAAATAGGGCATTTTCAGATTGGCAAACTATAACTAGTGGAGTGCCACAGGAATCTGTGTTTGGGCCTCAACTATTTATGATCTATATTAATGACTTGGATGAAGGGACCGAGTGTATTGTAGCCACATTTTCAGATGATACAAAGATAAGTAGGAAAGCAAGTTGTGAGGAGGATACAAACTGTCTCCAAAGAGATATAGATAGTGTTATGGCCACGTGGTGAGGAGTGTACGTGGTTCCCACTGCTCAACTCCCACGTGACTACAGCAAGCTATTTTTGTTATTAGGTTTAACCATTTAGTGTTTTATTTGTCAAAAAACAGACAGCAACAGGTTTTCCTGTAGGTTTAAAACAGAAGGTTAATTATGTATTTAGCAATATGCCTCATCCCGAAATTGTCGCAACCTCATCCACTCACACATTCACTCACGCACACACACACACACACACACACACACAAGAGACAGATAGAGAGGGAAAGGGCTAAGTGGTTTACAGGTGAGGTAGGGTTTCAGGGTTTGTGGTAAATCTGTTGAATTCTCTCGGAAGACAAGTTCTTGTTAGGTACAGGCCTGATGTTTTTGTAGATTTCTCTCTTGGTTGAAAGTTCAGTTTGGAGACAGAGGGCTGGATTTTATGCACCCACCACTGGGAGCAGCGGCTAGCAATTAAAATGGCGGCTTGCATGTGTGGGCCACGTGCCGTCATGCCGCTGTGATCTTCCTTGTGGTGGCCCATGATAATGTGCCAGTCGGGGCTCTCCGATGCCGGCAATGGTGTCAGCTGCCTGTGCGCAGGTGCTGGCGCATTTTTAAAGGGAAGCCAACCCTGCCAGCTAATTTGCATTTTTAAAGTCATACCCCCCCACTACTGTACTGCTCAAAATCTGTCACCCCTTTCCCACCCCCAATAACAATTACATTCCCCCTATCCCCCCCTAAAAAACACTTACCTTCAATACTTAACCTCCCCCCCACCCCCCAAACTGAACAAAGTGCACAGAGGTCACCCCTTCCCACCGTCCCCTATACTAGTACTTTAAATCTGACCACCTCCCCAGCACTAAAAATCAAAGGTCCTCCCCTTCTCCACCACTGTGGCTCCTGCTTTCCCTGGATGGGAAAGTAAAGACGCATGAGTGCCGGCCGACGCTCAGAAGATTGTGGTCCCAAGGTAAGATTGGAGTGAATTTTATTTAAATCTATTCATGTGCTTAATTTAAATATTCAAAGCTGGGTCCCGTCGCCCGGCAGCTGGGGGTGGGGGGGGGGGAATGGGAGGGCTGCCTTTTTAAGGTAAAAGTTTGTCACATCATATTCTGGTAGGAGAGGCTTTGGTCTCTCCCCCATGGTGGTCACACAATGGCCCAGGATGAGAATAATCCAGTTATGATGTTTTTAACTTCATACCTTCTTTGTTTCAGTAGAACCCATTCTATTCAGAATGGGTTTAGGATAGATGCAATTGGCACCTATAAATCTGGTTCGGCATCCTTTGTACTAAACAGACAGTGTGGCAATGTTCGAATACATATGCGGCCATCTTTTGTGGCATTGTCCATTTTGAAAAAAGGTAAAGTCAATTTTTACTAACTCTTCTGTTTGAGTTTATATTTTTTCATCGTCACATTTCTCGTAAGTGCGACAATAGGTTAAGTGAGTGGGCAATAATTTGGCAGATGGAGTATAATGTGGATAAATGTGAGGTTGTCCCCCACTTTGGTGCGAAGAATAGGAAAGCAACATATTATTTAAATGGAGAGAGACTGCAGAATGCTGCAGCACAGAGGAATCGGGGTGTCCTTGTATATGAATCACAAAAAGTTAGCATGCAGATAGAGCAAGTAATCAGGAAGGCAAATGGAATGATGGCCTTTATTGCAAGGGGAAAGAGAGTATAAAAGTAGGGAAGTCTTGCTACAACTGTACAGGACATTGATGAGACCACACCTAAAGTACTGCGTACAGTTTTGGTCTCCTTTCTTAAGGAGGGATATACTTGTACTGGAAGCAGTTCAGAGAAGGTTCAGTCGGCTGATTCCTGGGATAAAGGGATTGTCTTATGAGGAATGGTTGAGCAGGTTCGGTCTATACTCATTGGAGTTTAGAAGAATGAGAGGGATCTGATTGAAACATATAAAATTCTGACAAGGCTTGACGGGGTAGATGCTGAGAGGCTGTTTTGCCCCATGGGGGAATCTAGAACTAGGGGGCAGTTTCAGAATAAGGGGTCTCCCTTTTGAGGAGGAATTTCTTCTCTCAGAGGGACGTTAATCCTTGGAATTCTCTTCCCCAGAGAGCAGTGGAGGCGATGTTATTGAATATATTCAAGGCTGAGTTAGACAGATTTTTGATCCACAAGGAAGTCAAGGGTTATGGGGGGCAGGCAGGGAAGTGGAGTTAAGGGTATAATCTGATCAGCCATGATCTTATTGAATGGCGGAGCAGGCTCCAGGGATTTACTCCTGCTCCTAGTTCTTTTGTTTTTATGATCTTACAATTATACAGGACATTGGTGAGGCTACACCTGGAGTACAGAGCTGAATTTTATGGAGCTGGTGGGGTCCCGACGCCAGGCCTAAAAGGCGAGGGGAGCTTGGCTCCTTGGAGACCGCCCCCGCCCCCCAGCTCTATTTAACCGTGCTTGGCAATTAACTGCCCAGTACCGTGGTCCCCATCCTTTTAAGGATGGGTATTTCACCTCCAAGAGCTGCCAGCCAATCGGAGGGCTAGCATCTCAGTAGTATTGGTAGCACCACCTGGGGAAGGAGCCATTGCTGGTATTACAAGAGGCTTGGGACAAGGCCCAGCACTGGAGCCCTTGACCCCAGGTAGGTATGGCAGCATCACTGGGGCCAGTCCGTCAGATCCCGGCAGGTGGGGAGCGGGGAGGGGAGGGGGGGAGGGGGAGATTTGCGGGCAGGGGCATAGTGTTCATGGAGGTGTGGCCTTTGTCACTGGGGGCAGTCTATGGGCCACAGATTTCCCACAGAGGAAGTCCCCTCCCCACCACAAGCAAGCAGGGAGGCTACCTTGTTTTGCTGGGTGCTGGAGGATCCACCCACCACTGGTAAAATACCCAGAGGCGGCAGGAAGAGGCTCTTAATTGTGGGAAGGTAGACTTGAGATAGAAGATCATCCATGATCTTATTGAATAGCAGAGCAGGCACGAAGGGCCAAATGGCCTATTCCAGATCCTATTTCTAATGTTCTTAGGTCTTGATCACAGGCAGGGCCATTTCTGAGTATTTCCTTATATCCCACATTTCTCTCCATCAATCCACTTCCTTCTGCATTCATCTTTGTAATTAACTCTCCCACAAGTCATTTTCAACCACAACTTCAAACTGTTAAGTTTGGCCCTCAGTCTGCCGTAATACTTTTGCATCTGCCGATCTGCTCGGTCACTCCCCCATCTCCACCCTTGATGCTATTTCCCAAATACGGCTCCAGTCTTTGCTCCATTAAGTCTAAGGCATGCTGGATCTGGCTGGACAATGCCAAAAACTACTAGGCCTCACTCTCCTCTGCCTAAAATGTTAGCTGCTATTGTAAATGGCTCCATCTCTTCAGGTACACGATACCCTTTGTTTCCAAAACTGTCATCATTAGCCGCCCTCCTCAAAAATCCTACCCTTAACTTGTCTGCCCTTGCAAACTGCTATCCCATCTCCAACCTCCCTTTCTCTTCAGTCATTGCCAAATATGTGCTCATCTGTTCTGCGATTTCATGTTTGAAACTCTCTAATCAAGTTTCTGCCTTGCCACAGCATCGAAAGAGCCCTAATCCAGATCACAACTGCCATCCTGTGTGACTGTGCTGTACAATCCCTTCTCATCCTTCTCAACTTGTCTGCAGCCTTTGACATGGTCCAATGATGCTGCTCTGTTGCCCAGCTCAGTGGGATGACCCTCCATTCTTACCAGTCTGACTGCAGGCAGAGCATTTCCTGCAATGGCCTTTTTTTCCCCCAACTTTATATCTGGAGATCTCCTAATGATCCATCCTGGACCCTCTCCTCTTCCTCATTTACCTATCGTCCCTTGGCAACACCATCCAAAAACATGGGGTCAGCGTCCTCATATATGCTGCCAACACCTGATTTAAACACATTATCTGGTCATTGTCACATTGCTGTTTGTGGGAGCTTGCTGTGTGCAAATTGGCTGCTGCATTTCCTACATTACAACAGTGAATACACTTCAAAAGTACTTCACTGGCTGTAAAGCACTAAAGAACATCCTGAGATGGTGAAAAGTGCTAAAAAAATGCGAGTTCTTTCCTTCCTTTATAGTCACTGTGCTCTTCACATGAAGCTTGTAAAACACTGCCATTTTCCCCACTTCGAGTTTTATGTTGACTAGTTGGTAGTTTCTCCATTATTTCTCACTTCTTTCCTGAATAGCAGCAGCTCAGTCGTACAGAGCAGGAAGGTCACAGGTTAGATCTTCGGTGTGTGTTGCATTAGCTGATCTCAGCCGTGGTGGCTGTGCACTCGGGTTGAAGGAACAGACAAAGGTCCCGTCTATTGATTTACTTCCTGCTGGAAGTACATATGCATGAGAACAGGATTGGACTCAGCTGTGATGATGCTGCAGTCAAATAGCTCACTACCACCCACTGTTTAGGCTCACATATAAATAATTGCTAGTTAGGCAAGGCACTTGAGGGTGTCCAGTGCATGTGGAACCATACTCCAGCAAAGAGGAGAGGAGACAAGAGGAATTTAACAGAGAAAAGAGATCCTAGGAAGAATCTCATCTGGGTTTCATGGCTTGTACACATTTAAGGTTTTGGGTCACTTTGCATCTCACGTACTTCACATATGTTATCGATTCCTGAGCCTCTGTGACTTGCCTTTGGAACTTTTCCCATCTCTATTTGTAAGCAGTCATTTAACATAGCTCCCATTTCCTGATCTCACATATTTCCACTCAATCTTTCCTTTAAAATTCCCATTTAGTCTTTAAAACCCCACCTACCTAAAATTCATCACTAAAAAGATACCTCTGGGGGTCTCTCTCATGGCTATGATAAAATATGACTTTTCTCTTTCCCTCTTTCCCCGGTCACTTTATTGTTCTCAACTGGTTTTGAATGAAATCAAATGAAATCAAAACTTTTTAAATTCCTTTTACATTTTTTAAGAATAATTCTTCTTGGCATTTAGATTATTTTCACCTCCTTAGTGAGGGAAAGTGGGTATTTTCTGTCATTAGGCAAATTCAGCGTACACGGTAAATAGCCAAGTTTGATGAGAATGCAGACTGCAGATCATGTGACAGCACTGCAGCTGTATTTTCCAGTCCACACTCCATTCTAGCAAGGCTTTCCATTGGGAGTATGGCATTACTGAATTTAATAGATGCTGAAAAATAACTCCATTCTCAGCTGTTGGTTGATTTTGTAGCTGAGCTTCCTCTTTGGAACTCTTATGCTGCTTGTTTCTGCTTCTGTGGCTCAGTTGGTAGCAGTCTTACCTCTGAGACTAGAGGATTGTTGGTTTAAGTCCCACTCCAGGATTTGAGCATATAAAAAATATCTAGACTGACACTTTAAAGATGTGAAAGTAATGGAGCGAGTGCAGAAAAGATTCATGAGAATGGTTCCAGGGATGAGGACCTTCAGTTACGTGAATAGATTTGAGAAGAGATGGTTGAGAGGAGATTTGATAGAGGTGTTCAAAATCATGAGGGGTCCGGACAGAATAGACAGGGGAAAAGCTGTTCCCACTGGTGGAAGGATTGAGACCAAGAGGGTGATAGAGTTATACAGCACAGAAACAGGCCCTTTGGCCCATCGTGTCTGTGCCGGCCATCAAGCATCTATCTATTCTAATTCCATTTTCCAGCACTTGGCCTGTAGACTTGTATGCTATGGTGTTTCAAGTGCTCATCTAAATACTTCTTAAATGTTGTAAGGGTTCCTGCCTCTACCACCCCTTCAGGCAGTGCGTTCCAAATTCCAACCACCCTCTGGGTGACAGAATTTTTCCTCAATTCCCCTCTAAACCTCCTGCCCCTTACCTTAAATCTATGACCCCTGGTTATGGACACCTCCGCTAATGGAAAAAGTTTCTTCATATCTACCCTGTCTATGTCCCTCATAATTCTGTATACCTCTTATCAGGTCCCCCCTCAGCCTTCTCTGCTCTAAGGAAAACAACCCCAGCCTATCCAGTCTCTCTTCATAGCTGAAATGCTCCAGCCCAGGTAACATCCTGGTGAATCTCCTCTGCACCCTCTCCAGTGCAATCACATCCTTCCTATAGTGTGGTGACCAGAACTGTACACAGTACTCCAGCTGTGGCCTAACTAGCAGTTTATACAGCTATATAGGGAGGAGGCAGCGATGTGGTACTAGGTGAATTGTTCCTTTGGAGAGCCAGCGCAGACACAATGGGCCAAATGGCCACCTTCTGTGCTGTAACAATTCTGTGATTCTGCAGTACTGAGGGTGTGCTGAACTGTCAGAAATGCCATCTCCTGGATGAGGTGTTAAACTGAGGCCTTGTCTGCCCTCTCAGGTGGGTGTAAAAGATCCCATGGCACTAATTTAAAGAAGAGCAGGGGAATTATGCCTTGTGTTCTGACTAATATTTATCCCTAAACCAATGTCACTTAAAAGCAGATAATTTGGTCATTATCTCATTGCTGTTTTTGGGAGCTTGCTGCATGCAAATTGGCTGTTGTGTTTCCTACATTACAACAGTGACTACACTTCAAAAGTATTTCATTAGCTATAAAGTGCTTTCTGGTATCCCGAGGCAATGAAAGGTGTGATATAAATCTTTTTATGGCCTTGTGTATCGGTGTTGCTATGTTTGATTTCATTGTTTATTAGGTCAATGCTAACTCTCAACAATCACTGGGGTGTCCTTACTCCAAGGTACCAAGTAGCAGACTCTGAAACTGTAAATCTAGTAGAGCATCCATGGTATCTGCCCCAACTGCACTGTTAAAATACAGTCGTCAAGTGAGTATATGAAGCTACTTGGACTGTTACTCTTTGCTTTTGGCTTGCAATAAGCTGTCCACTTTGTTGGAAACTCTAGCAAGAGCGTATATTGATAACAGCATTCCTCATTTCCCTAAACTCCTCACTCTCTTTCTTGCCCACTTTACGCTGGTGATCAAATAGAGCTACCCACCAATTGGTGCTGTTTTGACAACTGAAAGGTTGTGACGTCGAATCCCACCAGTTGTGACATTAAATTCAATAAATCTGGCCATCTGTCGACTGGCACCAGGAAAATAACCATGTAAAGTCAATGGATTGTTATAAAAACCTGACTGGTTCACTAATAACCTTCAGAAAAGAAAACCTGCGATTCCTAATGGCCTACTAGTAACTCCAGTCCCACACTATGTGGTGGACAATGTTCATAAGACAACTACTGCCCTGCCTGTGTAACCTACTATGCTGGAACAAATATAAGAACATTCTAGTGGATATACACTTGCTGAAAACAAGAAACTGTAGCTTTATGGTTATACCATCCAATATTTTGTAAGGCAATTCTGTATTTTACGGAGCTTAGAACTTTGTAAGCTGCTTCAAGGTAAATCTCTTGAGTGCAGATAATCAGGAAATCTTAACCAGCAAACGGGCTAAAGTGTTCCAAATTGCACAGCGGCAGGGAGATTCTGCTGATGCTCTGTTCAATTTTAACTGCATCAACCTCAACTAAGAACGTGAAAATCCATTTTGAAATAAAGACAAACTTGATTTTATATAGCACCAAATCACATTCTCAGGACGTCCTCAACACTTTTCACATCCAATTATTTACTTTTGATGTGCAGTCCCTGTTCCTATGTAGGCAAACATGGGGCCAATCTACACACAGCAAGATCCCACAGAGAGCAAATGAACTGAGTGGCTAGTTAATCTATTTTTGATGGTGTTGGTTGAGGAAGGAATGTTGGCTAGGACAGCGGGAGAACTCCCAGCTTGTCTTAAAATAGTGACTTATTAGCCCTGAAATTCCACAGCGTTTCTCCTCGTTTCCCAGAGACCCATGGAAATGCCAGGGAAACAGCATAGATGGATGTTTTTTTAATGATTTATGTCATTTCTGTGTGGGTCCATCCTAAGGTTACAGCGAAATACCAGGAGAACCCCGGCAGAATTTCCGGATCCACAGTCCTTTGTGTCCACATGAAAAGGCAGCACCTCTGACAGTGCACTTATCCTGAGGAAAGTTTTCAAACCAATTCATTACTTAATATATTTGAAACTAATATAGAGTTTTGTCAAGCTTCACATTTAAAAAAAGTCAAGCCCAGTGACCCATGTAATGACTAGAAAATGAAAGACGTTAACAGATGTATCCCTGTGTCACCACTACCATTGTGATTGACCCCATGAACTCTTCCTCCTGTACTTAAATAAGTCTCATTGCACAATCACTGACTCCAAGGCATTCTTTCCCGTGACACCAAATTGTGGAGCTCTTTGACTCCCTCAGCCTTTCCTTCATTCCTTCCACAATCTTGGGCTTTTAAAACCCAAGTTTCGCATCACCTAATCAATACTTCTTATTTATCTCTTTTTATTTCTCTTTCCAATCACGGCAGGTACTGTTTCTCAATTTAACGAAAAGGGAATGTGGAAGCGATAAAGCCAAATGTGATGTTAAAAATCTATGCCCAGAAATGTTGATGCCTTTGGACTGAAAGTTGATTCCTGCAGAAAGTTAAGTGAAAGTCTTGTTTGCCTTGGCTTCAGAGTGAGCTCTGGTGAGTTAATTAAGAAGTACATTTTTTTTCCCAAGGATGTGATCATTAAGCCATATGATGTGGGGGTGTGGATTATAAAATACCTCAAGGGACTGGTTTCCAAAGAAAACTACAACAGGCTCAAAAATACCTTTCTTAGTTTTAACAATGATCAAATTGCAATCATCTGTCTGCTTTTCTTACATTGAAAGATGCAATGTGGAAAACGCATTCTTCATCTTCTTGCATTCAGGATTATAGCCAAGTGCAATGCGTCTGGGACACAAAGGGGCACAAAAATGTCATCAGGATGTTGCAGGTGGGAGTTGCTACTCATGGTCAACACCTGCACCATTTCTCTCAGCTAAACATTCTTTGCTCTCCATGTTTTTTAAATTTATTCCTGGGATGTGAGTGTCACTGACTCAGCCAACATTTGTTCAAGGTTGTGGTGAACTGCCTTCTTGAACTGCTACAGTTTATATGGTGTAAGTACACCCACAAGCTTGCAGTTTTGATACAACTGAGTGGCTTGCTAGGTCATTTCCAAGGACAGTTAAGAGTCATCCAAAATGCTGTTGGTCTGGAGCCACATATAGGCCAGACTAGGTAAGGACAACAGATTTCCTTACCTGAAGGTCATTAGTGAACCAGGTGGGTTTTTATTACAATTCAGTAGTTTCATGTGACTATTACTGAGAGTAGCTTTTGTTTTTAAATTCCAGATTTGTTAATTAATTGGATTTAAATTTCATCAGCTACTATGGCGGGATATGAATTCAGGTCTCCAGTGAATTAGTCAGGGATAGTCAGCATGGCTTTGGACGTGGGAAATCATGTCTCACGAATTTGATTGAGTTTTTTGAGGAGGTGACCAAGAGGATTGACGAGGGCAGGGCGATGGACGTTGTCTACATGGACTTTAGCAAGGCTTTTGACAAGGTCCCGCATGGTAGGCTGGAGCAGAAGGTTCGAACACATGGGATCCAGGGTGAGCTAACAAATTGGATACAAAATTGGCTTGGTGATAGGAGGCAGAGGGTGGTAGTGGAGGGTTGTTTTTCAGATTGGAGGCCGGTAACCAGTGGTGTGCCGCAGGGATCGGTGCTGGGCCCTCTGTTGTTTGTCATATATATTAATGACTTGGATGTGAATGTAAGGGGCATGATTAGTAAGTTTGCAGATGACACCAAAATTGGTGGTATAGTGGACAGTGAAGAAGGTTGTCTAAGGTTACAACAGGATATATATCAACTGGGAAAGTGGGCAAGGGAGTGGCAAATGGAATTTAACGCAGACAAGTGTGAAGTGATGTATTTTGGGAAGTTAAACCAGGGCAGGACATATACAGTGAATGGCGGGGCCCTGGGGAGTGTTGTTGAGCAGAGAGACCTTGGGGTGCAAGTACATAGTTCCCTGAAAGTGGCAACACAGGTAGACAGGGTGGTGAAGAAGGCATATGGCATGCTTGCCTTCATCGGCCGAGGCATTGAGTACAAGAGTTGCGATGTAATGTTACAGTTGTACATAACGTTGGTTAGGCCGCATTTGGAGTACTTTGTGCAGTTCTGGTCGCCGCACTACAGGAAAGATGTGATTAAGCTAGAGAGGGTGCAGAAAAGATTCACAAGGATGTTGCCTGGTTTGGAGGGTTTGAGTTATAAAGAGATTGGATAGGCTGGGTCTATTTTCCCTGGAGCGAAGGAGGCTGAGAGGGGACATGATAGAGGTATATAAAATTATGGGAGGCATAGATAGGGTAGATAGCCAGAGTCTGTTTCCCATGGTAGGGGTGACTAAAACTAGAGGGCATAGATTTAAGGTGAGAGGGAGGAGGTTTAAAGGGGATCAACGGGGTAAATTTTTCACACAAAGAATAGTGGGTATCTGGAATGAGCTGCCTGAGGAGGTGGTGGAGGCAGGAACAGTAGCAACATTTAAGAGGCATCTGGACAGGTACTTGAATGAGCAAGACGTAAAGGGATATTGAATTAATGCAGGCAGGTGGGATTAGTAAAGATAGGCATTATGGTCGGCATGGATGAGGTGGGCCGAAGGGCCTGTTTCTGTGCTGTACGACTTTATGACTCTATGACTAGTCCAGACTTTCAGATTATCAGTCTAGTAACATTACCACTACCATACCAACCCAGGTATTGGATTGCTCTTCACCGATGTTTGAATTTTGCATCGTATCTTCAGGTACCTGAAGCCACATCTGGAGCTCCAGACGTTTAACAGTATAGGAAATGCAAGAGTAAGTAGGTCAGTGTATTTGCATCTTGGGAATAACAATCAAGAGAAGGTCAGAGCTTAGAGGTGCCAAAGGGATCATTTATCAGGTAACTGGTTTGTTCCTGTGTTCTGTCTGTGAGTGTGGGACTAGGTATTAACATGTTCATGGGAAAAGAGACTATGGGGGAGTCAGCAACTACAACACAGGGAGAGGTCAGGACTTTCAAGGTGATAGGTAATTTGAGCTGACAGCAGATTCCAGAACTTTAGAAAGCATATTGATAAACAAGGGCAAGAAGGCAATAGTTGGAAGGGTAAAAGGAATCGCCTTCTTTCTGGATAGGATAGCACGAGCATTCTTTGGAAATTTGCATTTTTATTTTGATGTGAATTTGAACATGAGATGAATTCCAGTGCCCCAAGTCAGTGTTCAACCTGCCAACTGCAAGTTTGTTTCTCAATTGTTTCCTGTCCCTGTTCAATCTCTGTTCTTCACTGGAATTCATTGTTTAGATATTTCCTGTTAAATCACCCCATGCTGCAAAAAAAAGATCGAGCGTTGACTTTTTTGAAGTCTCCTGCTGCTTGGTCAGCCTCATTTCAATTTCCTGTCTCCACTGTACATATTTTCTCCTGTTTTTATTTGGTTTGCCTCTGTGCTCTGCCTTTAATTTGGTTATTGTCACTCAGTACCAAGGTCAGATGCAGCCAAAGTGTTTATGACCTTCAAATGGACAAAACTGTTTCACCTGTGCCCATCACTTGCACTAATGAAAATTACAGTGCAACGGAGCTGTGACTGTTTCTTAATCATATGGTGAAGTATTTACCAAGTGTGGGCTAACTATTACAGTGCCACACAGCACTGAGTAGGAAGTAGCACATCTGTGGTTAGTGCCTACAAATCTATCCATTCAATTATACTCACTTAAAGCAATAATGACACCATTTGTGAGTAAGTAATCATACTCGCTGTGGCAAGGAGAGAACACAAGGAGTAATGACAGATGAAAGGCAAATTGACATTGAAGATTAAAGTGGAGAGTGAAACACATGATAACAGAAATTAATGGAACAAAGTGAAACAGGAGGGTCTGAAGTTTCCTCCACATTTGTGCCCAGATTCACCCATAACCTGGGCACAAACGAAAGATTGTGCTATTTCGGGCATAAGTCAGTTACAGAGGTGACTGCAATAGGCCTGAGCCTCCTCGATATTTTATGCCATCCATCAAACTCTCTAATTCAAAGAGTCCCTGCCTAAAAAACAGGCCACAGCCCCGACTCTCAAATGCGGGCATTCTCCAATTGTGCTTCTTCTGCAGGGGCAGGCTGGGATGGGATGGGATGGAATCTCTCAACAACGCAGCCAGGCTCAACAGGAAATAAAGTAATTTTCTGGTCTTTTAACTGCAATTTCTTCTTTGAATGCTTTTCTTTATTGCAAAGTATTAATCACATTAAAAATTGAAAAGCCTCCCCAATTGCAGATTCTGAAACATGCTGTGTCTGATGATTGTTAAGTAAGTGTAAACTTACGTTTTGAGTCTCAGAGAATTAATACACTGGTGTGGGTTCAGCATTTCCTTGGGACTCGATTGTTTACATTGATTTATGCCCATTTATGCCCATCTTAAGTTTGGGTGCATCCTAATGAGATTAGGAGGTACTTGGGCCGAACTTGACATCGGCGAAATGGGCACAGATTTGGGTGCAGTTTCAGGTGCAACTCTGACGTTGTGCTCAAGGAGGAAATTCCGAGCCAGGGATGGAAAGATAGGGCTGAAAGAGAAAAGGTCCAGTGTATCTGTGTTCTTGATATCCATCTCATCACTAAACATTTTTAGTGAATACAAATGAAGAATTAATGTATGTGATTTGTTCAAGAGCATGAAATCTGCTAAAGTAGAATCCGAAGATTCCATTTTTTATTCAGTTGGGTCTCCCAGGTCATGGGTTTTTAATGACGCAAAATAATTATTCATTTAAATCTCCAGTTTAACTTGGGGAGATTTGGGCTGGAGGACAGGATACAGTAGAGTGGCGCAGTGGTTAGCACCGCAGCCTCACAGCTCCAGCGACCTGGGTTCAGTTCTGGGTACTGCCTGTGCAGAGTTTGCAAGTTCTCCCTATGACCGCGTGGGTTTCCTCCGGGTGCTCTGGTTTCCTACCACAGCCAAAGACTTGCAGGTTGATAGGTAAATTAGCCATTGTAAATTGCCCCTAGTATAGGTAGATGCTAGGAGAATGGTAGGGGATATGGGATTAATGTAGGAGTAGTATAAATGGGTGGTTGTTGGTCAGCACAGACTCAGTGGGCTGAAGGGCCTATTTCAGTGCTGCATCTCTAAATAAATATGCAAGTTGTTTGAGCCATCTATGAGGAATGACAGGCTTGGATAATATGATGCTAAAACTAAAATGCACTGTGGCATCTGGAAGCTCCAACAAAATTGTGCCTGCCCCATAATAGGGTGAAAATGAGAACATTTCCAACAGGAAAGAGACATGGGTTGGCAGTTGGAGGGACTCAAAAAATAAATCCGCTTGAGGAAACACACCTTAAGGGTGATGAGGGGGATACCATCAGAGCAAGAGATCTTACTGGAGTACAGAGAACAATGGACTTTAAAGATATAAGGATCTCAGCCATAATGATTGAACAGAAAAGGGGGAATAGAAGAAGTCTCTTTATTAAGAGTTGCAGGATAAAGGGGAGCTGAACAGGCAGCTTATTCTTCAGGAATGCAAGCAAATACTAGCATCGATACCACTGTCAGGACTGACATGTGTGGGGCCCACGACATTCGGCCCTGAACTCTCCCACCCAATCCCTAAAGGAAACTGCTCCATTAACATTTTACAGTGCAGGTGGTAACTCAGACTTGTACGGCAGCTGTCAGAAGAGCAAGCCCTGCATATAGGCTCATTCCCTCCATTGTCCCATCATGTTGAAACTATACAAACAGCCCTTGAAGACTGGAGGTCCAGGTGTCTGTAGAAATAGTCTGGGAATTCGCAAGCAGTACAGGACCAAGCTTGGGACCTTTTTATTACCTGGAGACTCTGCTACAAATGGCCCTGGAGAGGCTAGACCCTCCATGCTAGCTTGCTGTTCTGTTAAATGGTCAAGAACAACTACACATATGTGGCTACCAGACTGCCCTCTGAGGTAGGTGTAAAAGCTCCCACTCTTGTATTGGAAGCTGAGTAGGGGAGTTAGCCGTGGTGTCTTGGCTAATACTTATCCCTCAATCAACATTAAAAAAATCAGATTATCTGGCCATTATCACATCGTTTCTGGGATCTTGCTGTGTACAAATTAGTCATCACTTTTCCTGCATTACAATAGTGGCTACACTTCAAAAGTACTTCATTGGTTGTAGGGCACTTTGGGACTTCTTTTGGTCATGAAATGCAAGTCTTTCTTTCTTTACTTGATAAGATAAAGAGTTGGATCTTCTTTATCCTGCCATCCAGTGTCGGGGTGAAACTTCCACCCACGACCCTGACCCCACCCTGACCCTAACCCTGTTTTCTGGTTCGGGGGTCATTATGTATTCATGGCGAACACTTGGCGGGACTCGTGCCACCATGCAGGAGCATGCCCAGGAATATACAGATAAAATGATGACTGCAGCACCAGAAGATGCTGGAAGAAAATTTATAGGGGATGCAACAACAAATTGCATTTATATAGCACCTTTAATACAATAACATTTGCCAAGGCTCTTCAGAAGAGCACTACCAGGTAAAATTTGAAATTGAGTCACCGAGATATTAGGATGGTTGGAGGGAGATTTAAAGGAGCATCTTAAAGGAGAAAAGAGAGAAAGTGAGACGGAGAGATTTAGGGAGGGAATTCCAGAGCTTAGGGCCCAGGCAGCTGAAGGCACGGCCGCCAATGGTGGAGCGATTAAAATCAGTCTCGCACGTTTCTACCCTCCTAAACTTCAGGAAAACCGAAACTCTGCTGCCCGTGTCCTAACACGTACCAAGCTGCATTCACCCATCACCCCTGTGCTCGCTGATCTTCACTGAATCCCAGTTCGGCAATGCTTCAATTTTAAAATTCTCATCTTTGTATTCAAATCCCTCCATGGCCTCGCCCCTCCTTATCTCTGTCATTTCTTCCAGCCTTGCAGCCCTCTGAGATAGCTGTGCTCCTTTAATTCGGGCGTCTTGAGCATCCCCAATTTTAATCGCTCCACTGTTGGTGGCCGTACCTTCAGCTGCCAAGGCCCTAAGCTCTGGGATACCTTTCTTACATCTCTCTGCCTCTCGAACTTGCTTTCCTCCTTTAAGACCTTGAAACTTACCTCTTTGACCCAGCTTTTGGCCATCTGATGTCAAATTTTGTTTGGCTGCACTCATGTGAAGCATCTTGGGACTTCTTAACTACATTAAGGGTGCCAAATAAATGTAATGTTTATTGTTGTTGTGATATATTTTAGGAGAAAGAATGAGGAGAGGCAATATAAACTAAATGATATGATTTTAAAGGAGGTGCAGGAACAGAGAGACCTGTGGGTACATGTATGCAAATCTTTGAAGAT
Organism: Heterodontus francisci; assembly: GCF_036365525.1. Lineage (NCBI taxonomy): Eukaryota > Metazoa > Chordata > Chondrichthyes > Heterodontiformes > Heterodontidae > Heterodontus > Heterodontus francisci. The sequence goes on along the minus strand of NC_090380.1, from coordinate 20,614,582 downwards.
GGAAGGACAAGTTTGAAAGCTTGTTTATAAAGTATATAGGATTCTTGGATTTATTGATACATGAATAGAGCACAAAAGCAAGGACTTTATGCTAAAACCTTATGAAACACTGGTTCGGCCCCAGCTGGAGTATTGTGTCAAATTCTGAACATTACACTTCTGGAGGATGTGCCTTGGAGAAGGTGCAGAGGAGATTTACTAGAATGGTACCAGGGATGGAGAACATCAGTTATCTGGAGAGACTAGTGTCTCTGGGATTGGTCTCCTTAGAGCAGAGAAGGTTAAGAGGAGATTTGATACAGTATTCAAGATGATGAATAGTTTTGATAGAGTACAGAGGGAGAAACTTTTTTCCATTGCTTGAAGGGTCAGTAACCAAAGGCATACATTTAAGGTAATTGGCAAAAGACCTAGAGGCAACGTGTGGCAATTTTTTTGAATACAGCCACTTGTTATGACCTGGAATGCATTGCCTGGAAAAGTGATGGAAGCAGATTCAATCGGAACTTTCAAAAGAAAATTGAAGGAAAAAAAATGCACAGGGCTGTGAGGAAAGAGCAGGAGAGTGGGATTGATTGGACAGTTCACCAATGGGCTGGCACAGACAAGATGGGCCAAACAGCCTCCTTCTATGTTGTACCACTCTATGCCTCTCTGGGGGAGTTTTCCCAGGCCCTTGGACGCAAGTAAATTTAGGAAAAAGAAATGTCGACAAGTTCCCACCTCCGGCTGCTTTTCCCAGAAGTAGGCTGAGTTCAATGCCAGAAGCCCCAGCATCTCCGAGGATGCGGCTTCACAGCAGGAGGTGGGAGCTGCGTGAGGTTTCAAGGCTTTTTAATGTTTATTGGCAAGGCTGCTGCATTCCCATGTCAGAGGCTTGGCACAGTGTGAGGATCTCCTGGAGACTGATGTGTCTGATAGTGTTGGGGCTGATGCAGTGCCGGTCATTCCCTGATAAAGATGGCACTCCATGTGTCCCTACTGCTTGCCCCTCAGCAGCGCTCTCACTGGTGACACAGTGAAGGCTGCCGGTCACCTTAGCAATGGGCAGAACTGTATTCACCTCCCGGCTCTGGCACTCCCGTCATCTCTAATTGGATGGCAGTCCCAGAGATGGATTCTTAATTGGCTGGCTCACCTAAGATTGCATCTGAAGTCCCGCTGCTGCTGCGAATGGGGTCAAGGACCTGTAAATGGTTCCAACACTTGAAAGTTTTCAAAGTTCCGTAGATTCAGCCCTATGATTGTTTGAAGTGGGGGAGAAAAATGGGCTCAGGGTGACAGGGCAGAAAGGCAGAGGTACGTATCTTCCCTTTTGCTCCCTTTTCTGCTAGCCTGATTTCAGGTTGGATAGCATAGGACAATGTGCCCCATTGTGCTACATGCCCTACATGACTGTATGCTTGGAGTGAATAACAACATGTCCTCTAAACTGTGCGGCAATCGGGAATGTGCCGCATGTTAGAGAAACTTATGAAAAAGACGCTGAGACTAGGATGCTTTGGTGGAGATTGTTTATTGCTTGCCACAGCGCTTACTTCTCCACTCCTAACAATCTCCAGCCAGTGCTGGCTGGCTCTTTATATATACATCTGAATACAATTAACTCATTCAGCATCCAGCACCTGTTCACCCTATTACCTTCAACTACTAGGTATTAACATTCATTAACAGAACTTATTAGACACTAACACCACACAGGAGACAACCAGGCTGCATACAAGCAACATTCCCTTTAAGGTTCGCATATTTGCAGCTGTGTGGCCAACTTAAAGGGACCGTGCAGTGCAACAAACGGCTGTGCGCAGCAAAGGGAAATTAGGGAGAACATTGGTGAGTAAAGCTGAGAAAATAGAAAAAAAACTGGCATTTATGTATAACACCTTTCAAGATCTCAGCACATCCCAAAGTGCTTTACAACCAATGATATACTTTTGAATTATCGTCACTATTATAGTCACTGTTGTAATATAGCAGCTAATTTGTGCACAGCAAGCTGCCACAAAGTGCAACATGACAATGACCAGATTATCTGCTTTTTTAAGTATATCTTGCAGAATATATACTGGCCAGGACATCAGGGATAACTCCCCAAAAGTTCTTTGAAACAGTAATATGGGTCTTTTGCAACAGGGCCTTGGTTTAGAATCTCATCTGAAAGAAGGCTTCCTCAGACAGTACCTAGTGACAGTCTACATTTTTGCAGTCTGAAGTTTCTGGAGTGGGACTTAAACCCACAGACTTCTAAACTCAGAGGCAAGAGTACTACCAAGTGAGCTATAGCTGACAGGGCAGGTATAGCATGGGTTAGATCCAGAGCAAAGCTGCCTCTACACTGTTCCCAAGAACATGCAAAAGAGCATCTTGCAGACCAGTGTGGCGATGTCTCACTGATTGTAGGAGGAGAGTGTAAGCCCTGAACTTGGGGGAGGTGCACTCCCAGTTTCACATTCCATCACTTTTTATAAATACCACTTCTTTGAAGGGACCTAAGACATCTTCTCACACCCATCTCTACTCCTGTGTGTTATGTGCTGCTGCTGCTGTACTTTGACAGCCCAACAGCCCATTGTGAGCACATGTGCATTTTTTAGTTTGTATTTTTTTTGGCGACGTTCTTTCAGGATGACACTGTGACAACTTTAGCTGGCGTAAATTATAGCTGTAAAATGCAATGTATAGTAGAATGCATCATGCAAAGGGTTGTAAGGTAGCCTCAGTGGTTGGGAGAAACTTTGAGGCATGCATACTTTGCCAGTCTACTTGGTTTGATTCGCTGAATTCTGCTTTATCAGCCACATGTACTGGGAGGAATAAACAACCTGTTGTGCACACTCGCTCTGCAGTGTCGAACAGGGCAATCCCCTCTGCCAGCCTTCTTCCAGCAGCCCCTCTGCTGACGCATGTGCCAATTAGAGTGGGGGTGTTGGAACTTATGGGGGAGCTCTGCTCCATTGTGACAATAATTTGTGGCCGAACATTTTTACCACAAAATAATGCCTTTCCCTTTAAAGAGGAGGTGCAGCCTTTAAATCCCTACATCAGTGCAGGATATACTGTCCTCCAGTGACTGTAACTCAAGGGGCCAAATGGCCTTTGCCTCTTCCTATGTTCCAATGGCTTTATACACCAACAATTCATTGGATGTTGATAATAACTTTGCCAAATAAAACTTTCTGTTAAAAGTTGCTTTCAACCCATGAAGGTCACCAGCAGGTGCTGTCTGTGAATTTGTGGATGTTGCAGACAGTGAGTTGGCAGGGACCAGAAAGAGCAGCTGTAGAAGGTCAGGAAAACAGCAGTTAACATTTATTTTCAATAAAGTTGCACTTGGCAGCTCTATCAGTAGTTTAGAGGAGTTATGAGCAGAAATAAAGCTGGCTCAAGATGTCAGGTGTGTCAGGCAGAGTTTTGGTGTGAGCAGATTGGCACACATGGGTGAGTGGAAATATTGCCTAAGACCCAACGGTGTAAGGAGAATCATCATGCATCTTTATTTACATGCTATCCAGAATAACTAACTGCTAATAGATACTTCACTGATGCAGATAGAAGGGACAGAAGAATAAAAACAGCTACTGAATGAGGAAATATCAGCAAAGATTTCTTGGACAAAGCGGGACGTGTTTACAGGATTGCAGAATGCAACCTGTTCCAAGGTAATCTGCAAGAGATAGATATGAAACAGAGGTCAGAAGATCCTTGCGATACAGTGCCAGAGTTAGGATTACTGTTCTTTTTGCAGTGTGGTGTCACAGCTCTGTGCTTTGTGAAATTACTCTTGAAGCCTCCCTAGTAAATGTCATTTGAACTGTCTTTTTTTTTTACAATAAAATGTGTTTTTTTGTCGCAATATCGTCTAAACCCTCAGGTGGTACAGCAGCCTCCACTGGGTCTCAATGTCATGGTTTATATTTCAAATATCTAGGTCACAGCTGAAACTCATAATCAGATCCTGTCTTCAGGGCAACAATGTCAAGGACATACATCATTTGCATTGTTTGACAGTGCACACTTTCTCTTTTTCAAAGCAGGTTGTCAAACTACATATGAAAGAATGATCATGTTAAAATATAAAAGGGAAATGGGATGGAAGTAGAAAGCTTGAAGGCTCAATGGGTCAAATGGCCTCCTTCTGTGGTGCCATAGCTATGATTTTATGTACAGTGCAAAATCTATAATTGTGGTTTAAGGAGTTGGTACAAGCAAGCCACACATATAACTTTAACCTGCTGCTAATCAACACTACTTGGAGCAATTTTCAAAAGGAGACAAATCAATGACAATATCATCCATCCAGATTCTCAAAAATGATGGCATTTTCTACCCCTTTTTGCTAACAGTTTGGCAGGAGAGAGCCCTTTTCACCTCTACCACTCTGCCTGGAGGTTCAATCCAAGTGTTGATCACTCTTTACATGAAGAAGGACCTCCTGATATCAAAGCAAGGAAGAGCAATTGGGTTTCCTTCCTTAGGCACTGCTATGATCTTCTGACAGTGGTCTGCCTCTTTTCCCACCACACACAGGAAAGATGATAGGGAAGAGGGTATATGAGGTGGCTTTCCATTGCCTTCCTCAGACCACAATGGGAATTGAGCTAACATTGTTTGATGCTGTCCTGAATGTCATACTAGCCATCTAGCCAACGGAGATACCCAGTTCCCCACATTCTGGCAGTAAGCCAACTTGTTTTTTGTCCAGACCAACCAAAGTGGAATTTCCAGAAACCTGCTCATTTCCGGGGAGTCTTTGATGCCAGGGAGCTATCAAAGCTCAGATGACAGTACAACTTTTTAATATGTTTGCAGTTCAGCCTCCCTTTCCTCAGTCAAAAAAAAAAAGACCTTCGAATAGCTTCAACAAACCTTACTCTTCCAGAATGGGTTGCCTTACTCACAGCAGGCCAATGTGCTTAGAAATTGCTTTCAAGGTGAACTTGAGAAATGCCTTTTGAAGTGTTGCCGTGCAACAAGAATGAAGTGTGGATGCTGTCGTTCAAGTGGAGAAATATCCTTTCATGCTCCAGATTCTCATTGGAAAGTTCACCAGTAATTGTGCTTCTGTGGACAATATCATCATTTTCATATTTCTGCTGCCAGTAACCAGCCCTTCCTGCTGTTTTGTCATGTTGCAGCAAGTTTAGATTTGACAGCTTTCTAAATCTTTTATTGTTATATTATTTATCACAATAACTACAGATACATATCTTGGCATCTCTGGCTTCCACTATATCCACTTTCAAAAGGACAGAGAGGATAATAAGCAGAAATCTCATCAAAAAGGTCAGGCTGTCAATAAGGCAAATGTTAACAGCGACAGGGGATGTGGTTGTGCAAGTATCTGCACAGTTAGCACTGATTTTTCCACTCTGACCACACGATCAGTATCTTTACAAAACTTGGGGGATATACTTGTACATTAAAGGAGGCCAGATGGTAAATTATTCTAAATACACCTAGGCCCTGAATTTCTTCAGACCTTTTGTGCCTGCAACACCATGGCTCTGTTGGAAGTGTGGTGGAAACCTGGTTCACATACATAACAGGGTTTCTGTAATTCTTACAACAAAGAGCTTGAGCACAAAAATCAAGGCTGACATTCCAGTGCAGCACTGAGGGAGTGCTGGACTGTCAGAGGTGTCGTCTTTCAGTTAAGAATTGAAACCAAAGGCCCCAACTACCTGCTCGGGCAGATGTAAAAGATCCCGTGGGACTGTTTCAAAGAGGAGCAGGGGAGTTATCCCCGGTGTCCTGGCCAATGTTTATCCCTCAATCAACATCACAAAAAAGACAGATTATCTGCTTGTTATCACATTGTTGTTTGTGGGAGCTTGCTGTGTGCAAATTGGCTGCTGTGTTTCCTACATTACAACAGTGACCACACTTCAAAAGTACCTCATTGGCTGTAAAGCGCTTTGAGACATCTGGTGGTCCTGAAAGGTGCTATCTAAATGCAAGTCTTTCTTTTCTTTTTTCTTTTAAAATTATGATGTCACAGTGACAGCAAGTTTGAGGAGATTCAGAGTCCTAATGTATATAAACAAATAAAGTTCATTACCAAATAAACTTGGTCCTAACATATATGCCATATATGTCTTTAAGTCAGACAGTCATAGCACCTCAGTAATGAATGTGTCATACGAGTGTTCAAGGACAGAGTGTTAGCAGAGCCATGGTTGAATGCTTTAATGACTCTTAAGGCCATTTTTAAAAGGAGTCCAAATCCATGCGAGGAAGACTATTGAATTTATTGAAAATCCGATAATGAATTTTTAAGCTAGTGAGTTGGAAATTCGAGATTTAGAGACACAGAACTAAAATAAACAGATGATTCCAGACTTGCTCATTTTCAAAAAGGCATTTTTCAACTATGGTGGTAGTTAGATTTTCAGATTATCGAGGGGATAAAATGATATTCATGATTAAGTAGGAGCAGAGATGATGGACAGAGAGTATAGTAACCAGTCCTGTCAAGATCAAGGAAATGCCAGGAGTGACATTTATATAGGATTAAAAATAGTGAGACTATAAACCTATTGAAAGACATGAAGGGCTTTTCACTTTTCTAAGCTGAGTACAACATTAATATTTTATACAGTCCTGACTGACTGACAATAGCGTACAGCCATGTTTGGTCACACAGGGATAAAAATAATTATATTTATCTCAGAAACCATCACCTCTGTCTGTGGGACTGGAATGTCAGGCACTCCTGCAGGCCTGAGAGATCCCTGGCACAACATCTCAAAAAGTAGGGACTTAATGTCAAGGCTGCTGGCTGCACTTTCCAAATATCTAATTAGAGAAGGGCTTAGGGCAAGGCCCCAAAGCCAGTTTCTTCTGAGTGCCCCTCCTAATGGGAAACCAACCAGAGTGAATTTAAAGGGCGAGAATGCCCTGTCCCTCACTTCATTTACATGGAAACGTGTTGCCTATCTAAAGACGATGGAGACCCCATAATGCCAGGACTTGTCCCCTATTCTGTCAGTTGTGCCCAAGAAATAGATGTTACCCAGCACTCGTGACAGCCAAATCAGCCCTATCTTTTGGTGTTCAAATTGTTTGTGGAGCCTTCATACTACAGACCTTAATGAATTTAAATGTTTTTGACTTGACATTTTAATTCTGGTACGTGAGACAAGGTTGGAGGGGGCGGTGGGTGCGGGGGTAAAATGACCCCTAATGTCCTATTTTAATCTTGGCAGAGCCTCAGGGGAATGGCAGAGGTGGCCGCTCATCCCATTTCTCTGGAGGTTTTCGCTGATCTCCATCGAAGTTGCGGTGGGAGTTCGAGGGAATCCCAGTGGAAATTATAGGCAACCATATTTACTAGTCAACATTGAAGCACTGAATGTGTTACACTGACTGAGAGTGAAACTTTGGATATTTCCTTGTCTTGTTCCTTAGCCTGTGCAAAATACAATCTAAGCACCTCCACCATTACCTCAAACAAGTAGGCGCACATCCTTTGTCTCGAAGTGTTCTTAAACTTTCTTTTGACTATCTTTTCACTTTTGCATGTTTTTTTTAAAGGCCTAGCTATTTCCCTTTATGTTGACTAACAGACTTCTTTCAAATGCCTCTTTAATTCTCCAATCTTCCAGTTTGCTTTGCTTCTATACTTTTCATATCTGTTCTTTTTGTGCTTCTTCTCTATTATCCTCCCACATTTATCATATTCCTCTTTTTAAAACCTCACTTGTTCTAATCCTTTCTATTATTCATGGTGCCTCTGCCTTTATCATCTGCCCTTTACTCCTCATTGAAATGTATCGTTGCAACATGTATTTTCATATTTCCCACTGCAGGCCTGCTGTTTAATGCTACATTGTTTTAGCCAGTTAGTTTGAGTTAGGACTCCTTTAGTTTCAATGGAATTAACTGAGGTGGAAATCTGCACATGATGTGGGAATAAAATGGGACAACGCTGACAAATTTAGTTGTGGGACGGCCCGCACCCATTCTGTACATGCATCCAAGCCACTGTTTGTTAGGTCAGTCTGGTGTTAGATCCCTTGCATATGTATATGGGTCCAGGTGAATTTCTACCTTACATGCAGTGCTTTTATCTGTGACTCTTGGGCCTAGATTTTCTGCTGGGCATCGGGACCCTGATGTCGGGATCACATGTGGTGCCCAACCCCGATGGTGTCCGATTCCTGTCTGCCTGCACAGTCTTCCTGGAAGTGGCCAATTAACAGGCCAATTAGGGATGGTGGGTGGGCTGCACAAGTGGGAGGGTCAGAGTGCCCAAGGCTGTGGCTGGGCAGCAGCCCCACCGGGAGAGGTGGGTGCTGTCGAAGCAGGTAGGAGATGGCAAGGGCACCTCAGGATGAAGGCATTTTCTGAAGACTTGGAAAACTGTTAAAAGCAAGGGTGGCCACAGCTGCCAGGTCATCAGTATGGAGGGGGACGCCCGAAGATTACAGCTCTTCCCCCATCTTTGAGCTTCCAATTGTAGGCACCTTTGCATTTTAACTATTATTACTCTTAATCCCTCCTCCATGTATCCTGAAATATGTCTTCCCCACCCCTGCCTCCCGCCTTGATAATTTAACTCCTCCCCCATGCTTTATTTACCCTTGCTACTTCCACATTGGTACCAATTAGGTAAAGCTTCCGCTATCTGTAGAACTTCCCACTACCCCAGAAATTATCCTAATGCTCTGAAACCTCTCCTCCAGTGACTGTCAAACCATGGATTAATCTGTCAGTTGCTTCTCCCTCACTAGTCTAGCACTTGGCACTGGCTGTAAACCTACGATTACTGCCTTAATGGTCCTGCTTTTAAAATCTGTCACCTAACTTCTCAAACTCCCTTGTAAGCCTCTATTCTGCTCTTCCCAATGTCATTGGTTCCAATGTGAACCATGATTCTGGCTGTTAGGGCAAACTGGGAGATATTTTCTCCACTTACTTCATTATCTCCCTTATCCAAGCACCTGGTACCATTCCAAATTTCCAGTCGTTCCTGAAGACCTCCCGCCCCCGATCCTCCATGACTATCTGTCCACCCACTTCTGCAGAAACAACTTACTCCACAACATTGTGATGTTGTTTCTGATTTCTCTCCCTGTGTCATCATCATCTTTACCAGAATTAGAGGTATCCAATGCTGAATATCTATCAGACAATGTCAGAGCCAGGAAATTTCTGCACTGTGTCTTCATGAGTACTCCTCCTCCTCCTTCTTGGATGGTCAGCCAGTTCCCTTCCTTTGCTTCGTTATTCCTCCCCAGCTGTGAGGCATACGTATCCTGCAATGTCCATTTCAGATAGCCTTCCACCTGCAATACAGTGCAATGAATCTCAAAGTGTTTCTCAAGCTTGGTCCATTCTCAGACAATCATGACTTCCAGGAATTGCCACATCATGCAAGACCACACAATGCTAGTTTTTCTGTTGTGGCTCCAATGGACTCCAATTGTTTCTTATCTAGCTGCTTTTGCACTCTGTTACTCCCGCACAACTCACTCAGAATGGCACAGTTGGCACAATTCATCAATTAAAACACCAATACCACCTTCAAAACAGCCCATCATTCAAAGCTGAACCCAATTTGCAGCATGACCCCCTTGGAGTCAAAAGGTTGTAGTTTCAAGTCCCACTCCAGCACTTGACCACACAACTTATAATGTTGCAACGAATAATAGTAAGACTGAGAATTGGGAGAGCTTTAGAAACCAACAAAGGGCAACCAAAAACATACAAATTAGGAGCAGGAGTAGGCCACTCATTCCCTCGAGCCTGCTCCGCCATTCAATAAGTTCATGGCTGAACTGATTACTCCACATTTCCACCTACCCCCGATAACCTTCCACCCCCTTGCTTATCAAGAATCTATCTACCTCTGCCTTAAAAATATTCAAAGACTCTGCTTCCACATCCTTTTGAGGAAGAGAATTCCAAAGACTCACGACCCTCTGAGAGAAATAAATTCTCCTCATCTCTGTCTTAAATGAACGACCCCTTATTTTTAAACAGTGACCCCGAGTTCTAGATTCTCCCACAAAGGGAAACGTCCTTTCCACATCCACTCTGTCAAGACCCCTCAGGATCTTATATGTTTCAATCAAGTCACCTCTTACTCTTCTAAATTCCAGTGGACACAAGCTTAGCCAGTCCAATCTTTCCTCAGGAGACAGCCACCCATTCCAGGTATTAGTCCAGCTGGAACTGCTAGAACTGCTTCCAATACATTTACATCCTTCCTTAAATAAGGAAACCAGTATGTACACAGTAGGCCAGATGTGATCTTGCCAATGCCCTGTATAGCTGAAGCATAACCTCCCTACTCTTGTATTCAATTCCCCTCACGATAAATATTAACATTCTATTAGCTTTCCTAATTACGTGCTGTACCTGCATACTGACCTTTTGCAATTCATGCACTAGGACACCCAGATCCCTCTGCATCTCAGAATTCCCCAATCTCTCACCAGTTAGATTATATGCTTCTTTGTTATTCTTTCTGCCAAAATGGACAATTTCACATTTTTGCACATTATACTCCATTTGCCAGAATTTTGCCTACTCACTTAACCTATCTATATCCCTTTGTAGCCTCCTTATGTCCTCTTCACAAGTTACTTTCCTACCTACCTTTGTCTCATCAGCAAATGTAAAAACCATACCTTCGGTCCCTTCATTTAAGTCACTTATATAAATTGTAAAAGGTTGAGGCCCCAGAACAGATCCTGTGGCACACTACTCATTACATCTTGCCAACCAGAAAATGACCATTGATGTCTACTCTCTGTTTCCTGTTAGCTAGCCAATCTTCTATCCATGCCAATATGTTCCCCCTACACCATGAACTTTTATTTTTTGCAATAACTTTTGGTGTACTTCCTTATCAAATGCCTTCTGGAAATCTAAGTACAATGCATCCACCGGTTCCCCTTTATCCACAGCACATGTAACTCCCTCAATGTACTCCAATAAATTGGTTAAACGTTATTTCCCTTACACAAAACCATGTTGACTCTGCCTGATTACCTTGAATTTTTCTAAGTGCCCTGCTATAACTTCTTTAATAATAGCTTCTAACATTTTCCCCAAGACAGATGTTAAGCTAACTGGCCTATAGTTTCCTGCTTTCTGCCTCCCTCACTTTTTGAATAAAGGAGTTACATTCGCTATTTTCCAATCAAACGGAACCTTCCCTGAATCTAGGGAATTTTGGAGAATTAAAACTAATGCATTAATTATCTCACTAGCCATTCTTTCCAGACCCAAGGATGTAGTCCATCAGAACTCCACAGTGGCGCAGTGGTTAGCACCACAGCCTCACAGCTCCAGCGACCTGGATTCAGTTCTGTGTATTGCTTGTGTGGAGTTTGCAAGTTCTCCCTGTGACTGTGTGGGTTTTCTCCGGGTGCTCCAGTTTCCTCCCACAGCCAAAGACTTACAGGTTGATAAGTAAATTGGCCATTATAAATTGCCCCTAGTATAGGTAGGTGGTAGGGGAATTGAGGAAAGGTGGGGATGTGGTAGGAGTATGGGATTGATGTAGGATTAGTATAAATGGGTGGTTGATAGTCAGCACAGATGGGTGGGCTGAAGGGCCTGTTTCAGTGCTGTATCTCTAAATAAAAATAAAAGAACCTAGGGACTTGTCAGCCCACAGCTCCAACAGGTTGTTCAGTACCACTTTCCTGGTGATTGTAATTTTCTGGAGTTCCTCCCTCCCTTCCATTTCCTGACTTATAGCTAATTCTGGGATGTTACTTTTATCCTCCATAGTGAAGATTGATGCAAAATACCTGTTCAGTTTATCTGCCATCTTCTTATTATCCATTATTAATTCCCCAGACTCACTTTCCATAGAACCAATGCTCACTTTGTTAACTTTTCTTTTTTAAATATTTATAGAAACTCTTCTTTCTTCTTCTTTGGCCTCCTTGTCTCAATGGGTAAGCGCCTGGAGGTGGTCAGTGGTTTGTGAAGCAGCACCTGGAGTGGCTATAAAAGGACAATTCTAGAGTGACAGACTCTTCCACAGGTGCTGCAGACAAAATTGGTTGTCAGGGCTGTTACACAGTTGGCTCTTTCCTTGCACTTCTGTCTTTTTTCCTGCCAACAGCTAAGTCTCTTCGACTCGCCACACTTTAGCCCCGCCTTTATGGCTGTCCGCCAGCTCAGGCGATCACTGGCAACTGACTCCCATGACTTGTGGTCAATGTCACAGGACTTCATGTCGCATTTGCAGACGCCTTTAAAGCGGAGACATGGACGGCCAATGGGTCTGATACCAGTGACGAGCTCGCTGTACAATGTGTCCTTGGGGATCCTGCCATCTTCCATGCGGCTCACATGGCCAAGCCATCTCAAGCGCCATTGGCTCAGTAGGGTGTATATGCTGGGGATGTTGGCCACCTCGAGGACTTCTGTAATAAAAGCAAAATACTGCGGATGCTGGAAATCTAAAATAAAAACAAGAAATGCTGGAACCACTCAGCAGGTCTGGCAGCATCTGTGAAAAGAGAAGCAGAGTTAACATTTCGGGTCAGTGACCCTTCTTCGGAACTGACAAATATTAGAAAAGTCACAGGTTATAAGCAAGTGAGGTGGGTGTGGGGCAATGATAACAAAGGAGGTCTCGATTGGACCAGGCCACATAGCTGCCCAAAAGGTCAAGGAGCAAAGGCAAACAATATGTTAATGGTGTGTTGAATGACAAAGCATTAGTACAGATTAGGTGTTAATACACTGAATATTGAACAGCAGCAAGTGCAAACCTGAAAAAAAACAGTGGGTAAGCAAACTGAACAAACTAAGATGAAATGAAATAAATGCAAAAAAAAAAAAAGATTGTAAAAAATGTAAAAATGTAAAAAAAAAGAAAAAATAACTAAAAATGAAAGTAAAATGGGGGGGCTGTCATGCTCTGAAATTATTGAACTCAATGTTCAGTCCGGCAGGCTGTAGTGTGCCTAATCGGTAGATGAGATGCTGTTCCTTGAGCTTGCGTTGATGTTCACTGGAACACTGCAGCAATCCCAGGACAGAGATGTGAGCATGAGAGCAGGGGGGAGTGTTGAATTGCCAATTCAACACTCCCCCCTGCTCTCATGCTCACATCTCTGTCCTGGGATTGCTGCAGTGTTCCAGTGAACATCAACAGCATCTCATCTACCGATTAGGCACACTACAGCCTGCCGGACTGAACATTGAGTTCAATAATTTCAGAGCATGACAGCCCCCCCATTTTACTTTCATTTTTAGTTATTTTTTCTTTTTTTTTACATTTTTACATTTTTTACAATCTTTTTTTTTTTTTGCATTTATTTCATTTCATCTTAGTTTGTTCAGTTTGCTTACCCACTGTTTTTTTTCAGGTTTGCACTTGCTGCTGTTCAATATTCAGTGTATTAACACCTAATCTGTACTAATGCTTTGTATTTCAACACAGCATTAACATATTGTTTGCCTTTGCTCCTTGACCTTTTGGTCAGCTATGTGGCCTGGTCCAATCTAGACCTCCTTTGTTATCTCTTGCCCCACCCCCACCTCACTTGCTTATAACCTGTGACTTTTCTAATATTAGTCAGTTCCGAAGAAGGGCCACTGACCCGAAACGTTAACTCTGCTTCTCTTTTCACAGATGCTGCCAAACCCGCTGAGTGGTTCCAGCATTTCTTGTTTTTATTCGAGGACTTCTGTGTTGGAGATACGGTCCTGCCACCTGATGCCAAGGATTCTCCGGAGACAGCGAAGATGGAATGAATTGAGATGTCGCTCTTGACTGACATACGTTGTCCAGGCCTCACTGCCATAGAGCAAGGTACTGAGGACACAGGCTTGATACACTCGGACTTTTGTGTTCCGTGTCAGTGCGCCATTTTCCCACACTGTCTTGGCCAGTCTGGACATTGCAGTGGATGCCTTTTCCAAGCGCTTGTTGATTTCTGCATGGAGCGACAGGTTACTGGTGATAGTTGAGCCTAGGTAGGTGAAGTCTTGATCCACTTCCAGAGCGTGGTCACCGATATTGATGGATGGAGCATTTCTGACATCCTGTACCATGATGTTTGTTTTCTTGAGACTCTTGAAACTCATACCGTCTTTATATTTCAGCCTCGCTTTCTCTCATACTCTAGTTTTTCCTCCTTATCAATCTTTTCATCATTCTTTGCTGTTTTTTTATACTCTGTCCAATCTTCTGACCTGCCACCCATCTTTGCGCAATTATATGCTTTTTCTTTAAGTTTTATACTATCTTTCACGATTTTAGTTAACCACGGATGGCGGGTCCCCCCCCCCCCCCCCCCCCCCCATGGAATTTTTCTTTTTTGTTAAAATATATCTATTCTGTGTGTTCTGAAATATCCCCTTAAATGTCTGCCACTGCATCTCTATTGACCAATCCCTTATTTTCCAGTTCACTTTAGCTAGCTCGACTTTCATGTCCTCATAATTGTCCTTATTTAAGTTTAAAATACAAGTCTTAGACCCACTCTTGTCTCCCTCAAACTGAATGTAAAATTCGATCATATTATGATTGCTGTTACCTAGGGGCGTCTTAACTATAAGGTCATTAATTCATCCTATCTCATTGCACAGTACCAGATCTAGTATAGCCTCACTCTGGTTGGGTCCAGAAAATACTGTTCCAAGAAATTATCCTGAAAACGTTCTATGTACTCCTCATTTGGCTACCTCTGCCCATCGGACTTTTCCAGCCTATATGTAGGTTAAAATCCCCCATGATTATCGCCGTACCTTTCTGACAAGCTCCCATTATTTCTTCCTTTATACCCTGTCCTACAGTGTGGTTAATGTTAGGTGTTCTGTACACCACTCCCAAAAGTGACTTCTTGCCTTTATGATTTGTCATCTCTACCCAAACTGCTTCTACATCCTGGCTTCCTGAACTTAGGTCATCCCGCTTTACTGCGCTAAAACCATCATTAATTAACAAAGCCACCCCTCCACCTTTTCCCAGCTGCCTGTCCTTCCTTTATGCCATGCACCCTTCAATAATCGGGTCCCAATCTCTGTCATCCTGCAGCCATGTCTCTGTAATGGCTATCAGATCGTACTTATTTATTTCTATTTGTGCTCTCAGTTCATTTGTTTTGTTTCAAATGCTATGTGCATTCAGATACAGAGCCTTTAGTTTTGTCCTTTATTATTTTTGTAACCTCTGGCCTTATCTGTTGATTTACTCTTAGATTTGTACACTCTGTCCTTTCCTGTCACAGTCTGTTTATCATTTCCAATATTAATACCTTTCTCTCTTGCCTTGTCTGTACTCCTTGATTTACCATAGCTTCGCAAATTTTAACCCTTGCCCCCAAAAAGCTAATAAAAAGGGAAAAAATAGAATGAGAGTAAACGAGCCAGCAATATAAAAACAGATTGTAAGAGCTTTTACAAGTATAAAAAAGGAGTAGAGTAGCTAAAGTAAATATTGGTCTCTTAGAGGCAGAGGCAGCTCAAATTTTCATGGGGAACGAGGAATGGCATGGGGATTGAACAAGTATTTTGTGTCTGTCTTCACAGTAGAAGACACCAATTACATACCAGAAATATAGTGTAATTCAGGAGCTAATAAGAGTGAGGAACTTAAAGTAATGAATATCAGCAGGGAAAAAGTATTGGAGGAACTTAAGAAACTAAAAGGCGACAAATCCCCAGGACCTGATGGCCTACATCCTAGGGTTCCAAAAGGGGTAGCTGCAGAGATAGTGGATGACTGGTTATGATTTTCCAAAATTCCATAGATTCTAGAATGGTACCATCAGATTAGAAGTTGGGAAATGTAGCATCACTATTCAAGAAAGTGGGGAGTGACAAAACAAGGAACGACAGGCCAGTTAGCCTGACATCAGAAAATGCTGGTATATTTTATTAAGAAGTCCGAACAATGCACTTAGAAAATCATAGTATGATCAGGCAAAGTCAGCAAGGTTTTACAAAAGGGATTTATTAGAGTTTTTTTTTCGGTTGTAACTAGTAGGGTAGATAAAGGGGAACCAGTAGATGTAGTATACTTGGATATCCAAAAGGCATTTGATAAGGTGCTGCACAAAAGGTTAATAGGCAAGACAAGGGCTCATGGAGTTTGGGGTAATATATTAGAATAAATAGAGGACAGGAAACAGAGTAGTGCTAAATGGGACATTCTCCAGTTGGCAGGCTGTAACTAGTGGAGTGCCGTGAAGATCAGTGCTGGAACCTCAACTATATACAATCTATATTAATGACTTAGACGAAGAGACAGTGAGTAATGTATCAAAGTTTGCTGATGCTACCAAGCTGGGTGGTAATGTCAGCTGTGAGGGGGTCACAAAGAGGCTGCAAAAAGATATAGGTAAGTTAAGTGAGTGGGCAACAAGGTGGCAGTTGGAGTATAATGTGCGAAGTGTGAGGTTATACAATTTAGAAGAATAGAAAAGCAGAATATTTTTTAAAGAGGTGTGAAACTTCTAAATGTTGATGCTGAAGTAACACAGAAAGTCAGCATGCAGGTATAGCAAGCAATTAGGAAGGCAAATGGCATGTTGGCCTTTATTACAAATTGGAGTACAAGAATAAGGAAGTCTGGTTACAATTGTATAGGGATTTGGTGAGATCACACTGGAGTACCATGTGAAGTTTTGGTCTCCTTATCTAAGGAAGGATATACTTGCCTTGGAAGTGGTACAACAAAGGCTCACAAGATGGGTTCTTGGGAGGAGAAGATCGTCCTAGGATGAAAGGCTGAGTAAATTGGGCCTGGAGTTTATAAAAATGAGAGGTGATCTCATTTAAACATACAGAATTCTAAAGGGCTTGACAAGGTAGATACTGAGAGATTGTTTCCCTTGGCTGGGGAATCTAGAACACGGGGGCACAGTCTCAGGATAAGGGGCCGGCCATTTTGGACTGAGAGGATGAGAAATTTCTTCACTTAGAGGGTTGTGAATTCTTTAGCCCAGAGGGTTGTGAATGCTGTATCGCTGAGTATATTCAAAGCTGAGATAGATAGATTTTTGGTTTTTCAGGGATCAAGAGATCTGGGGAGTGGGCAGGAAAGTGGAGTTAAGGCAGAAGATTAGCCATGATAGTATTGAATGGCGGAGCGGGCTCAAGGCACCATATGGTCTACTCCTGCTCCTATTTCTTATGTTCTTAAAATATAGTTTGACGAAGGGAGCACTGAAGGAATTCTGCATTGTTGGAGGTGGCACTTTTAAATTAGATGTTAGACCGATTCATGTGGATGTAAGTTCCCAAGGTACTAGCTGTAGAAGATAAAATGTTCCTCTGATATCCTTCTTATTCCTTCCTACCTCAAAGAACATATTAGCAATTCATTTGCCTCATTACACTTTGTGAGACTTTGCCTTGCTGTGTGTAACTGTGAGTCACATTTTCCTAGAAAAACAACAGTAATTATACTTCAAAACTCATTCTGAAGCACTGTGGGACATCCTGAGCAGAAAAGTGCTGATATAAATACAGATTTGTTCTATCTTTCTTTGTACTTTCACACAAATTAATAACTAATTTGTCAGTCAAACCAAAAGTGAAAAGTGGTAGAGAAATCAAGTCCTGATTCAGAAGTAGGCATTTGTTCCATGTTTTATTAATATTGTAACAGCCCCAGATTTACTAACCAATTTTGGTATCTCTGGGGCTTAATATCAGCACAACGTCTAAAAGATAAAGGGTGATCTAATTGATTAAAGGAGTTGACAGGGTAGATAGAGGGAAACGATTTCCTATGATGGAAGAGTCCAAAAGGACCTTAAGTTAGAGTTCAGCCATTCAGGGTGATGGCAGGAAGTACATCTTCACAGGAAATCAGGAACTCTCCACCTCAAAAAGCTGTCAAAGTTGGGGGTCAATTGAAAATTTCAAATCTGAGACTGATAAATTGTTTTTTTTAGGTAAGTGTGTTAAGGGTTATGGATGCAAAGCAGATAGATGGGGTTAAGATATAGATCAACATGATCTCATTGAATGGTGGAACAGCCTCAAGTTCCTGAATGGTGTTATGACCGTTCCTATGTTTCTAACATATATTTGGACAGTAGGTTGAGGGAATTGGAAGGAGAAGCCATTTCAAACAGCTTTTTGCTCCAAAATTGATGTATCTGAGCGTGTGAATGTGGTTTGTCCTGTGATTTGCTCCTTGAGCCTCTACACAGCTATTTAAACAAATTTAAAAACATGCTGAAAATCCAAAAAGGTATGGTCACAATGCACCGAATTTACTTAGGAAAGGATTTGTAAAGTATTCCTATTGTCAGCTTGTTGATCAGCTTAGACGAACAGAAGTTAGGAACGTATGAACCTGGGGGACACAGAAACTTGGTGATTGATGGAAAGAATTTTTGGAGTGATTTCTTTTCCCTTTGTCCATGGAAAATGCTGCACTTGTTTCTGACTGCCTGTGGGATAGTGGGAGCCCTGGGTCATTTTAGTACCCACGCACAGTGAGAGGTTTTCAGGACCAAGTATGTGACTCCAAATGAGTATTTCTTTGTTTGGAGGATGAAAAGCAGGAGAGGATGGATAAATGAAGAGTGCTGCAGCATATGAGGAGCATGTGTACTTTGAGATATTACCACTCCTCCCCACCCAAAGAATATAATGATAACTGGGGGCCTACGAAGACCTCAGTGGAGGAGCTCTGTGTTAGAACAGCACGCTTCACCAAAAGAGCATTAGGGGAGTTATTGCCAGTTACTACATTTGGATCTACGGCCCTAGTCATTTGCCTGGACAACTCTGTCTATGGCCATGAAGGTGACAATCACTCAATTTTTATGCCACTGCTCCATTTCAAGCATTCATGACCAATCCATGCTTTATCAGTCAGGGTGCACTCTGGCATGTATTGATTAACTAACTACCACACTTTTCCAGAGAATTGAGAAATTCATCCAATACAGCAAGACATAAGCAACATAGAGCTATCTAATGTCATGAGGTTTTCTCAAGGTGCAGGCTGCTTTGCAAGTTCCTGAAGTTCATCCCCTCACCTAACTGAAAAGACAAGTACTACCACTCATTCAGTATTCAGCTTGTGTAGGAGAAGCTGCAAAGAATCCTTCACATCAATGTGGTATTTACTGCAAGTTGCCATGATGCATCTCTCCTCTACAATTGGGTCTCTCTCAGCTCTTCAAGGAGGAATATTGTGTGAATAGATGGTTTGTGGGTGAGGAGGCCCACCCCCTGCCGCACGGGATAATGATCCCACTGACAGTTGCAAAAATAAGAGCAGTGAGGAGCATTACAATGAGATACATCCTCTACCAGTGTTGTCATTGAGAGAGCCATCAGGGTCTTAATGGAGGGCTTTTGCGACCTTGTTAGGTCAGAAAGGGCTCTTCAATAGGCTCCAGCCTCTGCATTCCACATTGTTGAAGCCTATTGTGCCCTGCACAATCCATAGGATTGCCATGACAACGGTAGGTTTGTGGTCTGTATTGTTCAACTGATCTTTCATCTTTCATGTCAAGAGCAGAATGCCTCCCTACCAGTCCCATTGCCTACCCCTCATAAAAGGGCGAACTCGCTGATGTTGGAAATGCCCCCTCTGGTACCCTATTTCCTGCGGGAATTCTGTGCAAGTTTTTCCTGCAACAAACTGAATGAATTCGACAAAGGCTCGCAGTTGAGGGATGTCTCCCAGTTGGCATCAGTTGATGTAATAGGTCTGTTGGTATCACTCTGTTAAAGTAGAGGAAGGAGTTTTAAAGTTCTGCAAGCGAAGTAGTTGTGGGAGTCGGTGTGTTTATAATGAATATTAGTAGACTGCCTATCCCCAGAGATGGAGACAGAGAAGTCGAGGAAGGGAAGGGAAGTGTCAGAGATGGACCATGTAAAAGGTGAGAGAAGGGTGGAAATTAGAAGCAAAGTTGATAAAGTTTTCCAGTTCGGGGCGGGAACAGGAAATGGCACCGATACAGTCATCAATGTACCAGAAAAAAAGAGTTGGGGGAGGGGACCTGAGTAGGACTGGAACAAGGAATGTTCGACATATCCCACAAAAAAAGACAGGCATAACTAGGACCCATGCGGGTACCCATAGCAACACCTTTTACCTGAAGGAAGTGAGTGGAGTTGAAGGAGAAGTTGTTCAATGTGAGAACAAGTTCAGCCAGGCGGAGGAGGGTGGTGGTGGATGGGGACTGGGTGGGCCTCTGTCCAAGGAAGAAGCGGAGAGCCCTCAAACCACCCTGGTGGGGGATGGAGGTGTAGAGAGATTGGACGTCTGTAGTGAAGAGGAGGCGGTTAGGGCCAGGAAACTGGAAATTGTCAAAATGACGTAGGACGTCAGAAGAGTCACGGATGTCGTGGGAAGAGACTGGATCAGAGGAGAAAAGATAGAGTCAAGGTAGGAAGAAATAAGTTCAGTGGGGCAGGAACAGGTTGAAACAATGGGTCTGCCGGGACAGTCCTGTTTGTGGATTTTGGGAAGTAGGTAGAAGCGGGCTGTCCGGGGTTGCGGGACTATGAGGTTGGAAGCTGTAGAGGGAAGATCTCCAGAGGAGATGAGATCAGTAACAGTTCTGTGGACAGTAGCTTGATGTTTGGTGGTGGGGTCATGGTCCAGGGGGAAGTAGGAAGAAGTGTCTGAGAGTTGGCGCTGAGCCTCTGCAAGGTAGAGGTCAGTACGCCAGACAACAACAGCACCACTCTTATCTGCAGGTTTGATGACAATGTCGGGGTTAGACCTGAGAGAACGGAGTGCAGCAAGTTCATAGGGACAGGTTAGAGTGAGTGAGGGGGGCAGAGAAATTGAGATGGCCTTCAGGGAGTCCTTGAAACTTTGCAAGAGTCTCCACTGTTCCTTTTACCCGTTGTCAGCTCTCCATACAACATGATCTTGGGCAGGCGACTGTTGTCCATCAGGGCAAGGTGACCCATCCAATGCAGTTGGCTTTGCAGGAGGATGGCCTCGATTCTGGTGATGTTGGCTGTTTCCAGGATTTCAATGTTTGTGATATGGTCCTGCCAGTGGACCTTGAGGATGCTGAGGAAGCGCTTTAGGAAGGCATACATGACGGCAGTATAGGACCCATGACTCGGCACCATACAGAAGTGTGGTGAGGACTATGGCTTTGTACACTTTGAGTTTGGTCTATGCTCTGAGGCCATGGTTGCTCCAAGGCCATGGTTGCTCCACACATGTTTGCACAGTCTGCTTTTGAGCACTTCTTTGTCTATGGTGGCATCAAACGAGATGACGCTCCCCAAATAAGTAAATTGCTTGATGGCATTCAGCTCAATTCCCACGATGACAATGCTTGGTGATCTATATTCTTCTTGTGGTGCAGGCTGATGCAGGACTTCAGTTTTCTTTTAAATGATTTTTAGTCCGAAGAGTTGTGCCGCCTCGGAAAAATGTGTTGTTATATGTTGCAGGTCTGACTGACTGTGGGCCAGGAGAACACAGTCGTCAGCAAAAAGATGAGTTTTTCTTGTGTCTTTGTGTGAGCCTGAAGACGCCTGAGGTTGAAAAGACCTCCATTAGTCCGGAAGCGTACGTAAGCTCCTCTGGAAGGTCTTCCGTTGCCTGCTGCAGCATCATGCTAAAAAAGATGGTGAATAGGGTGGGGGCCAGCACACATCCCTTCTTCACACCATTGGAGATACGGAAGGGACTTGAGAGGCTGTTGTTTTGCTTGACTTGTCTGTACTGATTTTCTTGAAACTGTTTCACCGTGGCCAGGAACCTGGGTGGGCATCCAGATGAGACCTGTGTGGAACTTATCTTTGTCAGCTGGGTTAGCCTTCGTGGTTGGAACATGAACATTGATGAGGGCTGCATGCTGCTGGTCTTGGAGGGGCAGGCACAGGGACATGATGTGTTCAGAATGGCCGATTGGCAGACTTGAAAGTTTAGTGGTGATAGTGTTCTTCACCATACCTTATCTTCAGATCCAAGGTTAGTACCCACTTAATCATATAGAAATGTGAAGGGCTACTTGTGCAACAACTAAGTTTAGAGGATGAGGAGTGTTCTGATGCCCATACTGCTAAAGGAAGGAAAGGTAGAAGGGTTGTTCTTTTACCTTGCCTACCTTCAGTTCACAGAACTTCTGATCACACAGGTCTGCAGTCGTTTTTTTTATTTGTTCATGGGGGTGTGGGCATTGCTGGCATCTATTGCCCTTGAGAAGGCGGTGGTGAGTCACCTTCTTGAACCACTGCTGGTGCAAGAGAGTTGGCACTCAGTGCCCTTCACATGGCATAAGACACTCTTTATTGTGGTGCCTTCCCATGAAGACCCAGCTCCCTCTCTCCTTTGCTAAATCTCATTGAGGAGGTTTTGTAGGTTTGCCTCATTGAAATAGTTCTTTTTTTACCTCCGTGCAATATCCTTCCTCTTTCAGATGAAGGCATTCTTTAAAGTAGCCAAAAAAAACCCGTACATATGCTGTCAAGTGCAGCTACCTGACAGTCAACTGACTCAATCAGGAACTTTCACATAGCATAGTATTTACAGTAGTAAATCAATCCATTCAGCCTAACAGGTCAATGCTGGTGCTTATACTCCATATGAGCCTCCTTTTTTTATTCTTTCATGGGATGTGGGTGTTGCTGGCATTTGTTGCCCATCCCTAATTGCCCTCGAGAACTGAATGGCTTGCTAGGCCATTTCAGAGTGCAGTTAAGAGTCAACCACATTGCTGTAGGTCTGGAGTCACATGTCGGCCAGACTGGGTAAAGACGTTAGTGAACCAGATGGGCTTTCACGACAATTGACGGTAGTTTCATGCACCATTACTGAGACTAGCTTTCAATTCCAGATTTTTCATTAATTAATGGAATTTATAAATTAATTGAATTTAAATTCCACCAGCCTCAGCCTCTCACACATCTGAAACGTTAACTCTGCTTCTCTCTCCACAGATACTGCCAGAGCTGTTGAGTATTTACAGCATTTTCTGTTTCTACCTCTGGATTACTAATTCAGCAGACATTACTAGGATGCCACTATCTCCCCCCCCCATCCCCATTGTCCCCTCCCACCTTTCTGAACGGCGATAGATTGGGAAAGGGGGAGGTGCAGCGAGACCTGGGTGTCCTTGTGTACCAGTCGCTGAAAGTAAGCATGCAGGTGCAGCAAGCAGTTAAGAAGGCACATGGTATGTTGGCCTTCATAGTGAGAGGATTCGAGTACAGGAGCAAGAATGTCTTACTGCAGCTATACAGGGCCTTGGTGAGACCACATCTGGGGTATTGTGTGCAGTTTCGATCTCCTTATCTGAGGAAGGATGTTTTTGCCTTGGAGGGAGTGCAGCAAAGATTCACCAGACTGATTCCTGGGATGGCAGAACTGACGTATGAGGAGAGAATGAGTCGATTAGGCTTGTATTTGCTAGAGTTTAGAAGAATGAGAGGGGATCTCATAGAAACCTACAAAATTCTTACAGGACTGGACAGACAAGATACAGGAAGGATGTTCCCAATAGGGAGACCAGAACCAGGGGTCACAGTCTAAGGATAAGGGGTAAGCCATTTAGGACTGAGATGAGGAGGGATTTCTTCACCCAGAGAGTGGTGAAACTGTGGAATTCTCTACCACACAAAGCAGTTGAGGCGAGATCATTAAATATATTCAAGAAAGAGTTAGATATAGTTCTTAGGGCTAAAGGGATCAAGGGATACGGGGAGAAAGCAGGAACAGGATACTGAGTTTGGATGATCAGCCATGATCGTATTGAATAGTGTAGCAGGTTTGAAGGGCCAAATGGTCTACTCCTTCTCCTACTTTTTTATGTTTTCTATGTTTCATCTAACCTCATCAACATATCCTTCTATGTCTTTCTCCCTGATATGTTTATCTAGCTTCCCCATTAAAATGTATAATTTTGAACACCTGTATCAAATCTCCCCTTAACCTTTCCTGATTTAGGGAGAACAACACCTGTTTCTCTAGTCTCTCCACCTAACTGAATTCACTCATTCTTGATACCATTTTAGTAAATCTCTTCTGCATCCTTTCTAAGGCCTTGATATCCTTCCTAAAGTGTGGTGCCTAGAATTGGCTACAAAACTTGAGCTGAAGTCTAACCAGTGTTTTATAAAGGTTTAGCACAACTTCCTTTTTTTTGTGCTCTTTGCCTCTGTTTATAAAGCCAAAGATTCCATATGCTTTTGCAATAGCCTCCTTAACTTGAAACAAAAACAAGAAATGCTGGATTCACTCAGCAGGTCTGGCAGCATCTGTGGAAAGAGAAGCAGAGTTAACGTTTCGGGTCAGTGACCCTTCTTCGGAACTGGCCTCCTTAACTTGTCCTGTTGCCTTTCAGGATTTGTGTATACACACTCTGAGGATTCTCTGTTCTTGCACCCCTTTAATGTTGTACCATTTAATTTATATTGCCTCTCTTCATTCTTCCTGCCAAATGTATCACTTCTCACTTGTCTGTGTTAATTTTATCTACTATGTGTCCACCCATTTCACGAGCCTATGTGCTCCTGATGTCTGTCAGATTCTTCCTTACCTGCTGCTTCCCGAAGCTTGCTGTTGCACCCTTAAGTCAGGCTTGAAAGCTGCATTGTTGAAAGCTGTGCTCCAATTCCAATCACTCCCAAGACAGTGTACTGTTTTACACAGGATTCACACTACAGAATTGCCAATAGATATTTAAACAAGATGACCCCACCAATTAGAGCGGGTCAGTGCTACATAGGCTTGTCAGGCTCAAGTGCTGACTAAGGTTGGTGTAATTGAGCCTGTAGAATTTTGAGGCCAGCTCATTTAATTTATCCAGTCAGTGGCTCAATTCTTTGTGTATTCCACTGCATGTATATGAACTTGACGAGCTAATAAATTGGGGCCATTGCAGAATTACACTAGTTGTGAGGCATCTAAATCAGCAAAATGCATTGCATGAAATGGACTTGGTACAAGAGGTATAAATATTAGTACAATGGTTTTTGATTGCAGGCTCTTCATGAAACTGTTCAAGTGAATCACTGCTTGCATCCAAATGGGGTGCAAGCCTATTCTTTGAATATGATAATGTAGAATGCAAGAAGAATATTTCCTTACAAAAACATATCACACAACGTCTCACCAGAACACAGAAGTTATCACGTTCTCTTATCTATAATGATGCTGTAATTATTACATAATATATCAGATAACATTTGCAACACAGAAAAGGACCATTCGGCCCAACAGGTCTGTGCATCACACGAGCTTCCTCCCACTTTCTTCATCTCACCTATCAGAATGTCATCTCAGCCTATTCGTGGGGTGTGAGCTTCACTAGTCAGGCCAGCATTTATTACCCATCCAAATTGCCCTTCAGAAGGTGATGGCAAGCCTTCTTGAATACAATGAGTGACTTGCTGGGCCACTTCAGAGGGCAGTCAAGAGTCAACCACATTGCTGTGGGTCTGGAGTCACATATTGGCCAGACCAGGAAAGGTTGGCGGATTTCCTTCCTTAAAATGCATTATTGAACGAGATGCATTTTTACAACAATCATGTAGTTTTATGGTCACTGTTACTAAATTTTTATTCCAGATTTATTTAATTCCCTAGCTACTATAGTAGGATGTGAACTCATATCTCACGATTATTGGCTTGAGTTTCTGGATTACCAGGACAGTAACATAACTACGATGATACTGTACCCACTAAGCACAGCATTATGGAAAAGAGTTTAGCAAACATCTCCTTGCATGTCTATCATCTTTTTTTCAATTTGTTTTAATCTTGTCTTGGCAGCTCACCAGAGAATTATTTTGCTGATACCCCTGCTGCCTCCATCAGAGGATTGTTTTAGAAATGTTTGGTGATGTTTATACTGATTTGATTTCATGGTTTTTCAGAAGGCACTAATGATTTAAAAACTCAGCACAAGCCAACATATCATTCTCAGAACTCTACTCTTAAGAACAAACAAAGAACAAAGAAAATTACAGCACAGGAACAGGCCCTTCGGCCCTCCAAGCCTGCACCGATCCAGATCCTCTATCTAAACATGTCGCCTATTTTCTAAGGTTCTGTATCTCTTTGCTTCCTGCCCATTCATGTATCTGTCTAGATACATCTTAAAAGACACTGTCGTGCCCGCGTCTACCACCTCCACTGGCAACGCGTTCCAGGTACCCACCACCCTCTGCGTAAAGAACTTTCCACGCATATCCCCCCCTAAACTTTTCCCCTCTCACTTTGAACTCGTGACCCCTAGTAATTGAATCCCCCACTCTGGGAAAAAGCTTCTTGCTATCCACCCTGTCTATACCTCTCATGATTTTGTACACCTCAATCAGGTCCCCCCTCAACCTCCGTCTTTCTAATGAAAATAATCCTAATATGCTCAACCTCTCTTCATAGCTAGCGCCCTCCATACCAGGCAACATCCTGGTGAACCTCCTCTGCACCCTCTCCAAAGCATCTACATCCTTTTGGTAATGTGGCGACCAGAACTGCACGCAGTATTCCAAATGTGGCCGAACCAAAGTCTTATACAACTGTAACATGACCTGCCAACTCTTGTACTCAATACCCCGTCCGATGAAGGAAAGCATGCCGTATGCCTTCTTGACCACTCTGTTGACCTGCGTTGCCACTTTCAGGGAACAATGGACCTGAACACCCAAATCTCTCTGTAGATCAATTTTCCCCAGGACTTTTCCATTTACTGTATAGTTCACTCTTGAATTGGATCTTCCAAAATGCATCACCTCGCATTTGCCCTGATTGAACTCCATCTGCCATTTCTCTGCCCAACTCTCCAATCTCTTAAGTTCATTCTTTTGCAGTCATTAAAATTTAGGGGGGGCGGCACAGTGGCGCAGTGGTTAGCACCGCAGCCTCACAGCTCCAGCGACCCGGGTTCAATTCTGGGTACTGCCTGTGTGGAGTTTGCAAGTTCTCCCTGTGTCTGCGTGGGTTTCCTCCGGGTGCTTCGGTTTCCTCCCACATGCCAAAAGACTTGCAGGTTGATAGGTAAATTGGCTATTATAAATTACCCCGAGGATAGGTAGGTGTTAGGGAAATATAGGGACTGGTGGGGATGTGGTAGGAATATGGAATTAGTATCGGATTAGTATAAGTGGGTGGTTGATGGTCGGCACAGACTCGGTGGGCCGAAGGGCCTGTTTCAGTGCTGTATCTCTATATATATATATAGTGGCTTACATTGGATTTCTGGACTCCTGAGCTAAATGTCTTCCTCCACTTTGCTCCAGAGTAGGGATGGATCATGATGCAGGATTTTGCTGCATTTGCACCATAACTGCAGTTTGGCTTTGAATCCTTTTTAAAACTATTGTGATAGGTGTTAAAATGAGCAATGATTACATATCTGGGCACCTCTGCTTTCGAGAATGCTGATTCTCAGTGAGCGATTTTCTGGTGAATTGCACTGCAAAGGTATAATTTGTAAATGACATTGGAGTGCATCGCTACCTGCTAACCTTCTGGCCTTGCTTCATTCTCAAACCTGCTTTGTCAAACACTTTCACACAACAGTCTGACCTGTTAAAATGTAGAATTTACTTTGAAACAATTTCAGCTACCCATCAGATGTGGCATATTTCCTTTGCTGCGTCAAGTGAAAGAGGCAGTCTTACTGATGCACTGACTAAGGTGCTGCCACTGGCATTTCATTATTGTCTAATGGGTGATCACCATGCTGTGCAACAACAAACGAGGCATTGAGCAACATACAAAACACATATTGCCCTAATCGTGATGGGACAATGCTGCATGTACACTTCAACTGCTGGTGGCTATACCCAAATGGTGCCCCAATTACACTGCCTGGCCGGAACTCTGATCCTTTCACCCCGGAGACACCTGTGCACACATGCCATTATCTGCCTGCACCGCTACTTGCAGTGGGTTCAATAAGTGTTCGTGAGGTCCATACGACCCTTTGGGAATTTTCCAAAGTGTGAAATGGACGGCTGATCCACTAACACCTGTTTTCTGTCACAAGCCCAAGCTGAAAATCTACTCCGAAGGTTGTTGTACCAAATTTCTCATTCCGACTTAATAAAGGCTCCCTCCACAGTGTACCACCCAGTTTAACCTACATTGGGATAGCTTTATTTTTTAATTCATTTGTTTACTTTAAGCACTGGAGTACTCACATGTCAGTTGTAAAAACTGTCGAATCAGGTCTTTAATGAGACATCACACTACATGATCCAGTAAGCGCTCTCAGGCACATCACACTCCACAATCCAGTACGTGTACACAGGAATTTAATGAGCTCATATTAAATAATCCGACATAAGTGCTCAGGAACATCGCACAACATTCGAGCATGCGTACCGGCACATCACACTTCACAATGCAGTATGAGTATAACATGCAGTTGTTCACTCACAGCTCTTATACTAATTCTACCTTTGATCTCTACATTCCATGCATTAATCACAGTACATCAAAGATACATAAAAGTAACATCAAAATAACAACATGGAGACAGCAAGATACACTTAGCTCATCCCAATCTCTTCTAACCATTCTATTACCCTAGTTATGTGGCCCACTTCATTTTATTACAGTAAACACCAGTGACTAAACCAACATCTCCCAGACCATCAAGACATTGATAAGTGAATTTCACACATTCCAGTAGTTCCTTAATCTTAAGAAGAAACCTTTGCTCACTTCCACATTGCATTCCCATGTTCAACAGAAAGCTGGTTTCAACTCATTCTGTGCTGATCCCACAAACAGCTTAGGTATGCAGGTAGTGTTAACTCACAACCTACAGGTACTACATTATGCCAACATCAAGAGAGGGAGACTTATTCTCTTCTTCTGTGTCAAATAATAAAGGCAAGTAGATGTCTTTGAATTTAAAAAAAAGATTTTTTCATGGGATGAGCATCACTGGCAAGGCCAGCATTTGTTGCCTTTGAGAAAGTGATAGTGAGCTGCCTTCTTGAACTGCTGCAGTCCATCGGGTGTAGGTACACCCAGTGTGCTGCTAGGGAGGGAATTTCAGGGTTTTCAGTGAAGGAACAGCAACGTAATTCCAAGTCAGTATGGTATGTGGCTTGGAAGGAAACTTTTTTTTATTATTCATTTTGTGGGAATCACTGGCTAAGCCAGCAATTATTGCCCACCCCTAATTGCCCTTGAACTGGGTGGCTTGCTAGACCATTTAAGAATCAACCACATTGCTGTGTGTCTGGAATTACATGTAGGCCAGACCAGGTAAGGACGGCAGATTTCCTACCCTAAAGGACAATAGTGAACCAGATTGGTTTTTACAACAATCAACAATGGTTTCATGGTCACCATTAGATTAGCTTTTAATTCTAGATTTATTAATTGAACTCAAATTCACTGTCTGCTATGGTGGGATTTGAACCCATATCCCCAGAGCATTGGCCTAGGCTCTGGATTACTAGCCCAGTGACATTACCACTATACCAGCACCTCCCCCTACGGGGTGGAATATTAGTTCAAACCCACTGGTTTTTGGGGGTTAAAATCACCCCCTCCCCCCAGTATTTGCAACATTGCAGCTATATCATATTGGAGTGTCAGCCTCGATCAAATACCTATTATTGGAGTGGGGCTTGAACCCACAATCTCTTGAGTAAGAGAAAAGAGCACTAGCCACAGAGCTCAGACTGACACTCCTGCACCGGGCTTTGAGCAGCCTGTACACCTAAATGTGAGGTGTGGCTTGAATCTGGATAACAGTACAGTGAAGTGGCTGAAAATTGTGTTCCGATCCAATGACTATAAATCAACCTTGAATCTATAGCATTTATCTGCTGGTTGGTACTTGCCTCTAATCGTGAAGATAAAGTACTCCAGTTGATTGATTTAGATGTGTGGCGAGCTCCCAGAGTACTAGTCCAGTTTTTATTTAACAA
Organism: Heterodontus francisci; assembly: GCF_036365525.1. Taxonomy (NCBI): domain Eukaryota; kingdom Metazoa; phylum Chordata; class Chondrichthyes; order Heterodontiformes; family Heterodontidae; genus Heterodontus; species Heterodontus francisci. Next base: position 20,584,765 of record NC_090380.1, on the reverse strand, counting down.
TTTGTGGAACCTGTTTCTCCTCACACAGGCATCAAGTATTTCTTTCACTAAATAAAATTGTAACACAGTCCAGCAGAGGTAACAATCATCTGTATATCAAGGTGACATTCCACCAAAAAATATCTTACAATTCAGCTACACCAATTTAATTTAGGTGGAATTGCTATTTGCTTAATGACTTTTTGCAAAATCAAACACAGAGATTGCAGTTCTGGAATGCATTTTCTATTATAATGTGTTTGTTTTTAAAATCAGCTGTTGGTAAAAGTATTAGTGGATGAGGAAATTGATTAACACATTACCTTCATTGCAAATTTACTTCAGGCAGTGCTCATTAGATTAGACACTGACAGCTTTACGAGAGTGTTGGATTGCACTTAATTTATCCAACAGAATCTAAATTTAGATGAGACATGTACTGACACACAAAGTAATACGTGTTCAGTACACATAAGATTTACATTGAGACATTCGTGCTCGGGAGAGAATACATTAAAATGCACTTGTTATTAGATTAAAGGTCAAATTGCACCACATATCAGAGATGGATCTAATTTAATCAGTTCCAGTACCAAATTCCTGGCTCTGTGATCTTAATCCATGACTGCAGTGTGATACTGGGTGCAAATTCTACGGCCTCAATATTATTGCGCAGGCATGTTAGGTGGGGGAGGAAGAATGGCTGGGAAAATGGAAGTACGGGCCCTCGAACATTCTGCACTTTTTAACTGCAGGACATCTTTTAAATTTTTGTCTGCAGGTTTCCTGCCTGGCAGCCAGACTTATTGACAGGCTGGCATGTTGACGAACAGGCGGAGCAGGTAGGGAGAGACCGCTGTCGGTGTTCTATCAGGGAGGTGGCAGAGATCACGGGGGTGGGGAGATGGTGGCGAAGGGGGAGGTAGAGGATGGTTGGATGGGAGCAGGTGATAATGGAGAGTCCAGAAGGGGAGAGAGATCACAATGAGAGTGGAAATTGTGGTCAGTGTGTCTAATCATGACAGTGAGGGAGTAGAAGATCTCAGGGAAGGTGGGGTTTACAGGTAAGCTTGTTGGACCAGGCGGAAACACTCCTGCTTGTCCTGGCCCACAAGCAGTGCTGTAAAGGCACTTACCTTATGGATGCAGTCCATTACGCCTCCTTTTACCTGGAAACGTGACCGACTGAGGTTCAAAATAGAAATATGGTTAAAATGAAAGCACACAGCTTCTTTATAAGGTTTTACTAACCAACCCACTTCCTCCGAGCAGATTGGTCACTGGCCGTCATTCCACCTCTGCTGGAATCATAAGTTGACAGTTTCAAGGTATGTTGGGTTCCTTTTATAGATTTTTAACCTGCCACATGAACCAAACCGACCCATTTTGGTGTGTTAAAATTATCCCCACATGGCATTGAGCAATTATTTTGTAGTCCCTAATTTGTCATTGTAATAGAAGGCAGACTGCAACATAAATACACAATGCTGCCTGCCATTTTCATCCAGGATTACAACATATACTTGTGCATGAGCTCCCTCAGATGTGTACAGTTGTGTGTTTATTTTTCTGACTTTAGTAGATCCTACAGCTTTCAGAAGCAAAGAGTGTTTTCAAGGGTTGTGACATTGGGAATTCAGAGCAAAGTCTGCCTGTAAGCAGCTGGTTCTGAGCAAATGCAAACTGTTTACATCCTAGCCATAGGCCGAGCTTCTGAACCAAACCTACTTCCTTCATCCTTGATCAAGCCTTCACCTGAAAGCTGTTAGTTTAGGGGTGAGAGCAAAACGGTCTGTGTTTTTGCAGTTTCTATTTATTGTTCCATTTTGTGAATAATCCAGTCTATGCTTTTAACTTTTATAAAGTATTTTGATAAAAAAATAATGTAGCTCCTACTGTAAGCTAACTGCATGGTTCTGTATGTTGAATATACAAGTCATCACAACATAGCATGTCTCTTATTTATTTTATTTGTGCAACTCCTTTACACATTTTTTGTAATGTTTGTTATAACCTGGTATTTACTCCGCTCATCAGATAGTTGGCATCTCAATATGGCTGCTGCTAGCTTTAACGATGCATTTACACTACAAATTTGTTCAAAATAGTTTCAGCTTCCCATTGATACTAAACTTGTGGACTCTAATCCAGGGATCAAGGCCCAAAGTGAAGTGGAATGAGAGGGCGGCCTTGGTGCTCTCTGTTCTGGTGTCAGCCCAGGCCTTCCTTTCATACTGGAGGCTGCACTTGCATTGTAGCTTGGTATAGAGTGAAGAAAAAAACTATGTATTGACACTTCACTTGTAGTGTTGATGGTGCCAAAGACAGGCACCAGCTCAAAAGAGTACTGTGCAAGAGTGTGCAGAATATTAATCGTATAGTGATCACTTGGATGCATTTTTCAAACAGAGGGCTGTCCATATTGATCCTTAGAAAGAAATTCCACCACAGGTTGTCATGTTTATGAGCAGCACAATGATGAAAATATACAAACTCAAACAGAAGAGTTAATAAAAATTGACTTTGCCTTTTTTTAAAATGCTGCCAAAGATGGCCGCGTGTGTATTCGAACACTGCCACACTGTCTGTTTAGAACAAAGAATGCCTAACTCGGTTGAGAGGTTTCAATTACACCCATCCTGAAGCATTCCTGAATTGAATGGGTTCTACTGAAACAAAGAAGGTACGAAGAGGAAACTTAACTGGATTATTCTCATCCTGGGCCCTTGTGTGATCACCATGGGAGAGAGACCAATGTTTCTCCTACCAGAATATGATGTGTGAGAGAGAGAGAGAGAGACGCCCAGAAAGAAGCATCACCAAGAAGCTTGTCCAGCTAAGGTCTGGGAGAGAATCCACCAAGCCAGAAGGGAGGTGCCCTGCTGAAAATTCTATATTTTTAACTAATGCAGCAGTGCGTTAAAAGTGATCCTCTGCCTTCGAATTGAAGTTTCCATCAAGAGAGAAAACTACAAACACGTCAGGCCTGCAACCAATGAGAACTTGACTTCTGAGAGAATTCAACAGGTTTACAGTGAACCCCGAAACCCTACCTCACCTGAAAACCACTTACCCCTTTTCCTCTCTATCTGTCTCTTCTTGTGTGTGTGTATATGTGTGTGTGTGTGTATGTGTGCTGTTACGGAAGTGCTTCCATTTTATAATATTTTATTTGTTGAAGACTTTTGTTAAAACTGAAAAGATTCCATGCAGGTTGTTTTACCAAGTTCACTGAAAGGACACTTGAGATGTTGTTTGAAAACAACCTGTGCTGGAAGTCACATGCTTTAAGCTCAATAAACATCAGAAACTTTGGTGGCCTGGAGAAGATGTTGACAGAGAAGCCACATGTCAAGGTGTATGGAGGTTAGGAGATGACTTACTGTTTAGGGTTTGGATATTGTTTTCAGATCAGTTGGAGTGTGAACTGTTTTGAAGACAGTTGGTGTTTTGCCTGCCAAGAAAAAAGAAACCACCCAGTTCACCTTTCTCTACTTATTTGAAGAAACCCTGCAAAGATTGAGGTTGGGAGAGCTAAAATCCCTGGTGCTGCATCACTCCTGAGAAGCTGGAAAAACCTGCCAGATTAATTCTCAATGCCGCCTGAAAAGAACTGCTTTAGAAAAGATCCCAGTGACCAGTCCCCGGATGCGAGACCAAAAGGGACAACTGACTTCCTTCCATACCTTCTCTTTTTTTCTTCAAGAATTAGCAAGTATTTGGCCAAAGTATTTTTTTTTGTCTATTTTTGTACAGACCTCTGCGCAGAGAGAATTTCTGTATTTTCGTTCAGTGTGTGTGAGTATGTGTGTGTATGTGGGGGGGAATTTAAAAAGGGAACTTTCATATTTCAATCTGTGTGTTAATGCTATGCTTTGTTACTGGATAAATCTTATTTGATAATAAACTGATAATTTTGCTGTTTATTAAAGAAACCTGTTTGGTGTATTTTGTTCTATGATAAAGAGTAGAGTATATGATTGGCCGAATCGGTAACTGGGTAAACATTATTTTAAATATATGTTGTGACCTGTGGAGAAGTGTGGCTAGAAAAGACAATGCACTGCTCCCACCTCATTCATAATAGTGCGCGTGCGTGTGTGAGTGGATGCAGTTGTGACAATTTCGGGATAAGGCGTATTGATCAATAAATAATTAATCTTCTGTTTTAAACCTACAAGAAAACCTGTTGCAGTCTGTTTATTTGACAAATAAAACACAAAGGGGTTAAACCTAATAACAAAAAACACTTGCTGTGGTCTTTAGAGATACAGCACTGAAACAGGCCCTTCGGCCCACCGAGTCCGTGCCGACCATCAACCACCCATTTATACTAATCCTACACTAATCCCACATTCCTACCACATCCCCACCTGTCCCTATATTTCCCTACCACCTACCTATACTAGGGGCAATTTATAATGGCCAATTAACCTATCAACCTGCAAGTCTTTGGCATGTGGGAGGAAACCGAAGCACCCGGAGGAAACCCACGCAGACACAGGGAGAACTTGCAAACTCCACACAGGCAGTACCCAGAATTGAACCCGGGTCGCTGGAGCTGTGAGGCTGCGGTGCTAACCACTGCGCCACTGTGCCGCCCATGGTCAGGTGGGAATCAAGCAGGGGGTCCACCCAAACCTCTTACCATTAAAGCCCTGCTCGGGTATGAAACTGAAACCCGGCCTGGGCCCGACCCGACCACATCAACCTGATCCCGAACACGACCCGGGCCCGAGTCCTTTGATTTTTTTTCACGCGCCCGACCCGGCCCGACTACCATAATAAAGTGAATTTTGAAGGTTACTTCCTTCCCTGAGCAAGGCAGCACTGTGTCCACGTCCAGCCCGACCTGACCTGAGCCCAAATGCTGGACCTGGAAGAAAGACCCGACCCGACCCGAACCTGACACATGCATCGGGTCTGGTCGGGTTTGGGTCGGGTAGCCATGCTTTACTCACCATGTGGCCATAACAAAGGGCTGGATTTTGTTGCCACACCGCTAACTGCAGCAGCAGGCACAGAAAATGGCAGCCGTCCTACAAGGGTCCCGTGCTACTGTGAAGCTGCGATTCTGTGGTGGGTGGCCACTTTGCATATTCAAGACGGCCGCCCTCCCCAATCACGTGGCAGGGATGGCATCATATGAGGGAATGACATATTGGCTTGTGAAAATGTCAAGAGTGAGAATGGGCCTCCTCTCAGTATCTTATAGAACCCAAACACTAGGGACACCAAATTGGTCACCACTTTGTACTGAAGATCTGAATATACTACTATTCCCAGCAAACCTCTGTTCAATCTCAGTGCTCGGAGAGAGTACTGAGGTAGAATCTAAGCTCTGTGAAATGCAATGAATAATGATATGGAAATGTGTAATAATATGAGAATGTCTCTCCAAGACAATCTCATCACAGTGAACTAATTTGAGAACAAATCCTTCAATAATAGAGATAATGGGATAGATCTTCCTCTTCCTCTGCATGTTGGGCACTGCTGATAGAGTAAATTCAAGTGAGGAGAATTTTCTGTCCACAAGACTGCACAATTTTCCATCTGTTAATTTAAAGTCATGTAAGAGGCAACAAATGGGCGAAATTAACCCTACCCTCTTGGCAGAAACTGGAAGGTAGGAGGGTAGACCAATTGGGTGTCAATATACTGGACCGATCTCGCTGACATCTAATTTAACCCAATTGTGACGGAAGCCACCTGCCAAATGGAAACATATCAATTTCATCATATGGAACAATATTTGAATGTTTACTGGACATTGAACATAGCTTGTTTAAGAAGACCACAGAACTGAATGGCTGAAAACATGGCTGCACATTTGCATTCTGAAAGACAGTTGCATAGAGAGACAATGGAAGATCTCCCTGATTCAGTTAGCCAGATGGGTTTTGTCAATAATGATGATCAAAAGACATTGAGAGTCAGTGTCTGTGCAAGAGCCAGCACTCCACCACCAACACCACCCCCCCCCCCACCCCCTCCACACCGAATGTGTCCAGTAAGCTTTGAAGAATCAACAATCCTCACAGGCGATGCTGTTTCAAACTAAATGCTAGTCACATGACTAACCTGTTGGCCAACCTGGGAATTGATTGAATTGTGCCTCCCAGAAAAGTTTTGAGATAGACTGCAATTTTGAAGACCAAAGAGAAGCAAAGTCTCTCTCTCTCACTCGAAGTCCCAGGGACCCACAGAAGCAACTTAAGCCTCAAGACAGAAGACCCCTACAGCCTTCTGGTACCAGTGAAACAAGTTTGAAAGTGTGCACTGGGCTCCAATGAGAACTGCAAGACTTAACTCCATTCAAGGCCTTTACATCCAAACCAAAAACAGTAACTGAATTCCATCTACTACTTCAAGCTTTCCCTCTTTAATTCTCTCTCCTTCTCTGTATCTATTTGTGTGTGTGTTTATCGCGTAGACATGCTAGCATGGTTGCGTTGTAGATTTTTAGTAGTTTTAACTGAGTTAGCGTGTTCAGGTTAATGAACTTGTTTAAACCTGAGAAAGCCTGTCTGATTGGTTCCTTTACAATTACAATTAGAGAGCATTGAACAAGGACTCACTGAGGTGAAGCTAAAAACACTGTGTTTTAAAAGTTAAACCCTGTTACGGCCAAACCAGGAAAAGGGCGAGAGAGGAGCCAAAGACTCCTTCCTCACCCGGTCGTAACACCACTCTTACGAGCCAGCGGCAATGAGACTAACCTGAGCCAGTGGGGTCCTTTAATTATACAGATTGGGATCTGATGACATCATCAAGCCCTGACTGCAATCTTAACTCTGGCTGGAGAACGAAAGCCACTGCGTCTTTCCCACCAACTGAAGACAGTAGCAAGTGGACCTCAGGTTAGAAGGGGCCCAGTCAAGTACGTTTTTTTTTAACCTTCCTTGTGTAGCCAGGAGGAGTATGCATGCTCCTAGACTGGAACATAGAAAACGTACGGCACAAAATAGGCCACTGAGCCCATCGTGCCTGTGTTGGCTCAAAAAGAGCTATCCAGCTGAATCCCACTTTCCAGCTCTTGGTCCGCAGCCATGTAGGTTATGGCACTTCATGTGCATATCCATGTGTTGTTTTCAAATGCAGTGAGGGTTTCTGCCTCTACCTGTCTTTCAGGCAGTGAGTTGCAGATCCCCACCTCCCTCTTGTGTGAAAAAAATTCTCCTCAACTCCCCTCTAATCCTTCCACCAATTACTTTAAATCTGTGCCCTCTGGTTACTAATTTCCCTTGAGGCCTTCCTGTCCACTCTATCTAGGCCCCTCATAATTTTACAAGTGTCAATTAAATCTTCCTCTCAGCCTCCTCTGTTTCAATGAAAACCAGTCCAGCCTTCCAATCTTTCCTCATTGTTAAAATTGTCCATCCTCGTAAAACTGCTCTGTCCCCTCTCAAGTGTGATCTCATCCTTCCTGTAATGTGGTGACCAGAAATATATGCAGTACTCTAGCTGCAATTTAACTAGTGTTTTATACAATTCTAGTATAACCTCACTGCTCTTACATTCTATACCTCAACTAATAAAGGAAGATATTCCATGTGCCTTCTTAACCACCTTACCTACCTATCTTCAGGGGTCTGTGAACATGAACTCCTAGGTTCCTCTGTTCCTCTACCCTTCTCAACATCCAACCACCTATTGTGTATTCCCTTGCCTTGTTTGACCTCCCCAAATGTATTACTTCACACTTCTCTGGATTCCATTTGAACTCCATTTGCCACTTTTCTGCCCATCTGACCAATCCATTGAAATCTTCCTGCAGTTTACAGCTTTCTTCATCACTATCAGCCACACGGTCAATGTTTGTATCATCTGCAAACTTTTTAGTCATGCCCCCTACATTCAAGTCCAAATCATTGATATATACCACGAACAGCAAGGGACCTAGTACTAAGCCCTGTGGGACCCCACTGGAAACAGCCTTCTAATCACAAAAAAACCTCTTGGTCATAACCCCTTTCTTCCTGACACTGAGCCAATTGTGGATCCAACTTCCCACTTTCCCTTGGATCCCACATGTTTTTAATTTTCTGACCAGCTTGCCATGTGGGACCTTCACAAAAGCTTTGCTAACATCCATGCTGCCTACCTCAAAAATATTACCCTCATCGACTCTCCTTGTTACCTCCTCAAAAAAAAAATCAATCAAGGTAGTCAGGCATGACCTTCCCTTAACAAATCCATGCTGACTGTCCTTGATTAATTCATGCCTTTCTAAATGATGATTTATACCATCCTTCAGAGTTTTTTTCCAATAATTTGCCCAGCACTGAGGATTAGGCTGACTGGCCTGTAATTACTCGAGCTATCCCTGTCTCTCTTTTTCAACCTTTTTTGTTCCAAGAGCAGCCTCAGCTTCTCCTGCAATTTTAATCATGATTAACTAGATGGAGTCTTTCTTGGTAACAACACTTAGTTTTGAAGTATACTGAGGGGTAATTAAAATCAATGTAAATTCACAGTTTTGGTATAGACTTCAGCAGCAAGCTGTGCAACAAGTGCTGGTTACAAAAGGCTACTAATGATGTGTCAATAACAATAAGTAGTTGTGTTCAGTAAGCGGAAGGCATTCTGCATGAAGAATATCTCCGTTTATAGATGAACTGATAAAAAATAAATTAGCTCTGAGATTTAGCTTATGAACGGATATTGCAAGCATTAAACAGAAGCTGTTTGGAGCTTGGAGAGGTGGGGGGTTGCCCCCATGAATAAAGATTCCAAACACCTGAATTATTGGCTCACTCTGTTTGTTTTAAAATGGAAAAGGTTTGTTTATTGCTCTATTCAATATGAATATGACTGTAATGCCACATAAATTTCATAGAAATTCATTTCATAGCTGTGAATTTCTTATTATGCTTTCATTATTCAGCCCCTATCTGGAAAGATGATATAAAAGCTTGAAAAGTAAAATGCACAAAAAATCCAAAACCTGCATTACCATTCAAGCAGAACAGAACCTTTTCCAGCTATTAAACCTTTTGCAGAGTATGGGAAACATTGCTGCAAAATCAGATATAAGAAAATGCCTTCAGCTCATCTAGCCTGCTCCTCTGATCTTCGACTCCCTCATTAACTCAACCCATTTAATTCCCGCTGTGCAAATTGGGTTCCTTCCTCGAAAGGTGAATTGGGTCCCAGGAAGTCTATGGAACATCAAGCTGTGTTTTTCACATGCTTGGCAGACTGCCTTCCCCAGCCTGGCAGCTCTATGATCTGAGTAGCTCACAAAGCATCTTGTTCCGCACAACATTTTATCGCTACCATCTTCTATGCCGCTTCTGGCCAGTAGTCAAATTCATTTTGAGGTATTAATAAATGCAGAATTACCTGCATTATTTGGGCATCTATTCCATCTAGCCCATTATGAGGGGACAAGCTCCTCATTTCAAGTCTTGCTTTAAGTTGGTTCATTTTGTCCACCATTTGCAATCCCTGTTAAATAAGCTGTTAGTATCTACAAAATCTATTCGCTCACTAAACCTGGATCCTGTCTTCCTCCCTTCAATTACATCTAGTTCAGTTATGTGTGACTCTTCTGGAATAATCTCCAATATTCTTCTTTCAGCCAATGTTGCTTTTGGGGAACATTGCTTAATGCAACACACCATTAGGTAATTAAATGGACCATGATTTGCTGTAAAAGTAACAGTGAGGCGATTGGCGCTCGCCGTCATTTATTCGCCAATGCAACAAATCTTCAGGCAAGGGGCAGATACTCGGTTAAACATGGAAATTCAAAAGTCGCTGTCTGAGTTGCTCTGCTCCTCTGTTAGTTTCACGAAAATGGCATCTTGCTCTCTGCCTTACCACTGAAATACATTGTGGTGAAGTTGCTGCATTTGCACAGTGGATAGGAGCTAAACTCACCAGGTCTTGCCCATCCCAGTGTGATAAGTGTTAATGACTGGCACTGAAAATTAACTATTACAAGTGTGGAGTCTTCCTTCAGGTTTTAATTGTTGCTTGAGATTTTAAAAGTGTAAATTTTAAACTTAAACCTTATTTTCTTACTTTTCTTTTATGGGTCTTTATCCTTGCACTCCCTGTGAATGTAGCAGAAGTGCAGGGAGCTCTCTGGGTGCAACTGCTGGGGAATGTGAATTGCAGCAGCTCTGACAGGGTCTGGCTGCCTATACGTGGACAACTCAAATTATACCAATGCCCAGCCAAAGCTTGCTGCAACCCCTGAGCACCAACATGGTGCATGACCAGCAATGTACTGGTATTACCATCGACCCCCACCCTCATCACCCCCCACCCCACACCGCCACACACACACACACACACACACACATCTTGCACACCAAACCTTCCATGCCCAGTAGTTCTTCTGTTTTAGTTCAGTAGCCACCACACAGAAAGGTTCTAACCTCACACCCAACTCTTGCAGGGAATTGGATCGTTAAAAAGGAAAGAAATATGTAGCGATCTGGGGACAGGACAGGGGAGTGGGACTGATTGGAAGCCCTTTCAGACAGCTCTCACAGGTACAGTGGGCCTATTTTGTGGCACCAAGTCAAAATGCCAGCTCAAATTGCCTTCTAACCCACCATGAGCTCTGGAAATCAGAGCCATAAAGGGTTGTCATGCAGGCCCCTACCTGCCAAGAATGAAGCACATATATTTCACCACATAGACATTAAATTTTAAAATTGTTGCTGGAAAGAAAAGAAGGCCTATTACAGGGGGTTGCCAAGCCCCTGGCTGGAAAGACATTTTTTCATACTAGCAGATAGTGTTGGGACAAAGGAACCAGTCCCTGCTCCCCAATACACAAACAGACATGGTCAGGCCAGTTTAGTCACATGACTAAAGGAGTTTTTTTGAATTTAAACTTGCCACAGAGTTTTAAACTGGCAGAAAGCTCTTGACTCCTGGACTGTGAATATCTCTCTCCTGTCTGCTCTTATCCCTTTCTCACGGAACTGAAGACCCTTTGAAGGTACATAAACCCCAAGTCTCCTACAGTGAACAAGGTTTAAGAAGAATACTGGGCCCGAACGAAAAGCAAGACTACCTACAATCAAGGACTCTGCAGCGAGCTCAAAGCACAGTAATGAACCCTTTTCAGAGATTGCCTCAAACCTCTCTACTTTATTTTTCTTCTGCTCTTTTCTGTGCATGCTAGCATGGGGCGTGGCACATATCCATAGGTGTTAACCAAATTAGAATTTAAGTTTAAGTTTTAATAAATTTCACTTTTCTTCTTTAAACCTAAGAAAGCCTGTTTGTGCTCATTTCTTTGTCTTATAATTGGAAAGCAGTGAACAAGGATTCACTAAGGGAGAGCTCAAAACACAATTTGTTTAAAAGTTAAATGCTGTTACAGTAAGACCAGGTGAAGACTGAAAGGGGACCCCGAGACACCTTTCTCACCTGGTCGTAACAGGGTGTAGGCCAGGGAGAGCTTGATGGTTCTGCTCCCAGCCCAACAGAATATGTGGTCTGAAATAAAAACAATAAGTGCTGGAGATACTCAGCAGGTCTGGCAGCATCTGTGGAGAGAGAAGAAAGAAATATTAACCCTACTTCTCTCCACACATGCTACCAGACCTGCTGAGTATTTACAGCACTTTCTGTTTTTATTTCAGATTTTCAGCATCCGCTGTATTTTGCTTTTATTTTAGGATAAGTGGTCTCTTGAGCAACTCGCTTCTACTTCAAGTTCACCCACTCAGTAACACACTGGCTCAAGTGCGCAGTGGCAATATATTTGTCTATATACTGCATTCAGAACCATTGATAGAATGTACTGTGCTAATTCATGTTCCTTTTGTGTAGGTGCATTGCAGCAGGATGGGCTTGCCACCAGGGACAGACAGGAATTGGTGCATCACATCAATACCCCTTTAAGCACCCCTGACCATACAGACACCAACTCAGACACATTCACCTTGAGGGAGGCAGGTAAGAGAGAGACAGGAGAGAGCACCTGCTGAAACATACAGCACGACGAGGTGCAACAGGTTCAGTTAGTAATATAAGATCAGGAGGGGGCCAGTTAGTTCCTCAAGACTGTTCCACCATTCAATGAGATCATGGCTGCTCTGCCCCATATCCCTTAATATCTTTGGTTAACAAAAATCTATCAATCTCAGACTTAAAATTAACAATTGATCCAGCATCAATTGCCATTTGAAGAAGAGTGTTCCAAGCTTCTACCATCCTTTGCATCGAGAAGCGTTTCCTAATTTCACGCCCTGAAAGCTCTGGCTCTAATGTTCAGATTAGGCCGGCTAATCCTAGACTCCCTAACTATTGGAAATAATTTCTCTCTACCTATCCTAGCAGTTCCCCTTAATATTTCGAAAACTTCGATCAAATCACCCCTTAACCTTCCAAATTCCAAGGAATACAGCCTCAATTTGTGTAATCTCTCCTCGTAGCTTAACCCTTGGAGTCCTGGTATTATTTTAGCAAATCCATGACACACTCCCTTCAAAGACAATATATCCTTCCTCAGGTGTGGTGCCCAGAACTGCTCACAGATCTCCAGCTGTGGTCTAACCAGGGCTTTGTACAGCTGAAGCATGACTTCTATTTTAGTCTTCTAGATATGAAGACCAGCATTCCATGAGCCTTTTTGATTATTTTCTGTACCTGTTCATGACATTTTAATGATCTCTGTACTTGGACCTCCTGGGTACTTTGAATCTCCACTGTTCCTAGCTTTTCACCATTTAGAAAGTATCCTGTTCTATCCTTTTTTAAGTCCAAAGTGGATGATCTCACATTTGCCTGCATTGAAATTCATTTGCCACAGTTTTGCCCATTCACTTAATGTATCAAAGTGATGGAAGTTTGTGGCAGACCTTCCACTGCGGCATGGCTCACAGCTCTTCCTGCATCTGCATTAACCCATTAAGCGTCAGTTATTTGAGCCATAAACTCTCCCCTTGGTACCTCAGAGACTCTGTAGAAGTGCAGCTATAACATCTGTGAAGTCAGGGGTGATTTGATCTCAGGAAAAGGGGCTGATTATTTAGGACTAAGATGAGGAGAAATTACTTCACGCAAAGGGTTGTGAATCTTTGGAATTCTCTATCCCAAAAGGTTGTGAATGCTCCTTTGTTGAATACATTTAAGGCTTGGTAGACAGAATTTTGGTCTCTCAGGGAATCAAGGGATATGGGGATCTGGCAGGAATGTGTAGATGAAGCCGAAGATCAGCCATGATTGCATTGAATGGCGGAGCAGGCTCGATGGGCCCTATGGTCTACTCTTGCTGCTAATTCTTGTGTTCTTGTGTCATGTGGGAGGTTATTTTTCCACCATGAAGCAAGTGGCAACTCCAGGATCATCTGCAGGGGGGTCCCTGAAGGCAAAGATCCCAATGCTCAGCTCACGTTTCTCTTGTAAGCACGGTGACTGTGGTTATTGGGTTCCAGTTTACAGAAGACTCTCAACTCCGACTTGGAGAGGTTGGATGTTCAGCTTGCGATATCCTTGGTGTCAGGCTTCACACTTCGAAATGATGCTAATGGTCCACATCCATACAGAACTTTGGTCATTTGCAAGATGAATCCAGCAGCCAGGGTGTGGCTGGTGGGCTAGTTACCTTTTAGAGTGACGCTATATTAGCCCAAAACAGACAGCAACCTCATTAGATAGGATGTCAAGGACAAGCTCTAAGAAAGCAAACTGTGAGAGGTCATGCACAGGCCTGTAGGAGGGAAACAAGCTGGTTGCACCTTCTTCGCAATGTATTAGGTAGATTTATTGCCACAGGGGGCATATTAATGTTGCCAGCAGTGAAGTGAAGGACTGGTAGTGGTACAGCATGTCATTGGATCAGTGAGGAACTGATAATTCTTTCCATGTAGGGCCACATTTACAGATTTTGGCTAAAAATTCTGTCAACCAATCAATGATGTACAGTCACCTTGACTACATGTCAGCCTCATCTGTTTCTGCTAAGCCTTTGTTCCTCCTCTTCCTCCTTTTTCTCCTCGACCTCCTGCTCCTCCTTTGACCAGGCTGCAAACTGACTGTCCTGCTCTTTTTGCTAAAGGGTGTCTTCTCTCTGCAAGTAAAGTTATGCAGAAGGCAGAAGTCATCGATAATTTCAGAGCCCTTGTCAGGCCTGTAGAACAGCATTATCACCTGATCTGCCCAGACAGCAGAATCTCTGCTTCAGGGTGCCAGTGTTGTGTCCACTAGATTCCATGTAGAGGCCTGATCCTCATTGTAATTCTGTTCTGCATTAGTCTGGCAGCTCCTCAATGAAGTTATTAGCCAGTGAAGTTGTGGGTGGCCTTGGTTCCCTAGCAGCCAGTCATCCAGTCTGCCTGCTCTTTCAAATAGGTCTGGCACAAAAGGTTAACATCGTGACTGTTGTCAGGGTATTGTACATTGATTTGCACTGTCCTGTTCTTGTGATCTGACATTCACATAAACCATGTTGTGTTTAGAGACAGTGATGGCTGTAAGGATACCATCAATGAGATCCTGGACATTAGCAGACCATTCCCCCACTAAAAGGGCTGAAATCGCTTGTGCTGTCAGGTTCTTACCGTACGGAAGATGACATAAATATCTCTCTGACTGCTTGATAACATGAGTGGGCTGAAGACTGACTAGTGTGGTCAATGTTTGTAGTGGCAGCTGGGAAGAATTTGATCAAGTAAAGCTTAAAAGCTGTGGTGTTTGTTACAGGGATAGACAGGGCTGCCCCTCAAGGTCCCTTATCTGAGCATCAGCAGGCTTCCACCTCCCCTGCTGAAGTCATTGGGGACGCACATGTAGGTTAGTTCAGAAAACACTTAAGAAGAACACTTGGGTCACAGTAGGGTGAAATTATTCTGTAATTCTAGTCTGTGAAGCCAGTAAAAATTATAATGGCTGAATGGCGTAAGTTTGTCTGTGCGATGGGTTAGAAAGAGGTATTCAGGCAGCTGAGCAAATGGTGATTCGTGCAATGCTGTGCGTAATGATGGGTTGGTATTGAAATCCAGGGGTGATTGTCCTTTTACTAAAAGCAAAGGTTTACAGGCTGTTGCCTAATAGTCCTGGCTGCTTGCTGTGCAGGCTTTGTGCCTCCTGCATCCACTTGTGCCTGGAGCTCTTTTTCCCTCATTTCCTGATTCAGTACCTTGGCCCTGTTATAAGACAAGTTTGTGTGGGATGCGACAGACGTCCACAGCAAAGGAGACCCAATGGGGTTGGTACTGAAGGAAATCCTCAGATTTATCCAGGCATCTGGCTCACTGTTTCCACACACCAATGACTTACTCCATGACTGCCCTGGGGCTCCCATGGCTATCATTGTACTGCCTTTCAGCTGAGCTTTGTGGATGTTGGAAGGGTGTGAACATCCATGGTACTGATGAGTAGGCTTTGTGCCCTAGCAACCAACCTTGGAGCAGTTGCTCTGGGTCTGCCTACCTCTCTGTTTCAGTTGAGTGGAAGTTCTCAAAATTCACCCCTCTGTGTGTCGCCCATCGCCATTTTTACCCAGCCTGAAACAGACAAGGGTGGGTCATTGATCCCAGGCAGGCAGAGGTCTACTTTACATTGGTAGCTCGATGATGCAATCAACGTCAATACACAAGTTAAATCTAAAGATTGTAAGCCCGCACGATTCTAAACCCAAAAGCCAAACTCAGCAGAGTGGCCAGAGGAGGCTATAGTAAGTGTCTTTATTTTACTTTCTGTGGAATTCTAATGGGCCTAAGAGTAGCAGGAGTGCACCCCTTGACCCCACAAGGAGTCTTTAGGCCTCCCCAGCCCACCCAGTGTTAGCATCCCATTCCAATCCTCACCCCCACTGCTAACTTTATGTCACAGACCCAGTGACCTTACACTCCCATCCAAAACCCTGCACCCAATCATCGGCCCTGATACTGCTTTCAGTGATTTCACTCTGAAGAGGCCATTCAGCCAAATTCTGGTGAGGTCCAGTTAAAATGGCTTAGGCCTTATGCTCAACCCAGCTGCCCCACTCCACCCGTCCTAAATGTACCCTGAGTTAAAACTGGGCCTTTTCTGTCAGCCCAAGGATTAACTCAGAGAACCCAATTAAAGTTTGGACATAATGGACACAGTTATCTTACGCTGTTGTCCATTTGGAAACTCGATAGACTCGATATGGACAGGGGCCTGTTTTTTGAATTGGAGAAGGAGATTCGGTCGGGAAATCTGGAAGTCTAGATTTCTCCCCATGCTGTGGAGTATTGGATCCATAGTGAATGTCTTTTTCTTTGGACTGGTTCCCCAGCCGGAAGTAAGACGGACTGTCAGGCTTGGCTCCCAGTTGGGCAGGGAGCACGCAGGAGCAGGCTGCAAGATGAGGTAGGAAGCCTGCAGGTGCTAGTGGGAACATTGGTGGGGGGTCTGATCGTTCACCTAGGGGCCCAATGGAGGAAGGGATAATAACAGAGAAACAGGTAGATCGGTGGGCCAGGAGGAAGCAATCTGTCCCTCCAGAGACACAAGCAGTGCTGGAAAAGCACCTGCCTTTTTCCTGAAGCTGTCCTCACCTCTGCTGAGCTACCAGGTCTCCTGAGGCCTGGGAATCCCGGCCGACCAGTGTTAAACCTGTAAAACAGGTTAAATATGACACTCCCAGCCACATTATAATATCTAAATGGCCAGCCCACAACCTGGGAGCAGGTTAACTGTGTCCTGCTTCTGTGAAACCCAGAAGTGGGCAGGTTTACGATTTTAAAAATTTTAACATCTAATTTTCCCCTCTATCTTGCAGCATAAAAGTACTGAGTGCATTCCCTAATGTACTCATTCAATAGGGTGAGATTAAGCACGAAGAACAGTCGTTCTAATTTGATATCACGACAACACTAACATCACAAAACTATCATCTCCCACTGTAGTGGCCAGAACCTCCAATAAGAAGAAGGCTCGAGTGATTGACAGTCTTGGACTTTGCATCATATTGGATGAGTGACAACTGTTCTGACAGGCTCCACAAATCAGGATTGGTGACACAGCTCAGATTTGTGGCAGAGAGAGAGGAACAGGAGATCACAGAGGCCACTGTCAGCATCTCTTTTATTCGTAGGCTTTACCTTTTGTCGATTTTCTTTCTGCCTCTCCCACTCTGGGGCGGAATTTAATGAGGGGGGACCCATAGAATTGCAACAGAAGACAGGGGAGGAGGGGGAGGCGGAGGGCCCATTGCCTCCCATCACACTGTGATTAAATTGGGGGTGGGAAGTGCCAAAGACGGCCTTGCCGCCCAGAGGCCAATTGAGGCCCTTCAATGGCCAATCAGTAGCCACTTAAGGGCTTCTTCCCACTGCCCCTGGATTTAAACCTGTAGCGGGGGGAGGCCAAGGGGTGGTCACCCAGTAAAACAAGGCAGCCTTCCTGCAGGCTTGGGGTGGGGGTGCCTCCTCCGTGGGCAATCTGTGACCCATGGAGGTCCCCCAACGCAAAGGCTCTGTTAACATTCCACCCGCTGTCCTCATCACCTAGACACCCCCCCATCACTGGGGCCTGCTGGACTGGCCCCGACGACCCTGCCTCACTTACCTCTGGTCTGGGGCTCCAGCGATGGGCCTGGTTCCAGACCTGGTGTACTACCAGCAGTGGCCACCACTCCTGGTGGCGCTGCTGATACTACTGAGCTGCCGGCCCTCTGGTTGTCCAGCAGCTCTCGGAGGTGGGATCCCAGCACCAGGCTGAGGCAGAATTCCCCTCTCCTTTTCAGCACCAGGAGCTCCGCTGGCACAACTAAATTCAGCCCAGTGTGTGTTGGGATGTCTTGGGGTGGGCTGTGACCATAGCCTATTTATTCCACTGTGATGGCAATGCAACTGAACCGGAACCTGAATTCAACAGAGGCCACAGAGGATGCTGAGGCCAATTGTAATGCCACCTCTAGCCACCTTGTAAGGCTGAGGTACACACGGGCTTTACCAGCAGAACCACTGGCAGAGCCTGGTACGTAATGCCATCTGATGAGCTCTCATGGGACACTAAATGAAGCAATATCATTGGATGAGGATTGCATCTCCTTGGCAGCAAATCAAGAGAAGCCAATGTCCTTTCTGCCCAGGTTTCCTTGGGCACCCTTGACCCAGTGTTAAAGCTAGGCCTTATTTACGTCCTAAAATAGGCAGAAGAAAACAGCTGCTGGCACTGATCAGGTCAACGTCGAGACAACCAGAGATTGTCTTCCAGCACCAAGGTCAATTATTGGGGGGGGGTGGGGGGGGGTTTGGTGGTGGTGTGGAGCGGGGGTGGTGGTGGCATAAGGAATGATTGGGGTTGAATTTAAGGTGGGAAGGGGAAAGAGACCAAGGCCCTGATGGAGCCCAGAGGAGCTCTCCTGCAATGCTTGGCTCCATTAAAGAAAGGTTGAGAGTTACCTTAGAGAGTCTCCATTTCTTTCCCAGTCAGCCGGTTATTAAAATGCCATTGGGTTCCTAATGACATCATAGGAACTCCATTTGCATGTATTCTGGCAGGCGCCTTGCCTGCTGCTAAAATGGGGGTCAGCAGGAATCAAATGGGAATGGGGTGGTAGGTTACTGCCTAACCATTTGAACTGTACTCCTGCCTCTTTCCCCTTTAGTGGCTTGGGTTAAAATTCCCCTCATACTTTTCAGGACATCAGCATGGGAATGTGTACTCCAAAACAGGGGCTGGATTGATGGAATGGAAAGTAGTTCTTTGATGATAAAGGTGGCTAAGAGTTACTGCTGACCCAGTTAGTTCAATGATGATGAATCCCCTGATACTCAGAGTTGACAAGGGATGTGTGGTGAACCTAATGAGGCGAAGAAAGTGTAACAAAATAAGGGCGGGTGAGATCCCGTTTTATTATCAGTTCAATCTTCATGTTAAAAAGAAATATTTGTGAAAAATGAGAGTTAAACTAGTGTTTCTCTATCACACATGTACCATTCCTCATAAGTCCTTAAAGAACAGAGAAAGTGTTGCATTTATATAGCCTCAGGATGCCTCAAAGTGCGCTATTTTTGAAATGTGGTCACTGTTATAAGTTAAGAAATGTGGCAGCCAATTTGTGCATAGCAAGCTCCCGCAACCAGCAATGAAATGAGGAGACCAAAATACCCCTGCTCTTCTTTAAACAGTGTCGTGGGTTCGTTGATGTCTACCTGAGAGGGCAGGCAGGGCCTCAGTTTAACATCTCATCTGAAAGATGGCACCTCCAACAGTGTAGCACTCCCTCAGTACTGCACTGAAACACCAGATGAGATTTTGTGCTTAAGTTTGTGGAGTGGGAATTTGAACCCACAGCCTTCTGCCTGAGAGGTGAGAGTACTACCCACTCAACTAAGACTGCCACCTTGATTAAAGATGGATTGTCATGGTTTGCCCCTTATTGTTTATTAAAAGGCAGCATGCTTGAGTCATTCTTGTTGGATAAAGCAATCCCAGCACGATAGTCTCCTGATGATGTTCCCTTTGACAGAGTCAAATGATAATTCTGGTTCCAACCCGAATCTGTTAAGAATGTGTAAATGCAACAGCTGAACCTCTCGGCTATTGGCCAATACAATCTTAGGTGAAGATAATGAATCGCCAAAAAATATCTAAATGGCAGATATGAACCCATTAAATCTTTGTCAGTGCTTATGCCTGTTTCCATTGGCACCAAGGAGAACACACAACTTTAATAAAAACAGAAATTGCTGGAAAAACTCAGCAGGTCTGGCAGCATATGTGGAGAGAGAAGCAGAGTTAATGTTTCAGGTCAGTGACCCTTCTCCAGAACATAACTTTAATGCTTCAACACTGGGATCACCACAGACTTGGTGTGATCTGACCCATTACTGGAATGAGCACAAGATGTTATTATCCCATGGTTGCATTTAGATTCCAAGCCGTGATGAGATTGAGAGTTGTCTTATTCAATTTCTTCATGAAAGGAATTAGATATTTTGCAGGTCCCCTTGTTTCCATTTGTATTCAATTTCTTGGTTAAAATTGTGAATTCATTTGAATGGGTTTTTTTTTGCAGCAAAGGAAGTTCATTTTGAGGTTCAATAAAGCACGACATGATGCAAAGAGAGAACAAAACATATTTTACGTTTCTGAATGTCTTTGGTTGGATTGTATATGGATACGTTTAAACTCTGCGATTCTGCATTTGGCCAGCGGCTAAATGGCAAAAACAACACTAAAGCAGAAATTGAAATGCACTGTGATAATCAATTTTGAAAATTATGAGGATAAAGCAGGGGAATGGGACTGACTGCGTTTCTCCAAAGAGAACTGGCAGGAACTTGATGGGCTGAATGGCCTCCTTCTGTGCTGTAATGACTCTATGACTCAGTGCCTGATTAACTGCCTGACACAGTTTCCAAGGAGAACAGGCAAACCAATCACATTGAAAAAGCCTCCCAGGTCCCTCCCCACTAGCTCAGCCACTCTAGGCTGCTCACAGACCAACATTAACAGGGGTAGTAGAAATCTAATGACTCTCACAGCTCCTCAGCCCTGACTAGGAGGGTTAGCAGGATAGAAAGAAGAGACGCTCAGCCTGAAAAAGTGCTTTAAAGTCTCACAGGATTGCTAAGAATGTGCTTCCACTGAACTGCAGCGTCTTTGCACTAAAAATCGATCATTAAATGAGTTAGGTGAAAATCAATGGGCAGCAAGTTCCCCAAATGAAAAGGAAAGACTTGCAGTTATACAGGGCCTTGTTTCTAAACACCTCACACAAATCACTTAGGGAGTACAGGTAAAATTTGTAGATAGCAAGATCCCACAAATGCAATGCGACGAATGACTAGTTAATCTGTTTTTGGTGGGGTTTGTCGAGGGGGCAATGTTGCCCAGGACACTGATGGGGGGGGGGGGGGTGAGCGGATGCTTAACCTCAAAAAATATGCGGGTTTGGGTCGGATGGGAGGTCAAAGTGTGAAACCTGATTCCTGATCCGAGCCCACTTGCTCATTTCTGGTTTTAATGCTGACCGGAGGGTGGGCGGTGACCAACACACCCGACAGGGCAGATTGGCATTTTAAATATCATAAAGAGGCTGCAATCCTCATTATTACTCAAGATTGGAAATTTAACTGTGGACTCTGAGCCTCAGGAAATCCGGTAGCTACACTGAGGTGACGATTGCCAGATTCAGGAAGTGAGTGCCTTTTCACTTATCTATTGGATCCAGTGTGCCTGCCTGGGCAATCCCCTGCGATCGGGCACCCAATGCCACCCCACCCCACCCTTCCACTCTCCTCTGATACTCTCTATGAGGCCATGAGCACCCCCCCAACACTTTGATTCCTCCCACTGAGGCCTCCGATTGCACCCTCACCCCGCCCCAGGCCTCCAATTACCCCAATCCCAGAATCAGCCCCCCCTCCTCAGGATCGCCCCTCACACATCCTCCGGCTTACTCCCCACTCCTCCTCCCATACCCCCACCCTCAGACCTATGTTGTCCTGCAACCTCAACCGATCTGCTCCCTGTCCAACTGGGAAGACAAGCCTTTTAATCTGGGTGGGGAACGGTTGGTGACATCACACGCACACTGCGGAATTAACAGCCCTGGGTTCCCCATGTTTTAACAACTCCCCCCTCTCCCGGCAGGTCAGGTAAGTCAAAATTCAGCCCCATTCTGTTCTTTGAAAAGTGCCACGGGATCTTTTGGGCAGGATTTTCCCAGCCCTGGAGTGGCAGGATACGAAGCAGGGAGGGACAGAAAAATAGCGAGGAGCTGCATCAGGGTGGCTTCCAGACACATTCCTGCCTCTAGGGATGTTTCCCAGGAATGGGACTGGATGCGGATCAGCTGCCTGCTGAATGGAGGCAGGCAGCCATTTTAAATACCTAAGACCCTATTAGAGGCTGTTTAGAGCACTCGCTGGCATTTTGTCAAGTGGTGCAATAGCCACTCGCCACTTGCAGAGAGCACCAGCATCATGGAGGTGGCTTTCTAGCGGCAGTCCAGGGGCCATCGGAGCCAGACCATGGCCCATTGAAGCGGCCGTCTGAAAGAAAAGACACCACTGCGGCCTAAATGCTCCCCTTGGAGGGCTGTTCCCTCCATTCCGCTGTTCCTTCTGCCCCTGGCCATCCAATATTTTAAATTATACTGACCCCTCCCAGGACGCCTCCATTTTGAGGCACCCTCGCATTCTCTGAGCTACCTCACCAGTGCCCACTTCTCCCAGTGGGGCTGCCGAGGCTTTAGAGCTGCCAGCCCTGTGATTGGACCAGCAGCATCTACATCACTACATCTGGGCGGTGAGTTCAGAAGGAGGACACATCTGGGAATATTGCTGAACCAGCATGGCTCTCAGCAAGTGTGGGCTCGGGACCACCATTTCGTCCCAATGTCCGGGTCCTAAAGCCTGCAGTGAAATCCTGCCCTTTAGATCTAACTGAACAGGCAGCGGGGCCTCAGGTGAATGTGTCAATCAAAAGACAGAACCTCCACACTTCTCCAGTGCCGCACAGAAGTGTCAGCTTCCATTAAATGCTGAAGTCTACAGATTTACTAGTTAATTATAAATTGTATCGTATTATTTTTTCCCTCCCTATTGTATAAGTAACAGTTCCATTAACTGCTGCAGTGTTGGGTGACAAGACCATTAAACTATAGACAACCCAAGATGTGAAACTAATTACTATCTGTTCGGAGCTCTGGTTACAATAATTGGGGAATTACAGGCCACGCTTGCTACACAAAAAAAAAACAAGATCTCGCAATTATTAATGAAGATAAATGAGGGCAAGAGATTCAAGAGGCCAAGTCTGAGGAACTGACTGTCCTATCTGGGGTGTTTGAAGAATAATTTGAGTCACTGTTTCTCCTTCTGTCACAAGTGTTTAAGGGGGTTAGATGGATATGGTGCAAACTTGGGAGCATTTGCTGAGTTTAAACTGAAGAAAACCATGAAAGGAAGGATCTGTAAACACAGTGGAGACCTGAGTTTAACTCAGGGCAGCAGTCAGGCAGGTTTGGGGCAGGGAGAGTGGTAACCCCCATCCCTTGATGCAACAGCCTGATGTCTGGGAAATTTTAACTCCTGGTCCTCGTCTTTGCTGTGTAATTTCCTATGGTCGGCCCAAGGCCTATTTAATGTTGGAATGCGGCCTCTTAAAGTGAGGTTGCACTCCATTCAGGAAGATTTCTGTGGAACAGCGGGAACACTATTATCTTAAGAGTAATGAGTCAGAGAACTGCACCGGATTTCCGATGCCTCCCTGGAAGTCCTGGTGGAAACATTAGAGTGAGGAGAGAGGTATTGTTCCCCAGGACCTCCAGGAAGATCCCCGGAGTGACTATGCAACAGGCCTGAACAGAGGTGGCTGGGAGGGTCGGTGCCAGCAGCATCACCCCCAGGATCTGAGCTCCACGTAGAAAGACATCAAATAATCACACATAGCAGCAAGGATGAGTAGAGCACTCCAACAGTATCTGGCAACACCCCTTCAGCCATCCCCCAGTACTCTCGACAATTCTCTCCCCTTCACCTCATCCTCAGTGTACAATCCGAATGGTACACTGCAACACCTTTCCCATTCTAAACACAATCAGCTCATTCTCAGTGTACAATATCAGTGGTACACTGCAACACCTTTCCCATTCCAAACACACTCACCTCATCCTCAGTGTACAATGTCTGTGGGACACTGCAACACCTTTCCCATTCCAAACACACTCACCTCATCCTCAGTGTACAATCTCAGTGGTACACTGCAACACCTTTCCCATTCCAAACACATTCAGCTCATTCTCAGTGTACAATCTCTGTGGCACACTGCAACACCTTTCCCATTCCAAACACACTCACCTCATCCTCAGTGTACAATCTCAATTTTACACTGCAACACCTTTCCCATTCCAAACACACTCACCTCATCCTCAGTGAACAATCTCAATTTTACACAGCAACACCTTTCCCATTCCAAACACACTCACCTCATCCTCAGTGAACAATCTCAATTTTACACTGCAACACCTTTCCCATTCCAAACACACTCACCTCATCCTCAGTATACAATCTCAGAGGTACACTGCAACACCTTTCCCATCCTCAACACACTCACCTCATCCTCAGTGTACAATCTCAGTGGTACACTGCAACACCTTTCTCATTCCAAACATACTCACCTCATCCTCAGTGTACAATCTCTGTGGTACACTGCAACACCTTTCCCATTCCAAACACACTTACCTCATCCTCAGTGTACAATCTCAGTGGTACACTGCAACACCTTTCCCATTCCAAACACAGACACCTCATCCTCAGTGTACAATCTCAGTGGTACACTGCAACACCTTTCTCATTCCAAACATACTCACCTCATCCTCAGTGTACAATCTCTGTGGTACACTGCAACACCGTTCCCATTCCAAACATACTCACCTCATCCTCAGTGTACAATCTCTGTGGTACACTGAAACACCTTTCCCATTCCAAACACAATCACCTCATCCTCAGTGTACAATCTCTGTGGAACACTGCAACACCTTTCCCATTCCAAACACACTCACCTCATCCTCAGTGCACAATCTCTGTGGTACACTGCAACACCTTTCCCATTCCAAACACACTCACCTCATCCTCAGTGTACAATCTCTGTGGTACACTGCAACACCTTTCCCATTCCAAACACAATCACCTCATCCTCAGTGCACAATCTCTGTGGTACACTGCAACACCTTTCCCATTCCAAACACACTCACCTCATCCTCAGTGTACAATCTCAGTGGTACACTGCAACACCTTTCCCATTCCAAACACACTTACCTCATCCTCAGTGTACAATCTCAGTGGTACACTGCAACACATTTCCCATTCCAAACACACTTACCTCATCCTCAGTGTACAATCTCTGTGGTACACTGCAACACCTTTCCCATTCCAAACACACTCACCTCATATTCAGTGTACAATCTCAGTGGTACACTGCAACACCTTTCCCATTCCAAACACAGACACCTCATCCTCAGTATACAATCTCTGTGGTACACTGCAACACCTTTCCCATTCCAAACACAGACACCTCATCCTCAGTGCACAGTCTCAGTGGTACACTGCAACACCTTTCCCATTCCAAACACAGACACCTCATCCTCAGTGTACCATCTCTGTGGTACACTGCAACACCTTTCCCATTTCAAACACAGACACCTCATCCTCAGTGTACAATCTCTGTGGTACACTGCAACACCTTTCCCATTTCAAACACAGACACCTCATCCTCAGTATACAATCTCTGTGGAACACTGCAACACCTTTCCCATCCTAAACACACTCACCTCATCCTCAGTGCACAATCTCAATGGTACACTGCAACACCTTTCCCATTCCAAACACAGACACATCATCCTCAGTGTACAATCTCTGTGGTACACTGCAACACCTTTCCCATTCCAAACACACTCACCTCATCCTCAGTGCACAATCTCAGTGGTACACTGCAACACCTTTCCCATTCCAAACACAGACACCTCATCCTCAGTATACAATCTGTGTGGTACACTGCAACACCTTTCCCATTCCAAACACAGACACCTCATCCTCAGTGTACAATCTCTGTGGTACACTGCAACACCTTTCCCATTCCAAACACACACACTTCATCCTCAGTGCACAATCTCAGTGGTACACTGCAACACCTTTCCCATTCCAAACACACTCACCTCATCCTCAGTGTACAATCTCAGTGGTACACTGCAACACCTTTCCCATTCCAAACACACTCACCTCATCCTCAGTGTACAATCTCAATGGTACACTGCAACACCTTTCCCATTCCAAACACAGACACCTCATCCTCAGTATACAATCTCTGTGGTACACTGCAACAACTTTCCCATCCTAAACACACTCACCTCATCCTCAGTGCACAATCTCTGTGGTAGACTGCAACACCTTTGCCATCCCAAACACACTCACCTCATCCTCAGTGTACAATCTCAGTGGTACACTGCAACACCTTTGCCATTCCAAACACACTTACCTCATCCTCAGTGTACAATCTCAGTGGTACACTGCAACACCTTTCCCATTCCAAACACAGACACCTCATCCTCAGTGTACAATCTCAGTGGTACACTGCAACACCTTTCCCATTCCAAACATACTCACCTCATCCTCAGTGTACAATCTCTGTGGAACACTGCAACACCTTTCCCATTCCAAACACACTCACCTCTTCCTCAGTGTACAATCTCAGTGGTACACTGCAACACATTTCCCATTCCAAACACACTTACCTCATCCTCAGTGTACAATCTCTGTGGTACACTGCAACACCTTTCCCATTCCAAACACACTCACCTCATCCTCAGTGTACAATCTCAGTGGTACACTGCAACACCTTTCCCATTCCAAACACACTCACCTCATACTCAGTGTACAATCTCAGTGGTACACTGCAACACCTTTCCCATTCCAAACACAGACACCTCATCCTCAGTATACAATCTCTGTGGTACACTGCAACACCTTTCCCATTCCAAACACAGACACCTCATCCTCAGTGCACAATCTCAATGGTACACTGCAACACCTTTCCCATTCCAAACACAGACACCTCATCCTCAGTGTACCATCTCTGTGGTACACTGCAACACCTTTCCCATCCTAAACACACTCACCTCATCCTCAGTGCACAATCTCAATGGTACACTGCAACAACTTTCCCATTCCAAACACAGACACCTCATCCTCAGTGTACAATCTCAGTGGTACACTGCAACACCTTTCCCATTCCAAACATACTCACCTCATCCTCAGTGTACAATCTCTGTGGTATACTGCAACACCTTTCCCATTCCAAACATACTCATCTCATCCTCAGTGTACAATCTCTGTGGAACACTGCAACACCTTTCCCATTCCAAACACACTCACCTCTTCCTCAGTGTACAATCTCAGTGGTACACTGCAACACCTTTCCCATTCCAAACACACTCACCTCTTCCTCAGTGTACAATCTCAGTGGTACACTGCAACACCTTTCCCATTCCAAACATACTCACCTCATCCTCAGTGTACAATCTCTGTGGTACACTGCAACACCTTTCCCATTCCAAACATACTCATCTCATCCTCAGTGTACAATCTCTGTGGAACACTGCAACACCTTTCCCATTCCAAACACACTCACCTCTTCCTCAGTGTACAATCTCAGTGGTACACTGCAACACCTTTCCCATTCCAAACACACTCACCTCATCCTCAGTGTACAATCTCTGTGGTACACTGCAACACCTTTCCCATTCCAAACACACTTACCTCATCCTCAGTGTACAATCTCTGTGGTACACTGCAACACCTTTCCCATTCCAAACACACTCACCTCATCCTCAGTGCACAATCTCAGTGGTACACTGCAACACATTTCCCATTCCAAACACACTTACCTCATCCTCAGTGTACAATCTCTGTGGTACACTGCAACACCTTTCCCATCCTAAACACACTCACCTCATCCTTAGTGCACAATCTCAATGGTACACTGCAACACCTTTCCCATTCCAAACACAGACACATCATCCTCAGTGTACATTCTCTGTGGTACACTGCAACACCTTTCCCATTCCAAACACACTCACCTCATCCTCAGTGCACAATCTCAGTGGTAAACTGCAACACCTTTCCCATTCCAAACACAGACACCTCATCCTCAGTGTACAATCTCTGTGGTACACTGCAACACCTTTCCCATTCCAAACACACTTACCTCATCCTCAGTGCACAATCTCTGTGGTACACTGCAACACCTTTCCCATTCCAAACACACTCACCCCATCCTCAGTGCACAATCTCTGTGGTACACTGCAACACCTTTCCCATTCCAAACACACTCACCCCATCCTCAGTGCACAATCTCAGTGGTACACTGCAACACCTTTCCCATTCCAAACACAGACACATCATCCTCAGTATACATTCTCTGTGGTACACTGCAACACCTTTCCCATTCAAAACACACTCACCTCATCCTCAGTGTACAATCTCAATGGTACACTGCAACACCTTTCCCATTCCAAACACAGACACCTCATCCTCAGTATACAATCTCTGTGGTACACTGCAACAACTTTCCCATCCTAAACACACTCACCTCATCCTCAGTGCACAATCTCTGTGGTAGACTGCAACACCTTTGCCATCCCAAACACACTCACCTCATCCTCAGTGTACAATCTCAGTGGTACACTGCAACACCTTTCCCATTCCAAACACAATCACCTCATCCTCAGTGCACAATCTCTGTGGTACACTGCAACACCTTTCCCATTCCAAACACATTCAGCTCATTCTCAGTGTACAATCTCTGTGGCACACTGCAACACCTTTCCCATTCCAAACACACTCACCTCATCCTCAGTGTACAATCTCTGTGGTACACTGCAACACCTTTCCCATTCCAAACACATTCAGCTCATCCTCAGTGCACAATCTCAATGGTACACTGCAACACCTTTCCCATTCCAAACACACTCACCTCATCCTCAGTGTACAATCTCAGTGGTACACTGCAACACCTTTCCCATTCCAAACACATTCAGCTCATCCTCAGTGCACAATCTCAATTTTACACTGCAACACCTTTCCCAATCCAAACACACTCACCTCATCCTCAGTGTACAATCTCTGTGGTACACTGCAACACCTTTCCCATTCCAAACACACTCACCTCATCCTCAGTGTACAATCTCTGTGGTACACTGCAACACATTTCCCATTCCAAACACATTCACCTCCTCCTCAGTGTACAATCTCAGTGGTACACTGCAACACCTTTCCCATCCTCAACACACTCACCTCATCCTCAGTGTACAATCTCAGTGGTACACTGCAACACCTTTCCCATTCCAAACACACTTACCTCATCCTCAGTGTACAATCTCAGTGGTACACTGCAACACCTTTCCCATTCCAAACACAGACACCTCATCCTCAGTGTACAATCTCAGTGGTACACTGCAACACCTTTCTCATTCCAAACATACTCACCTCATCCTCAGTGTACAATCTCTGTGGTATACTGCAACACCTTTCCCATTCCAAACATACTCACCTCATCCTCAGTGTACAATCTCTGTGGAACACTGCAACACCTTTCCCATTCCAAACACACTCACCTCTTCCTCAGTGTACAATCTCAGTGGTACACTGCAACACATTTCCCATTCCAAACACACTTACCTCATCCTCAGTGTACAATCTCTGTGGTACACTGCAACACCTTTCCCATTCCAAACACACTCACCTCATCCTCAGTGTACAATCTCAGTGGTACACTGCAACACATTTCCCATTCCAAACACACTTACCTCATCCTCAGTGTACAATCTCTGTGGTACACTGCAACACCTTTCCCATTCCAAACACACTCACCTCATATTCAGTGTACAATCTCAGTGGTACACTGCAACACCTTTCCCATTCCAAACACAGACACCTCATCCTCAGTATACAATCTCTGTGGTACACTGCAACACCTTTCCCATTCCAAACACAGACACCTCATCCTCAGTGCACAGTCTCAGTGGTACACTGCAACACCTTTCCCATTCCAAACACAGACACCTCATCCTCAGTGTACCATCTCTGTGGTACACTGCAACACCTTTCCCATCCTAAACACACTCACCTCATCCTCAGTGCACAATCTCAATGGTACACTGCAACACCTTTCCCATTCCAAACACAGACACATCATCCTCAGTGTACAATCTCTGTGGTACACTGCAACACCTTTCCCATTCCAAACACACTCACCTCATCCTCAGTGCACAATCTCAGTGGTACACTGCAACACCTTTCCCATTCCAAACACAGACACCTCATCCTCAGGATACAATCTGTGTGGTACACTGCAACACCTTTCCCATTCCAAACACAGACACCTCATCCTCAGTGTACAATCTCTGTGGTACACTGCAACACCTTTCCCATTCCAAACACACACACTTCATCCTCAGTGCACAATCTCAGTGGTACACTGCAACACCTTTCCCATTCCAAACACACTCACCCCATCCTCAGTGCACAATCTCAGTGGTACACTGCAACACCTTTCCCATTCAAAACACACTCACCTCATCCTCAGTGTACAATCTCAATGGTACACTGCAACACCTTTCCCATTCCAAACACAGACACCTCATCCTCAGTATACAATCTCTGTGGTACACTGCAACAACTTTCCCATCCTAAACACACTCACCTCATCCTCAGTGCACAATCTCTGTGGTAGACTGCAACACCTTTGCCATCCCAAACACACTCACCTCATCCTCAGTGTACAATCTCAGTGGTACACTGCAACACCTTTGCCATTCCAAACACACTTACCTCATCCTCAGTGTACAATCTCAGTGGTACACTGCAACACCTTTCCCATTCCAAACACAGACACCTCATCCTCAGTGTACAATCTCAGTGGTACACTGCAACACCTTTGCCATTCCAAACACACTTACCTCATCCTCAGTGTACAATCTCAGTGGTACACTGCAACACTTTTCCCATTCCAAACACAGACACCTCATCCTCAGTGTACAATCTCAGTGGTACACTGCAACACCTTTCCCATTCCAAACATACTCACCTCATCCTCAGTGTACAATCTCTGTGGAACACTGCAACACCTTTCCCATTCCAAACACACTCACCTCTTCCTCAGTGTACAATCTCAGTGGTACACTGCAACACATTTCCCATTCCAAACACACTTACCTCATCCTCAGTGTACAATCTCTGTGGTACACTGCAACACCTTTCCCATTCCAAACACACTCACCTCATCCTCAGTGTACAATCTCAGTGGTACACTGCAACACCTTTCCCATTCCAAACACACTCACCTCATACTCAGTGTACAATCTCAGTGGTACACTGCAACACCTTTCCCATTCCAAACACAGACACCTCATCCTCAGTATACAATCTCTGTGGTACACTGCAACACCTTTCCCATTCCAAACACAGACACCTCATCCTCAGTGCACAATCTCAATGGTACACTGCAACACCTTTCCCATTCCAAACACAGACACCTCATCCTCAGTGTACCATCTCTGTGGTACACTGCAACACCTTTCCCATCCTAAACACACTCACCTCATCCTCAGTGCACAATCTCAATGGTACACTGCAACAACTTTCCCATTCCAAACACAGACACCTCATCCTCAGTGTACAATCTCAGTGGTACACTGCAACACCTTTCCCATTCCAAACATACTCACCTCATCCTCAGTGTACAATCTCTGTGGTACACTGCAACACCTTTCCCATTCCAAACATACTCATCTCATCCTCAGTGTACAATCTCTGTGGTACACTGCAACACCTTTCCCATTCCAAACACACTTACCTCATCCTCAGTGTACAATCTCTGTGGTACACTGCAACACCTTTCCCATTCCAAACACACTCACCTCATCCTCAGTGTACAATCTCAGTGGTACACTGCAACACATTTCCCATTCCAAACACACTTACCTCATCCTCAGTGTACAATCTCTGTGGTACACTGCAACACCTTTCCCATCCTAAACACACTCACCTCATCCTTAGTGCACAATCTCAATGGTAAACTGCAACACCTTTCCCATTCCAAACACAGACACATCATCCTCAGTGTACATTCTCTGTGGTACACTGCAACACCTTTCCCATTCCAAACACACTCACCTCATCCTCAGTGCACAATCTCAGTGGTAAACTGCAACACCTTTCCCATTCCAAACACAGACACCTCATCCTCAGTGTACAATCTCTGTGGTACACTGCAACACCTTTCCCATTCCAAACACAGACACCTCATCCTCAGTGCACAATCTCTGTGGTACACTGCAACACCTTTCCCATTCCAAACACACTCACCCCATCCTCAGTGCACAATCTCAGTGGTACACTGCAACACCTTTCCCATTCAAAACACACTCACCTCATCCTCAGTGTACAATCTCAATGGTACACTGCAACACCTTTCCCATTCCAAACACAGACACCTCCTCCTCAGTATACAATCTCTGTGTTACACTGCAACAACTTTCCCATCCTAAACACACTCACCTCATCCTCAGTGCACAATCTCTGTGGTAGACTGCAACACCTTTGCCATCCCAAACACACTCACCTCATCCTCAGTGTACAATCTCAGTGGTACACTGCAACACCTTTCCCATTCCAAACACACTCACCTCATCCTCAGTGCACAATCTCTGTGGAACACTGCAACACCTTTCCCATCCCAAACACACTCACCTCTTCCTCAGTGCACAATCTCAGTGGTACACTGCAACACCTTTCCCATTCCAAACACACTCACCTCATCCTCAGTGCACAATCTCTGTGGAACACTGCAACACCTTTCCCATTCCAAACACACTCACCTCATTCTCAGTGTACAATCTCTGTGGTACACTGCAACACCTTTCCCATTCCAAACACACTCACCTCATTCTCAGTGTACAATCGCTGTGGAACACTGCAACACCTTTCCCATTCCAAACACACTCACCTCATCCTCAGTGTACAATCTCAATGGTACACTGCAACACCTTTCCCATTCCAAACACACTCACCTCATCCTCAGTGTACAATCTCTGTGGTACACTGCAACACCTTTCCCATTCCAAACACACTCACCTCATTCTCAGTGTACAATCGCTGTGGAACACTGCAACACCTTTCCCTTTCCAAACATACTCACCTCATTCTCAGTGTACAATCTCAGTGGTACACTGCAACACCTTTCCCATTCCAAACACACTCACCTCATCCTCAGTGCACAATCTCTGTGGTACACTGCAACAGCTTTCCCATTCCAAACACATTCAGCACATGCTCAGTGTAGAATCATCTCTGTGGTACACTGCAACACCTTTCCCATTCCAAACACACTCTCCTCATCCTCAGTGTGCAATCTCTGTGGTACACTGCAACACGTTTCCCATTCCAAACACACTCACCTCATCCTCAGTGTGCAATCTCTGTGGTACACTGCAACACCTTTCCCATTCCAAACACACTCACCTCTTCCTCAGTGTACAATCTCAGTGGTACACTGCAACACCTTTCCCATTCCAAACACACTCACCTCATCCTCAGTATACAATCTCTGTGGTACACTGCAACACCTTTCCCATTCCAAACACAGACACCTCATCCTCAGTGTACAATCTCTGTGGTACACTGCAACACCTTTCCCATTCCAAACATACTCACCTCATCCTCAGTGTACAATCTCTGTGGTACACTGCAACACCTTTCCCATTCCAAACATACTCATCTCATCCTCAGTGTACAATCTCTGTGGAACACTGCAACACCTTTCCCATTCCAAACACACTCACCTCTTCCTCAGTGTACAATCTCAGTGGTACACTGCAACACCTTTCCCATTCCAAACACACTCACCTCATCCTCAGTGTACAATCTCTGTGGTACACTGCAACACCTTTCCCATTCCAAACACACTTACCTCATCCTCAGTGTACAATCTCAGTGGTACACTGCAACACCTTTCCCATTCCAAACACACTCACCTCATCCTCAGTGTACAATCTCAGTGGTACACTGCAACACATTTCCCATTCCAAACACACTTACCTCATCCTCAGTGTACAATCTCTGTGGTACACTGCAACACCTTTCCCATCCTAAACACACTCACCTCATCCTTAGTGCACAATCTCAATGGTACACTGCAACACCTTTCCCATTCCAAACACAGACACATCATCCTCAGTGTACATTCTCTGTGGTACACTGCAACACCTTTCCCATTCCAAACACACTCACCTCATCCTTAGTGCACAATCTCAATGGTACACTGCAACACCTTTCCCATTCCAAACACAGACACATCATCCTCAGTGTACATTCTCTGTGGTACACTGCAACACCTTTCCCATTCCAAACACACTCACCTCATCCTCAGTGCACAATCTCAGTGGTACACTGCAACACCTTTCCCATTCCAAACACACTCACCCCATCCTCAGTGCACAATCTCAGTGGTACACTGCAACACCTTTCCCATTCAAAACACACTCACCTCATCCTCAGTGTACAATCTCAATGGTACACTGCAACACCTTTCCCATTCCAAACACAGACACCTCATCCTCAGTATACAATCTCTGTGGTACACTGCAACAACTTTCCCATCCTAAACACACTCACCTCATCCTCAGTGCACAATCTCTGTGGTAGACTGCAACACCTTTGCCATCCCAAACACACTCACCTCATCCTCAGTGTACAATCTCAGTGGTACACTGCAACACCTTTCCCATTCCAAACACAATCACCTCATCCTCAGTGCACAATCTCTGTGGTACACTGCAACACCTTTCCCATTCCAAACACACTCACTTCATCCTCAGTGTACAATCTCTGTGGTACACTGCAACACCTTTCCCATTCCAAACCCACTCACCTCATCCTCAGTGCAGAATCTCAGTGGTACACTGCAACACCTTTCCCATTCCAAACACAATCACCTCATCCTCAGTGCACAATCTCTGTGGTACACTGCAACACCTTTCCCATTCCAAACACACTCACCTCATCCTCAGTGTACAATCTCTGTGGTACACTGCAACACCTTTCCCATTCCAAACACAATCACCTCATCCTCAGTGCACAATCTCTGTGGTACACTGCAACACCTTTCCCATTCCAAACACACTCACCTCATCCTCAGTGTACAATCTCTGTGGTACACTGCAACACCTTTCCCATTCCAAACACAATCACCTCATCCTCAGTGCACAATCTCTGTGGTACACTGCAACACCTTTCCCATTCCAAACACACTCACTTCATCCTCAGTGCACAATCTCTGTGGTACACTGCAACACCTTTCCCATTCCAAACACACTCACCTCATCCTCAGTGTACAATCTCTGTGGTACACTGCAACACCTTTCCCATTCCAAACACAATCACCTCATCCTCAGTGCACAATCTCTGTGGTACACTGCAACACCTTTCCCATTCCAAACACACTCACCTCATCCTCAGTGTACAATCTCTGTGGTACACTGAAACACCTTTCCCATTCCAAACACAATCACCTCATCCTCAGTGTACAATCTCTGTGGAACACTGCAACACCTTTCCCATTCCAAACACACTCACCTCATCCTCAGTGCACAATCTCTGTGGAACACTGCAACACCTTTCCCATTCCAAACACACTCACTTCATCCTCAGTGTACAATCTCTGTGGTACACTGCAACACCTTTCCCATTCCAAACACACTCACTTCATCCTCAGTGTACAATCTCTGTGGTACACTGCAACACCTTTCCCATTCCAAACACAATCACCTCATTCTCAGTGTACAATCTCAGTGGTACACTGCAACACCTTTCCCATTCCAAACACAATCACCTCATCCTCAGTGCACAATCTCTGTGGTACACTGCAACACCTTTCCCATTCCAAACACACTCACCTCATCCTCAGTGTACAATCTCTGTGGTACACTGAAACACCTTTCCCATTCCAAACACAATCACCTCATCCTCAGTGTACAATCTCTGTGGAACACTGCAACACCTTTCCCATTCCAAACACACTCACCTCATCCTCAGTGCACAATCTCTGTGGAACACTGCAACACCTTTCCCATTCCAAACACACTCACTTCATCCTCAGTGTACAATCTCTGTGGTACACTGCAACACCTTTCCCATTCCAAACACACTCACCTCATCCTCAGTGCAGAATCTCAGTGGTACACTGCAACACCTTTCCCATTCCAAACACACTCACCTCATCCTCAGTGCACAATCTCTGTGGAACACTGCAACACCTTTCCCATTCCAAACACACTCACCTCATTCTCAGTGTACAATCTCTGTGGTACACTGCAACACCTTTCCCATTCCAAACACACTCACCTCATCCTCAGTGTGCAATCGCTGTGGAACACTGCAACACCTTTCCCATCCCAAACACACTCACCTCATTCTCAGTGTACAATCTCAGTGGTACACTGCAACACCGTTCCCATTCCAAACACACTCACCTCATCCTCAGTGTACAATCTCAATGGTACACTGCAACACCTTTCCCATTCCAAACACACTCACCTCATCCTCAGTGTACAATCTCTGTGGTACACTGCAACACCTTTCCCATTCCAAACACACTCACCTCATCCTCAGTGTACAATCTCAGTGGTACACTGCAACACCTTTCCCATTCCAAACACACTCACGTCATTCTCAGTGTACAATCTCTGTGGTACACTGCAACACCTTTCCCATTCCAAACATACTCACCTCATCCTCAGTGAACAATCTCTGTGGTACACTGCAACACCTTTCCCATTCCAAACATACTCACCTCATCCTCAGTGAACAATCTCTGTGGTACACTGCAACACCTTTCCCATTCCAAACACACTCACCTCATCCTCAGTGTACAATCTCAGTGGTACACTGCAACACCTTTCCCATTCCAAACACACTTACCTCATCCTCAGTGTACAATCTCAGTGGTACACTGCAACACCTTTCCCATTCCAAACACACTCACCTCATCCTCAGTGCACAATCTCTGTGGTACACTGCAACAGCTTTCCCATTCCAAACACATTCAGCACATGCTCAGTGTAGAATCATCTCTGTGGTACACTGCAACACCTTTCCCATTCCAAACACACTCTCCTCATCCTCAGTGTGCAATCTCTGTGGTACACTGCAACACGTTTCCCATTCCAAACACACTCACCTCATCCTCAATGTGCAATCTCTGTGGTACACTGCAACACCTTTCCCATTTCAAACACACTCACTTCATTCTCATAATCAGATCGAGCTCACTGGGGGTAAGGCAGCAAACTGGTCACAATAATCACACAGAGCTCAGTGGGGATAAGGCAGCAAACTGACCTCAATAAGCAGAAAGAGCTCACTGGGTGTAAGGCATCAAACTGACCACAATAATCAGATCGAGCTCACTGCGGGTAAGGCAGCAAACTGGTCACAATAATCACACAGAGCTCAGTGGGGGTAAGGCAGCAAACTGCCCACAATAAGCAGATAGAGCTCACTGGGGGTAAGGCAGCAAACTGACCACAATAATCAGATAGAGCTCACTGGGGGTAAGAAAGCAAACTGACCATAATAAGCAGATCGAGACCACTGGGGTTAAGACATCAAACTGACCACAATCAGCAAATAGAGCTCCATGGGGGTAAGGTATCAAACTGACCAAAATAATCAGATCGAGCTCACTGGGGGGCAAGGCATCAAACTGACCAAAATAATCAGATAGAGCTCACTGGGGGAAAGGCTGCAAACTGGTCACAATAAGCAGATAGAGCTCACTGGGGGTAAGGCATCAAACTGACAACAATAATCAGATCGAGCTCACTGGGGGTAAGGCATCAAACTGATCACAATAATCAGATAGAGCTCACTGGGGGTAAGGCTTCAAACTGGTCACAATAATCAGATAGAGCTCACTGGGGGTAAGACAGCAAACTGATCACAATAATCAGATCGAGCTCACTGGGGGTAAGACAGCAAACTAACCACAATAAGCAGATAGTGCTCACTGGGAGTAAGGCTGGAAACTAGTCACAATAATCAGATAGAGCTCACTGGGGGTATGACTGCAAACTGACCACAATAAGCAGATAGAGTTCACTGGGGGGAAGGCATCAAACTGACCACAATGAGCAGATAGAGCTCACTGGGAGTAAGACAGCAAACTGACCACAATAATCAGATATATGTCACTGGGGGTAAGACAGCAAACTGACCACAATAATCAGATAGAGCTCACTGGGTGTAAGACAGCAAACTGACCACAATAATCAGATAGAGCTCACTGGGGGGAAGACAGCAAACTGACCACAATAATCAGATATATGTCACTGGGGGTAAGACAGCAAACTGACCACAATAATCAGATAGAGCTCACTGGGGGTAAGACAGCAAACTGACCACAATAATCAGATATATGTCACTGGGGGTAAGACAGCAAACTGACCACAATAATCAGATAGAGCTCACTGGGGGTAAGACAGCAAACTGACCACAATAATCAGATAGAGCTCACTGGGGGGAAGACAGCAAACTGACCACAATAATCAGATATATGTCACTGGAGGTAAGACAGCAAACTGACCACAATAATCAGATAGAGCTCATTGTGGGTAAGACAGCAAACTGACCACAATAATCAGATATATGTCACTGGAGGTAAGACAGCAAACTGCCCACAATAATCAGATAGAGCTCACTGGGGGTAAGACAGCAAACTGACCACAATAATCAGATAGAGCTCATTGTGGGTAAGACAGCAAACTGACCACAATAATCAGATATATGTCACTGGGGGTAAGACAGCAAACTGACCACAATAATCAGATATATGTCACTGGGGGTAAGACAGCAAACTGACCACAATAATCAGATATATGTCACTGGAGGTAAGACAGCAAACTGACCACAATAATCAGATAGAGCTCACTGGGGGTAAGGCAGCAAACTGGTCACAATAATCACACAGAGCTCAGTGGGGATAAGGCAGCAAACTGACCTCAATAAGCAGAAAGAGCTCACTGGGTGTAAGGCATCAAACTGACCACAATAATCAGATCGAGCTCACTGCGGGTAAGGCAGCAAACTGGTCACAATAATCACACAGAGCTCAGTGGGGGTAAGGCAGCAAACTGCCCACAATAAGCAGATAGAGCTCACTGGGGGTAAGGCAGCAAACTGACCACAATAATCAGATAGAGCTCACTGGGGGTAAGAAAGCAAACTGACCATAATAAGCAGATCGAGACCACTGGGGTTAAGACATCAAACTGACCACAATCAGCAAATAGAGCTCCATGGGGGTAAGGTATCAAACTGACCAAAATAATCAGATCGAGCTCACTGGGGGGCAAGGCATCAAACTGACCAAAATAATCAGATAGAGCTCACTGGGGGAAAGGCTGCAAACTGGTCACAATAAGCAGATAGAGCTCACTGGGGGTAAGGCATCAAACTGACAACAATAATCAGATCGAGCTCACTGGGGGTAAGGCATCAAACTGATCACAATAATCAGATAGAGCTCACTGGGGGTAAGGCTTCAAACTGGTCACAATAATCAGATAGAGCTCACTGGGGGTAAGACAGCAAACTGATCACAATAATCAGATAGAGCTCACTGGGGGTAAGACAGCAAACTAACCACAATAAGCAGATAGTGCTCACTGGGAGTAAGGCTGGAAACTAGTCACAATAATCAGATAGAGCTCACTGGGGGTATGACTGCAAACTGACCACAATAAGCAGATAGAGTTCACTGGGGGGAAGGCATCAAACTGACCACAATGAGCAGATAGAGCTCACTGGGAGTAAGACAGCAAACTGACCACAATAATCAGATATATGTCACTGGGGGTAAGACAGCAAACTGACCACAATAATCAGATAGAGCTCACTGGGGG
Organism: Heterodontus francisci; assembly: GCF_036365525.1. NCBI lineage: Eukaryota > Metazoa > Chordata > Chondrichthyes > Heterodontiformes > Heterodontidae > Heterodontus > Heterodontus francisci. The sequence continues at coordinate 20,545,371 of NC_090380.1, read as the reverse complement.
TAAGACAGCAAACTGACCACAATAATCAGATAGAGCTCACTGGGGGGAAGACAGCAAACTGACCACAATAATCAGATATATGTCACTGGGGGTAAGACAGCAAACTGACCACAATAATCAGATAGAGCTCACTGGGGGTAAGACAGCAAACTGACCACAATAATCAGATATATGTCACTGGGGGTAAGACAGCAAACTGACCACAATAATCAGATAGAGCTCACTGGGGGTAAGACAGCAAACTGACCACAATAATCAGATAGAGCTCACTGGGGGGAAGACAGCAAACTGACCACAATAATCAGATATATGTCACTGGAGGTAAGACAGCAAACTGACCACAATAATCAGATAGAGCTCATTGTGGGTAAGACAGCAAACTGACCACAATAATCAGATATATGTCACTGGAGGTAAGACAGCAAACTGCCCACAATAATTAGATAGAGCTCACTGGGGGTAAGACAGCAAACTGACCACAATAATCAGATAGAGCTCATTGTGGGTAAGACAGCAAACTGACCACAATAATCAGATATATGTCACTGGGGGAAAGGCTGCAAACTGGTCACAATAAGCAGATAGAGCTCACTGGGAGTAAGACAGCAAACTGACCACAATAATCAGATATATGTCACTGGGGGTAAGACAGCAAACTGACCACAATAATCAGATAGAGCTCACTGGGGGTAAGACAGCAAACTGACCACAATAATCAGATAGAGCTCACTGGGGGGAAGACAGCAAACTGACCACAATAATCAGATATATGTCACTGGGGGTAAGACAGCAAACTGACCACAATAATCAGATAGAGCTCACTGGGGGTAAGACAGCAAACTGACCACAATAATCAGATATATGTCACTGGGGGTAAGACAGCAAACTGACCACAATAATCAGATAGAGCTCACTGGGGGTAAGACAGCAAACTGACCACAATAATCAGATAGAGCTCACTGGGGGGAAGACAGCAAACTGACCACAATAATCAGATATATGTCACTGGAGGTAAGACAGCAAACTGACCACAATAATCAGATAGAGCTCATTGTGGGTAAGACAGCAAACTGACCACAATAATCAGATATATGTCACTGGAGGTAAGACAGCAAACTGCCCACAATAATCAGATAGAGCTCACTGGGGGTAAGACAGCAAACTGACCACAATAATCAGATAGAGCTCATTGTGGGTAAGACAGCAAACTGACCACAATAATCAGATATATGTCACTGGGGGTAAGACAGCAAACTGACCACAATAATCAGATATATGTCACTGGGGGTAAGACAGCAAACTGACCACAATAATCAGATATATGTCACTGGAGGTAAGACAGCAAACTGACCACAATAATCAGATGGAGCTCACTGGGGGTATGACATAAACTGACCACAATAATCAGATAGAGCTCATTGTGGGTAAGACAGCAAACTGACCACAATAATCAGATATATGTCTCTGGAGGTAAGACAGCAAACTGACCACAATAATCAGATAGAGCTCATTGTGGGTAAGACAGCAAACTGACCACAATAATCAGATATATGTCACTGGGGGTAAGACAGCAAACTGACCTCAATAATCAGATATATGTCACTGGGGGTAAGACAGCAAACTGACCACAATAATCAGATATATGTCACTGGGGGTCAGACAGCAAACTGACCACAATAATCAGATATATGTCACTGGGGGTAAGACAGTAAACTGACCACAATAATCAGATAGAGCTCATTGGAGATAAAACAGCAAACTGACCACAATAATCAGATAGAGCTCACCGGGGGTAAGGCATCAAACTGACCACAATGAGCAGATAGAGCTCACTGGGGGTAAGACAGAAAACTGACCACAATAAGCAGATAGAGCTCATTGGAGATAAAACAGCAAACTGACCACAATAATCAGATAGAGCTCACTGGGGGTAAGGCATCAAACTGACCACAATAATCAGATAGAGCTCACTGGGGGTAAGACAGCAAACTGACCACAATAATCAGATAGAGCTCACCGGGGGTAAGACAGCAAACTGACCACAATAATCAGATAGAGCTCACTGGGGGTATGACAGCAAACTGACCACAATAATCAGATAGAGCTCACTGTGGGTAAGACAGCAAACTGACCACTAATAATCAGATATATGTCACTGGAGGTAAGACAGCAAACTGCCCACAATAATCAGATAGAGCTCACTGGGGGTAAGACAGCAAACTGACCACAATAATCAGATAGAGCTCACCGGGGGTAAGACAGCAAACTGACCACAATAATCAGATAGAGCTCACTGTGGGTAAGACAGCAAACTGACCACAATAATCAGATATATGTCACTGGGGGTAAGACAGCAAACTGACCACAATAATCAGATATATGTCACTGGGGAAAAGACAGCAAACTGACCACAATAATCAGATATATGTCACTGGAGGTAAGACAGCAAACTGACCACAATAATCAGATAGAGCTCACTGGGGGTAAGACAGCAAACTGACCACAATAATCAGATGGAGCTCACTGGGGGTATGACAGCAAACTGACCACAATAATCAGATAGAGCTCACTGGGGGGATGACAGCAAACTGACCACAATAATCAGATAGAGCTCACTGGGGGGATGACAGCAAACTGACCACAATAATCAGATAGAGCTCACTGTGGGTAAGACAGCAAACTGACCACAATAATCAGATATATGTCACTGGGGGTAAGACAGCAAACTGACCACAATAATCAGATATATGTCACTGGGGAAAAGACAGCAAACTGACCACAATAATCAGATAGAGCTCACTGGGGGTAAGACAGCAAACTGACCACAATAATCAGATGGAGCTCACTGGGGGTATGACAGCAAACTGACCACAATAATCAGATAGAGCTCACTGGGGGGATGACAGCAAACTGACCACAATAATCAGATAGAGCTCACTGGGGGGATGACAGCAAACTGACCACAATAATCAGATAGAGCTCACCGGGGTTAAGACAGCAAACTGACCACAATAATCAGATAGAGCTCACTGGGGGGATGACAGCAAACTGACCACAATAATCAGATAGAGCTCACTGGGTGTATGACAGCAAACTGACCACAATAATCAGATAGAGCTCACTGGGGGTATGACAGCAAACTGACCACAATAATCAGATAGAGCTCACTGGGGGTATGACAGCAAACTGACCACAATAATCAGATAGAGCTCACTGGGGATAAAACAGCAAACTGACCACAATAATCAGATAGAGCTCACTGGGGATAAAACAGCAAACTGACCACAATAATCAGATAGAGCTCACTGGGTGTATGACAGCAAACTGACCACAATAATCAGATAGAGCTCACTGGGGGTATGACAGCAAACTGACCACAATAATCAGATAGAGCTCACCGGGGTTAAGACAGCAAACTGACCACAATAATCAGATAGAGCTCACTGGGGGTATGACAGCAAACTGACCACAATAATCAGATAGAGCTCACTGGGTGTATGACAGCAAACTGACCACAATAATCAGATAGAGCTCACTGGGGGTAAGACAGCAAACTGACCACAATAATCAGATAGAGCTCACTGGGGGTATGACAGCAAACTGACCACAATAATAGGATAGAGCTCACCGGGGGTAAGACAGCAAACTGACCACAATAATCAGATAGAGCTCACTGGGGGTATGACAGCAAACTGACCACAATAAGCAGATAGAGCTCACTGGGGGTATGACAGCAAACTGACCACAATAATCAGATAGAGCTCACCGGGGGTAAGACAGCAAACTGACCACAATAATCAGATAGAGCTCACTGGGGGTATGACAGCAAACTGACCACAATAATCAGATAGAGCTCACCGGGGATAAGACAGCAAACTGACCACAATAATCAGATAGAGCTCACCGGGGTTAAGACAGCAAACTGACCACAATAATCAGATAGAGCTCACCGGGGGTAAGACAGCAAACTGACCACAACAATCAGATAGAGCTCACTGGGGGTATGACTGCAAACTGACCACAATAAGCAGATAGAGCTCACTGGGGATAAAACAGCAAACTGACCACAATAATCAGATATATGTCACTGGGGGTAAGACAGCAAACTGACCACAATAATCAGATAGAGCTCACCGGGGGTAAGACAGCAAACTGACCACAACAATCAGATAGAGCTCACTGGGGGTATGACTGCAAACTGACCACAATAAGCAGATAGAGTTCACTGGGGATAAAACAGCAAACTGACCACAATAATCAGATATATGTCACTGGGGGTAAGACAGCAAACTGACCACAATAATCAGATAGAGCTCACTGGGGGTAAGACAGCAAACTGACCACAATAATCAGGTAGAGCTCACTGGGGGTAAGACAGCAAACTGACCACAATAATCAGGTAGAGCTCACTGGGGGTAAGACAGCAAACTGAACACAATAATCAGATAGAGCTCACTGGGGGTAAGACAGCAAACTGACCACAATAATCAGGTAGAGCTCACTGGGGGTAAGACAGCAAACTGACCACAATAAGCAGATAGAGCTCACTGGGGGTAAGACAGCAAACTGACCACAATAATCAGGTAGAGCTCACTGGGGGTAAGACAGCAAACTGACCACAATAAGCAGATAGAGCTCACTGGGGGTAAGACAGCAAACTGACCACAATAATCAGATATATGTCACTGGGGGTAAGACAGCAAACTGACCACAATAATCAGATCGAGCTCACTGGGGGTAAGACAGCAAACTGACCACAATAATCAGGTAGAGCTCAATGGGGGTAAGACAGCAAACTGACCACAATAATCAGATAGAGCTCACTGGGGGTAAGACAGCAAACTGACCACAATAATCAGATATATGTCACTGGAGGTAAGACAGCAAACTGACCACAATAATCAGATAGAGCTCATTGTGGGTAAGACAGCAAACTGACCACAATAATCAGATATATGTCACTGGGGGTAAGACAGCAAACTGACCTCAATAATCAGATATATGTCACTGGGGGTAAGACAGCAAACTGACCACAATAATCAGATAGAGCTCACTGGGGGTCAGACAGCAAACTGACCACAATAATCAGATATATGTCACTGGGGGTAAGACAGAAAACTGACCACAATAATCAGATAGAGCTCACCGGGGGTAAGGCATCAAACTGACCACAATAAGCAGATAGAGCTCACTGGGGGTAAGACAGCAAACTGACCACAATAATCAGACAGAGCTCATTGGGGATATGACAGCAAACTGACCACAATAATCAGATAGAGCTCACTGGGGATATGACAGCAAACTGACCACAATAATCAGATATATGTCACTGGAGGTAAGACAGCAAACTGCCCACAATAATCAGATAGAGCTCACTGGGGGTAAGACAGCAAACTGCCCACAATAATCAGATAGAGCTCACTGGGGGTAAGACAGCAAACTGCCCACAATAATCAGATAGAGCTCACTGCGGGTAAGACAGCAAACTGACCACAATAATCAGATAGAGCTCACTGGGGGTATGACAGCAAACTGACCACAATAATCAGATAGAGCTCACTGTGGGTAAGACAGCAAACTGACCACAATAATCAGATATATGTCACTGGGGGAAAGACAGCAAACTGACCACAATAATCAGATAGAGCTCACTGGGGGTAAGACAGCAAACTGACCACAATAATCAGATAGAGCTCACTGGGGGTAAGACAGCAAACTGACCACAATAATCAGATAGAGCTCACTGGGGGTAAGACAGCAAACTGACCACAATAATCAGACAGAGCTCATTGGGGATATGACAGCAAACTGACCACAATAATCAGATAGAGCTCACTGGGGATATGACAGCAAACTGACCACAATAATCAGATATATGTCACTGGAGGTAAGACAGCAAACTGCCCACAATAATCAGATAGAGCTCACTGGGGGTAAGACAGCAAACTGCCCACAATAATCAGATAGAGCTCACTGGGGGTAAGACAGCAAACTGCCCACAATAATCAGATAGAGCTCACTGCGGGTAAGACAGCAAACTGACCACAATAATCAGATAGAGCTCACTGGGGGTATGACAGCAAACTGACCACAATAATCAGATAGAGCTCACTGTGGGTAAGACAGCAAACTGACCACAATAATCAGATATATGTCACTGGGGGAAAGACAGCAAACTGACCACAATAATCAGATATATGTCACTGGAGGTAAGACAGCAAACTGACCACAATAATCAGATAGAGCTCACTGGGGGTAAGACAGCAAACTGACCACAATAATCAGATGGAGCTCACTGGGGGTAAGACAGCAAACTGACCACAATAATCAGATATATGTCACTGGGGGAAAGACAGCAAACTGACCACAATAATCAGATATATGTCACTGGAGGTAAGACAGCAAACTGACCACAATAATCAGATAGAGCTCACTGGGGGTAAGACAGCAAACTGACCACAATAATCAGATAGAGCTCACTGGGGGGATGACAGCAAACTGACCACAATAATCAGATAGAGCTCACTGGGGGGATGACAGCAAACTGACCACAATAATCAGATCGAGCTCACTGGGGGTATGACAGCAAACTGACCACAATAATCAGATACAGCTCACTGGGGGGATGACAGCAAACTGACCACAATAATCAGATAGAGCTCACTGGGGGTATGACAGCAAACTGACCACAATAATCAGATAGAGCTCACTGGGGGTAAGACAGCAAACTGACCACAATAATCAGATGGAGCTCACTGGGGGTATGACAGCAAACTGACCACAATAATCAGATAGAGCTCACTGGGGGGATGACAGCAAACTGACCACAATAATCAGATAGAGCTCACTGGGGGGATGACAGCAAACTGACCACAATAATCAGATCGAGCTCACTGGGGGTATGACAGCAAACTGACCACAATAATCAGATACAGCTCACTGGGGGGATGACAGCAAACTGACCACAATAATCAGATAGAGCTCACTGGGGGTATGACAGCAAACTGACCACAATAATCAGATAGAGCTCACTGGGGGTATGACAGCAAACTGACCACAATAATCAGATACAGCTCACTGGGGGGATGACAGCAAACTGACCACAATAATCAGATAGAGCTCACTGGGGGTATGACAGCAAACTGACCACAATAATCAGATACAGCTCACTGGGGGGATGACAGCAAACTGACCACAATAATCAGATACAGCTCACTGGGGGGATGACAGCAAACTGACCACAATAATCAGATAGAGCTCACTGGGGGTAAGACAGCAAACTGACCACAATAAACAGATAGAGCTCACCGGGGGTAAGACAGCAAACTGACCACAATAAACAGATAGAGCTCACCGGGGGTAAGGCAGCAAACTGACCACAATAATCAGAAAGAGCTCACCGGGGGTAAGACAGCAAACTGACCACAATAATCAGATAGAGCTCACCGGGGGTATGACTGCAAACTGACCACAATAATCAGATAGAGCTCACTGGGGGTAAGACAGCAAACTGACCACAATAAGCAGATAGAGCTCAATGGGGATAAAACAGCAAACTGACCACAATAATCAGATATATGTCACTGGGGGTAAGACAGCAAACTGACCACAATAATCAGATAGAGCTCACTGTGGGTAAGACAGCAAACTGACCACAATAATCAGATAGAGCTCACTGGGGGTAAGACAGCAAACTGACCACAATAATCAGATAGAGCTCATTGTGGGTAAGACGGCAAACTGACCTCAATAATCAGATAGAGCTCACTGGGGGTAAGACAGCAAACTGACCACAATAATCAGATAGAGCTCACTGGGGGTAAGACAGCAAACTGACCACAATAATCAGATAGAGCTCATTGTGGGTAAGACAGCAAACTGACCTCAATAATCAGATAGAGCTCACTGGGGGTAAGACAGCAAACTGACCTCAATAATCAGATAGAGCTCACTGGGGGTAAGACAGCAAACTGACCTCAATAATCAGATAGAGCTCACTGGGGGTAAGACAGCAAACTGATCACAATAATCAGATATATGTCACTGGGGGTAAGACAGTAAACTGACCACAATAATCAGATAGAGCTCACTGGGGGTAAGGCTGCAAACTGGTCACAATAATCAGATAGAGCTCACTGGGGGTATGACTGCAAACTGACCACAATAAGCAGATAGAGTTCACTGGGGGTAAGGCATCAAACTGACCAAAATGAGCAGATAGAGCTCACTGGGGGTAAGACAGCAAACTGACCACAATAAGCAGATAGAGCTCACTGGGGGTAAGACAGCAAACTGACCACAATAATCAGATAGAGCTCACTGGGGGTAAGACAGCAAACTGACCACAATAATCAGATAGAGCTCACTGGGGGTAAGACAGCAAACTGACCACAATAAGCAGATAGAGCTCACTGGGGGTAAGACAGCAAACTGACCACAATAATCAGATAGAGCTCACCAGGGGTACGACAGCAAACTGACCACAATAAGCAGATCGAGCTCATTGGGGATAAGGCAGCAAACTGAGCACAATAATCAGATAGAGCTCATTGGGGATAAAACAGCAAACTGACCACAATAATCAGATAGAGCTCACTGGGGGTACGACAGCAAACTGACCACAATAAGCAGATCGAGCTCATTGGGGATAAGGCAGCAAACTGAGCACAATAATCAGATAGAGCTCACTGGGGGTAAGACAGCAAACTGACCACAATAAGCAGATAGAGCTCATTGGGGATAAGGCAGCAAACTGAGCACAATAATCAGATACAGCTCACTGGGGGTAAGACAGCAAACTGACCACAATAATCAGATAGAGCTCACTGGGTTTCAGGCAGCAAACTGACCACAATAATCAGATAGAGCTCACTTAGGGTAAGGCAGCAAACTGACCACAATAATCAGATGGAGCTCACTTAGGGTAAGACAGCAAACTGACCACAATAATCAGATAGAGCTCCCCGGGGGTAAGACAGCAAACCGAACACAATAATCAGATCGAGCTCACTGGGTTTCAGGCAGCAAACTGACCACAATAATCAGATAGAGCTCACTGGGGCTAAGACAGCAAACTGACCACAATAAGCAGATCGAGCTCACTTTGGGTAAGACAGCAAACTGACCACAATAATCAGATAGAGCTCACTTAGGGTAAGGCAGCAAACTGACCACAATAATCAGATGGAGCTCACTTAGGGTAAGGCAGCAAACTGACCACAATAATCAGATAGAGCTCCCCGGGGGTAAGACAGCAAACTGACCACAATAATCAGATAGAGCTCCCCGGGGGTAAGACAGCAAACCGAACACAATAATCAGATCGAGCTCACTGGGTTTAAGACAGCAAACTGACCACAATAAGCAGATCGAGCTCACTTTGGGTAAGACAGCAAACTGACCACAATAATCAGATAGAGCTCACTGGGGCTAAGACAGCAAACTGACCACAATAAGCAGATCGAGCTCACTTTGGGTAAGACAGCAAACTGACCACAATAATCAGATAGAGCTCACTGGGGGTATGACAGCAAACTGACCACAATAATCAGATAGAGCTCACCGGGGGTAAGACAGCAAACTGACCACAATAATCAGCTGGGGGTATGACAGCAAACTGACCACAATAATCAGATGGAGCTCACTGGGGGTATGACAGAAAACTGACCACAATAATCAGATAGAGCTCACTGGGGGTATGACAGCAAACTGACCACAATAATCAGATGGAGCTCACTGGGGGTATGACAGCAAACTGACCACAATAATCAGATAGAGCTCACTGGGGGTATGACAGCAAACTGACCACAATAATCAGATAGAGCTCACTGGGGGTAAGACAGCAAACTGACCACAATAATCAGATGGAGCTCACCGGGGGTAAGACAGCAAACTGACCACAATAATCAGATAGAGCTAATTGGGGATAAGGCAGCAAACTGACCACAATAATCAGATAGAGCTCACCGGGGGTAAGACAGCAAACTGACCACAATAATCAGATAGAGGTCACTGGGGGTATGACTGCAAACTGACCACAATAATCAGATAGAGGTCACTGGGGGTATGACTGCAAACTGACCACAATAATCAGATAGAGGTCACTGGGGGTATGACTGCAAACTGACCACAATAAGCAGATAGAGGTCACTGGGGGGAAGGCATGAAACTGACCACAATGAGCAGATAGAGCTCACTGGGGGTAAGACAGCAAACTGACCACAATAAGCAGATAGAGCTCATTGGGGATAAAACAGCAAACTGACCACAATAATCAGATATATGTCACTGGGGGTAAGACAGCAAACTGACCACAATAATCAGATAGAGCTCACTGTGGGTAAGACAGCAAACTGACCACAATAATCAGATAGAGCTCACTGGGGGTAAGACAGCAAACTGACCACAATAATCAGATAGAGCTCACTGGGGGTAAGACAGCAAACTGACCACAATAATCAGATAGAGCTCATTGTGGGTAAGACAGCAAACTGACCACAATAATCAGATATATGTCACTGGGGGTAAGACAGCAAACTGACCACAATAATCAGATAGAGCTCACTGGGGTTAAGACAGCAAACTGACCACAATAATCAGATAGAGCTCACTGGGGGTAAGACAGCAAACTGACCACAATAATCAGATAGAGCTCATTGTGGGTAAGACAGCAAACTGACCACAATAATCAGATAGAGCTCACTGGGGGTAAGACAGCAAACTGACCACAATAATCAGATAGAGCTCATTGTGGGTAAGACAGCAAACTGACCACAATAATCAGATATATGTCACTGGGGGTAAGACAGCAAACTGACCACAATAATCAGATAGAGCTCACTGGGGGTAAGACAGCAAACTGACCACAATAATCAGATAGAGCTCATTGTGGGTAAGACAGCAAACTGACCACAATAATCAGATATATGTCACTGGGGGTAAGACAGCAAACTGACCACAATAATCAGATAGAGCTCACTGGGGTTAAGACAGCAAACTGATCACAATAATCAGATATATGTCACTGGGGGTAAGACAGTAAACTGACCACAATAATCAGATAGAGCTCACTGGGGGTAAGGCTGCAAACTGGTCACAATAATCAGATAGAGCTCACTGGGGGTATGACTGCAAACTGACCACAATAAGCAGATAGAGTTCACTGGGGGTAAGGCATCAAACTGACCACAATAATCAGATAGAGCTCACTGGGGATAAAACAGCAAACTGACCACAATAATCAGATAGAGCTCACTGGGGATAAAACAGCAAACTGACCACAATAATCAGATAGAGCTCACTGGGGGTAAGACAGCAAACTGACCACAATAAGCAGATAGAGCTCATTGGGGATAAAACAGCAAACTGACCACAATAATCAGATAGAGCTCACTGGGGGTAAGACAGCAAACTGACCACAATAAGCAGATAGAGCTCATTGGGGGTAAGACAGCAAACTGACCACAATAAGCAGATAGAGCTCATTGGGGGTAAGACAGCAAACTGACCACAATAAGCAGATAGAGCTCATTGGGGATAAGGCAGCAAACTGAGCACAATAATCAGATAGAACTCACTGGGGGTAAGACAGCAAACTGACCACATTAATCAGATAGAGCTCATTGGGGACAAGGCAGCAAACTGACCACAATAAGCAGATGGAGCTCACTGGGGGTAAGCCAGCAAACTGACCACAATAATCAGATAGAGCTCACTGGTTTTCCGACAGCAAACTGACCACAATAAGCAGATAGAGCTCATTGGGGATAAGGCAGCAAAGTGAGCACCATAATCAGAAAGAGCTCACTGGGGGTAAGACAGCAAACTGACCACAATAATCAGATAGAGCTCACTGGTTTTCCGGCAGCAAACTGACCACAATAAGCAGATAGAGCTCATTGGGGATAAGGCAGCAAAGTGAGCACCATAATCAGAAAGAGCTCACTGGGGGTAAGACAGCAAACTGACCACAATAAGCAGATAGAGCTCATTGGGGGTAAGACAGCAAACTGACCACAATAATCAGATAGAGCTCACTGGGGGTAAGACAGCAAACTGACCACAATGATCAGATCGAGCTCACTGGGTTTCAGGCAGCAAACTGACCACAATAATCAGATAGAGCTCACTGGGTTTCAGGCAGCAAACTGACCACAATAATCAGATAGAGCTCACTGGGTTTCAGGCAGCAAACTGACCACAATAATCAGATAGAGCTCACTTAGGGTAAGGCAGCAAACTGACCACAATAATCAGATCGAGCTCACTTAGGGGAAGGCAGCAAACTGACCACAATAATCAGATAGAGCTCACTGGGGGTCAGACAGCAAACTGACCACAATAAGCAGATCGAGCTCACTTTGGGTAAGACAGCAAACTGACCACAATAATCAGATGGAGCTCACTGGGGGTCAGACAGCAAACTGACCACAATAAGCAGATAGAGCTCACTTTGGGAAAGACAGCAAACTGACCACAATAATCAGATGGAGCTCACTGGGGGTAAGACAGCAAACTGACCACAATAATCAGATAGAGCTCACAGGGGGTAAGACAGCAAACTGACCACAATAATCAGATGGAGCTCACTGGGGGTATGACAGCAAACTGACCACAATAATCAGATGGAGCTCACCGGGGGTAAGACAGCAAACTGACCACAATAATCAGATAGAGCTCACCGGGGGTAAGACAGCAAACTGACCTCAATAATCAGATAGAGCTCACCGGGGGTAAGACAGCAAACTGACCACAATAATCAGATATATGTCACTGGGGGTAAGACAGCAAACTGACCACAATAATCAGATAGAGCTCACCGGGGGTAAGACAGCAAACTGACCACAATAATCAGATAGAGCTCACCGGGGGTAAGACAGCAAACTGACCACAATAATCAGATATATGTCACTGGGGGTAAGACAGCAAACTGACCACAATAATCAGATAGAGCTCACCGGGGGTAAGACAGCAAACTGACCACAATAATCAGATAGAGCTCACCGGGGGTAAGACAGCAAACTGACCACAATAATCAGATATATGTCACTGGGGGTAAGACAGCAAACTGACCACAATAATCAGATAGAGCTCACTGGGGGTAAGACAGCAAACTGACCACAATAAACAGATATATGTCACTGGGGGTAAGACAGTAAACTGACCACAATAATCAGATAGAGCTCACTGGGGGTAAGACAGCAAACTGACCACAATAATCAGATATATGTCACTGGGGGTAAGACAGCAAACTGACCACAATAATCAGATATATGTCACTGGGGGTAAGAGAGTAAACTGACCACAATAATCAGATAGAGCTCACTGGGGGTAAGACAGCAAACTGACCACAATAATCAGATATATGTCATAGGGGTTAGACAGCAAACTGACCACAATAATCAGATATATGTCACTGGGGGTAAGACAGCAAACTGACCACAATAATCAGATAGAGCTCACCGGGGGTAAGACAGCAAACTGACCTCAATAATAAGATATATGTCACTGGGGGTAAGACAGCAAACTGACCACAATAATCAGATAGAGCTCACCGGGGGTAAGACAGCAAACTGACCACAATAATCAGATATATGTCACTGGGGGTAAGACAGCAAACTGACCACAATAATCAGATATATGTCACTGGGGGTAAGACAGCAAACTGACCACAATAAGCAGATAGAGCTCATTGGGGATAAAACAGTAAACTGACCACAATAATCAGATAGAGCTCACTGGGGATAAAACAGCAAACTGACCACAATGAGCAGATAGAGCTCACTGGGGGTAAGACAGCAAACTGACCACAATAATCAGATAGAGCTCACTGGGGATAAAACAGCAAACTGACCACAATAATCAGATAGAGCTCACTGGGGGTAAGGCATCAAACTGACCACAATAATCAGATAGAGCTCACTGGGGGTAAGACAGCAAACTGACCACAATAATCAGATAGAGCTCACTGGGGGTAAGACAGCAAACTGACCACAATAAGCAGATAGAGCTCATTGGGGATAAAACAGCAAACTGACCACAATAATCAGATAGAGCTCATTGGGGATAAAACAGCAAACTGACCACAATAATCAGATAGAGCTCATTGGGGATAAGGCAGCAAACTGACCACAATAATCAGATAGAGGTCACTGGGGGTATGACAGCAAACTGACCACAATAAGCAGATAGAGGTCACTGGGGGGAAGGCATGAAACTGACCACAATGAGCAGATAGAGCTCACTGGGGGTAAGACAGCAAACTGACCACAATAAGCAGATAGAGCTCATTGGGGATAAAACAGCAAACTGACCACAATAATCAGATATATGTCACTGGGGGTAAGACAGCAAACTGACCACAATAATCAGATAGAGCTCACTGTGGGTAAGACAGCAAACTGACCACAATAATCAGATAGAGCTCACTGGGGGTAAGACAGCAAACTGACCACAATAATCAGATAGAGCTCACTGGGGGTAAGACAGCAAACTGACCACAATAATCAGATAGAGCTCATTGTGGGTAAGACAGCAAACTGACCACAATAATCAGATATATGTCACTGGGGGTAAGACAGCAAACTGACCACAATAATCAGATAGAGCTCACTGGGGTTAAGACAGCAAACTGACCACAATAATCAGATAGAGCTCACTGGGGGTAAGACAGCAAACTGACCACAATAATCAGATAGAGCTCATTGTGGGTAAGACAGCAAACTGACCACAATAATCAGATAGAGCTCACTGGGGGTAAGACAGCAAACTGACCACAATAATCAGATAGAGCTCATTGTGGGTAAGACAGCAAACTGACCACAATAATCAGATATATGTCACTGGGGGTAAGACAGCAAACTGACCACAATAATCAGATAGAGCTCACTGGGGGTAAGACAGCAAACTGACCACAATAATCAGATAGAGCTCATTGTGGGTAAGACAGCAAACTGACCACAATAATCAGATATATGTCACTGGGGGTAAGACAGCAAACTGACCACAATAATCAGATAGAGCTCACTGGGGTTAAGACAGCAAACTGATCACAATAATCAGATATATGTCACTGGGGGTAAGACAGTAAACTGACCACAATAATCAGATAGAGCTCACTGGGGGTAAGGCTGCAAACTGGTCACAATAATCAGATAGAGCTCACTGGGGGTATGACTGCAAACTGACCACAATAAGCAGATAGAGTTCACTGGGGGTAAGGCATCAAACTGACCACAATAATCAGATAGAGCTCACTGGGGATAAAACAGCAAACTGACCACAATAATCAGATAGAGCTCACTGGGGATAAAACAGCAAACTGACCACAATAATCAGATAGAGCTCACTGGGGGTAAGACAGCAAACTGACCACAATAAGCAGATAGAGCTCATTGGGGATAAAACAGCAAACTGACCACAATAATCAGATAGAGCTCACTGGGGGTAAGACAGCAAACTGACCACAATAAGCAGATAGAGCTCATTGGGGGTAAGACAGCAAACTGACCACAATAAGCAGATAGAGCTCATTGGGGGTAAGACAGCAAACTGACCACAATAAGCAGATAGAGCTCATTGGGGATAAGGCAGCAAACTGACCACAATAATCAGATAGAACTCACTGGGGGTAAGACAGCAAACTGACCACATTAATCAGATAGAGCTCATTGGGGACAAGGCAGCAAACTGACCACAATAAGCAGATGGAGCTCACTGGGGGTAAGCCAGCAAACTGACCACAATAATCAGATAGAGCTCACTGGTTTTCCGACAGCAAACTGACCACAATAAGCAGATAGAGCTCATTGGGGATAAGGCAGCAAAGTGAGCACCATAATCAGAAAGAGCTCACTGGGGGTAAGACAGCAAACTGACCACAATAATCAGATAGAGCTCACTGGTTTTCCGGCAGCAAACTGACCACAATAAGCAGATAGAGCTCATTGGGGATAAGGCAGCAAAGTGAGCACCATAATCAGAAAGAGCTCACTGGGGGTAAGACAGCAAACTGACCACAATAAGCAGATAGAGCTCATTGGGGGTAAGACAGCAAACTGACCACAATAATCAGATAGAGCTCACTGGGGGTAAGACAGCAAACTGACCACAATGATCAGATCGAGCTCACTGGGTTTCAGGCAGCAAACTGACCACAATAATCAGATAGAGCTCACTGGGTTTCAGGCAGCAAACTGACCACAATAATCAGATAGAGCTCACTGGGTTTCAGGCAGCAAACTGACCACAATAATCAGATAGAGCTCACTTAGGGTAAGGCAGCAAACTGACCACAATAATCAGATCGAGCTCACTTAGGGGAAGGCAGCAAACTGACCACAATAATCAGATAGAGCTCACTGGGGGTCAGACAGCAAACTGACCACAATAAGCAGATCGAGCTCACTTTGGGTAAGACAGCAAACTGACCACAATAATCAGATGGAGCTCACTGGGGGTCAGACAGCAAACTGACCACAATAAGCAGATAGAGCTCACTTTGGGTAAGACAGCAAACTGACCACAATAATCAGATGGAGCTCACTGGGGGTAAGACAGCAAACTGACCACAATAATCAGATAGAGCTCACAGGGGGTAAGACAGCAAACTGACCACAATAATCAGATGGAGCTCACTGGGGGTATGACAGCAAACTGACCACAATAATCAGATGGAGCTCACCGGGGGTAAGACAGCAAACTGACCACAATAATCAGATAGAGCTCAGCGGGGGTAAGACAGCAAACTGACCTCAATAATCAGATAGAGCTCACCGGGGGTAAGACAGCAAACTGACCACAATAATCAGATATATGTCACTGGGGGTAAGACAGCAAACTGACCACAATAATCAGATAGAGCTCACCGGGGGTAAGACAGCAAACTGACCACAATAATCAGATAGAGCTCACCGGGGGTAAGACAGCAAACTGACCACAATAATCAGATATATGTCACTGGGGGTAAGACAGCAAACTGACCACAATAATCAGATAGAGCTCACCGGGGGTAAGACAGCAAACTGACCACAATAATCAGATAGAGCTCACCGGGGGTAAGACAGCAAACTGACCACAATAATCAGATATATGTCACTGGGGGTAAGACAGCAAACTGACCACAATAAACAGATATATGTCACTGGGGGTAAGACAGTAAACTGACCACAATAATCAGATAGAGCTCACTGGGGGTAAGACAGCAAACTGACCACAATAATCAGATATATGTCACTGGGGGTAAGACAGCAAACTGACCACAATAATCAGATATATGTCACTGGGGGTAAGACAGTAAACTGACCACAATAATCAGATAGAGCTCACTGGGGGTAAGACAGCAAACTGACCACAATAATCAGATATATGTCACTGGGGGTAAGACAGCAAACTGACCACAATAATCAGATATATGTCACTGGGGGTAAGACAGCAAACTGACCACAATAATCAGATAGAGCTCACCGGGGGTAAGACAGCAAACTGACCTCAATAATAAGATATATGTCACTGGGGGTAAGACAGCAAACTGACCACAATAATCAGATAGAGCTCACCGGGGGTAAGACAGCAAACTGACCACAATAATCAGATATATGTCACTGGGGGTAAGACAGCAAACTGACCACAATAATCAGATATATGTCACTGGGGGTAAGACAGCACACTGACCACAATAAGCAGATAGAGCTCATTGGGGATAAAACAGTAAACTGACCACAATAATCAGATAGAGCTCACTGGGGATAAAACAGCAAACTGACCACAATGAGCAGATAGAGCTCACTGGGGGTAAGACAGCAAACTGACCACAATAATCAGATAGAGCTCACTGGGGATAAAACAGCAAACTGACCACAATAATCAGATAGAGCTCACTGGGGGTAAGGCATCAAACTGACCACAATAATCAGATAGAGCTCACTGGGGGTAAGACAGCAAACTGACCACAATAATCAGATATATGTCACTGGGGGTAAGACAGCAAACTGACCACAATAAGCAGATAGAGCTCATTGGGGATAAAACAGCAAACTGACCACAATAATCAGATAGAGCTCATTGGGGATAAAACAGCAAACTGACCACAATAATCAGATAGAGCTCATTGGGGATAAGGCAGCAAACTGACCACAATAATCAGATAGAGCTCATTGGGGGTAAGACAGCAAACTGACCACAATAAGCAGATAGAGCTCATTGGGGATAAGGCAGCAAACTGACCACAATAATCAGATAGAGCTCACTGGGGGTAAGACAGCAAACTGACCACAATAATCAGATAGAGCTCACTGGGGGTAAGACAGCAAACTGACCACAATAATCAGATAGAGCTCACTGGGGGTAAGACAGCAAACTGACCACAATAATCAGATAGAGCTCATTGGGGACAAGGCAGCAAACTGACCACAATAAGCAGATGGAGCTCACTGGTTTTCCGGCAGCAAACTGACCACAATAAACAGATAGAGCTCACTGGGGGTAAGACAGCAAACTGACCACAATAATCAGATAGAGCTCATTGGGGACAAGGCAGCAAACTGACCACAATAAGCAGATGGAGCTCACTGGTTTTCCGGCAGCAAACTGACCACAATAAACAGATAGAGCTCACTGGGGGTATGACAGCAAACTGACCACAATAATCAGATAGAGCTCACTGGGTTTCAGGCAGCAAACTGACCACAATAATCAGATAGAGCTCACTTAGGGTAAGGCAGCAAACTGACCACAATAATCAGATCGAGCTCACTTAGGGTAAGGCAGCAAACTGACCACAATAATCAGATCGAGCTCACTTAGTGTAAGGCAGCAAACTGACCACAATAATCAGATAGAGCTCACTGGGGATAAAACAGCAAACTGACCACAATAATCAGATAGAGCTCACTGGGGGTAAGGCATCAAACTGACCACAATAATCAGATAGAGCTCACTGGGGGTAAGACAGCAAACTGACCACAATAATCAGATAGAGCTCACTGGGGGTAAGACAGCAAACTGACCACAATAAGCAGATAGAGCTCATTGGGGATAAAACAGCAAACTGACCACAATAATCAGATAGAGCTCATTGGGGATAAAACAGCAAACTGACCACAATAATCAGATAGAGCTCATTGGGGATAAGGCAGCAAACTGACCACAATAATCAGATAGAGCTCATTGGGGGTAAGACAGCAAACTGACCACAATAAGCAGATAGAGCTCATTGGGGATAAGGCAGCAAACTGACCACAATAATCAGATAGAGCTCACTGGGGGTAAGACAGCAAACTGACCACAATAATCAGATAGAGCTCACTGGGGGTAAGACAGCAAACTGACCACAATAATCAGATAGAGCTCACTGGGGGTAAGACAGCAAACTGACCACAATAATCAGATAGAGCTCATTGGGGACAAGGCAGCAAACTGACCACAATAAGCAGATGGAGCTCACTGGTTTTCCGGCAGCAAACTGACCACAATAAACAGATAGAGCTCACTGGGGGTAAGACAGCAAACTGACCACAATAATCAGATAGAGCTCATTGGGGACAAGGCAGCAAACTGACCACAATAAGCAGATGGAGCTCACTGGTTTTCCGGCAGCAAACTGACCACAATAAACAGATAGAGCTCACTGGGGGTATGACAGCAAACTGACCACAATAATCAGATAGAGCTCACTGGGTTTCAGGCAGCAAACTGACCACAATAATCAGATAGAGCTCACTTAGGGTAAGGCAGCAAACTGACCACAATAATCAGATCGAGCTCACTTAGGGTAAGGCAGCAAACTGACCACAATAATCAGATCGAGCTCACTTAGTGTAAGGCAGCAAACTGACCACAATAATCAGATAGAGCTCACTGGGGGTCAGACAGCAAACTGACCACAATAAGCAGATCGAGCTCACTTTGGGTAAGACAGCAAACTGACCACAATAATCAGATAGAGCTCACTGGGGATAAGGCAGCAAACTGACCACAATAATCAGATAGAGCTCACTGGGGGTAAGACAGCAAACTGACCACAATAATCAGATAGAGCTCACTGGGGGTAAGACAGCAAACTGACCACAATAATCAGATAGAGCTCACCAGGGGTAAGACAGCAAACTGACCACAATAATCAGATGGAGCTCACTGGGGGTATGACAGCAAACTGACCACAATAATCAGATAGAGCTCACTGGGGGTAAGACAGCAAACTGACCACAATAATCAGACAGAGCTCACTGGGGGTAAGACAGCAAACTGACCACAATAATCAGATAGAGCTCACTGGGGGTATGACAGCAAACTGACCACAATAATCAGATAGAGCTCACTGGGGGTAAGACAGCAAACTGACCACAATAATCAGATAGAGTTCACTGGGAGTAAGACAGCAAACTGACCACAATAATCAGATATATGTCACTGGGGGTAAGACAGTAAACTGACCACAATAATCAGATATATGTCACTGGGGGTAAGACAGTAAACTGACCACAATAATCAGATAGAGCTCACTGGGGGTAAGACAGCAAACTGACCACAATAATCAGATAGAGCTCACTGGGGGTATGACAGCAAACTGACCACAATGATCAGATAGAGCTCACTGGGGGTATGACAGCAAACTGACCACAATAATCAGATAGAGCTCACTGGGGTATGACAGCAAACTGACCACAATAATCAGATATATGTCACTGGGGGTAAGACAGTAAACTGACCACAATAATCAGATAGAGCTCACTGGGGGTAAGGCATCAAACTGACCACAATAAGCAGACAGAGCTCACTGGGGGTAAGGCTGCAAACTGGTCACAATAATCAGATAGAGCTCACTGGGGGTATGACTGCAAACTGACCACAATAAGCAGATAGAGTTCACTGGGGGTAAGGCAGCAAGCTGACCACAATGAGCAGATAGAGCTCACTGGGGGTAAGACAGCAAACTGACCACAATAATCAGATAGAGCTCATTGGGGATAAAACAGCAAACTGACCACAATAATCAGATCGAGCTCACTGGGGGTAAGGCATCAAACTGACCACAATAAGCAGATAGAGCTCATTGGGGATAAAACAGCAAACTGACCACAATAATCAGATCGAGCTCACTGGGGGTAAGGCATCAAACTGACCACAATAATCAGATAGAGCTCACTGGGGATAAAACAGCAAACTGACCACAATAATCAGATCGAGCTCACTGGGGGTAAGGCATCAAACTGACCACAATAAGCAGATAGAGCTCATTGGGGATAAAACAGCAAACTGACCACAATAATCAGATCGAGCTCACTGGGGGTAAGGCATCAAACTGACCACAATAATCAGATAGAGCTCACTGGGGGTAAGGCATCAAACTGACCACAATGAGCAGATAGAGCTCACTGGGGGTAAGACAGCAAACTGACCACAATAAGCAGATAGAGCTCATTGGGGATAAAACAGCAAACTGACCACAATAATCAGATCGAGCTCACTGGGGGTAAGGCATCAAACTGACCACAATGAGCAGATAGAGCTCACTGGGGGTAAGACAGCAAACTGACCACAATAAGCAGATAGAGCTCATTGGGGATAAAACAGCAAACTGACCACAATAATCAGATAGAGCTCAATGGGGATAAAACAGCAAACTGACCACAATAATCAGATCGAGCTCACTGGGGGTAAGGCATCAAACTGACCACAATGAGCAGATAGAGCTCACTGGGGGTAAGACAGCAAACTGACCACAATAAGCAGATAGAGCTCATTGGGGATAAAACAGCAAACTGACCACAATAATCAGATAGAGCTCATTGGGGATAAAACAGCAAACTGACCACAATAATCAGATCGAGCTCACTGGGGGTAAGGCATCAAACTGACCACAATGAGCAGATAGAGCTCACTGGGGGTAAGACAGCAAACTGACCACAATAAGCAGATAGAGCTCATTGGGGATAAAACAGCAAACTGACCACAATAAGCAGATAGAGCTCACTGGGGGTAAGACAGCAAACTGACCACAATAATCAGATAGAGCTCACTGATTTTCCGGCAGCAAACTGACCACAATAATCAGATAGAGCTCACTTAGGGTAAGGCAGCAAACTGACCACAATAATCAGATCGAGCTCACTTAGGGTAAGGCAGCAAACTGACCACAATAATCAGATCGAGCTCACTTAGTGTAAGGCAGCAAACTGACCACAATAATCAGATAGAGCACACTGGGGGTCAGACAGCAAACTGACCACAATAAGCAGATCGAGCTCACTTTGGGTAAGACAGCAAACTGACCACAATAATCAGATGGAGCTCACTGGGGGTATGACAGCAAACTGACCACAATAATCAGATAGAGCTCACCGGGGGTAAGACAGCAAACTGACCACAATAATCAGACAGAGCTCACTGGGGGTAAGACAGCAAACTGACCACAATAATCAGATGGAGCTCACTGGGGGTATGACAGCAAACTGACCACAATAATCAGATGGAGCTCACTGGGGGTATGACAGCAAACTGACCACAATAATCAGATAGAGCTCACTGGGGGTATGACAGCAAACTGACAACAATAATCAGATAGAGCTCACTGGGGGTATGACAGCAAACTGACCACAATAATCAGATAGAGCTCACTGGGGGTATGACAGCAAACTGACCACAATAATCAGATAGAGCTCACTGGGGGTATGACAGCAAACTGACCACAATAATCAGATAGAGCTCACCAGGGGTAAGACAGCAAACTGACCACAATAATCAGATAGAGCTCACCAGGGGTAAGACAGCAAACTGACAACAATAATCAGATAGAGCTCACTGGGGGTATGACAGCAAACTGACCACAATAATCAGATAGAGCTCACTGGGGGTATGACAGCAAACTGACCACAATAATCAGATAGAGCTCACTGGGGGTATGACAGCAAACTGACCACAATAATCAGATAGAGCTCACCAGGGGTAAGACAGCAAACTGACCACAATAATCAGATAGAGCTCACTGGGGGTATGACAGCAAACTGACCACAATAATCAGATAGAGCTCACCAGGGGTAAGACAGCAAACTGACCACAATAATCAGATAGAGCTCACTGGGGGTATGACAGCAAACTGACCACAATAATCAGATAGAGCTCACTGGGGGTAAGACAGCAAACTGACCACAATAATCAGATAGAGCTCACTGGGGGTATGACAGCAAACTGACCACAATAATCAGATAGAGCTCACTGGGGGTAAGACAGCAAACTGACCACAATAATCAGATAGAGCTCACCAGGGGTAAGACAGCAAACTGACCACAATAATCAGATAGAGCTCACTGGGGGTATGACAGCAAACTGACCACAATAATCAGATAGAGCTCACCGGGGGTATGACAGCAAACTGACCACAATAATCAGATAGAGCTCACTGGGGGTATGACAGCAAACTGACCACAATAATCAGATAGAGCTCACCGAGGGTAAGACAGCAAACTGACCACAATAATCAGATAGAGCTCACCGAGGGTAAGACAGCAAACTGACCACAATAATCAGATAGAGCTCACCAGGGGTAAGACAGCAAACTGACCACAATAATCAGATAGAGCTCACCAGGGGTAAGACAGCAAACTGACCACAATAATCAGATAGAGCTCACCAGGGGTAAGACAGCAAACTGACCACAATAATCAGATAGAGCTCACCAGGGGTAAGACAGCAAACTGACCACAATAATCAGATAGAGCTCACTGGGGGTATGACAGCAAACTGACCACAATAATCAGATAGAGCTCACTGGGGGTAAGACAGCAAACTGACCACAATAATCAGATAGAGCTCACCGGGGGTATGACAGCAAACTGACCACAATAATCAGATAGAGCTCACCGGGGGTATGACAGCAAACTGACCACAATAATCAGATAGAGCTCACCAGGGGTAAGACAGCAAACTGACCACAATAATCAGATAGAGCTCACCAGGGGTAAGACAGCAAACTGACCACAATAATCAGATAGAGCTCACTGGGGGTATGACAGCAAACTGACCACAATAATCAGATAGAGCTCACCAGGGGTAAGACAGCAAACTGACCACAATAATCAGATAGAGCTCACCAGGGGTAAGACAGCAAACTGACCACAATAATCAGATAGAGCTCACTGGGGGTATGACAGCAAACTGACCACAATAATCAGATAGAGCTCACCGGGGGTATGACAGCAAACTGACCACAATAATCAGATAGAGCTCACTGGGGGTATGATAGCAAACTGACCACAATAATCAGATGGAGCTTACTGGGGGTAAGACAGCAAACTGACCACAATAATCAGATAGAGCTCACTGGGGGTAAGACAGCAAACTGACCACAATAAGCAGATGGAGCTCATTGGGGATAAGGCAGCAAACTGACCACAATAATCAGATAGAGCTCACTGGGGGTATGATAGCAAACTGACCACAATAATCAGATAGAGCTAATTGGGGATAAGGCAGCAAACTGACCACAATAATCAGATAGAGCTCACTGGGGGTATGATAGCAAACTGACCACAATAATCAGATAGAGCTAATTGGGGATAAGGCAGCAAACTGACCACAATAATCAGATAGAGCTCACCGGGGGTAAGACAGCAAACTGACCACAATAATCAGATAGAGCTCACTGGGGGTATGACTGCAAACTGACCACAATAAGCAGATAGAGTTCACTGGGGGGAAGG
Organism: Heterodontus francisci; assembly: GCF_036365525.1. Lineage (NCBI taxonomy): Eukaryota > Metazoa > Chordata > Chondrichthyes > Heterodontiformes > Heterodontidae > Heterodontus > Heterodontus francisci. The sequence goes on along the minus strand of NC_090380.1, from coordinate 20,520,676 downwards.
CATCAAACTGACCACAATGAGCAGATAGAGCTCACTGGGGGTAAGACAGCAAACTGACCACAATAAGCAGATGGAGCTCATTGGGGATAAAACAGCAAACTGACCACAATAATCAGATATATGTCACTGGGGGTAAGACAGCAAACTGACCACAATAAGCAGATAGAGCTCACTGGGGGTAAGGCATCAAACTGACCACAATGAGCAGATAGAGCTCACTGGGGGTAAGACATCAAACTGACCACAATAAGCAGATAGAGCTCATTGGGGATAAAACAGTAAACTGACCACAATAATCAGATAGAGCTCACTGGGGGTAAGACAGCAAACTGACCACAATAATCAGATAGAGCTCACTGGGGGTAAGACAGCAAACTGACCACAATAATCAGATAGAGCTCATTGGGGATAAGGCAGCAAATTGACCACAATAATCAGATAGAGCTCACTGGGGGTAAGACAGCAAACTGACCACAATAATCAGATAGAGCTCATTGGGGATAAAACAGCAAACTGACCACAATAATCAGATAGAGCTCATTGGGGATAAAACAGCAAACTGACCACAATAATCAGATAGAGCTCACTGGGGGTAAGACAGCAAATTGACCACAATAATCAGATAGAGCTCACTGGGGGTAAGACAGCAAATTGACCACAATAATCAGATAGAGCTCATTGGGGATAAAACAGCTAACTGACCACAATAATCAGATAGAGCTCACTGGGGGTAAGACAGCAAATTGACCACAATAATCAGATAGAGCTCATTGGGGATAAAACAGCAAACTGACCACAATAATCAGATAGAGCTCACTGGGGGTAAGACAGCAAATTGACCACAATAATCAGATAGAGCTCACTGGGGGTAAGACAGCAAATTGACCACAATAATCAGATAGAGCTCACTGGGGGTAAGACAGCAAATTGACCACAATAATCAGATAGAGCTCATTGGGGATAAAACAGCAAACTGACCACAATAATCAGATAGAGCTCACTGGGGGTAAGACAGCAAATTGACCACAATAATCAGATAGAGCTCATTGGGGATAAAACAGCAAACTGACCACAATAATCAGATAGAGCTCACTGGGGGTAAGACAGCAAATTGACCACAATAATCAGATAGAGCTCACTGGGGGTAAGACAGCAAATTGACCACAATAATCAGATAGAGCTCACTGGGGGTAAGACAGCAAATTGACCACAATAATCAGATAGAGCTCACTGGGGGTAAGACAGCAAACTGACCACATTAATCAGATAGAGCTCATTGGGGACAAGGCAGCAAACTGACCACAATAAGCAGATGGAGCTCACTGGGGGTAAGACTGCAAACTGACCACAATAATCAGATAGAGCTCACTGGGGGTAAGACAGCAAACTGACCACAATAAGCAGATAGAGCTCATTGGGGATAAGGCAGCAAACTGAGCACAATAATCAGATAGAGCTCACTGGGGGTAAGACAGCAAACTGACCACAATAATCAGATAGAGCTCACTGGGTTTCAGGCAGCAAACTGACCACAATAATCAGATAGAACTCACTGGGGGTATGACAGCATACTGACCACAATAATCAGATAGAGCTCACTGGGTTTCAGGCAGCAAACTGACCACAAGAATCAGATAGAGCTCACTGGGGGTATGACTGCAAACTGACCACAATAAGCAGATAGAGTTCACTGGGGGGAAGGCATCAAACTGACCACAATGAGCAGATAGAGCTCACTGGGGGTAAGACAGCAACCTGACCACAATAAGCAGATGGAGCTCATTGGGGATAAAACAGCAAACTGACCACAATAATCAGATATATGTCACTGGGGGTAAGACAGCAAACTGACCACAATAATCAGATAGAGCACACTGTGGGTAAGACAGCAAACTGACCACAATAATCAGATAGAGCTCACTGGGGATAAAACAGCAAACTGACCACAATAATCAGATAGAGCTCACTGGGGGTACGACAGCAAACTGACCACAATAAGCAGATAGAGCTCACTGGGGATAAGGCAGCAAATTGACCACAATAAGCAGATAGAGCTCATTGGGGATAAGGCAGCAAATTGACCACAATAAGCAGATAGAGCTCATTGGGGATAAGGCAGCAAATTGACCACAATAAGCAGATAGAGCTCATTGGGGATAAGGCAGCAAATTGACCACAATAATCAGATAGAGCTCACTGGGGGTAAGACAGCAAACTGACCACATTAATCAGATAGAGCTCATTGGGGACAAGGCAGCAAACTGACCACAATAAGCAGATGGAGCTCACTGGGGGTAAGACTGCAAACTGACCACAATAATCAGATAGAGCTCACTGCGGGTACGACAGCAAACTGACCACAATAATCAGATAGAGCTCACTGGGGGTAAGACAGCAAACTGACCACAATAATCAGATAGATCTCACTGGGGGTAAGACAGCAAACTGACCACAATAATCAGATAGAGCTCACTGGGTTTCAGGCAGCAAACTGACCACAATAATCAGATAGAGCTCACTGGGGGTAAGACAGCAAACTGACCACAATAATCAGATAGAGCTCACTGGGTTTCAGGCAGCAAACTGACCACAATAATCAGATAGAGCTCACTGGGGGTATGACAGCATACTGACCACAATAATCAGATAGAGATCACTGGGTTTCAGGCAGCAAACTGACCACAAGAATCAGATAGAGCTCACTTAGGGTAAGGCAGCAAACTGACCACAATAATCAGATCGAGCTCACTTAGGGTAAGGCAGCAAACTGACCACAATAATCAGATAGAGCTCACTGGGGGTATGACAGCAAACTGACCACAATAATCAGATAGAGCTCACCGGGGGTAAGGCAGCAAACTGAGCACAATAATCAGATAGAGCTCACTGGGGGTAAGACAGCAAACTGACCACAATAATCAGATAGAGCTCACTGGGTTTCAGGCAGCAAACTGACCACAATAATCAGATAGAGCTCACTGGGGGTATGACAGCATACTGACCACAATAATCAGATAGAGATCACTGGGTTTCAGGCAGCAAACTGACCACAAGAATCAGATAGAGCTCACTTAGGGTAAGGCAGCAAACTGACCACAATAATCAGATCGAGCTCACTTAGGGTAAGGCAGCAAACTGACCACAATAATCAGATAGAGCTCACTGGGGGTATGACAGCAAACTGACCACAATAATCAGATAGAGCTCACCGGGGGTAAGACAGCAAACTGACCACAATAATCAGATAGAGCTCACTTAGGGTAAGGCAGCAAACTGACCACAATAATCAGATAGAGCTCACTGGGGCTAAGACAGCAAACTGACCACAATAAGCAGATCGAGCTCACTTTGGGTAAGACAGCAAACTGACCACAATAATCAGATAGAGCTCACTGGGGGTATGACAGCAAACTGACCACAATAATCAGATAGAGCTCACTGGGGCTAAGACAGCAAACTGACCACAATAATCAGATAGAGCTCACTGGGGGTAAGACAGCAAACTGACCACAATAAGCAGATAGAGCTCACTGGGGGTAAGGCAGCAAACTGACCACAATAATCAGATAGAGCTCACCGGGGGTAAGACAGCAAACTGACCACAATAATCAGATAGAGCTCACTGGGGGTATGACAGCAAACTGACCACAATAATCAGATAGAGCTCACCGGGGGTAAGACAGCAAACTGACCACAATAATCAGATAGAGCTCACTGGGGCTAAGACAGCAAACTGACCACAATAAGCAGATCGAGCTCACTTTGGGTAAGACAGCAAACTGACCACAATAATCAGATAGAGCTCACTGGGGGTATGACAGCAAACTGACCACAATAATCAGATAGAGCTCACTGGGGCTAAGACAGCAAACTGACCACAATAATCAGATAGAGCTCACCGGGGGTAAGACAGCAAACTGACCACAATAATCAGATAGAGCTCACTGGGGCTAAGACAGCAAACTGACCACAATAAGCAGATCGAGCTCACTTTGGGTAAGACAGCAAACTGACCACAATAATCAGATAGAGCTCACTGGGGGTAAGACAGCAAACTGACCACAATAATCAGATAGAGCTCATTGTGGGTAAGACAGCAAACTGACCACAATAAGCAGATCGAGCTCACTTTGGGTAAGACAGCAAACTGACCACAATAATCAGATAGAGCTCACTGGGGGTATGACAGCAAACTGACCACAATAATCAGATAGAGCTCACTGGGGGTATGACAGCAAACTGACCACAATAATCAGATAGAGCTCACCGGGGGTAAGACAGCAAACTGACCACAATAATCATATAGAGCTCACCGGGGGTAAGACAGCAAACTGACCACAATAATCAGATAGAGCTCACTGGGGGTAAGACAGCAAACTGACCACAATAATCAGATAGAGCTCACTGGGGGTATGACAGCAAACTGACCACAATAATCAGATAGAGCTCACCGGGGGTAAGACAGCAAACTGACCAAAATAATCAGATAGAGCTCACCGGGGGTATGACAGCAAACTGACCACAATAATCAGATAGAGCTCACCGGGGGTAAGACAGCAAACTGACCACAATAATCAGATAGAGCTCACTGGGGGTAAGACAGCAAACTGACCACAATAATCAGATAGAGCTCACCGGGGGTAAGACAGCAAACTGACCACAATAATCAGATAGAGCTCACTGGGGGTATGACAGCAAACTGACCACAATAATCAGATAGAGCTCACCAGGGGTAAGACAGCAAACTGACCACAATAATCAGATAGAGCTCACCAGGGGTAAGACAGCAAACTGACCACAATAATCAGATAGAGCTCACTGGGGGTAAGACAGCAAATTGACCACAATAATCAGATAGAGCTCACTGGGGGTAAGACAGCAAATTGACCACAATAATCAGATAGAGCTCACCAGGGGTAAGACAGCAAACTGACCACAATAATCAGATAGAGCTCACTGGGGGTAAGACAGCAAATTGACCACAATAATCAGATAGAGCTCACTGGGGGTAAGACAGCAAATTGACCACAATAATCAGATAGAGCTCACCAGGGGTAAGACAGCAAACTGACCACAATAATCAGATAGAGCTCACCAGGGGTAAGACAGCAAACTGACCACAATAATCAGATAGAGCTCACTGGGGGTAAGACAGCAAATTGACCACAATAATCAGATAGAGCTCACTGGGGGGTAAGACAGCAAACTGACCACAATAATCAGATAGAGCTCACCAGGGGTAAGACAGCAAACTGACCACAATAATCAGATAGAGCTCACTGGGGGTAAGACAGCAAATTGACCACAATAATCAGATAGAGCTCACTGGGGGTAAGACAGCAAACTGACCACAATAATCAGATAGAGCTCACTGGGGGTAAGACAGCAAACTGACCACAATAATCAGATAGAGCTCACTGGGGGTATGACAGCAAATTGACCACAATAATCAGATAGAGCTCACTGGGGGTAAGACAGCAAATTGACCACAATAATCAGATAGAGCTCACTGGGGGTATGACAGCAAATTGACCACAATAATCAGATAGAGCTCACTGGGGGTAAGACAGCAAACTGACCACAATAATCAGATAGAGCTCACTGGGGGTAAGACAGCAAACTGACCACAATAATCAGATAGAGCTCACTGGGGGTATGACAGCAAATTGACCACAATAATCAGATAGAGCTCACTGGGGGTAAGACAGCAAATTGACCACAATAATCAGATAGAGCTCACTGGGGGTAAGACAGCAAACTGACCACAATAATCAGATAGAGCTCACTGGGGGTATGACAGCAAACTGACCACAATAATCAGATAGAGCTCACTGGGGGTATGACAGCAAACTGACCACAATAATCAGATAGAGCTCACTGGGGGTATGACAGCAAACTGACCACAATAATCAGATAGAGCTCACTGGGGGTATGACAGCAAACTGACCACAATAATCAGATAGAGCTCACCGGGGGTAAGACAGCAAACTGACCTCAATAATCAGATATATGTCACTGGGGGTAAGACAGTAAACTGACCACAATAATCAGATGGAGCTCACTGGGGGTAAGACAGCAAACTGACCACAATAATCAGATATATGTCACTGGGGGTAAGACAGTAAACTGACCACAATAATCAAATAGAGCTCACTGGGGGTAAGGCATCAAACTGACCACAATAAGCAGATAGAGCTCACTGGGGGTAAGACAGCAAATTGACCACAATAATCAGATAGAGCTCATTGGGGATAAAACAGCAAACTGACCACAATAATCAGATAGAGCTCACTGGGGGTAAGACAGCAAATTGACCACAATAATCAGATAGAGCTCATTGGGGATAAAACAGCAAACTGACCACAATAATCAGATAGAGCTCACTGGGGGTAAGACAGCAAATTGACCACAATAATCAGATAGAGCTCACTGGGGGTAAGACAGCAAATTGACCACAATAATCAGATAGAGCTCACTGGGGGTAAGACAGCAAATTGACCACAATAATCAGATAGAGCTCACTGGGGGTAAGACAGCAAACTGACCACATTAATCAGATAGAGCTCATTGGGGACAAGGCAGCAAACTGACCACAATAAGCAGATGGAGCTCACTGGGGGTAAGACTGCAAACTGACCACAATAATCAGATAGAGCTCACTGGGGGTAAGACAGCAAACTGACCACAATAAGCAGATAGAGCTCATTGGGGATAAGGCAGCAAACTGAGCACAATAATCAGATAGAGCTCACTGGGGGTAAGACAGCAAACTGACCACAATAATCAGATAGAGCTCACTGGGTTTCAGGCAGCAAACTGACCACAAGAATCAGATAGAGCTCATTGGGGATAAGGCAGCAAACTGAGCACAATAATCAGATAGAGCTCACTGGGGGTATGACTGCAAACTGACCACAATAGGCAGATAGAGCTCATTGGGGATAAGGCAGCAAACTGAGCACAATAATCAGATAGAGCTCACTGGGGGTATGACTGCAAACTGACCACAATAAGCAGATAGAGTTCACTGGGGGGAAGGCATCAAACTGACCACAATGAGCAGATAGAGCTCACTGGGGGTAAGACAGCAAACTGACCACAATAAGCAGATGGAGCTCATTGGGGATAAAACAGCAAACTGACCACAATAATCAGATATATGTCACTGGGGGTAAGACAGCAAACTGACCACAATAATCAGATAGAGCACACTGTGGGTAAGACAGCAAACTGACCACAATAATCAGATAGAGCTCACTGGGGATAAAACAGCAAACTGACCACAATAATCAGATAGAGCTCACTGGGGGTACGACAGCAAACTGACCACAATAAGCAGATAGAGCTCACTGGGGATAAGGCAGCAAATTGACCACAATAAGCAGATAGAGCTCATTGGGGATAAGGCAGCAAATTGACCACAATAAGCAGATAGAGCTCATTGGGGATAAGGCAGCAAACTGACCACAATAATCAGATAGAGCTCATTGGGGATAAGGCAGCAAATTGACCACAATAATCAGATAGAGCTCACTGGGGGTAAGACAGCAAACTGACCACATTAATCAGATAGAGCTCATTGGGGATAAGGCTTCAAACTGACCACAATAAGCAGATGGAGCTCACTGGGGGTAAGACTGCAAACTGACCACAATAATCAGATAGAGCTCACTGGGGGTACGACAGCAAACTGACCACAATAATCAGATAGAGCTCACTGTGGGTAAGACAGCAAACTGACCACAATAATCAGATAGAGCTCACTGGGGGTAAGACAGCAAACTGACCACAATAATCAGATAGAGCTCACTGGGGGTAAGACAGCAAACTGACCACAATAATCAGATAGAGCTCACTGGGTTTCAGGCAGCAAACTGACCACAATAATCAGATAGAGCTCACTGGGGGTAAGACAGCAAACTGACCACAATAATCAGATAGAGCTCACTGGGTTTCAGGCAGCAAACTGACCACAATAATCAGATAGAGCTCACTGGGGGTATGACAGCATACTGACCACAATAATCAGATAGAGATCACTGGGTTTCAGGCAGCAAACTGACCACAAGAATCAGATAGAGCTCACTTAGGGTAAGGCAGCAAACTGACCACAATAATCAGATCGAGCTCACTTAGGGTAAGGCAGCAAACTGACCACAATAATCAGATAGAGCTCACTGGGGCTAAGACAGCAAACTGACCACAATAAGCAGATCGAGCTCACTTTGGGTAAGACAGCAAACTGACCACAATAATCAGATAGAGCTCACTGGGGGTATGACAGCAAACTGACCACAATAATCAGATAGAGCTCACCGGGGGTAAGACAGCAAACTGACCACAATAATCAGATAGAGCTCACTGGGGCTAAGACAGCAAACTGACCACAATAATCAGATAGAGCTCACTGGGGCTAAGACAGCAAACTGACCACAATAAGCAGATCGAGCTCACTTTGGGTAAGACAGCAAACTGACCACAATAATCAGATAGAGCTCACTGGGGGTATGACAGCAAACTGACCACAATAATCAGATAGAGCTCACTGGGGGTATGACAGCAAACTGACCACAATAATCAGATAGAGCTCACTGGGGGTATGACAGCAAACTGACCACAATAATCAGATAGAGCTCACCGGGGGTAAGACAGCAAACTGACCACAATAATCAGATAGAGCTAATTGGGGGTATGTCAGCAAACTGACCACAATAATCAGATAGAGCTCACTGGGGGTAAGACAGCAAACTGACCACAATAATCAGATAGAGCTCACTGGGGGAATGACAGCAAACTGACCACAATAATCAGATAGAGCTCACTGGGGGTATGACAGCAAACTGACCACAATAAGCAGATAGAGCTCACTGGGGGTATGACAGCAAACTGACCACAATAATCAGATAGAGCTCACCAGGGGTAAGACAGCAAACTGACCACAATAATCAGATAGAGCTCACCGGGGGTAAGACAGCAAACTGACCACAATAATCAGATAGAGCTCACCGGGGGTAAGACAGCAAACTGACCACAATAATCAGATAGAGCTCACTGGGGGTAAGACAGCAAACTGACCACAATAATCAGATATATGTCACTGGGGGTATGACAGCAAACTGACCACAATAATGAGATAGAGCTCACCGGGGGTAAGACAGCAAACTGACCACAATAATCAGATAGAGTTCACTGGGGGTAAGGCATCAAACTGACCACAATAAGCAGATAGAGCTCACTGGGGGTAAGGCTGCAAACTGACCACAATAATCAGATAGAGCTCACTGGGGATAAAACAGCAAACTGGTCACAATAATCAGATAGAGCTCACTGGGGGTATGACTGCAAACTGACCACAATAAGCAGATAGAGTTCACTGGGGGTAAGGCAACAAACTGACCACAATGAGCAGATAGAGCTCACTGGGGGTAAGACAGCAAACTGACCACAATAATCAGATAGAGCTCACTGGGGATAAAACAGCAAACTGACCACAATAATCAGATATATGTCACTGGGGGTAAGACAGTAAACTGACCACAATAATCAGATAGAGCTCACTGGGGGTAAGGCATCAAACTGACCACAATAATCAGATAGAGCTCACTGGGGGTAAGGCTGCAAACTGGTCACAATAATCAGATAGAGCTCACTGGGGGTATGACTGCAAACTGACCACAATAAGCAGATAGAGTTCACTGGGGGTAAGGCAGCAAACTGACCACAATGAGCAGATAGAGCTCACTGGGGGTAAGACAGCAAACTGACCACAATAAGCAGATAGAGCTCATTGGGGATAAAACAGCAAACTGACCACAATAATCAGATAGAGCTCACTGGGGGTAAGGCATCAAACTGACCACAATGAGCAGATAGAACTCACTGGGGGTAAGACAGCAAACTGACCACAATAATCAGATAGAGCTCATTGGGGATAAAACAGCAAACTGACCACAATAATCAGATAGAGCTCATTGGGGATAAGGCAGCAAACTGACCACAATAATCAGATAGAGCTCACTGGGGGTAAGACAGCAAACTGACCACATTAATCAGATAGAGCTCATTGGGGACATGGCAGCAAACTGACCACAATAAGCAGATGGAGCTCACTGGGGGTAAGCCAGCAAACTGACCACAATAATCAGATAGAACTCACTGGGGGTACGACAGCAAACTGACCACAATAAGCAGATAGAGCTCATTGGGGATAAGGCAGCAAACTGACCACAATAAGCAGATAGAGCTCATTGGGGATAAGACAGCAAACTGACCACAATAATCAGATAGAGCTCACTGGGGGTACGACAGCAAACTGACCACAATAATCAGATAGAGCTCACTGGGTTTCAGGCAGCAAACTGACCACAATAATCAGATAGAGCTCACTGGGGATAAGACAGCAAACTGACCACAATAATCAGATAGAGCTCACTGGGGGTACGACAGCAAACTGACCACAATAATCAGATAGAGCTCACTGGGTTTCAGGCAGCAAACTGACCACAATAAGCAGATGGAGCTCATTGGGGATAAGGCAGCAAACTGAGCACAATAATCAGATAGAGCTCACTGGGTTTCAGGCAGCAAACTGACCACAATAATCAGATAGAGCTCACTGGGTTTCAGGCAGCAAACTGACCACAATAATCAGATAGAGCTCACTTAGGGTAAGGCAGCAAACTGACCACAATAATCAGATCGAGCTCACTTAGGGTAAGGCAGCAAACTGACCACAATAATCAGATAGAGCTCACTGGGGGTCAGACAGCAAACTGACCACAATAATCAGATCGAGCTCACTGGGTTTCAGGCAGCAAACTGACCACAATAATCAGATAGAGCTCATTTAGGGAAAGGCAGCAAACTGACCACAATAATCAGATCGAGCTCACTTAGTGTAAGGCAGCAAACTGACCACAATAATCAGATAGAGCTCACTGGGGGTAAGACAGCAAACTGACCACAATAAGCAGATCGAGCTCACTTTGGGTAAGACAGCAAACTGACCACAATAATCAGATAGAGCTCACTGGGGGTATGACAGCAAACTGACCACAATAATCAGATAGAGCTCACCGGGGGTAAGACAGCAAACTGACCACAATAATCAGATAGAGCTCACTGGGGGTAAGACAGCAAACTGACCACAATAATCAGATAGAGCTCACTGGGGGTATGACAGCAAACTGACCACAATAATCAGATGGAGCTCACTGGGGGTATGACAGCAAACTGACCACAATAATCAGATAGAGCTCACTGGGGGTATGACAGCAAACTGACGACAATAATCAGATAGAGCTCACTGGGGGGATGACAGCAAACTGACCACAATAATCAGATAGAGCTCACTGGGGGGATGACAGCAAACTGACCTCAATAATCAGATGGAGCTCACTGGGTTTCAGGCAGCAAACTGACCACAATAATCAGATAGAGCTCACTGGGGGGATGACAGCAAACTGACCACAATAATCAGATAGAGCTCACTGGGGGGATGACAGCAAACTGACCACAATAATCAGATGGAGCTCACTGGGTTTCAGGCAGCAAACTGACCACAATAATCAGACAGAGCTCACTGGGGGTAAGACAGCAAACTGACCACAATAATCAGATAGAGCTCACTGGGGGTATGACAGCAAACTGACCACAATAATCAGATAGAGCTCACTGGGGGTATGACAGCAAACTGACCACTATAATCAGATAGAGCTCACTGGGGGTATGACAGCAAACTGACCACAATAATCAGATAGAGCTCACTGGGGGTATGACAGCAAACTGACCACAATAATCAGATAGAGCTCACTGGGGGTATGACAGCAAACTGACCACAATAATCAGATAGAGCTCACTGGGGGTATGACTGCAAACTGACCACAATAAGCAGATAGAGTTCACTGGGGGTATGACAGCAAACTGACCACAATAATCAGATAGAGCTCACTGGGGGTATGACAGCAAACTGACCACAATAATCAGATAGAGCTCACTGGGGGTATGACAGCAAACTGACCACAATAATCAGATAGAGCTCACTGGGGGTATGACAGCAAACTGACCACTATAATCAGATAGAGCTCACTGGGGGTATGACAGCAAACTGACCACAATAATCAGATAGAGCTCACTGGGGGTATGACAGCAAACTGACCACAATAATCAGATAGAGCTCACTGGGGGTATGACTGCAAACTGACCACAATAATCAGATAGAGCTCACTGGGGGTATGACTGCAAACTGACCACAATAAGCAGATAGAGTTCACTGGGGGTAAGACAGCAAACTGACCACAATAATCAGATATATGTCACTGGGGGTAAGACAGCAAACTGACCACAATAATCAGATCGAGCTCACTGTGGGTAAGACAGCAAACTGACCACAATAAGCAGATAGAGCTCATTGGGGATAAAACAGCAAACTGACCACAATAATCAGATAGAGCTCACTGGGGGTAAGGCATCAAACTGACCACAATGAGCAGATAGAGCTCACTGGGGGTATGACAGCAAACTGACCACAATAAGCAGATAGAGCTCACTGGGGGTAAGACAGCAAACTGACCACAATAATCAGATAGAGCTCATTGGGGGTAAGACAGCAAACTGACCACATTAATCAGATAGAGCTCATTGGGGACAAGGCAGCAAACTGACCACAATAAGCAGATAGAGCTCACTGGGGGTAAGACAGCAAACTGACCACAATAATCAGATAGAGCTCACTGGGGGTACGACAGCAAACTGACCACAATAAGCAGATAGAGCTCATTGGGGGTAAGACAGCAAACTGACCACATTAATCAGATAGAGCTCATTGGGGACAAGGCAGCAAACTGACCACAATAAGCAGATGGAGCTCACTGGGGGTATGACAGCAAACTGACCACAATAATCAGATCGAGCTCACTGGGGGTAAGACAGCAAACTGACCACAATAATCAGATAGAGCTCACTGGGGGTATGACTGCAAACTGACCACAATAATCAGATAGAGCTCACTGGGGGTATGACAGCAAACTGACCACAATAATCAAATAGAGCTCACTGGGGGTATGACAGCAAACTGACCACAATAATCAGATAGAGCTCACTGGGGGTATGACTGCAAACTGACCACAATAATCAGATAGAGCTCACTGGGGGTATGACAGCAAACTGACCACAATAATCAAATAGAGCTCACCGGGGGTATGACTGCAAACTGACCACAATAATCAGATAGAGCTCACTGGGGGTATGACTGCAAACTGACCACAATAGTCAGATAGAGCTCACTGGGGGTATGACAGCAAACTGACCACAATAATCAGATAGAGCTCACCGGGGGTAAGACAGCAAAGTGACCACAATAATCAGATAGAGCTAATTGGGGATAAGGCAGCAAACGGGCCACAATAATCAGATAGAGCTCACTGGGGGTATGACTGCAAACTGACCACAATAATCAGATAGAGCTCACTGGGGGTATGACAGCAAACTGACCACAATAAACAAATAGAGCTCACTCGGGGTATGACTGCAAACTGACCACAATAATCAGATAGAGCTCACTGGGGGTATGACTGCAAACTGACCACAATAATCAGATAGAGCTCACCGGGGGTAAGACAGCAAACTGACCACAATAATCAGATAGAGCTCACCGGGGGTAAGACAGCAAACTGACCACAATAATCAGATAGAGCTCACCGGGGGTAAGACAGCAAACTGACCACAATAAGCAGATAGAGTTCACTGGGGGGAAGGCATCAAACTGACCACAATAATCAGATATATGTCACTGGGGGTAAGACAGCAAACTGACCACAATAATCAGATAGAGCTCACTGGGGGTATGACAGCAAACTGACCACAATAAGCAGATAGAGTTCACTGGGGGGAAGGCATCAAACTGACCACAATGAGCAGATAGAGCTCACTGGGGGTAAGACAGCAAACTGACCACAATAAACAGATATATGTCACTGGGGGTAAGACAGCAAACTGACCACAATAATCAGATAGAGCTCACTGTGGGTAAGACAGCAAACTGACCACAATAATCAGATATAGCTCATTGGGGATAAAACAGCAAACTGACCACAATAATCAGATAGAGCTCATTGGGGATAAAACAGCAAACTGACCACAATAATCAGATATATGTCACTGGGGATAAGACAGCAAACTGACCACAATAATCAGATAGAGCTCACTGTGGGTAAGACAGCAAACTGACCACAATAATCAGATAGAGCTCACTGGGGATAAAACAGCAAATTGACCACAATAATCAGATAGAGCTCACTGGGGGTAAGGCATCAAACTGACCACAATGAGCAGATAGAGCTCACTGGGGGTAAGACAGCAAACTGACCACAATAATCAGATAGAGCTCACTGGGGGTAAGACAGCAAACTGACCACAATAATCAGATAGAGCTCACTGGGGGTAAGACAGCAAACTGACCACATTAATCAGATAGAGCTCACTGGGGATAAGGCAGCAAACTGACCACAATAATCAGATAGAGCTCACTGGGGGTAAGACAGCAAACTGACCACAATAATCAGATAGACCTCACTGTGGGTAAGACAGCAAACTGACCACAATAATCAGATAGAGCTCACTGGGGGTAAGACAGCAAACTGACCACATTAATCAGATAGAGCTCACTGGGGATAAGGCAGCAAACTGACCACAATAATCAGATAGAGCTCACTGGGGGTAAGACAGCAAACTGACCACAATAATCAGATAGACCTCACTGTGGGTAAGACAGCAAACTGACGACAATAATCAGATAGAGCTCACTGGGGGTAAGACAGCAAACTGACCACAATAATCAGATAGAGCTCACTGTGGGTAAGACAGCAAACTGACCACAATAATCAGATAGAGCTCACTGGGGATAAAACAGCAAATTGACCACAATAATCAGATAGAGCTCACTGGGGGTAAGGCATCAAACTGACCACAATGAGCAGATAGAGCTCACTGGGGGTAAGACAGCAAACTGACCACAATAATCAGATAGAGCTCACTGGGGGTAAGACAGCAAACTGACCACAATAATCAGATAGAGCTCACTGGGGGTAAGACAGCAAACTGACCACAATAATCAGATAGAGCTCACTGGGGGTAAGACAGCAAACTGACCACATTAATCAGATAGAGCTCATTGGGGACAAGGCCGCAAACTGACCACAATAAGCAGATGGAGCTCACTGGGGGTAAGCCAGCAAACTGACCACAATAATCAGATCGAGCTCACTGGGGGTATGACAGCAAACTGACCACAATAATCAGATAGAGCTCACTGGGGGTAAGACAGCAAACTGACCACAATAATCAGATAGAGCTCACCGGGGGTAAGACAGCAAACTGAGCACAATAATCAGATAGAGCTCACTGGGGGTAAGACAGCAAACTGACCACAATAATCAGATAGAGCTCACTGGGGGTATGACAGCAAACTGACCACAATAATCAGATAGAGCTCACTGGGGGTATGACTGCAAACTGACCACAATAAGCAGATAGAGTTCACTGGGGGGAAGGCATCAAACTGACCACAATGAGCAGATAGAGCTCACTGGGGGTAAGACAGCAAACTGACCACAATAAGCAGATAGAACTCATTGGGGATAAAACAGCAAACTGACCACAATAATCAGATAGAGCTCACTGGGGATAAAACAGCAAACTGACCACAATAATCAGATAGAGCTCACTGGGGGTAAGACAGCAAACTGACCACATTAATCAGATAGAGCTCACTGGGGATAAGGCAGCAAACTGACCACAATAATCAGATAGAGCTCACTGGGGGTAAGACAGCAAACTGACCACAATAATCAGATAGACCTCACTGTGGGTAAGACAGCAAACTGACCACAATAATCAGATAGAGCTCACTGGGGGTAAGACAGCAAACTGACCACATTAATCAGATAGAGCTCACTGGGGATAAGGCAGCAAACTGACCACAATAATCAGATAGAGCTCACTGGGGGTAAGACAGCAAACTGACCACAATAATCAGATAGACCTCACTGTGGGTAAGACAGCAAACTGACGACAATAATCAGATAGAGCTCACTGGGGGTAAGACAGCAAACTGACCACAATAATCAGATAGAGCTCACTGTGGGTAAGACAGCAAACTGACCACAATAATCAGATAGAGCTCACTGGGGATAAAACAGCAAATTGACCACAATAATCAGATAGAGCTCACTGGGGGTAAGGCATCAAACTGACCACAATGAGCAGATAGAGCTCACTGGGGGTAAGACAGCAAACTGACCACAATAATCAGATAGAGCTCACTGGGGGTAAGACAGCAAACTGACCACAATAATCAGATAGAGCTCACTGGGGGTAAGACAGCAAACTGACCACAATAATCAGATAGAGCTCACTGGGGGTAAGACAGCAAACTGACCACATTAATCAGATAGAGCTCATTGGGGACAAGGCCGCAAACTGACCACAATAAGCAGATGGAGCTCACTGGGGGTAAGCCAGCAAACTGACCACAATAATCAGATCGAGCTCACTGGGGGTATGACAGCAAACTGACCACAATAATCAGATAGAGCTCACTGGGGGTAAGACAGCAAACTGACCACAATAATCAGATAGAGCTCACCGGGGGTAAGACAGCAAACTGAGCACAATAATCAGATAGAGCTCACTGGGGGTAAGACAGCAAACTGACCACAATAATCAGATAGAGCTCACTGGGGGTATGACAGCAAACTGACCACAATAATCAGATAGAGCTCACTGGGGGTATGACTGCAAACTGACCACAATAAGCAGATAGAGTTCACTGGGGGGAAGGCATCAAACTGACCACAATGAGCAGATAGAGCTCACTGGGGGTAAGACAGCAAACTGACCACAATAAGCAGATAGAACTCATTGGGGATAAAACAGCAAACTGACCACAATAATCAGATAGAGCTCACTGGGGATAAAACAGCAAACTGACCACAATAATCAGATAGAGCTCACTGTGGGTAAGACAGCAAACTGACCACAATGATCAGATAGAGCTCACTGGGGGTAAGGCATCAAACTGACCACAATGAGCAGATAGAGCTCACTGGGGGTACGACAGCAAACTGACCACAATAAGCAGATAGAGCTCATTGGGGCTAAGGCAGCAAACTGACCACAATAATCAGATAGAGCTCACCGGGGGTAAGACAGCAAACTGACCACAATAATAAGATAGGGCTCACCGGGGGTAAGACAGCAAACTGACCACAATAATCAGATAGAGCTCACTGGGGGTAAGACAGCAAACTGACCACAATAATCAGATAGAGCTCACCGGGGGTAAGACAGCAAACTGACCACAATAATCAGATAGAGCTCACCGGGGGTAAGACAGCAAACTGACCACAATAATCAGATAGAGCTCACCAGGGGTAAGACAGCAAACTGACCACAATAATCAGATAGAGCTCACCGGGGGTAAGACAGCAAACTGACCACAATAATCAGATAGAGCTCACCGGGGGTAAGACAGCAAACTGACCACAATAATCAGATAGAGCTCACCAGGGGTAAGACAGCAATCTGACCACAATAATCAGATAGAGCTCACCGGGGGTAAGACAGCAAACTGACCACAATAATAAGATAGGGCTCACCGGGGGTAAGACAGCAAACTGACCACAATAATCAGATAGAGCTCACCGGGGGTAAGACAGCAAACTGACCACAATAATCAGATAGAGCTCACTGGGGGTAAGACAGCAATCTGACCACAATAATCAGATAGAGCTCACCGGGGGTAAGACAGCAATCTGACCACAATAATCAGATAGAGCTCACCGGGGGTAAGACAGCAATCTGACCACAATAATCAGATAGAGCTCACCGGGGGTAAGACAGCAATCTGACCACAATAATCAGATAGAGCTCACCGGGGGTAAGACAGCAAACTGACCACAATAATAAGATAGAGCTCACTGGGGGTAAGACAGCAATCTGACCACAATAATCAGATAGAGCTCACCGGGGGTAAGACAGCAAACTGACCACAATAATAAGATAGGGCTCACCGGGGGTAAGACAGCAAACTGACCACAATAATCAGATAGAGCTCACCGGGGGTAAGACAGCAAACTGACCACAATAATCAGATAGAGCTCACTGGGGGTAAGACAGCAAACTGACCACAATAATAAGATAGGGCTCACCGGGGGTAAGACAGCAAACTGACCACAATAATAAGATAGGGCTCACTGGGGGTAAGACAGCAAACTGACCACAATAATCAGATAGAGCTCACCGGGGGTAAGACAGCAAACTGACCACAATAATCAGATAGAGCTCACTGGGGGTAAGACAGCAAACTGACCACAATAATCAGATAGAGCTCACCGGGGGTAAGACAGCAAACTGACCACAATAATCAGATAGAGCTCACTGGGGGTAAGACAGCAAACTGACCACAATAATCAGATAGAGCTCACTGGGGGTATGACAGCAAACTGACCACAATTATCAGATAGAGCTCACTGGGGGTAAGACAGCAAACTGACCACAATAATAAGATAGGGCTCACCGGGGGTAAGACAGCAAACTGACCACAATAATAAGATAGGGCTCACTGGGGGTAAGACAGCAAACTGACCACAATAATCAGATAGAGCTCACCGGGGGTAAGACAGCAAACTGACCACAATAATCAGATAGAGCTCACTGGGGGTAAGACAGCAAACTGACCACAATAATCAGATAGAGCTCACCGGGGGTAAGACAGCAAACTGACCACAATAATCAGATAGAGCTCACCGGGGGTAAGACAGCAAACTGACCACAATAATCAGATAGAGCTCACTGGGGGTAAGACAGCAAACTGACCACAATAATCAGATAGAGCTCACTGGGGGTATGACAGCAAACTGACCACAATAATCAGATAGAGCTCACTGGGGGTATGACAGCAAACTGACCACAATAATCAGATAGAGCTCACTGGGGGTAAGACAGCAAACTGACCACAATAATCAGATAGAGCTCACCGGGGGTATGACAGCAAACTGACCACAATAATCAGATAGAGCTCACTGGGGGTAAGACAGCAAACTGACCACAATAATCAGATAGAGCTCACCGGGGGTATGACAGCAAACTGACCACAATAATCAGATAGAGCTCACTGGGGGTAAGACAGCAAACTGACCACAATAATCAGATAGAGCTCACTGGGGGTAAGACAGCAAACTGACCACAATAATCAGATAGAGCTCACCGGGGGTAAGACAGCAAACTGACCACAATAATCAGATAGAGCTCACTGGGGGTAAGACAGCAAACTGACCACAATAATCAGATAGAGCTCACTGGGGGTAAGACAGCAAACTGACCACAATAATCAGATAGAGCTCACCGGGGGTAAGACAGCAAACTGACCACAATAATCAGATAGAGCTCACCGGGGGTATGACAGCAAACTGACCACAATAATCAGATAGAGCTCACTGGGGGTAAGACAGCAAACTGACCACAATAATCAGATAGAGCTCACTGGGGGTAAGACAGCAAACTGACCACAATAATCAGATAGAGCTCACCGGGGGTAAGACAGCAAACTGACCACAATAATCAGATAGAGCTCACTGGGGGTAAGACAGCAAACTGACCACAATAATCAGATAGAGCTCACTGGGGGTATGACAGCAAACTGACCACAATAATCAGATAGAGCTCACTGGGGGTAAGACAGCAAACTGACCACAATAATCAGATAGAGCTCACTGGGGGTAAGACAGCAAACTGACCACAATAATCAGATAGGGCTCACCGGGGGTAAGACAGCAAACTGACCACAATAATCAGATAGAGCTCACCGGGGGTAAGACAGCAAACTGACCACAATAATCAGATAGAGCTCACCGGGGGTATGACAGCAAACTGACCACAATAATCAGATAGAGCTCACTGGGGGTAAGACAGCAAACTGACCACAATAATCAGATAGAGCTCACTGGGGGTAAGACAGCAAACTGACCACAATAATCAGATAGAGCTCACCGGGGGTAAGACAGCAAACTGACCACAATAATCAGATAGAGCTCACCGGGGGTAAGACAGCAAACTGACCACAATAATAAGATCGAGCTCACTGGGGGTAAGACAGCAAACTGACCACAATAATCAGATAGAGCTCACTGGGGGTAAGACAGCAAACTGACCACAATAATCAGATAGAGCTCACCGGGGGTAAGACAGCAAACTGACCACAATAATCAGATAGAGCTCACCGGGGGTATGACAGCAAACTGACCACAATAATCAGATAGAGCTCACCGGGGGTATGACAGCAAACTGACCACAATAATCAGATAGAGCTCACCGGGGGTAAGACAGCAAACTGACCACAATAATCAGATAGAGCTCACCGGGGGTAAGACAGCAAACTGACCACAATAATCAGACAGAGCTCACTGGGGGTATGACAGCAAACTGACAACAATAATCAGATAGAGCTCACTGGGGGTATGATAGCAAACTGACCACAATAATCAGATAGAGCTCACCGGGGGTAAGACAGCAAACTGACCACAATAATCAGATAGAGCTCACCGGGGGTAAGACAGCAAACTGACCACAATAATCAGATAGAGCTCACTGGGGGTAAGACAGCAAACTGACCACAATAATCAGATAGAGCTCACCGGGGGTATGATAGCAAACTGACCACAATAATCAGACAGAGCTCACTGGGGGTATGACAGCAAACTGACCACAATAATCAGATAGAGCTCACTGGGGGTATGATAGCAAACTGACCACAATAATCAGATAGAGCTCACCGGGTGTAAGACAGCAAACTGACCACAATAATCAGATAGAGCTCACCGGGGGTAAGACAGCAAACTGACCACAATAATCAGATAGAGCTCACTGGGGGTAAGACAGCAAACTGACCACAATAATCAGATAGAGCTCACCGGGGGTATGATAGCAAACTGACCACAATAATCAGATAGAGCTCACTGGGGGTAAGACAGCAAACTGACCACAATAATCAGATAGAGCTCACTGGGGGTAAGACAGCAAACTGACCACAATAATCAGATAGAGCTCACCGGGGGTAAGACAGCAAACTGACCACAATAATCAGATAGAGCTCACTGGGGGTAAGACAGCAAACTGACCACAATAATCAGATAGAGCTCACCGGGGGTAAGACAGCAAACTGACCACAATAATCAGATAGAGCTCACTGTGGGTAAGACAGCAAACTGACCACAATAATCAGATAGAGCTCACTGGGGGTAAGACAGCAAACTGACCACAATAATCAGATAGAGCTCACTGGGGGTAAGACAGCAAACTGACCACAATAATCAGATAGAGCTCACCGGGGGTAAGACAGCAAACTGACCACAATAATCAGATAGAGCTCACTGGGGGTAAGACAGCAAACTGACCACAATAATCAGATAGAGCTCACTGGGGGTAAGACAGCAAACTGACCACAATAATCAGATAGAGCTCACTGTGGGTAAGACAGCAAACTGACCACAATAATCAGATAGAGCTCACTGTGGGTAAGACAGCAAACTGACCACAATAATCAGATAGAGCTCACTGGGGGTAAGACAGCAAACTGACCACAATAATCAGATAGAGCTCACCGGGGGTAAGACAGCAAACTGACCACAATAATCAGATAGAGCTCACTGGGGGTAAGACAGCAAACTGACCACAATAATCAGATAGAGCTCACCGGGGGTATGATAGCAAACTGACCACAATAATCAGATAGAGCTCACTGGGGGTAAGACAGCAAACTGACCACAATAATCAGATAGAGCTCACTGGGGGTAAGACAGCAAACTGACCACAATAATCAGATAGAGCTCACCGGGGGTAAGACAGCAAACTGACCACAATAATCAGATAGAGCTAATTGGGGATAAGGCAGCAAACTGACCACAATAATCAGATAGAGCTCACCGGGGGTAAGACAGCAAACTGACCACAATAATCAGATAGAGCTCACTGGGGGTAAGACAGCAAACTGACCACAATAATCAGATAGAGCTAATTGGGGGTAAGGCAGCAAACTGACCACAATAATAAGATAGGGCTCACCGGGGGTAAGACAGCAAACTGACCACAATAATCAGATAGAGCTCACTGGGGGTAAGACAGCAAACTGACCACAATAATCAGATAGAGCTCACCGGGGGTAAGACAGCAAACTGACCACAATAATCAGATAGAGCTCACTGGGGGTAAGACAGCAAACTGACCACAATAATCAGATAGAGCTCACCGGGGGTATGATAGCAAACTGACCACAATAATCAGATAGAGCTCACTGGGGGTAAGACAGCAAACTGACCACAATAATCAGATAGAGCTCACTGGGGGTAAGACAGCAAACTGACCACAATAATCAGATAGAGCTCACCGGGGGTAAGACAGCAAACTGACCACAATAATCAGATAGAGCTAATTGGGGATAAGGCAGCAAACTGACCACAATAATCAGATAGAGCTCACCGGGGGTAAGACAGCAAACTGACCACAATAATCAGATAGAGCTCACCAGGGGTAAGACAGCAAACTGACCACAATAATCAGATAGAGCTCCCTGGGGGTATGACAGCAAACTGACCACAATAATCAGATAGAGCTCACTGGGGGTAAGACAGCAAACTGACCACAATAATCAGATAGAGCTCACTGGGGGTAAGACAGCAAACTGACCACAATAATCAGATAGAGCTAATTGGGGGTAAGGCAGCAAACTGACCACAATAATAAGATAGGGCTCACCGGGGGTAAGACAGCAAACTGACCACAATAATCAGATAGAGCTCACTGGGGGTAAGACAGCAAACTGACCACAATAATCAGATAGAGCTCACTGGGGGTAAGACAGCAAACTGACCACAATAATCAGATAGAGCTAATTGGGGATAAGGCAGCAAACTGACCACAATAATCAGATAGAGCTCACTGGGGGTATGACAGCAAACTGACCACAATAATCAGATAGAGCTAATTGGGGATAAGGCAGCAAACTGACCACAATAATCAGATAGAGCTCACTGGGGGTATGACAGCAAACTGACCACAATAATCAGATAGAGCTCACCGGGGGTATGACAGCAAACTGACCACAATAATCAGATAGAGCTCACCGGGGGTAAGACAGCAAACTGACCACAATAATCAGATAGAGCTCACCGGGGGTAAGACAGCAAACTGACCACAATAATCAGACAGAGCTCACCGGGGGTAAGACAGCAAACTGACCACAATAATCAGATAGAGCTCACTGGGGGTAAGACAGCAAACTGACCACAATAATCAGATAGAGCTAATTGGGGATAAGGCAGCAAACTGACCACAATAATCAGATAGAGCTCACCGGGGGTAAGACAGCAAACTGACCACAATAATCAGATAGAGCTCACCGGGGGTAAGACAGCAAACTGACCACAATAATCAGATAGAGCTCACTGGGGGTAAGACAGCAAACTGACCACAATAATCAGATAGAGCTAATTGGGGATAAGGCAGCAAACTGACCACAATAATCAGATAGAGCTCACCGGGGGTAAGACAGCAAACTGACCACAATAATCAGATAGAGCTCACCGGGGGTAAGACAGCAAACTGACCACAATAATCAGATAGAGCTCACCGGGGGTAAGACAGCAAACTGACCACAATAATCAGATAGAGCTCACCGGGGGTAAGACAGCAAACTGACCACAATAATCAGATAGAGCTCACCGGGGGTAAGACAGCAAACTGACCACAATAATCAGATAGAGCTCACCGGGGGTAAGACAGCAAACTGACCACAATAATCAGATAGAGCTCACCGGGGGTAAGACAGCAAACTGACCACAATAATCAGATAGAGCTCACTTTGGGTAAGACAGCAAACTGACCACAATAATCAGATAGAGCTAATTGGGGATAAGGCAGCAAACTGACCACAATAATCAGATAGAGCTCACTGGGGGTATGACAGCAAACTGACCACAATAATCTGATAGAGCTCACTGGGGGTAAGACAGCAAACTGACCACAATAATCTGATAGAGCTCACTGGGGGTAAGACAGCAAACTGACCACAATAATCAGATCGAGCTCACTGGGGGTATGATAGCAAACTGACCACAATAATCAGATAGAGCTCACTGGGGGTATGATAGCAAACTGACCACAATAATCAGATAGAGCTCACTGGGGGTATGACAGCAAACTGACCACAATAATCAGATGGAGCTCACTGGGGGTAAGACAGCAAACTGACCACAATAATCAGATAGAGCTCACTGGGGGTAAGACAGCAAACTGACCACAATAATCAGATAGAGCTCACTGGGGGTATGACAGCAAACTGACCACAATAATCAGATAGAGTTCACTGGGGGTATGATAGCAAACTGACCACAATAATCAGATAGAGCTCACTGGGGGTATGACAGCAAACTGACCACAATAATCAGATGGAGCTCACTGGGGGTAAGACAGCAAACTGACCACAATAATCAGATAGAGCTCACCGAGGGTAAGACAGCAAACTGACCACAATAATCAGATAGAGCTCACTGGGGGTATGACAGCAAACTGACCACAATAATCAGATAGAGCTCACTGGGGGTAAGACAGCAAACTGACCACAATAATCAGATAGAGCTCACTGGGGGTAAGACAGCAAACTGACCACAATAATCAGATAGAGCTCACTGGGGGTATGACAGCAAACTGACCACAATAATCAGATAGAGCTCACTGGGGGTATGACAGCAAACTGACCACAATAATCAGATCGAGCTCACCGGGGGTAAGACAGCAAACTGACCACAATAATCAGATCGAGCTCACCGGGGGTAAGACAGCAAACTGACCACAATGATCAGATAGAGCTCACTGGGGGTATGACAGCAAACTGACCACAATAATCAGATCGAGCTCACCGGGGGTAAGACAGCAAACTGACCACAATGATCAGATAGAGCTCACTGGGGGTAAGGCAGCAAACTGACCACAATAAGCAGATAGAGCTCACTGGGGGTAAGGCAGCAAACTGACCACAATAATCACATCAAGCTCCCTGGGGGTAAGGCAGCAAACTGAGCACAATAATCAGATAGAGCTCACTGGGGGTAAGACAGAAAACTGACCACAATAATCAGATAGAGCACACTGGGGGTATGACAGCAAACTGACCACAATAATCAGATAGAGCTCACTGGGGGTAAGACAGCAAACTGACCACAATAATCAGATAGAGCTCACTGGGGGTAAGACAGCAAACTGACCACAATAATCAGATAGAGCACACTGGGGGTATGACAGCAAACTGACCACAATAATCAGATAGAGCACACTGGGGGTATGACAGCAAACTGACCACAATAATCACATCAAGCTCACTGGGTTTCAGGCAGCAAACTGACCACAATAATCAGATAGAGCTCACTTAGGGTAAGACAGCAAACTGACCACAATACTCAGATCGAGCTCACTTAGGGTAAGGCAGCAATCTGACCACAATAATCAGATGGAGCTCACTGGGGGTAAGACAGCAAACTGACCACAATAATCAGATAGAGCTCACTGGGGGTAAGACAGCAAACTGACCACAATAAGCAGATAGAGCTCACTGGGGGTAAGGCAGCAAACTGACCACAATAATCACATCAAGCTCCCTGGGGGTAAGGCAGCAAACTGAGCACAATAATCAGATAGAGCTCACTGGGGGTAAGACAGAAAACTGACCACAATAATCAGATAGAGCACACTGGGGGTATGACAGCAAACTGACCACAATGATCAGATAGAGCTCACTGGGGTTAAGGCAGCAAACTGAGCACAATAAGCAGATCGAGCTCACTTTGGGTAAGGCAGCAAACTGAGCACAATAATCAGATAGAGCTCACTGGGTGTAAGGCAGCAAACTGACCACAATAAGCAGATAGAGCTCACTGGGGGTAAGGCAGCAAACTGACCACAATAAGCAGATAGAGCTCACTGGGGGTAAGGCAGCAAACTGACCACAATAATCACATCAAGCTCCCTGGGGGTAAGGCAGCAAACTGAGCACAATAATCAGATAGAGCTCACTGGGGGTAAGACAGAAAACTGACCACAATAATCAGATAGAGCACACTGGGGGTATGACAGCAAACTGACCACAATAATCAGATAGAGCTCACTGGGGGTAAGACAGCAAACTGACCACAATAATCAGATAGAGCTCACTGGGGGTAAGACAGCAAACTGACCACAATAATCAGATAGAGCACACTGGGGGTATGACAGCAAACTGACCACAATAATCAGATAGAGCACACTGGGGGTATGACAGCAAACTGACCACAATAATCACATCAAGCTCACTGGGTTTCAGGCAGCAAACTGACCACAATAATCAGATAGAGCTCACTTAGGGTAAGACAGCAAACTGACCACAATACTCAGATCGAGCTCACTTAGGGTAAGGCAGCAATCTGACCACAATAATCAGATGGAGCTCACTGGGGGTAAGACAGCAAACTGACCACAATAATCAGATAGAGCTCACTGGGGGTAAGACAGCAAACTGACCACAATAAGCAGATAGAGCTCACTGGGGGTAAGGCAGCAAACTGACCACAATAATCACATCAAGCTCCCTGGGGGTAAGGCAGCAAACTGAGCACAATAATCAGATAGAGCTCACTGGGGGTAAGACAGAAAACTGACCACAATAATCAGATAGAGCACACTGGGGGTATGACAGCAAACTGACCACAATAATCAGATAGAGCTCACTGGGGGTATGACAGCAAACTGACCACAATAATCACATCAAGCTCACTGGGTTTCAGGCAGCAAACTGACCACAATAATCAGATAGAGCTCACTTAGGGTAAGACAGCAAACTGACCACAATAATCAGATGGAGCTCACTGGGGGTAAGACAGCAATCTGACCACAATAATCAGATGGAGCTCACTGGGGGTAAGACAGCAAACTGACCACAATAATCAGATAGAGCTCACTGGGTTTCAGGCAGCAAACTGACCACAATAATCAGATAGAGCTCACTGGGTTTCAGGCAGCAAACTGACCACAGTAATCAGATAGTGCTCACTTAGGGTAAGGCAGCAAACTGACCACAATAATCAGATCGAGCTCACTTAGGGTGAGGCAGCAAACTGACCACAAAAATCAGATCGAGCTCACTGGGTTTCAGGCAGCAAACTGACCACAATTATCAGATAGAGCTCACTTAGGGTAAGGCAGCAAACTGACCACAATAATCAGATCGAGCTCACTTAGGGTAAGGCAGAAAACTGACCACAATAATCAGATAGAGCTCACTGGGGGTAAGACAGCAAACTGACCACAATAATCAGATAGAGCTCACTGGCGGTATGACAGCAAACTGACCACAATAATCAGATCGAGCTCACTTAGGGTAAGGCAGAAAACTGACCACAATAATCAGATAGAGCTCACTGGGGGTAAGACAGCAAACTGACCACAATAATCAGATAGAGCTCACTGGCGGTATGACAGCAAACTGACCACAATAATCAGATCGAGCTCACTTAGGGTAAGGCAGAAAACTGACCACAATAATCAGATAGAGCTCACCGGGGGGAAGACAGCAAACTGACCACAATAATCAGATAGAGCTCACCGGGGGGAAGACAGCAAACTGACCACAATAATCAGATAGAGCTCACCGGGGGGAAGACAGCAAACTGACCACAATAATCAGATAGAGCTCACTGGCGGTATGACAGCAAACTGACCACAATAATCAGATAGAGCTCACCGGGGATAAGGCAGCAAACTGACCACAATAATCAGATAGAGCTCACCGGGGGTAAGACAGCAAACTGACCACAATAATCAGATAGAGCTCACCGGGGGGAAGACAGCAAACTGACCACAATAATCAGATAGAGCTCACCGGGGGGAAGAAAGCAAACTGACCACAATAATCAGATAGAGCTCACCGGGGGGAAGACAGCAAACTGACCACAATAATCAGATAGAGCTCACTGGCGGTATGACAGCAAACTGACCACAATAATCAGATAGAGCTCACCGGGGATAAGGCAGCAAACTGACCACAATAATCAGATAGAGCTCACCGGGGGGAAGACAGCAAACTGACCACAATAATCAGATAGAGCTCACCGGGGGTAAGACAGCAAACTGACCACAATAATCAGATAGAGCTCACCGGGGGTATGACAGCAAACTGACCACAATGAGCAGATAGAGCTCACCGGGGGGAAGACAGCAAACTGACCACAATAATCAGATAGAGCTCACTGGGGGTATGACAGCAAACTGACCACAATGAGCAGATAGATGTCACTGGGGTTATGACAGCAAACTGACCACAATAATCAGATAGAGCTCACTGGGGGTATGACAGCAAACTGACCACAATAATCAGATAGAGCTCACCGGGGGGAAGACAGCAAACTGACCACAATAATCAGATAGAGCTCACCGGGGGTAAGACAGCAAACTGACCACAATAATCAGATAGAGCTCACTGGGGGTATGACAGCAAACTGACCACAATGAGCAGATAGATGTCACTGGGGTTATGACAGCAAACTGACCACAATAATCAGATAGAGCTCACTGGGGGTAAGACAGCAAACTGACCACAATGAGCAGATAGATGTCACTGGGGTTATGACAGCAAACTGACCACAATAATCAGATAGAGCTCACTGGGGGTATGACAGCAAACTGACCACAATAATCAGATAGAGCTCACCGGGGGGAAGACAGCAAACTGACCACAATAATCAGATAGAGCTCACCGGGGGTAAGACAGCAAACTGACCACAATAATCAGATAGAGCTCACTGGGGGTATGACAGCAAACTGACCACAATGAGCAGATAGATGTCACTGGGGTTATGACAGCAAACTGACCACAATAATCAGATAGAGCTCACTGGGGATAAGGCAGCAAACTGACCACAATAAGCAGATGGAGCTCACTGGGGGTAAGGCAGCAAACTGACCACAATAAGCAGATTGAGCTCATTGGGGGTAAGGCAGCAAACTGACCAAAATAATCAGATGGAGTTCACTGGGGATAAGGCAGCAAACTGACCACAATAAGCAGATTGAGCTCACTGTGGGTAAGACAGCAAACTGACCACAATAAGCAGATGGAGTTCACTGGGGATAAGGCAGCAAACTGACCACAATAAGCAGATCGAGCTCACTCTGGGTAAGACAGCAAACTGACCACAATAATCAGATAGAGCTCACTGGGGGTATGACAGCAAACTGACCACAATAATCAGATAGAGCTCACTGGGGGTAAGACAGCAAACTGACCACAATAATCAGATAGAGCTCACTGGGGGTATGACAGCAAACTGACCACAATAATCAGATAGAGCTCACTGGGCGTAAGGCAGCAAACTGACCAAAATAATCAGATAGAGCTCACTCTGGGTAAGACAGCAAACTGACCACAATAATCAGATGGAGCTCACTGGGGGTAAGACAGCAAACTGACCACAATAATCAGATGGAGCTCACTGGGGGTAAGACAGCAAACTGACCACAATAATCAGATAGAGCTCACCGGCGGTAAGACAGCAAACTGACCACAATAATCAGATAGAGCTCACCGGCGGTAAGACAGCAAACTGACCACAATAATCAGATAGAGCTCACCGGCGGTAAGACAGCAAACTGACCACAATAATCAGATAGAGTTCAACGGGGGTAAGACAGCAAACTGACCACAATAATCAGATAGAGCTCACTGGGGGTAAGGCAGCAAACTGACCACAATAATCAGATAGAGTTCAACGGGGGTAAGACAGCAAACTGACCACAATAATCAGATAGAGTTCAACGGGGGTAAGACAGCAAACTGACCACAATGATCAGATAGAGCTCATTGGGGATAAGGCAGCAAACTGTCCACAATAATCAGATAGAGCTCACTGGGGTTAAGGCAGCAAACTGACCACAATAATCACATCAAGCTCCCTGGGGGTCAGGCAGCAAACTGAGTACAATAAGCAGATCGAGCTCACTTTGGGTAAGGCAGCAAACTGAGCACAATAAGCAGATAGAGCTCACTGGGGTTAAGGCAGCAAACTGACCACAATAATCACATCAAGCTCCCTGGGGGTCAGGCAGCAAACTGAGTACAATAAGCAGATCGAGCTCACTTTGGGTAAGGCAGCAAACTGAGCACAATAAGCAGATAGAGCTCACTGGGGGTAAGGCAGCAAACTGACCACAATAATCACATCAAGCTCCCTGGGGGTCAGGCAGCAAACTGAGCACAATACGCAGATGGAGCTCACTGGGGATAAGGCAGCAAACTGAGCACAATACGCAGATGGAGCTCACTGGGGGTAAGGCATCAAACTGACCACAATAATCAGATAGAGCTCACTGGGGATAAGGCAGCAAACTGACCACAATAAGCAGATAGAGCTCACTGGGTGTGAGGCAGCAAACTGACCACAATAAGCAGATAGAGCTCACTGGGGGTAAGGCAGCAAACTGACCACAATAATCACATCAAGCTCCCTGGGGGTCAGGCAGCAAACTGAGCACAATAAGCAGATGGAGCTCACTGGGGATAAGGCATCAAACTGACCACAATAATCAGATAGAGCTCACTGGGGATAAGGCAGCAATCTGACCACAATAAGCAGATGGAGCTCACTGGGGGTAAGGCAGCAAACTGACCACAATAAGCAGATTGAGCTCACTGGGGGTAAGGCAGCAAACTGACCAAAATAATCAGATAGAGCTCACTGTGGGTAAGACAGCAAACTGACCACAATAAGCAGATGGAGTTCACTGGGGATAAGGCAGCAAACTGACCACAATAAGCAGATCGAGCTCACTGGGGGTAAGGCAGCAAACTGAGCACAATAAGCAGATGGAGCTCACTGGGGGTATGGCAGCAAACTGACCACACTAAGCAGATTGAGCTCACTGGGCGTAAGGCAGCAAACTGACCAAAATAATCAGATAGAGCTCACTCTGGGTAAGACAGCAAACTGACCACAATAAGCAGATGGAGTTCACTGGGGATAAGGCAGCAAACTGACCACAATAAGCAGATAGAGCTCACTGGGGGTAAGGCAGCAAACTGACCACAATAAGCAGATAGAGCTCACTGGGTGTAAGGCAGCAAACTGACCACAATAATCAGATAGAGCTCTCTTAGGGTAAGGCAGCAAACTGACCACAATAATCAGATAGAGCTCACTGGGGGTAAGACAGCAAACTGACCACAATAATCAGATAGAGCTCACCGGGGGTAAGACAGCAAACTGACCACAATAATCAGATAGAGCTCACTGGCGGTAAGACAGCAAACTGACCACAATAATCAGATAGAGCTCACCGGGGGTAAGACAGCAAACTGACCACAATAATCAGATAGAGCTCACTGGGGGTATGACAGCAAACTGACCACAATAATCAGATAGAGCTCACCGGGGGTAAGACAGCAAACTGACCACAATAATCAGATAGAGCTCACTGGGGGTATGACAGCAAACTGACCACAATAATCAGATAGAGCTCTCTTAGGGTAAGGCAGCAAACTGACCACAATAATCAGATAGAGCTCACTGGGGGTAAGGCAGCAAACTGACCACAATAAGCAGATAGAGCTCACCGGGGGTATGACAGCAAACTGACCACAATAATCAGATAGAGCTCACCGGGGGTATGACAGCAAACTGACCACAATAATCAGATAGAGCTCACTGGCGGTAAGACAGCAAACTGACCACAATAATCAGATAGAGCTCACCGGGGGTAAGACAGCAAACTGACCACAATAATCAGATAGAGCTCACTGGGGGTAAGACAGCAAACTGACCACAATAATCAGATAGAGCTCACCGGGGGTAAGACAGCAAACTGACCACAATAATCAGATAGAGCTCACTGGGGGTATGACAGCAAACTGACCACAATAATCAGATAGAGCTCACCGGGGGTAAGACAGCAAACTGACCACAATAATCAGATAGAGCTCACTGGGGGTAAGACAGCAAACTGACCACAATAATCAGATAGAGCTCACTGGGGGTATGACAGCAAACTGACCACAATAATCAGATAGAGCTCTCTTAGGGTAAGGCAGCAAACTGACCACAATAATCAGATAGAGCTCACTGGGGGTAAGGCAGCAAACTGACCACAATAAGCAGATAGAGCTCACCGGGGGTATGACAGCAAACTGACCACAATAATCAGATAGAGCTCTCTTAGGGTAAGGCAGCAAACTGACCACAATAATCAGATAGAGCTCACTGGGGGTAAGGCAGCAAACTGACCACAATAAGCAGATAGAGCTCACTGGGTGTAAGGCAGCAAACTGACCACAATAATCAGATAGAGCTCACTGGGGGTAAGGCAGCAAACTGACCACAATAAGCAGATAGAGCTCACTGGGTGTAAGGCAGCAAACTGACCACAATAAGCAGATAGAGCTCACTGGGTGTAAGGCAGCAAACTGACCACAATAATCAGATAGAGCTCTCTTAGGGTAAGGCAGCAAACTGACCACAATAATCAGATAGAGCTCACTGGGGGTAAGACAGCAAACTGACCACAATAATCAGATAGAGCTCACCGGGGGTAAGACAGCAAACTGACCACAATAATCAGATAGAGCTCACTGGGGGTATGACAGCAAACTGACCACAATAATCAGATAGAGCTCTCTTAGGGTAAGGCAGCAAACTGACCACAATAATCAGATAGAGCTCACTGGGGGTAAGGCAGCAAACTGACCACAATAAGCAGATAGAGCTCACCGGGGGTATGACAGCAAACTGACCACAATAATCAGATAGAGCTCTCTTAGGGTAAGGCAGCAAACTGACCACAATAATCAGATAGAGCTCACTGGGGGTAAGGCAGCAAACTGACCACAATAAGCAGATAGAGCTCACTGGGTGTAAGGCAGCAAACTGACCACAATAATCAGATAGAGCTCACTGGGGGTAAGGCAGCAAACTGACCACAATAAGCAGATAGAGCTCACTGGGTGTAAGGCAGCAAACTGACCACAATAAGCAGATAGAGCTCACTGGGTGTAAGGCAGCAAACTGACCACAATAATCAGATAGAGCTCTCTTAGGGTAAGGCAGCAAACTGACCACAATAATCAGATAGAGCTCACCGGGGGTAAGACAGCAAACTGACCACAATAATCAGATAGAGCTCACTGGGGGTATGACAGCAAACTGACCACAATAATCAGATAGAGCTCTCTTAGGGTAAGGCAGCAAACTGACCACAATAATCAGACAGAGCTCACTGGGGGTAAGACAGCAAACTGACCACAATAATCAGATAGAGCTCACTGGCGGTAAGACAGCAAACTGACCACAATAATCAGATAGAGCTCACCGGGGGTAAGACAGCAAACTGACCACAATAATCAGATAGAGCTCACCGGGGGTATGACAGCAAACTGACCACAATAATCAGATAGAGCTCACTGGGGGTAAGACAGCAAACTGACCACAATAATCAGATAGAGCTCACTGGCGGTAAGACAGCAAACTGACCACAATAATCAGATAGAGCTCACTGGGGGTATGACAGCAAACTGACCACAATAATCAGATAGAGTTCACCGGGGGTAAGACAGCAAACTGACCACAATAATCAGATAGAGTTCACTGGGGGTAAGACAGCAAACTGACCACAATAATCAGATAGAGCTCACTGGGGGTATGACAGCAAACTGACCACAATAATCAGATAGAGTTCACCGGGGGTAAGACAGCAAACTGACCACAATAATCAGATAGAGCTCACTGGGGGTAAGACAGCAAACTGACCACAATAATCAGATAGAGTTCACTGGGGGTAAGACAGCAAACTGACCACAATAATCAGATAGAGCTCACTGGCGGTAAGACAGCAAACTGACCACAATAATCAGATAGAGCTCACTGGGGGTAAGACAGCAAACTGACCACAATAATCAGATAGAGCTCACCGGGGGTAAGACAGCAAACTGACCACAATAATCAGATAGAGCTCACTGGGGGTAAGGCTGCAAACTGACCACAATAATCAGATAGAGCTCACCGGGGGTAAGACAGCAAACTGACCACAATAATCAGATAGAGCTCACTGGGGGTAAGGTTGCAAACTGACCACAATAATCAGATAGAGCTCACCGGGGGTAAGACAGCAAACTAACCACAATAATCAGATAGAGCTCACTGGGGGTAAGACAGCAAACTGACCACAATAATCAGATAGAGCTCACCGGGGGTAAGACAGCAAACTGACCACAATAAGCAGATAGAGTTCACTGGCGGTAAGACAGCAAACTGACCACAATAATCAGATAGAGCTCACTGGGGGTAAGACAGCAAACTGACCACAATAATCAGATAGAGCTCACCGGGGGTAAGACAGCAAACTGACCACAATAATCAGATAGAGCTCACCGGGGGTAAGACAGCAAACTGACCACAATAATCAGATAGAGCTCACCGGGGGTAAGACAGCAAACTGACCACAATAATCAGATAGAGCTCACTGGGGGTAAGACAGCAAACTGACCACAATAATCAGATAGAGCTCACCGGGGGTAAGACAGCAAACTGACCACAATAAGCAGATAGAGTTCACTGGCGGTAAGACAGCAAACTGACCACAATAATCAGATAGAGCTCACTGGGGGTAAGACAGCAAACTGACCACAATAATCAGATAGAGCTCACCGGGGGTAAGACAGCAAACTGACCACAATAATCAGATAGAGCTCACTGGGGGTAAGACAGCAAACTGACCACAATAATCAGATAGAGCTCACTGGGGGTAAGACAGCAAACTGACCACAATAATCAGATAGAGCTCACTGGGGGTAAGACAGCAAACTGACCACAATAATCAGATAGAGCTCACTGGGGGTAAGACAGCAAACTGACCACAATAATCAGATAGAGCTCACCGGGGGTAAGACAGCAAACTGACCACAATAATCATATAGAGCTCACTGGGGGTATGACAGCAAACTGACCAGAATAATCAGATAGAGCTCACTGGGGGTAAGACAGCAAACTGACCACAATAATCAGATAGAGCTCACTGGGGGTAAGACAGCAAACTGACCACAATAATCAGATAGAGCTCACTGGGGGTAAGACAGCAAACTGACCACAATAATCAGATAGAGCTCACTGGGGGTATGACAGCAAACTGACCACAATAATCAGATAGAGCTCACTGGGGGTAAGACAGCAAACTGACCACAATAATCAGATAGAGCTCACCGGGGGTAAGACAGCAAACTGACCACAATAATCATATAGAGCTCACTGGGGGTATGACAGCAAACTGACCACAAAAATCAGATAGAGCTCACTGGGGGTAAGACAGCAAACTGACCACAATAATCAGATAGAGCTCACTGGGGGTAAGACAGCAAACTGACCACAATGATCAGATAGAGCTCATTGGGGGTAAGGCATCAAACTGACCACAATAATCAGATAGAGCTCACTGGGGGTATGACAGCAAACTGACCACAATAATCAGATAGAGCTCACTGGGGGTAAGACAGCAAACTGACCACAATAATCAGATAGAGCTCACTGGGGGTAAGACAGCAAACTGACCACAATGATCAGATAGAGCTCATTGGGGGTAAGGCATCAAACTGACCACAATAATCAGATAGAGCTCACTGGGGGTATGACAGCAAACTGACCACAATAATCAGATAGAGCTCACTGGGGGTAAGACAGCAAACTGACCACAATAATCAGATAGAGCTCACTGGGGGTAAGACAGCAAACTGACCACAATGATCAGATAGAGCTCATTGGGGGTAAGGCATCAAACTGACCACAATAATCAGATAGAGCTCACTGGGGGTATGACAGCAAACTGACCACAATAATCAGATAGAGCTCACTGGGGGTAAGACAGCAAACTGACCACAATAATCAGATAGAGCTCACTGGGGGTAAGACAGCAAAGTGACCACAATAATCAGATAGAGCTCACTGGGGGTAAGACAGCAAACTGACCACAATAATCAGATAGAGCTCACTGGGGGTATTACAGCAAACTGACCACAATAATCAGATAGAGCTCACTGGGGGTATGACAGCAAACTGACCACAATAATCAGATAGAGCTCACTGGGGGTATGACAGCAAACTGACCACAATAATCAGATAGAGCTCACTGGGGGTAAGACAGCAAACTGACCACAATAATCAGATAGAGCTCACTGGGGGTATGACAGCAAACTGACCACAATAATCAGATAGAGCTCACTGGGGGTAAGACAGCAAACTGACCACAATAATCAGATAGAGCTCACTGGGGGTAAGACAGCAAACTGACCACAATAATCAGATAGAGCTCACCGGGGGTAAGACAGCAAACTGACCACAATAATCAGATAGAGCTCACTGGGGGTAAGACAGCAAACTGACCACAATAATCAGATAGAGCTCACCGGGGGTAAGACAGCAAACTGACCACAAAAATCAGATAGAGCTCACCGGGGGTAAGACAGCAAACTGACCACAATAATCAGATAGAGCTCACTGGGGGTATGACAGCAAACTGACCACAATAATCAGATAGAGCTCACTGGGGGTATGACAGCAAACTGACCACAATAATCAGATAGAGCTCACTGGGGGTATGACAGCAAACTGACCACAATAATCAGATAGAGCTCACTGGGGGTAAGACAGCAAACTGACCACAATAATCAGATAGAGCTCACCGGGGGTAAGACAGCAAACTGACCACAATGATCAGATAGAGCTCACTGGGGGTATGACAGCAAACTGACCACAATAATCAGATATATGTCACCGGGGGTAAGACAGCAAACTGACCACAATAATCAGATAGAGCTCATTGGGGGTAAGGCAGCAAACTGACCACAATAATCAGATAGAGCTCACCGGGGGTAAGACAGCAAACTGACCACAATAATCAGATAGAGCTCACTGGGGGTATGACAGCAAACTGACCACAATAATCAGATAGAGCTCTCTTAGGGTAAGGCAGCAAACTGACCACAATAATCAGATAGAGCTCACTGGGGGTAAGGCAGCAAACTGACCACAATAAGCAGATAGAGCTCACCGGGGGTATGACAGCAAACTGACCACAATAATCAGATAGAGCTCACCGGGGGTATGACAGCAAACTGACCACAATAATCAGATAGAGCTCACTGGCGGTAAGACAGCAAACTGACCACAATAATCAGATAGAGCTCACCGGGGGTAAGACAGCAAACTGACCACAATAATCAGATAGAGCTCACTGGGGGTAAGACAGCAAACTGACCACAATAATCAGATAGAGCTCACCGGGGGTAAGACAGCAAACTGACCACAATAATCAGATAGAGCTCACTGGGGGTATGACAGCAAACTGACCACAATAATCAGATAGAGCTCACCGGGGGTAAGACAGCAAACTGACCACAATAATCAGATAGAGCTCACTGGGGGTATGACAGCAAACTGACCACAATAATCAGATAGAGCTCTCTTAGGGTAAGGCAGCAAACTGACCACAATAATCAGATAGAGCTCACTGGGGGTAAGGCAGCAAACTGACCACAATGAGCAGATAGAGCTCACCGGGGGTATGACAGCAAACTGACCACAATAATCAGATAGAGCTCTCTTAGGGTAAGGCAGCAAACTGACCACAATAATCAGATAGAGCTCACTGGGGGTAAGGCAGCAAACTGACCACAATAAGCAGATAGAGCTCACTGGGTGTAAGGCAGCAAACTGACCACAATAATCAGATAGAGCTCACTGGGGGTAAGGCAGCAAACTGACCACAATAAGCAGATAGAGCTCACTGGGTGTAAGGCAGCAAACTGACCACAATAAGCAGATAGAGCTCACTGGGTGTAAGGCAGCAAACTGACCACAATAATCAGATAGAGCTCTCTTAGGGTAAGGCAGCAAACTGACCACAATAATCAGATAGAGCTCACTGGGGGTAAGACAGCAAACTGACCACAATAATCAGATAGAGCTCACCGGGGGTAAGACAGCAAACTGACCACAATAATCAGATAGAGCTCACTGGGGGTATGACAGCAAACTGACCACAATAATCAGATAGAGCTCTCTTAGGGTAAGGCAGCAAACTGACCACAATAATCAGATAGAGCTCACTGGGGGTAAGGCAGCAAACTGACCACAATAAGCAGATAGAGCTCACCGGGGGTATGACAGCAAACTGACCACAATAATCAGATAGAGCTCTCTTAGGGTAAGGCAGCAAACTGACCACAATAATCAGATAGAGCTCACTGGGTGTAAGGCAGCAAACTGACCACAATAATCAGATAGAGCTCACTGGGGGTAAGGCAGCAAACTGACCACAATAAGCAGATAGAGCTCACCGGGGGTAAGGCAGCAAACTGACCACAATAAGCAGATAGAGCTCACTGGGTGTAAGGCAGCAAACTGACCACAATAAGCAGATAGAGCTCACTGGGTGTAAGGCAGCAAACTGACCACAATAATCAGATAGAGCTCACTGGGGGTAAGGCAGCAAACTGACCACAATAAGCAGATAGAGCTCACCGGGGGTAAGGCAGCAAACTGACCACAATAATCAGATAGAGCTCTCTTAGGGTAAGGCAGCAAACTGACCACAATAATCAGATAGAGCTCACCGGGGGTAAGACAGCAAACTGACCACAATAATCAGATAGAGCTCACTGGGGGTATGACAGCAAACTGACCACAATAATCAGATAGAGCTCTCTTAGGGTAAGGCAGCAAACTGACCACAATAATCAGACAGAGCTCACTGGGGGTAAGACAGCAAACTGACCACAATAATCAGATAGAGCTCACTGGCGGTAAGACAGCAAACTGACCACAATAATCAGATAGAGCTCACCGGGGGTAAGACAGCAAACTGACCACAATAATCAGATAGAGCTCACCGGGGGTAAGACAGCAAACTGACCACAATAATCAGATAGAGCTCACTGTGGGTAAGACAGCAAACTGACCACAATAATCAGATAGAGCTCACCGGGGGTAAGACAGCAAACTGACCACAATAATCAGATAGAGCTCACCGGGGGTATGACAGCAAACTGACCACAATAATCAGATAGAGCTCACTGGGGGTAAGACAGCAAACTGACCACAATAATCAGATAGAGCTCACTGGCGGTAAGACAGCAAACTGACCACAATAATCAGATAGAGCTCACTGGCGGTATGACAGCAAACTGACCACAATAATCAGATAGAGTTCACCGGGGGTAAGACAGCAAACTGACCACAATAATCAGATAGAGTTCACTGGGGGTAAGACAGCAAACTGACCACAATAATCAGATAGAGCTCACTGGCGGTAAGACAGCAAACTGACCACAATAATCAGATAGAGCTCACTGGGGGTATGACAGCAAACTGACCACAATAATCAGATAGAGTTCACCGGGGGTAAGACAGCAAACTGACCACAATAATCAGATAGAGCTCACTGGGGGTAAGACAGCAAACTGACCACAATAATCAGATAGAGCTCACCGGGGGTAAGACAGCAAACTGACCACAATAATCAGATAGAGCTCACTGGGGGTAAGACAGCAAACTGACCACAATAATCAGATAGAGCTCACCGGGGGTAAGACAGCAAACTGACCACAATAATCAGATAGAGCTCACTGGGGGTAAGACAGCAAACTGACCACAATAATCAGATAGAGCTCACCGGGGGTAAGACAGCAAACTGACCACAATAATCAGATAGAGCTCACCGGGGGTAAGACAGCAAACTGACCACAATAAGCAGATAGAGTTCACTGGCGGTAAGACAGCAAACTGACCACAATAATCAGATAGAGCTCACTGGGGGTAAGACAGCAAACTGACCACAATAATCATATAGAGCTCACTGGGGGTATGACAGCAAACTGACCACAATAATCAGATAGAGCTCACTGGGGGTAAGACAGCAAACTGACCACAATAATCAGATAGAGCTCACTGGGGGTAAGACAGCAAAGTGACCACAATAATCAGATAGAGCTCACTGGGGGTAAGACAGCAAACTGACCACAATAATCATATAGAGCTCACTGGGGGTATGACAGCAAACTGACCACAATAATCAGATAGAGCTCACTGGGGGTAAGACAGCAAACTGACCACAATAATCAGATAGAGCTCACTGGGGGTAAGACAGCAAACTGACCACAATAATCAGATAGAGCTCACCGGGGGTAAGACAGCAAACTGACCACAATAATCATATAGAGCTCACTGGGGTATGACAGCAAACTGACCACAAAAATCAGATAGAGCTCACTGGGGGTAAGACAGCAAACTGACCACAATAATCAGATAGAGCTCACTGGGGGTAAGACAGCAAACTGACCACAATGATCAGATAGAGCTCATTGGGGGTAAGGCATCAAACTGACCACAATAATCAGATAGAGCTCACTGGGGGTATGACAGCAAACTGACCACAATAATCAGATAGAGCTCACTGGGGGTAAGACAGCAAACTGACCACAAAAATCAGATAGAGCTCACTGGGGGTAAGACAGCAAACTGACCACAATGATCAGATAGAGCTCATTGGGGGTAAGGCATCAAACTGACCACAATAATCAGATAGAGCTCACTGGGGGTATGACAGCAAACTGACCACAATAATCAGATAGAGCTCACTGGGGGTAAGACAGCAAACTGACCACAATAATCAGATAGAGCTCACTGGGGGTAAGACAGCAAACTGACCACAATGATCAGATAGAGCTCATTGGGGGTAAGGCATCAAACTGACCACAATAATCAGATAGAGCTCACTGGGGGTATGACAGCAAACTGACCACAATAATCAGATAGAGCTCACTGGGGGTAAGACAGCAAACTGACCACAATAATCAGATAGAGCTCACTGGGGGTAAGACAGCAAACTGACCACAATAATCAGATAGAGCTCACTGGGGGTAAGACAGCAAACTGACCACAATAATCAGATAGAGCTCACTGGGGGTATGACAGCAAACTGACCACAATAATCAGATAGAGCTCACTGGGGGTATGACAGCAAACTGACCACAATAATCAGATAGAGCTCACTGGGGGTATGACAGCAAACTGACCACAATAATCAGATAGAGCTCACTGGGGGTAAGACAGCAAACTGACCACAATAATCAGATAGAGCTCACTGGGGGTATGACAGCAAACTGACCACAATAATCAGATAGAGCTCACTGGGGGTAAGACAGCAAACTGACCACAATAATCAGATAGAGCTCACTGGGGGTAAGACAGCAAACTGACCACAATAATCAGATAGAGCTCACCGTGGGTAAGACAGCAAACTGACCACAATAATCAGATAGAGCTCACTGGGGGTAAGACAGCAAACTGACCACAATAATCAGATAGAGCTCACCGGGGGTAAGACAGCAAACTGACCACAAAAATCAGATAGAGCTCACCGGGGGTAAGACAGCAAACTGACCACAATAATCAGATAGAGCTCACTGGGGGTATGACAGCAAACTGACCACAATAATCAGATAGAGCTCACTGGGGGTATGACAGCAAACTGACCACAATAATCAGATAGAGCTCACTGGGGGTATGACAGCAAACTGACCACAATAATCAGATAGAGCTCACTGGGGGTAAGACAGCAAACTGACCACAATAATCAGATAGAGCTCACCGGGGGTAAGACAGCAAACTGACCACAATGATCAGATAGAGCTCACTGGGGGTATGACAGCAAACTGACCACAATAATCAGATATATGTCACCGGGGGTAAGACAGCAAACTGACCACAATAATCAGATAGAGCTCATTGGGGGTAAGGCATCAAACTGACCACAATAAGCAGATTGAGCTCACTGGGGGTAAGGCAGCAAACTGACCAAAATAATCAGATAGAGCTCACTGTGGGTAAGACAGCAAACTGACCACAATAAGCAGATGGAGTTCACTGGGGTTAAGGCAGCAAACTGACCACAATAAGCAGATCGAGCTCACTGGGGGTAAGGCAGCAAACTGAGCACAATAAGCAGATGGAGCTCACTGGGGGTATGGCAGCAAACTGACCACAATAAGCAGATTGAGCTCACTGGGCGTAAGGCAGCAAACTGACCAAAATAATCAGATAGAGCTCACTCTGGGTAAGACAGCAAACTGACCACAATAAGCAGATGGATTTCACTGGGGATAAGGCAGCAAGCTGACCACAATAAGCAGATAGAGCTCACTGGGGGTAAGGCAGCAAACTGACCACAATAAGCAGATAGAGCTCACTGGGTGTAAGGCAGCATA
The DNA here is from genome assembly GCF_036365525.1 of Heterodontus francisci. NCBI lineage: Eukaryota > Metazoa > Chordata > Chondrichthyes > Heterodontiformes > Heterodontidae > Heterodontus > Heterodontus francisci. The sequence goes on along the minus strand of NC_090380.1, from coordinate 20,478,303 downwards.
CTGACCACAATAATCAGATAGAGCTCACTGGGGGTAAGACAGCAAACTGACCACAATAAGCAGATAGAGCTCACTGGGTGTAAGGCAGCAAACTGACCACAATAAGCAGATAGAGCTCACTGGGGGTAAGACAGCAAACTGAGCACAATGAGCAGATTGAGCTCACTGGGGATAAGGCAGCAAACTGAGCACAATAAGCAGATCGAGCTCACTGCGGGTAAGACAGCAATCTGGTCACAATAATCAGATCGAGCTCACTGTGGGCAAGACAGCAAACTGACCACAATTAGCAGAGTCTCTGGGGAGTGGGTTCAAATCTCACCATGGCTGCTGGTGGAATTTAAATTCAATTGATTCATAAAAATAATCTGCAATTGAAAGCTAGTTTTGGTAATGATGCCGAGAAACTATGGCCGATTGTTGTAAAAAGCTCTCCAGTTCACTCACGTCCCTTACCAGGTCTGGCCGACACGTGACTCCAAACCCACCGCAATGTGGTTGACTCTTAACTGCCTTCTAAAATGGTCTAGCAAGCCACTCAGGGGCAATTCGGGATGGGCAACAAATGCTGGCCTTGCCAGTGATGCCCACATCATATGAAAGAATAAAAAATTCACTAATCTTATTCAAGTAACAAAATTGGAGCCTTAAATTTGAGTGCATACTGCCATCAATCTACATGTATCACGCATTGCTGATAGAACAGATCTTGATGTTCTGATCTAGAATTTATTCACCAAGAAGGCAACAGTGCCAGAAACAGCTCTTTCCAAACTGCAGCCCTGTAAAACTCATACAACAATCCAACAAATAAGAAATGTAAAGACTAATGTGACTAAGTTGGTTGGAGTTCAAGTGCCAGATTCCCAGGGTTCAGTTTACAGCATGTGGCTTACAGTCTTCAGTTGAGCAACAGCCCGTTCTATTCCCCCCACGCCCCCATCCCCCGTCATAGTGCTATCTTATGAAACTCTTTGGGGGCTAAATTTGAGAGCCCCCGAAACTGGGTGAGTGACTATGCAATACCTGTTGACTGCAATGTCGGTAGTTGGTCAAGGTTGTGCTGCCTGCTGCTGTAAATTATTTCAACATCTAGCCAGTGCTAACCGCACTGTTGATTAGCTGCACTTTGTGAGTGGCTAACACCAGTTAAAGTTAGCCTGCACTGCTTAAAGGGGAGGTGCATTGTGGCTGGAGCAGCTGATGGAACTCATGCAGGAAGTGAATTTGACCTGTGACACATTGATTAGAACATAGAACATAGAACAGTACAGCACAGTACAGGCCCTTTGGCCCACGATGTTGTACTGAACCTTTAACCTACTCTAAGATCAAACTAACTACCTTCCCTTCATTCTACTATCATCCATGTACCTATCCAAGAGTCGCTTAAATGCCCCTAATGTATCTGCTTCTACTACCACCGCTGGCAGCACATTCCACGCGCCCACCACTCTCTGTGTAAAGAACCTACCTCTGACATCTCCCCGAAACCTTCCTCCAATCACCTTAAAATTATGCCCCCTGGTGATAGCCCTTTCCACCCTGGGAAAAAGTCTCTGACTATCCACTCTATCTTTGCCTCTCATCATCTTGTACCCCTCTATCAAGTCACCTCTCATCCTTCTACGCTCCAATGAGAAAAGCCCCAGCTCCCTCAATCTTTCTTCGTAGGACATGCCCTCCAGTCCAGGCAGCATTCTGGTAAATCTCCTCTGCACCCTCTCTCAAGCTTCCACATCCTTCCTATAAAGAGGCGACCAGAACTGAACACACTATTCCATAGGAGATAGCAGGCTCCAAGGTTTCCTGCTGCTGCACTTGAGGCTCAGTGGAAAGAAGGAGCAATATCCTGTATCAACAGGGGGCTAGCAGGTCCTCTTGACATACGTTCAGAAGGCAGTGGGAGACGATGGCTCTGGAGGTCAATGCCAGGAGTCCAGCCTCGAAGACCTGGATACAGTGTTACAAAACTTCAATAACCTCACACTCATGGTCAAGGTCATTAAATGTTTCTTCAAATGCCATCTCCCACCAACTGCACCACTAGCCTCAGACACTGCTCAAATCACCACACCCCCATCACTCACCAACCAGCAATCTCTATCAGTCAGGCCATAAACCAAACATTCATAGCTTTACTTCACCCTCACACACTTTGCACTGCTGCAAGCCTCACACCCACATCACACAGCTTGCACATACTGCTAGATATTCAACCATGACAGCCACATCATCCAAACACCACACTCACTGACACACTTCCCTCTCTCTTGCAGGACAAGGCGGTGCATAACTAGAAGCAGCAGGAGCTAACCGTAGTGGGGTAGGTGTGCCTGCATGTACTTGCCCCCATGGAGGAGGCAGTGTTGGTCATTATTAGGATACCCATTGCTGAGGCCATGGCCAGTGGTGGTGCTGAGAGGATTGAAGATGATGGTATCCTCAAACCTGATCCTCCTTCCACTTTCCTCTCTTCCTATACTCTCTTCTGATCTGCTATCTGCTAATGATTAGTGTAGGTATCAATTTGGCAGAGGGTAAGCCCATACACGAGTTCTGCTGCAGAGGAATCAGATCAGGACTTGGATGGGGCAGTGTACAGCTGATGAGTATGCACAACAAACCCTTCGTGCATTGGGAAGCCTGCCAGAAAGCCTGTGGTCAATGCCAAGGAGCATGGAGGAGTCTATCACCAAAATGGCACAAGGATTTGTGCAGAGTTTGGAGCCTACCCTTTGCAACGTGGAAGTGATGGTCTCCTTATTTAAGGAAGGATGTAAATGCGTTGGAGGCGGTTCAGAGGAGGTTTACTAGATTGATACCTGGAATGAGGGGGTTATCTTATGAGGAAAGGTTGGACAGAGTGGGCTTGTTTTCACCAGAGTTTAGAAGAGTGAGGGGAGACTTAATTGAAGTATATAAGATTCTGAACGATCTTGACAAGGTGGATGCGGAAAGAGGTTTCCTCTTGTGGGTGAGTCCAGAATTAGGGGGCGCTGTTTTAAAATTAGCGGTCGCCCTTTTAGGGCAGAGATGAGGAGAAACTTTATCTCTCAGAGGATTGTGTGACTTTGGAACTCTCTGCCTCAGAAGGTGGTGGAGGCGGGGTCATTGAATATTTTTAAGGCGGAGGTAGATATATTCTTGTTAGGCAAGGGAATCAAAGATTATTGGGGGTAGGTGGGAATGTGGAATTCAAGACCCAGCCATGATCTTATTGAATGGCGGAGCAGGCTGGAGGGACCAAATGGCCTACTTCTGCTCCTAATTTGAATGTTCATATGTTTGTAACTCTGTGGACTCAACCATGATGCAGTGTATGGCAGCCGATGTCACAGCTTCCAATGCACCACAAGCAGCTTCCACTAGAGGGCTGACTTCTGTAGTTGAAGCTCAGTTACCAGTGTTCAAAGGGGCTTGCAGTCCAGGAATCAGTCCTCCAAGATATAACTCAGATTGTTGAGGTGCTGCCCCAGGGAGTGGCAGCGGCTCCAGGGAGCACAGCCCTGCTGTCCTCCCTTAGGATCACAGCTTTCGTCCTCCCATCCTTGCTACGCTGCCAGTGCCTCTGCCATTAGCTGTCAGCCAGCCAGCCCAGACTGCTGCCTCCCAGGCTGAAATGGTGCAGAATGCAGCCGAGCCTTCTAGGGCCAGAGCTCCTTGAGGTTGTCCTATAAGGCCATCTGCAGTCTGCCCCACTGAAAGTCAGCAGCCTTCCACCAGCCATGCTGCAGCCACTGGGGTAACACTGGGTAGGAGCACTAGGACAGGTAAAGGCACTTGCAAGAGAGGCACTAAGGGAATGCACAAGGGTGAATAGTTGACTTTTGTGTGCAATATGGAACAATTTGATTTATACATTGGGTTTGGAATGTTTATTTTGTGATGGTTTTTATTTTTGCACTGCGGCCAAGTGCACACTCTGGTGGTCAGTTACAAAGGGAAGGTAAGGTTGATGAATGGGGATTTGGGATTGCAGTTACTAGAATCGCACTCGGATGAATTTTTCATGCTCAGCCGAGGCAGAAAGGGGCTGCCTGGGTTGCCTCCCAATTTCCTCTTCTTCCTCTTTCTCCTCTTCATGCTCCTCCTCCTGTGGCGCTTGCCCTACATCTGGTGGCAAGGGCTGTCCCCTCATAATGGTGATGTTGTACAGCATATAGCAGGTCACCCTGAATCTTGACATCCACTCTGCCGAGTATTGCTCCTCCAGAGTTGTCCAGACAGTGGAAGCCTTGTATCAGCACCCCAATGGTCTGCTCTATCATGTTTTGTGTGGCAGCATGGCTTTCACTGTATGCATGCTTTGCATGTTTTTGGGATGTGCACAAAAGTCATTAGCCATGTAGTCAGTGGATAGCACTTGTCACCCAGTAGCCACCCTTTGGTTTGCTGTAATAATTCGAAAGCAGCTGGCACAGCGGACGATCACTGCCAGGATACCGGTCATTGACCTGCATGATTCTCTGTGTCTGGACATTGAGGGAGTGGAATCTCCTCCGATTGCTGTATATGGTAGATTTAACACGCAGTGCCTCCAAAGTGATGTGCATGCAGTCAATAGCACCCTGCACCATGGGGAAGCTTGTAGTACTAGCAAAGCCATGTGTTCACTCCACCTGCTTGTCTCTGGCAAGAGAGAATGAAACATACTTAGTTCTCAATGAATAGAGTCTCAGGAGCCTCTCTTACACAACAGTGGACAGCAAAATGCGGGATGTTGCAAATATCTCCAGCTCCAGCCTGGAAGGAGCCAGATGCATAAAGGTTCATGGCCACGGTCACTTTTACAGCCACTGGCAATGCTGTCCTCGCCATGCTCTGAGGTTGCAGTTGTGGCTGCTGCAGGTATCAAATTTCGTTGAGGACATCCTTATTGAAGTAAGCTGCTAGACTGGGTATGCGGCATGTGGTGAGGGAACCAACATGAGGGAAAAACATACTTGACCTCGTCCTCACCAATCTGCCTTCTGCAGATGCTTCTGTCCATGACAGTATTGGTAGGAGTGACCACCGCACAGTCCTTGTGGAGATGATGTCCTGCCTTCACACTGAGGATACCGTCCATCGTGTTGTGTGGCACTATCACCGTGCTAAATGAGATAGATTTTGAACAGGTCTAGCAATGCAAAACTGGGCATCGATGAGGCACTGAGGGCCATCAGCAGCAGCAGAATTGTACTCAAATACAATCTGTATCCTCATGGCCCGGCATATCCCCCACTCTACCATTACCATCAAGCCAAGAGACCAACCCTGGTTCAATGAAGAGTGAAGGAGGGCATGCCAGGAGCAGCACCAGGCATACTTCAAAATGAGGTGTCAACCTGGTGAAGCTACAACCCAGGACTACTTGCATGCCAAACTGCACAAGCAGCATGCAATAGACAGAGCTAAGCGAACCCATAACCAATGGATCAGATCTAAGCTCTGCAGTCCTGCCACATCCCGTTGTGAATGGTGGTGGACAATTAAACAACTAACTGGAGGAGGTGGCTCCACAAATATCCCCATCCTCAATGACAGGGGAGACCAGCACATCAGTGCGAAAGATAAGGTAGAAGCATTTGCAACAATCTTCAGCCAGAAGTGCCGAGTTGATGATCCATCTCGGCCCCCTCCTGAAGTCCCCAGCATCACAGATGCCAGACTCCAGCCAATTCGATTCACTTCGCGTGATATCAAGAAACGATTGAAGGCACTGGTTACTGCAAAGGCTATGGATCCTGACAATACTCCGGCAATAGTACTGAAAACCTGTGCTCCAGAACTTGCCGCACCCCAAGCCAAGCTGTTCCAGTAAAGCTACAACACTGGCATCTACCCGGCAATGTGGAAAATTGCCCAGGTATGTCCTGTACACAAAAAGCAGGACAAGTCCAACCCGGCCAATTACCGCCCAATCACTCTACTCTCAATCATCTATAAAGTGATGGAAGGTGTCATCAACAGTGCCATTAAGCGGCACTTGCTTAGCAATAACCTGCTCAGTGACGCTCAGTTTGGGTTCCACTCCTGATCTCATTACAGCCTTGGTTCAAACATGGACAAAATAGCTGAACTCAAGAGGTGAGGTGAGAGTGACTGCCCTTGACATCAAGACAGCATTTGACCAAGTATGGTATCAAGGAGCCCTAGCAAAACTGGAGTCAATGGGAGTCAGAGGGAAAACTCTCTGCTGGTTGGAGTCATACCTAGCGCAAAGGAAGATGGCTGTGGTTGTTGGAGGTCAATCATCTGAACTCCAGGACATCATTGCAGGTGTTCCTCAGGGTAATGCCCTGGGCCCAACCATCTTCAGCTGCTTCATCAAAGCCCTTCCTTCAATCATATGGTCAGAAGTGGGGATGTTCGCTGATGATTGCACAATGTTCAGCACCATTCGCGACTCCTCAAATACTGAAGCAGTCCGTGTAGAAATGCAACAAGACCTGGACAATATCCAGGCTTAAGCTGATAAGTGGCAAGTAACATTCGTGCCACACAAGTGCCTGGCAATGACCATCTCCAACAAGAGAGAATCTAACCATCTCCCCTTGACATTCAACGGCATTACCGTCACTGAATCCCCCACTGTTAACATCCTAGAAGCTACCATTGACCAGAAACTGAACTGGAGTAGCCATATAAATACAGTGGCTACAAGAGCAAGTCAGAGGCTAGGAATCCTGCGACGAGTAACTCACCTCCTGGCACCCCAAAGCCTGTCCACCATCTACAAGGCACAAGTCAGGAGTGTGATGGAATACTCTCCACTTGCCTGGATGGGTGCAGCTCCAACAACACTCAAGAAGCTCGACACCATCCAGAACAAAGTAGCCCGCTTGATTGGCACCCCTCTACAAACATTCACTCCCTCCACCACCGACGCACAGCGGCAGCAGTGTGTACCATCTACAAGATGCACTGCAGCAACGCGCCAAGGCTACTTAGACAGCACCTTCCAAACCCGCGACCGCTACCACCTCGAAGGACAAGAGCAGCAGATACATGGGAACATTACCGTATGCAAATTCCCCTCCAAGTCACACGCCATCCTGACTTGGAACTATATCGCTGTTCCTTCACTATCGCTGAGTCAAAATCCTGGAACTTCCTTCCTAACAGCACTGTGGGTGTACCTACCTCACATGGACTGCAGCAGTTCAAGAAGATAGCTCACCACCACCTTCTCAAGGGCAATTAGGGATGGGCAATAAATGCTGGCATAGCCAGTGGCGCCCACTTTCCATGAACGAATAAAATAAAAGTGCAAACATCTCTCATTGTTCCTCACTGAGGTTCAGTTAGGAGAATTGCTCCCTGAACACCCTTGGTGAATATGACCTCCAGCAGAGAGCCGTTCTCCCCCTCCTCCTCTTCCAGCAGCTTGTCCTGCTCTAGGTGGCCTCTGTTTATTCTCTGTGTCATACCGTGTTCCAAGGACAATGGCTACGCTTGCACCTATGTCTGGAAGCAAATGGTTTGTGCAGAAGCTATACTGTCAACGAAACCCATTCACACCACTGTCACACCACTTCCTGTAGATTTTGGCAACTTGAAACACCTATAGAAAGCTTGTAGAATCAGAGCAACAGCGGGAAGAAATCAACCGGCAACTAACCTGTAAGCCATTGATGATTTCTTTAAATAGCGCTGGTGCGTATTCATGTTCAGCTGTGCAAAGTTAAGAGCTGGAGCTAACTAGAGTGTTAAGTTCCAAAATGGCAACGCTGATGTTAAATCAGCATGACATACCAGTTGAGGTTATGACATTATAATATGCCTGCTTGGCATTCTTTCAGTGGCCATTTATTGCACACACGCTAATGCCCTCACCAATATGACATCTTGTGCAACTCATCCCAAAAGTGTGTGCATGTGCCATGGCTGCCATTTTAGATACCATACGGAACCTAAACAACAAGCACTACCAATCCAAATAGTGCGCTATTTGAGTTTAATATGTTTCTGTGGAGAAGGAAAAGTGCAGATGAATCTATAATAATAATACTCAGTTTTTTGTCTGTCTGAATTGTTTTGATTGCTTAGTTTAAGGGCGCGTCTGTTGGTGGGTTTATTTGGTAGCCGATGTCTGGTACACATGGTGGAACATGGGAAGTGTGAAATACTACAGCATGTGACACACATGCCACTGCCAACGGTTGGTGGCGTCTGTGGCAGCAGGGTGGTGGGGAGGGGGTGCGGTTAGTGGCAAACAAAAATAGCAGAAGGTAAGGGGAGCCCAACAATAAAGTTACCCTGGCTGGAGAGATTGTTTCTGTAAGGGATGGGATGGGATTGATGGGAGGGGATGGGTTGGCAAGAGCGGGATGGGGATGGCATGGGAGGGAGGGGTTGGCATGGGGGGGCAGAAAGGCAAGGGATGGGGTGGTATTGGAGGTATGGCAGAGATGATGGAATTGGTTAAGTGTGGCAAAATGGCAGAGACAGTTATTTGATACAACTTATTATTCAAAAGCTACCCTTTGTGCTAAAAATAAAGATTCACTGCATTTGAATAAAAAAGTTTTAGAAAAGCTGTCAGGTGAATTAAAAGAATACATCAGTGCTGATTCTGTAGACGAAGATGATGTGAACAGTCCATACCCTCCAGAGTTTCTATACAGTCTAACTCCAATGGGCAGGTCACCGCATAAACTTCGACTCAAGGAAGGAGCAGTTATAATGTTGCTGCAAAACCTGAATCCTAAACAAGGACTTTGTCATGGAACAAGATTGGTAGTTAGGAAGCTGCTTACTTCGATGATAGATGCTGAAATTATAATGGGTAGATTTCAAGGAAATAGTGTTTATTTCTCGGATAATATTGAGCTGATCAGATGTAAACCTGCTTTTTCAACACAGGTGAAAACAGTTCCCAATTAGACTTTCATATTCTATGTCACTAAACAAGTCACAAGGCCAGAATCTTGATGGAATTTGTATTTATATTCCTAGGCCTGTTTTTACACATGGACAGCTTTATGTAGCTTTTTCCAGAATGAGAAGTTTTGATTCTGTTAAAGTCCTTAGTGAAAGAATAACCAGAAAATCTGTATTTAAAGAAATGTGGTTGCAATAAAGATACTAATTTGATCTCAAATGTTTTGTGGCTCTCTGTTAGCACAAAATCATAAATGGCTAGCAATGAAATGAGAGACAACATGTGAACTGGGAGGTGACATCACCAGAATTTCCAGATTCAATTAGCACCTTATATCACAGTTTAAAAAAAATCCTTTGATATATATCACATAGCATTTATATCAACTACTGAAGCAGAAGGAGATGACAGACACAGAGTCTGGAAGTCAGAGGCCTCAATGGGTGCGGGAGGGGGGTTGTCGGGGGTGGGGGGACAGCGTTAAAAATTTTAAATCAGCAAATGTGCCATGGGCCCGCCATGAGTGCATCTGCTGTCATTTTTACGACAGTGGGTAACATGCCTCACCAAGACAAGACACATTATTAACAAATTAAAATCAGATGCCCGCAGTACATTTGGGAGACTGATTTAAATTTAATTATTCCCCCAAAGGTTTCCCAAGTCTTGGGAAAACTGAAGTAAAGAGGAGGTGAGAGGGGCTAGCTGTACTCATTTTTCAGCACTCCTTGTAGCCCAGGCAGAGCAGAAATCCCATCTCCTCTAGGAAGCCTTCAGCCTCCCCCCTGCTGTTCATGGACTCTTTCTCAAACCTGCTAAAATCGGTGACCTCTCCCCCCACCCCACAAGCCCCCTCCCCCCACCCCACAAGCCCCCTCCCCCTGATTGTCGCTCACTACTCCTCAAGCTTCTGTCTCTCTCTCTCCGTCCCTCCCAGTTGTTATCCTCTCTCTCTCCCCATTATACTCTGAACGATCTCTTCCTCCCTCCCTAATGCCGTTCAGGTCCACACTCCCAATCCCAGTCTCTTTCTCACTCCTCAGAATACCGCTCTCTCACCATGCCGCCTGTAGTGTTTGATTGGTCTGGGTTTGATTGTATCTGTCTGTCCACTTATCTGTGCTCACTGTGTTTGATTGCTTAAGCCTATGGGCGGAGCTTAAGAGTCAAAAGTGAAACTAAAACACACAGCTTGGATCTTCTACAAAAAACACACTAGCTGCTTTGAGGAGACATGTACTGAAATTGTGTAAGAACTAATGTAGTTTAAAGTGCTGTAAATAAACCAGTTGGTGATTTAATACAAGTTTGATATCTGTATTGATCTGAGATAAATCAGATATGCATACCATATCCAGCAACCCGGTGTAAACATAACAATGCCCACCTCCCTCCAAGCCTTGCTCTATGGCTCCCTCCCAATTGCCCAGGCGATCTGGCCAGGCTGTCAATCTGGTCTACTACCGGCAGGAAACCGATGAAAAAAGTTAGAATGAGGTCCTTCCATTAAATTCAGCAGGACCTCCGTGTCTACAACTTTGCTGGGTATCTCCGCTTCCCCATCCTCCCCATCTCCCCATAAATATCTGGGCTTGTAAGTCTGAGTCTCCTTCTGTTCCTAAATAACATGGGTATGGGGAATTAGAAACCTGCTGTTGAGGTTATCTTACATGGACAAGTGATGAGAAAAAGGAAAAGGGACAACATGTAAAAGAGTTGTGAGCCAACTGAATGGATGGTTATTTTGGACCTGAACAGGGCCAACAGTTATGTTTATAGCCCACTGAAACAGAACTTATCTACAGGGTTCATCAAGAACTGCAATTACTGCAATTGCACCTTCATTCCCAAAAAGATTTCATTCAACTATCTTGAGGTCTCTTTAAATTTACACCATTAACTTTTAGCTTTTGCATGTTAAGTGAATTTTAGTTAAAAGTGCAATCATATGGCAGGATTGCTTTTTTTGGATAAATGTGTGTTTTAATATACAATGCAATACTTAAGGTTAGACAATGGACTTAATTTTTAAAAATGTCTTAAGTAGTTGAGAAGAAATTCAGCAGTGGGCAACTAACATTCAACCTGGGGATAGCTGGGAATAGCAACTCCGCCAAGGACACATCTGCGTTGCCCATCGGGGATCTTTGTTCATTAATTTCTCTGTTGCTGTCCCCAGTTGAATGATTTGATTGACAGTTCCGTTAAAATATAACAAAGCCTGGAGAGTTGCAAAGTTACTGATAAGGGACAAGGGAATTAGCTGTTTGCATGAGGTAATGCTATGGAACATCTAGATTCTTAGCTAGCAGAATTGGAGAAAAGGTATAGAAGAGTGGATGTTAGGAGAGATCCCTCAGAATTCGATGAGGCCTAGTCAGCCTTGAAAACCTTTGAATTCGAAACTGTAAAGTGCTTGAATTCTCTGGTGAACCTGCAAAGTGTCGCCGTAAATGTGCTGTCGCAATTCACCGTATTTGCGTTCCATTATCGTCATTGCAATTCCCTACCTAACAGCACTGTGGGAGCTCCACCACCACCACACGACTGCAGCAGCTCAAGGACAAGGCCCAATATCACCTTTTCAGGACAACTAGAGACAGCCAATAAATACTGGCATTTCCAATGTCACCCAGATCGCGAGAGAAAATTTTTTTAAAAACCCTTATTTATGGTGATTACGGTAACTCAAATACTGTTTCTGCTGTGATTTCTGCCAGTACTTTCAAAATCAATTTCTGTGATTGCAGCTGTGTTCTTGTGAAAGTCAGTGGCTTCTGATCATTTCTCACACAAATTGTTTCCCTATTCAGCCTTTACTAATGGACATCGCATTGCCATGTGCACAACTCATTCATTAGCTTAATTTGCATTCGCATTAAGGCCCATCTGGAACATTTGGAACTCAGTGTGCAATTCTGGGCTTCCTACCTTCAGAAAAACATTAATACATTGGAAAGAGAAAAGGATATAGAGCAGATGATTCAGAGACTCAGGGATGTGACATTTTCTGAGAACATGCTGAATTGTGTAACCATGGAGAGATTGAAAGACAAGGACAATGGTTTTAAATTTGAGGCACTGGGGTATGGAGAACCAGTGTAGATCACATGGGCGGATGTGATGGAGATGCAGGATTTGGTGCAGGAAGCAGAGTTTTGGATGAGTTAACCTGAAATTTGTGGTAATGCTGCTAGATTACATGGGACTAGAGGCTGCTTTCCATAGAGCATAGAAGTTTAAGAGGACATTTGGTAGAGAGGTTTAAAATCATAAAAACAGCTGCAACGTATTTAAATAGCGTAATAAAATGTCCCAAGGTGCTTTACAGGAGCGTTACGAAGCTAAATTGGACACCGAGCCACATAGGGTGTAAGGTGATATTAAGGCAGATGGCCAAAAGCTTGGTCAAAGAGGTAGCTATTGCGAAGCGTGTGAAAGGAGGAAAGTGAGTTCGACAGGCAGAGAGGTGTAGGGAGGGAATTCCAGAGCTTGGGGCCTAGGCAACTGAAAGCACGGCCACCATAGAGGAACAATTAAAATTGGGGATGCTCAAGAGGCCCGAATTAGATGAGCCCACATAACTTAAGAGGGTTGTGGGGCTGGAGGAGATTACAGTGATAGGGAGGGACGAGGGAATGGTAGAATTTGAAAATAAGGATGAGCATTTTAAAATTGAGGCATTGCTTTACCAGGAGCCAATGTAGGTCAGTGAGCACAGGGACGATGGGTGAATGGAACTTGATGTGAGTAAGGACACGGGCAGCAGAGTTTTGGATGACCTCAATTTTATGGAGGGTAGAATGTGGGAGGCTGGCCAGGAGTGCATTGCAATAGTCAAGTCTAAAGGTAACAAAGGCATGAATGAGGCAGAGGTGGAGCTGGGCGATGTTACAGAGATGGAAATAGGTTGTGTTAGTGATGGCACGAATATGTGATCGGAAGCTCATCTTGGGGTCAAAAATGAGGCTAAGGTTGTGAACAGTCTGGTTCAGCCTGAGACAGTTGCCAAGGACAGGGACTGAGTTGCTAACGAGGCAATGGAGTTTGTAATGTGGATCAAAGTCAATGGGGGGAATTTTATGTTCTTCCCCACAGCGGGTTTGGAGGCAGGGAGAGCATAAAATCAGGTGGGATGGTAGCAGGAGGGGACCCCAACACCAGCCCACCTCCACCAAAATTAAGTGCGGGGTGGAATCTGCCCCGCCGCCAATTGAGGCTCTTAACTGGGCAATTAATACCTAATTATGGGCCTCATCTCACCACCGCCGCACAAAGCACGGCACGTAAAACCATGCGGGCTGCTTCCTGGCTCTGGGTTGGGGGTGAGGTCCCTTGTTAAAAGGCACCGTGCCTGAATAAGGAATCTGGCATCAGGGAGTGGGGGGCCCACTGAGAGTCATCGCCCCTGCCCTTGCTGACAACCCCCCTTACAACCCCCATCCCATTAGACCCCTCCTGCCTGACCTACCCGCAGCCTGGGTGCAGTGACGCTCCTGGGCCTCCGACAGGTGCTCCACTGGCAGCAGCCACCGCCTCCGCAGTAGCACTGCTCAGTGGAGAGCTGCCTGCTTCTGATTGGCCAGCAGCTCTCCAAGGGCGGGACTTCCATCACTGGGGTCCTCGATCCTTGAAGGTCCGCCGCTGTCCACGTAAGTGCCTAATTAGCACTGGACTCAGCGGGCCTTCCACAGAAGAGGCGATGTGAGGATCTCAGCATCGCTTTCGCTGGACATTAAGACCCCCGTCGGCAGCATAAAATCCCGGCCAATGGCTTCAGTCTTCCCAATGTTTGGTTGCAGGGAATTTCTGCTCATCCAATTTTTTTTAATTTTAGTGACACAGCACTGAAACAGGCCCTTTGGCCTACCGAGTCTGTCCCAACCATCAACCACCCATTTATACTAATCCTACATTCCTACCACATTCTCACATTCCCCTACCACCTACCTACACTAGGGGCAATTTACAATGGCCAATTTACCTATCAACCTGCAAGTCTTTGGCTGTGGGAGGAAACCGGAGCACCCGGCAAAAACCCACACGATCACAGGGAAAAATTACAAACTCCACACAGGCAGTACCCAGAATCGAACCAGGTCGCTGGAGCTATGGGGTTGCAGTGCTAACCACTGCGCCACTGTGCCACCCACAATGTCAGAGCTCAAACAAATGGTCTGATAATTTAGAGACATTGGCGGAGTCGATCGAGGCAGTTGTGAGGTAGAGCTGAGTATCATCAGCGAACACATGAAAAGTAACGCTGTGTTTTCGGATGACGTCGCTGAGTAGTATGCAAATGAGAAATAGGTGGGGCCAAGGGTAGATCCTTGGGGTCACCAGAGGTAATGGAGGGAGAGCAGGAAGAGAAGTCATTGTACTCTGGCTATGTTTACAATGGAACCAGGCGAGTGCAATCCTACCCAACTGGGAGGCAGTGGAGAGGCGTTGGAGGAGGATGGTGTGGTCAACTGTGTCAAAGACTGCAGACAGGCTGAGAAGGATGAGGAGGATCACATAGGATGTCATTAGTGACTTTGATAAGGGCCGTTTCGGTAGTGTGGCAGTGGTGGAAAGCTGACTGGAGTTCTGGTAAAACAGACATGGATTTGGGAGGTGGTGACACATTCAATGGCTTTGGAGAGGAAAGTGAAGCTGGAGATGGGTGGATGTGTAGTTTGCAAGGGCGGTGTTGTCAAGGGTTTGGTTTTTGAGGGGAGGGGTGCTGCCAGCAGATTTAAAGGCGAGAGGGACAGTACTTGAAGAGCAAGAACCATTAACAATGGGGTCCAGGATGGGAAGTTGGGTGGTCAGTAGTTTAGTGGGAATAGGATCAAGGGAGCAGGAGGTGGGTCTCATGGACAAGATGAGATCGGAGAGGGCATGAGCGAAAACAGGAGAGAAACTAGAGAAAGTTAAGGGCAAGGGCAGGGGGAGCCTTAGAGGATGTTTGGCCCAGTGGGCTTGTGGAAGACAGGGACACAGCAGAGGCAGCTGATCTGATCAGATTTGATGGTCTCAATCTTAGTGACAAAGAACTCTGTGAGCTCCTCGCACTTATTGTTGGAGCACTTAGGTTAAAGGGTTTAATAGAGTAAATGAAGAGAAACTGTTCCCAATAGCTGAAAGGGGATGCTAGTTTAAGGTGATTGGCAAAAGAACCAAAGGCGACATGAGGAAAAACTTTTTTATGTAACGAGTGATTAAGATTGCAAATGCATTGTCTGACAGAGTGGAGGATGCAGATTCAATAATAGCTTTCAAAAGGGAATTGGATAAATTCATGAAGGAGAAAAAATAGTAAGGATATGGGGAAAGCGCTGGAAAGTAGGACTAACTGCTTTCTTTTGGGAAGCAGTAATGAGTTACCAGTGTCATGCAGGCCCTCACCTGCCAAAAATGGGGCACATTGGTTTTGTCATGAACATTGATTTTTAACTGTTGCTGGAGCGAGGAAATGACTTGTTAAACAGATCAGCCGTGGCTGGAAAAAAACGTTTACATACTAGCAGACATTGAAGGTGAGGAAGCGCATTCCAGGGCCTGCTAAGGAGGATACAATCTACAAGGGCCAGGACTGGTTAGACCAGATGGTCACATGAAAGCTGTTCCAGGGTTTTCTTTTGAACTAGCCACAGAGAGTTTGAGCTGAGAAAGTCTGTTTGCTCCTGGACTGAGAAGATCTCTCTCCTGTCTGCTCCCATCTCTTTCTCACAAGCCTCTGAATCCATTGAAGACACATGAACCCCGAGAGAGAAAAGTCTCCTATAGTGAACAAGGTTTAAGAAGAATACTGGGCCCCAATGAAAAGCAAGATCTACCTACAATCAAGGACTCTACTGTGAGCTCAAAGAACCTTAACAAAAACTCTTCAGATATTGCCTGAAACTTTTTCCACTTTATTTCTTCCGCTCTTTTCTGTCTCTATTTGCATGTGTATATCGCATACGCATACTGGCATGGGTGCGTTGTATATCTGTAGGCGTCAACCGAATTGGAGTTTAAGTTTAATAAATTTCAACCTTCTTTTCTTTAAACCTAGGAAATCTGTTTGTGCTCATTTCTTTGCCTTATAATTGGAAAACGGTATACAAGGATTCACCAAGGGGGAGCTAAAAACATGGTGTGTTTAAAATTAAACCCTGTTAAGGTAAGACCAGGTGAAGGCTGAGAGAGAACCCTAGACCTCTTTCTCACCTGGTCATAACACCAGCAATATAAAATTTACATGTTTGCCAGGCATGACTATGGTTAACTGTTAAGTTCAAGTGCTTAAATAATGTGGGCTGGAAATACTGTCAGTGTAAGGTAAGGGTAGATATTGGACTGACCAGCTCAGTAGGGACTGAATTGTACTGAGAGGAATTCCTTTGAGACAGCTTTCCCATGTTCTACAGTGGGTTCATTTTAACACAGCAACAATTTACATTTAGGTACCCTTTTTATCATATATTCATAGAATAGTACAGTACCGAAGAAGGCTATTCGGCTCTTCAAGTCAAAGAATAAAGAACAAAGAACAGTACAGCACAGGAACAGGCCATGTGACCCTCCAAGCCTGTGCCGATCTTGATGCCTGCCTAAACTAAAACCTTCTGCACTTCCGGGGTCCATATCCCTCTATTCCCATCCTATTCATGTATTTGTCAAGATGCCTCTTAAACGTCTCTATGGTACCTGCTTCTACCACCTCCCCCGGCAACAAGTTCCAGGCACTCACCACCCTCTGTGTCAAGAACTTGCCTCGCACTTCCCCTTTAAACTTTGCCCCTCTCACCTTAAACCTATGTCCCCTAGTAACTGACTCTTCCACCCTGGGAAAAAGCTTCTGACTATTCAAAAAGTTTGTGGCTGAAAGTGTGCGTGCTGCACCCCAGATGGGACTTGAACCCACAATCCCTGGCTTAGGAGGCCAGTGCCTTATCCATTAGGCCACTGGGGCTGTTAGATATATGGTTCTTTCCCCCTATCACTAGAACTTTTTTTCTTCAAGTATTTATTCAATTTTCTTTTGAAAGCTCCTATTTAATCTGTATCCACCACTTTATTAGGTGGTGCAGTCCTGCTTGCCAATCCTCACTGCTGACCTCAAAGAAAGCTGTCCACTATGATTTAGTGATCTATATGGCATGGATTTCACTTTTCTCAATATTAATTTCATTCTGGCATCAGCTATAGGGAATCTTTGGCATCCAGCAACAGTGATGTCTCCAGCAGGCTAAGCAGCCAGTCACATTGAAGAATTCTCACAGACAGTAAACCAGGAAAAAAACCCAGTTTTTCAAGGCCAGAAAGGCTGCTCAGCAGTAATTATGACTTATTTTGATAGAATAGAATCTCATAGAAACCTACAAAATTCTAACAGGACTGGACAGACTAGATGCAGGAAGAATGTTCCCATTGGCGGGGGAGTCCAGGACCAGGGGTTACAGTCTAAGGATAAGGAGTAAGCCATTTAGGACTCAGGAGAGATTTCTTCACCCAGAGAGTGGTGAATCCGTGGAATTCTCTACCATGGAAAGCAGTTGAGGCCAAATCATTAAATATATTCAAGAAAGAGTTAGATATAGTTCTTAGGGATAATGGGGTCAAGGGGTACGGGGAGAAAGCGGGAACAGGTTACTGAGTTTGGATGATCAGCCATGATCGTATTGAATGGCGGAGCAGGCTCGAAGGGCCGAATGGCCTACTCCTGCTCCTATTTTTCTATGTTTCTATTATACCATTAAAAATCAAGGTGCACCTTATTCAAAAAGGCATACATTTTTCAAGGGTTTTTATATCAAGACTAACGCTGTAAAAAAGTGGTCGTTCATGTCAAGTAAGTGATTTTTAAGACTTCTACCTGTGAGGACTTCAACAGCACACCCTGTGGAAGAATGAGGAATCACCTATATAACTGTGCATGTGTGGGTGCTAGAAGTTGCTGTCAGTTTCATAGGGTAATGACGATGAACGTTCATAGTCTTGTCATCATTCTAACTGCAAAATCTGGAACATTGATTTATCAGTAACCTTTAGTCAGGATCATCTGGAATGACAAATGATATCAGATTTCTGTTCATAAACATATTTACTTCATAGATCACTGGATTTCCCAGATGGAAATGTGGTACAGTTTGTTGGAGGTACCGATGGGTTGCGCCACTCAACTGTATAATGAAGTATAGTCTGTTGTGAGGTAGGACATGCGGCAGCCAATTTGTGCACAGCAATCTCCCACAAACAACAATGTGATGGTGGCCAGATAATCTGCTATAGTGATGTTGTTTGAGGGACATGTATTGGCCAAGACACCAGGGAGAATTCCCCTGCTCTTCCTGAATATAGTGCCATGGGACTTTTACACCCCCCCCCCATTGTGAGGGCAGAAGGGAACTTGCTTTAATGTCTCATCCAAAAGACGACACCTCTGACAGTGTAGCACGCTGAACCCAAACCAAGTTCCCTCTAGGGAGAGTGACTGCCGAGAGAAGTGAACATAAATTTATCCTGCAAAAGAACAGGCTCTATCATGGATTAGAGCCAATCTACTCAGTCTCTTGAAGGAATAACCAACTACAGGTAAAATTCCAAAAAGGTAAAATTTTATGTCTTTTCGCCCTGGCCACTAAAGTAATTGAACAATCCACAGAACGGCGGCACAGTGGCGCAGTGGTTAGCACCGCAGCCTCACAGCTCCAGGGACCCGGGTTCGATTCCTGGTACTGCCTGTGTGGAGTTTGCAAGTTCTCCCTGTGTCTGTGTGGGTTTTCTCCGGGTGCTCCGGTTTCCTCCCACAAGCCAAAAGACTTGCAGGTTGATAGGTAAATTGGCCATTATAAATTGTCACTAGTATAGGTAGGTGGTAGGGAAATATAGGAACAGGTGGGGATGTTTGGTAGGAATATGGGATCAGTATAGGATTAGTATAAATGGGTGGTTGATGTTCGGCACAGACTCGGTGGGCCGAAGGGCCTGTTTCAGTGCTGTATCTCTAATCTAATCTAACATCAGTCCAGTCCAGCAGGATTTCAAACGCGCTGATCATCACTCAGATCTCCTGGGTTCCCGTTAATCAGTGTGGGAGCTCAGCAGCAGAGTGCTAATCAGCACTGGGAGTACAGAGATGCTAAACTCTTGAAGTGGGCTTCCTCTAAAAATCTTCAATATCTGCGTAAAGGATCAATTTTCTGAACGAGCACTCCCAGCGCAGACAATATCCCACCGGGAGCTCCTTTCAACAAATCACAGACATGAAATCTTTGATTTTCCGTCCACTTATTATCCCCAATTCCGATTTCCACTTCTGGTGGGCAAAACTTATGCTGAGGGCGTGCGTTCAGAAAATTGGCCCTAATGGAAATCTTCTAGATGTGGGTTTCTTAAGCGTCCATTTATATATGGAAGAAATGATTAACAACAACTGTTGTGACACTGCAACATTAATTGGAGTTCATATTGCTCAGATTTATGTTGCTCGGTTTTAAATATTTTTACCACACTTTTGCTTGATGAAGTATTGCATGTCTTTTCTTTCCCTTTTACCATGATTACACTGATCATTTTTGTTTTCTCATCAGCGTGACAGCACAGACCAGGAGGAGGTAGTGCACAATACATCTCGGACGTGTTCATCAAACTCCTCTTCATTGTTTTGTCCCTTTCATTGATTTGGAGTTTATTGGTATTCATTTATTTTTTGCACGCTCGTCTTCTTCAGTGCTTGACTGCAAGCTTGAATATTAATAATCGTTCCTGTGATAACTGACAGACTCTTTCAATAAATCAGGATTGGAAACATGAAGACATTATTTTCAGCCTCCGCTGGTGCTGGCCTGACTTGCAGCAGCTGAAATTACTGCTTGAGAAGAAATACCTAATCCAGTGTCTCAATTTTCTCCTTTGTTGCACATTCCACTGAGATGAACGCTCAAAGGCCACTGCATCCATACTTAAAAATTAAGTTTCACCAAAGATTCATCAAATTCAGTTTAAGTTGAGCCAGAGATGGTGCAAAGGTTTGAAGTTGGTGTATTTGTTACCCAGTGACCATGTCTTTACATTGGATTTTGATGTATGGCGTGAGACCACAAAGGAAAATTAAACATTTTGAGGGAAGAACTGAGTAACATACTTTCATAGAATCTTGGAATAGTATAGCAAAGAAAGGGGCCATTCAGCCCATTGAGACTGCACTAGCTCTTTCAAAGAGCAATCCAATTAGTACTCTGCTCTGTCCTCATATTGCTGCAATTGTTTCTTCAAGTATTTCTCCAATTTCCTTTCCAAGGCTCCTATTGAAGCTGTACCCACAACCCTGTCAGTCAGTTCATTCTAAATCCTAACCACTCGCCATGCAAAAATGTTTTTTCTCATGTCACCTATGCTTCTTCTGCCAATTGTCTTAAATCAATCCTGTTTTGTTATTGACTCTTAAGCCATTGGAAACAGTTTCTCTTTATTTACTGTATCGAAACCTTGAAAGATTGCAACACCTTTATTAAATCTCCTCTTCGTCTCCTCTGCACAAAGGAAAATAACACCAGCCCGTCCAGTATATTCAAGCAACTGTCATCCCTCATCCCTGGAAACATTTTAGTAAATCTCTTCTGAACCCTCTCAAAAGCCTTCACCTCCTTCTTAATGTTAGTGCCCAAAATTGGACACAAAATTGCAGCCGTGCCCAAGCTAATATTTCATATAGGTTTAGCATAACTTACTGGCTTTTATACTGTATGGCCAGGATTTTGTTGGGGCAGCGGTGGCCCGGACAATGGGCTGGAAAGCCAGGGCAGCCCCACCTCAGCAGTTCTGGGGAGTGCCGCCCGGATTTTATGTCCATTAGGCAGCTAACTAGCAGCTGTTGGGGCTCCTGTCCCTTTAAGGGACGACAGCCCACCTCCAAGAGCTGCTGCCCAATCAGAGGGCCAGCAGCTCTTAAGTCCCAGCAGCACTAACAGTGATTCCAGTACTGAACACTGAGGAACACGATTATATATCTCCCTCCACTCCAAAACACAGCCATTCATCAAAACCTTCTGTGTTATATTCCTTCGCCCACCTCGGTTCCAAATTTAAAATCATCCACAACTCTGCAGCTCACATCCCATCACCCACCACCTCTGTACACACTGACTGGCAATGATTCATGGTCCAGCAATGCCTCAGTTTATTTTTTTTTCCTTGTTTCAGAGCCAACCACGGCCTTGCCCCTCTCTATTGCTGTACTCTGCTCCAGCTCTGCAAATCCTGAGATCTCTGCACTCCTCCAATTCTGGATCCCTGCACATCCCTGTTTTCCATTGGCAGCCATGCCTTCAGCTATCTAGGCCCTAAAGAATTCCCTCCTTAAACCTTTACTCTTCTCTAACTTTCTCCTCTCCTTTCAAATGCTCCCCAAAACCTATTTCTTCAACCAACTGTTCGGTACACCTGTACTCACCTCTCCTTATGTGGCTTGATGTCAAATTCTGCTAGATACCGCTCCTGTGGTGCTATATAAAAGGTGCTATATAAATGCAAGCTATTGTTGTTATTGTATCAGGATACCAGAGTCCCATTGCTGGCCATCACATAGTATTACATAGAATTCGCAGTGCAGAAACAGGTCATTCGGCCCAACAGGCCCAAGCAGGTGTTTATGCTGCAAATGAGCCTCCTCCCAGTCTTCTTCATCGAACCCCATCAACAGATCCTTCTATTCCTTTTGCCCTCATGTGCTTATCAAGCTTCCCCATAAATATATTGACACAATTCACCTCAACTACTCCCTGTGATAGTGAGCTCCACATTCTTACCACTCTCTGGGTAAAGAGGTTTCTCCTGAATTCCCTATTGGATTTATTAGTGACCTTCTTATGTTTATGTTCCCTAGTCTGGTTTACCCCCCACCCAACCACCTCCACAAGTGGAAACATTCTTCTCGACTTCTACCCCATCAAAGCGTTTCATAATTTTAAAGATCATCCCTCAGTCTTCCCTTTTCTAGACAAAAGAGGCCCAACTCGTACACATACTTCTCCCACCAAGGAAACACTTAGAAGGAGTAATGGGATCAGTGGCACATGTCCGTAACAAAGCAAAATCATGATCGGGCAGAATGGGCAATATAAACAGTATTGGAAGAACTGAGCATGAAGGTGTGGAAGATAGGAGTTGGTTATGCTTTACTGATAGATATGATGACGCTCCAAGAAATGAAAACAAGGAAGACTTACATTTCTATAGCGCCTTTCATGACCTCAGTACATCCTAAAGTGCTTTACAGTTAATGAAGTACTTTTGAAGTGTAGTCACTGTTGGAATGCAGGAAATGTGACAGCCAGTTTGCATGCAGCACACTCCCACAAACAGCAATGAGATAGCGACTAGATAGTCTGTGCTAGTGAGGTTGATTGAGGGATAAGTATTGACCAGGACACCAAGAAGAACTTCCCTGCTCTTCTTCAGAATAGTGCCGTGGGATCTTTTATGTCCACTTGATAGGGCGGTCGGGACCTCAGTTTAACATCTCATCTGCAAGATGGCACCTCCAGCAGTGTAGCATTCCCACAGTACTGAAATGGGCGTCAGCTAGTTTATGGGCTCAAGGTTCTGGAGTGGGATTTGAACCCACAACTTTCTACATCAGAGGCAAGAGTGAGGCAAAGTTGAAACCTCGGTTTAGCTATTGTCATGGTCCTGTTTTTGTTTTCTCTCTCCTTGGAAATATTGCAGTGCGCCTTTAAAACCGTAAAAGATCAGTACATTTTTAAGGCAGCAAGTTCCGGAAGCTCAGTGAGCCAAAGTGCATTCTGGTTGCCAAGCAGCAGCCACACACAGAGAGAGGACAGAGATTCAATGTTGCAATTTTGACTTTTATAATAATTAGCTGAACAGCAGTCAGTTGAGAGATTGTTCCAGCAAGTGAAGGAAGGAGAGCTCTCTGAGACAATTTAAACTGAAGGAAGAAAAGCTGTGTTGTTGCTCTCTCAAAATCCTACAAAGCCAAATTAATTCCATAAAGAAATAAGAAAAACGTTTTTCTTTCACAACAAATTATTGATCTGCAGTGTTCATCGCTGAAAAAAATGTTTAATACTACAACAGCCGAACTGTTGAACCCCGATCTTTGGAGGGATCTTCTGTTTCATCATGCCTTGGAAAACTGCAAGTGAACTTTGACTGTGTTGTATTGGAAAACTCCATTCGTCAGGAACATAATCTGCAAAGACTTTTTTTTTCTACTCTTACAGTCAGCTAATTTAAAACCGAGTATATATATTCGAATGCGGGAGTTAGATTTTTAAATAAGAATTTATAAGGTCTTTAGATATTGGTTTATCTTAGTAGTGTTTAAAATTTTAGCTTTCTTTTAATAAACTGTTAATTTGTTAATATCTAAAGCTTATTCAAGGAGCTTATTCAAGGAGCAGCTACTGCGTGTCCTTGATAAGTATGTACCTGTCAGGCAGGGAGGAAGTTGTCGAGCGAGGGAGCCATGGTTTACTAAAGAAGTTGAAGCGCTTGTCAAGAGGAAGAAGAAGGCTTATGTTAGGATGAGACGTGAAGGCTCAGTTAGGGCGCTTGAGAGTTACAAGCTAGCCAGGAAGGATCTAAAGGGAGAGCTAAGAAGAGCAAGGAGAGGACACGAGAAGTCATTGGCGGATAGGATCAGGGAAAACCCTAAGGCTTTCTATAGGTATATCAGGAATAAAAGAATGACTAGAGTTAGATTAGGGCCAATCAAGGATAGTAGTGGGAAGTTGTGTGTGGAATCAGAGGAGATAGGGGAAGTGTTAAATGAATATTTTTCGTCAGTATTTACAGTAGAGAAAGAAAATGGTGTCGAGGAGAATACTGAGATTCAGACTACTAGGCCAGATGGGATTGAGGTTCACAAGGAGGAGGTGTTAGCAATTTTGGAAAGTGTGAAAATAGAAAAGTCCCCTGGGTCAGATGGGATTTATCCTAGGATTCTCTGGGAAGCCAGGGAGGAGATTACAGAGCCTTTGTCCTTGATCTTTATGTCATCATTGTCGACAGGAATAGTGCCGGAAGACTGGAGGATAGCAAATGTTGTCCCCTTGTTCAAGAAGGGGAGTAGAGACAGCCCTGGTAATTATAGACCTGTGAGCCTTACTTTGGTTGTGGGTAAAATGTTGGAAAAGGTTATAAGAGACAGGATTTATAATCATCTTGAAAAGAATAAGTTCATTAGCGATAGTCAGCACGGTTTTGTGAAGGGTAGGTCGTGCCTCACAAACCTTATTGAGTTTTTCGAGAAGGTGACCAAACAGGTGGATGAGGGTAAAGCAGTGGATGTGGTGTATATGGATTTCAGTAAGGCATTTGATAAGGTTCCCCATGGTAGGCTATTGCAGAAAATACGGAAGTATGGGGTTGAAGGTGATTTAGAGCTTTGGATCAGAAATTGGCTAGCTGAAAGAAGACAGAGGGTGGTGGTTGATGGCAAATGTTCATCCTGGAGTTTAGTTACTAGTGGTGTACTGCAAGGATCTGTTTTGGGGCCACTGCTGTTTGTCATTTTTATAAATGACCTGTAAGAGGGTGTAGAAGGGTGGGTTAGTAAATTTGCGGATGACACGAAGATCGGTGGAGTTGTGGATAGTGCCGAAGGATGTTGTAGGGTACAGAGGGACATAGATAGGCTGCAGAGCTGGGCTGAGAGATGGCAAATGGAGTTTAATGCGGAAAAGTGTGAGGTGATTCACTTTGGAAGGAATAACAGGAATGCAGAGTACTGGGCTAATGGGAAGATTCTTGGTAGTGTAGATGAACAGAGAGATCTTGGTGTCCAGTTACATAAATCCCTGAAAGTTGCTACCCAAGTTAATAGGGCTGTTAAGAAGGCATATGGTGTGTTAGCTTTTATTAGTAGGGGGATCAAGTTTCGGAGCCACGAGGTCATGCTGCAGCTGTACAAAACTCTGGTGAGACCGCACCTGGAGTATTGCGTGCAGTTCTGGTCACCGCATTATAGGAAGGATGTGGAAGCTTTGGAAAGGGTGCAGAGGAGATTTACTAGGATGTTGCCTGGTGTGGAGGGAAGGTCTTACGAGGAAAGGCTGAGGGACTTGAGGTTGTTTTCGTTGGAGAGAAGGAGGAGGAGAGGTGACTTAATAGAGACATATAAGATAATCAGAGGGTTAGATAGGGTGGATAGTGAGAGTCTTTTTCCTCGGATGGTGATGGCAAACACGAGGGGACATAGCTTTAAGTTGAGGGGTGATAGATATAGGACAGATGTTAGAGGTAGTTTCTTTACTCAGAGAGTAGTGGGGGCGTGGAACGCCCTGCCTGCAACAGTAGTAGACTCGCCAACTTTAAGGGCATTTAAGTGGTCATTGGATAGACATATGGATGAAAATGGAATAGTGTAGTTCAGATGGTTTCACAGGTCGGCGCAACATCGAGGGCCGAAGGGCCTGTACTGCGCTGTAATGTTCTAATTCTAATTCTAAAGATACCTGGTTTGGTTCGCTTCATTCGGGGGTTACTAGATTGTTCAATTTGGTTGTTTTTATTCCAATTTGGAAAGCTTAAAGAAATATGATGTGACCTGTGGAACAACGGGACTGAATTGACAGTGCATTGCTCCCACTGCAATCAGAATCATCTATTTTGATTGGGGGCTTTGTCCTTAGTGGTCATAACACAACGCCAATCCTGCGATGCCATAATTATTTTGTGCCTCCTATCTGTCTTCCTTGCTATATTCCTGGTCCAGTGGCTATTTCCTCTTCATTTTCATCTTCTTGATCTGCTTTGGCTTCACCATCTCAATCACCCACCAACAAGGTGGAATCTCGTTACAGGGCAAACTTACAGAGTATGCATCAGATAATAACAGCTCTCTTGTTGTTGGGTTAGAATTAGTAGGCATTCTGGAGAAAGTCTTAGACTCCGGTAAAAGTTAACTAACAACTCTTTATTATTTACAGTTACTATATACACTCTCCGCAAGCCACCTAAGCTAGCATCCTCTGTGCTGCTATACCTTCTTCTTCTCCGGCCTATCTCATGTGACTGTTACATCATCACTCGTACAGTGGGAGGGATCTCTCTCATTGTCTTCGGTAGAAACCCTTTTCATCCTTATATGGATCTGTCCCCAAGTCTTTATCCAATATTTTTTTCCAAACATTTATACATTTATGACTTCTCTACTATTCTCTCTCCCCCCAAGTCTCTCACTTTACAGATTCAGTCTCATTGGAGCTTTGACAACTCTCCCCGATCTGGTTGTAATCTGTCTGGGATGATTATCGTCTTTGTCGGAATTTTGGGTTGCTGACTTGATTTTTTGTTTCTACGGGTTGTAGTATTCCGTTCAGTTTGTGTTTATTCATCTTCATCTGGATCTTGCAGATGGCTTATTGGCTGTTGCTTTTGTATGATATTCCTCTGATTCCTTTGTATGTTCCCTTCATTCATTCATATAACATACGATCACTGATAGTCCTCATTTGCTTTTATTCATTCGTGGGATTAGGATGTTGCTGACTAGGCCAGCATTTATTGCCCTTCCCTAATTGCTCTGGAACTGAGTGGTTTGTTAGGCCATTTCAGAAGGTATTTTTAAGAGCCAACCACATTGCTGTGGGTCTGGAGTCACATGTAGGCCCGACCAGGTAAGGACAGCAGATTTCCTTCCCTCAAGGACATTAGTGAACCACATGGGTTTTTACAACAATCGACAATGGTTTCATGGTCACCATTAGACTAGCTTTTTAAATTCCAGATTTATTAATTGAATTCAAATTTCGCCATCTGCCATGGTGGGATTCAAGCCCATGTCTCCTGGAGCATTAGCTTGGGTTTATGGATTACTAGTCCAATGACATTACCACTACGCCACTGCCTCCCCCTTTATGGATTACTATACCTTATCGTTCCAGGTCACGTAACCAAACCTTTTGACCATTGTTTAATTTGGGTAAGCTTCTCGCTCAAAATCTCTGATTGTAATTCCAGGTTTGTTTCCTTCTGTAGGAGTTTTCTCTTTCTCAAACATTCACGTAGTCTTGAGTCTTCGATCCAGGCATTAATTGTTGAGGCAATACTGGAAGCTATGTTCTTAACTTTCTTCCCATTAGTCATTCTGCTGGTGATAATCCACACAGCTGTGGTGTTGAATGATAAACTAGGAGTGAGGTAGGAAGATCTTCGCTTTTCTTGAGTAAAGATTTTATGGTTCTCACACCTTGTTCTGCCTCACCATTGGACTGTGGATACCTCGGTGAGCTCGTAACATCTGGGTGATGCAAACTGGGTAAAATATTCGTTCGTGAACTGTGATTCGTTGTCTGGTGACATTTCATCCGGAATCCCATGTGTCGCAAAGATGTCTGTAAGGATTCTGATAACTACCTCGGTGGTCGTAGAATGTGGTCATCAGACTTCTATCCACCTGGAAAAGTAGTCAATAATGATGATATATGATTTCCCACCAAACATGAATAAATCCACACCTAGCCTTTGCCAAGGTCTAGTTGGAAATTGGGTAGTTAAAGGTGGTTTGTGCTGTTCTGGCCTCTGCATTGTGCATGTCTGATAATTGTTGATCATGGTCTCGATATCCTTAAATATCCCAGGCCACCATACCAAAGATTGTGCCCTCGCTCTGCACTTGGTTCTACCCAAATGACCTTGGTGTAAACGATCTGTGCTCTTGAAAACACAGCTTTATCTGCAAGCAGCCCCCATGGGCATCATTATAACAATGGCAGATGTACAATCAAGGATGGCCCCATGCTTTAGTGATGCCTCCCTGCTGATTCTCCTCCAGGCTGCAAGGAAAAGGCAGGAGGTCCTTTTCCCCAGCGATGGCAAGAAGAGGTCCTCCTGCCTGACCAAGGAAGCCTGGAGGGAGATTGCAGAGGAGGCTGGTAGCTACGGGGTCACCCGTCGTACCTGGGTCCAGCACAGGAAGAGGGTTAATGATCTCCTATGCTCAACCAAGGTAAAATGCGCTGTTCCAGATACATTGTTATGGTCAGCTTGCCCACAAACACAATGCCGCATAGTTCCCAGAGCCATTCCACTGATAGCAAGGTCATAGCAGAATGATAACAGATGACTGACTGCATATGTGAGACCAGGCTCCTTAATTTCTAACTCATCCCAAGTGAGACCAATGACAGGTTGAGTCAGTATGAGAGCAGAGACATCCCCCAGGTGCTGATTCAGGGCCCATGTTCGTATTTCCATGATGCAGATACATTTAGAACTTGACAATAACTGCATCCTTGATCTTTCAGGAGAAGAGGGCCCACAACAGCAGGGAGGCAGCCTGGACCGGTGGTGGGTGGCCGACCCACAGCCTTTGTTTCAGGCCAAAGAGGAGCGTCTTGAGTTGGGAGGGAGCCAAGAAGCACGTGCCATATCCGACATCGAACTCGGGGTCCCGAGTGATTGAAGAGAGTGATTATTGAAAGACACAGACTGGATTGAAATTACATTTTATTGATAAATGCAATGCTGTCATCACTGGGACACATGGACCATAACACATAAATGTCCATTCTTTACATTGTATCTTGCAGGGCAATGTTCGCAAATGATTCGAGACAATGAGGAAACAACATCAACCTCTGAGGACAAGGAACACTTAGAGAATGCATACGTGACTCTCCTGCACCTTCCACCAGCACAGACACCCTCATCTTGGTGGGCATTAGAATCAGAGTCACCAGCTGGTGAGAGCACAACACATGTGCCCGAGCAGCTGGCTGAGTCTGAGACAGCCGAAGCCCAGATCCATAGAACAGTTACAGCACAGCAAGAGGCCATTCAGCCCATCATGACTGTGCCAGCTGTAAAAACTAGCCACCCATTCTAGTCCCAACTTCCAGCACTGGTTTGTAGCCTTGCAGGTTACAACACTTCAGGTGCAGGTCCAGGTAACTTTTAAATGAGTTGAGGGTTTCTGCTTCCATCACCAATGCGGGCAGTGAATTCCAGACACCCACCACCCTGTGGGTGAAAAGGTTTCTCGTCAAGTTCCCTCTAATCCTTCTACCAATCACCTTAAATCTGTGCCCCTGGTAATTGACCCATCCACGAGGGGAAACAGGTTCTTCCTGTTTACTCTATCTCGGTCCCTCATAATTTTGTACACCTCTATTAAATCACCCCTCAGCCTCCTCTGTTCTAAGGAAAACAACCCCAGCCTATCCAATCTTTCCTCATAGATGCAATTTTCAAGCCCTGGCAACATTCTTGTAAATCTCTGTACTCTCTCCAAGGCAATTATGCCCTGCCTGTAATGTGGTGACCAGAACTGTACGCAATACTCCAGCTGTGGCCTAACCAGCATTTTATACAGTTCCAGCATTACTTCCTGCTTTTGTATTATGTACCTTGTCCAATAAAGGAGAGCATTCCATATGCCTTCTTCACCGCAAGCAATCCGAGGTCTCTCACTTCTATCCCTCTCAATATCTTCCCATTTATTGTGTATTCCCTTGTTCTATTTGCCCTCCCCAAATGCATTACTTCTCCGGATTGAATTCCATTTGCCACTTTTCCGCCCACTCAACCAAACCATTGATATCATTCTGGAGTCTACAGCTATCCTCTTCACTATCAACTACACGGCCTATTTTTTTGTCATATGCAAATTTCGCAATCATGCCTCCCACTTCTAATTCCAAATCATTAATATATATCACAAACAGCAAGGGATCCAACACTGAGCCCTATGGATCACTACTGGAAACTGCCTTCCATTCGCAAAAACATCTGTCGACCATTACTCTTTGTTTCCTGTCACTGAGCCAATTCTAGATCCAATTCACCACATTCCCCTGTATCCCATGGGCTTTCACTTTTCTGACCAGTCTGCCATGTGAGACCTTGTCAAATGCCTTACTAAAATCCACGTAGACCACATCCACTGCACTACCCTCATCAATCCTCGTTATTTCCTCAAAAAATTCAATTAAGTTAGTCAGACATGACCTTCCCTTAACAAATCCATGCTGACTATCCCTGATTAATTTCTAAGTGACAGTTTATCCTATCCCTCAGAATCACCGAGGTCAAATTGACCGGCCTATAATTATTTGGTCTATGCCTCGCACCCTTTTCAAACAATGGTACAGTGTTTGCAGAGAGCCAGTGGACTGTAGGTGGCCAGGTTCATGCTGAGCCCCAGGCTGATGATGAGCCTCTGGTGTCGACAGCACAGGGTATGCTGGGGTTGCAGGGAGAGATAAGGCAACATCTGCCGGTGATGCTAGAGGCTATATGCAGGCTTAAGCGGATGGTGGGGAAGTCCATCCATGTCATGAGTGCTGCCATGAGTGTTACCATGTCCCAGGCATGTGAGGACATGACTTCATCATTGAGAGGTTGATGACCCTCATGGAAAGCCACATTCCGCAAATGCGCCTTGACCTCCAAACCCTCGACTTGATCATGACTTCAAATCAGCAGTGGCAGGGCAAGAGAAGGACCAGGAAACTGCGGAGTTTTCCAACTCCTAGGGCTGGATTTTGTTCTCCCCCAGGTGTCGGGCTCCATGGCGGGGTGGCGGTGGTTGGCGGAGCCTGAAGGTGGTTCTGGATGAGGCTCACCATGGACCTCAACGCTGGGAAGGCCCTGCCCGCTCCCCCCGGCGGCAGCGAGGCTCCATTGCGGCTCCCCCACCGCTGGGTGACAGGACCAGGATTTAAATATTCAAATGAATAAAATTAATAAATTTACATCAACTTACCTGTGATCTTGAGGGCCTGCCGTGATCTTCGGCATGGTAGCTAGCACTCCGTGCCTTTGGATCCCCATCTGGGGAAACAGAGTTAGGTTTGGCAGTGCTGGGATGGGACGGGGTTAAATATACATGATGGGTGTTGCGCACGGTGGGAAGGGTTGAACCTTAAACTTTGTGCAGTTTGGGGGGGGAAGGTCAGATGTAAAGGGTAAGTGTTTTGAAGGAGGGAAGGGCAAACAGTTATTGCAGTTGTTATTGGGGGGGTGCTGGTGGAAAGGGGTGTCAGGAATTTATTTATTTAATTTTCGGGGGTAGGACTTTAAAAATTTAAATTGGGCAGCAGGACTTGCCGCCCTTTAAAAATGCAGCTGACGCCATCGCGGGGCGGACAGCCCGCTCCCTCCACGAGATTGGATGCGACGGGGGGGGGGGCAGGCTACCCCGACTATTTAAATGAGCCGCCGCGCTTGAGATTGCAGCAGTTATTTGATGTGCGCCATGCACAGGTGGGCCGACATTTTTTGAGCTCGCTGCTGAGATCGACGACGGGCTCTCAAAATCCAGTCCCTAGTCCTTCTCTGGAGAGCAGGGAGGCTCCACCAAGCCTTGAGAGGGAGGAAGAGAGGATGCGCTCCACATCTGGGGTTCCCCTCAGTGATTGGAGTGTGGACAAGGGCTCCTCAGCCCCTCTCCCGGTGAGTCACCGCCAGGTCTTTGGAGTCTTCAAGTGAGCAAGGAGGTAAAGGGATACCTTGAAAGGGAGGAGGAGCGGCTGCCTAATGCATGTGGAGCTCCTCTCAGGATGCTCCTGGTGTGGACAGCGGCTCCTCAGCCCCTCCCTCAGTGACACCAGTGCCTCACCTCTGCACGCGACAACAGAGGAAGGAAGGCCCTTGTACCTGAGGCCGTCCATATGCTGGGGTCCTCCAGGCCTCACTAACAGAGCCAGACAACCACCAAAGTCATCCCAAGCCATGGGGCAGCAAGGTCGGCAGTCTGTCTCCACCTCCGCTGACAGAGCGGAGGAACACAGCTTTGAAGCAAGCATAAGAGATTTAAGAAGATCGCCCGCTGCATTTGGGTTCACTGGTTAATATTTTGTTAAAGCATGCTGCCCTGCACTATTTTTGTTCTCCAATAAACATGAAAAATGGCAAGGCAACAGTTATCCTTCCAATTCTTGTGGGCCGCTGGGACTTCAGGAGTACCCCAGGCTCCGTCACAGCGAGTGCTGAAGCTTTATTGGATTTCATGGATCTGTTAGTGAGGATCATCTGAAGTGTGCCTGTATTAACGTGTCCCCAACCTCACCTGCGCCTTACCTGTGGTCCCTGGGGTTCTGCAGATGCAGTGCCTGTTCATCCACATCATCACTGGAGGAGGCATCGTGCTCCACAATATCCTTGTTGTACAACGTCTCTCCCCTCTGTTGTGCCAGGTTGTGCAGAGCACAGCACACCGCCATGATGCTGGGTCATACTGAAGGGAACCACCGGACTGATTTTGGCACCTAAACTGCATCTTCAGAAGGCCTATGACCTGCTCGACAGTCGCTCGAGTTGCCCCGTGACAACTTTTGTATCTCTCCTTTGCATCAGTGCTCAAATTCCTCACAGGCGTCAATAGCCATGTCTTCAGTGGGTAGCCCTTATCGCCCAGTATCCATCCTTGAGGGCGCTCGGATGGGAGGTGGGGCAGAAAAGCTCTGGAACCTGGATTGTTTTACTTTATAGGCATCATGGCAGCTTCCTGGAATCTTGCAGAGACTTAAAGGATCCGTTTGCAGTGGTTGCAGACCAGTTGTACATTGAGTGAATGGAAGCCCTTCCTGTTGATGAAGGCTGCTTCCTGGCCTGTGGGAGCCTTGTTGGCCACATACGTGCAGTCAATCACACCCTGCACCTGGGGAAACCCAGCGATGGCCTCAAATCCTATAGCCCTCTCAGCTTGACTTTCCGAGTCAGTACGAAAGTGCATGTATTGGATGACCCTCTTGAAGATGGCACTGGTGACCATCTTGATGCAGCGATGAGCCACAGACTGGGAGATCCCACACGTATCTCCAGAAGATTCCTGGAATAATCCTGAGGTATAGAAATTCAGCGTCGCGGTGACCTTCAGCACATCTGGCATTGGGTGGCCCATAGAGTTCAGCTTGTCCTCCATCATGGCACACAGCTCTGCGACTGCGCCCCTGGAGAGGTGGAGCCTTCGGCGACACTGCTGCTCCAACATTTGAAAGGAATCTGAGACTCTGACGGTAGACCCTCTCTGTGGGGTAACCTCTTCTGCGTACGGGAGTCTGGTTGTGTGCCTCTCTGTGCCCTCGCCCTGCATCCCTACCCTGAGGCTGGCGCTTTTGTTGGCCCTGAGGTTGTTGCTGCCCCGCTGCCTGTGGCCGCAATTCTCTCCCTCTCTGCTGCTCTACTTCACTGGAGCAACTGAAGCCTGAGTGAATGAGGCCCATGTCAGGTAGGTGCACTGGGTTTCCAGGGCCTTTTACCATACCCCCCCCCACCCCCCCCCCACTCGCCACCACTCTTCCCCCACCTTTATCTGCACAAGTGCCAGTTTTGATATGGCACTCTACCGTTATGGCCTCCCCCACCCCCCCGCCAGTGCTGGCACCATTTGCCCCTCTCTGAACTGACACTGCCAATGCCCACACTGCTCCACCCTCCCTGCCAAGCCATGCTGGCTTTCACAGAGGCTTCAGGTACTGACCTCCCGCTAACTCACTATCTCGTTATACCCGTGCCCTCTTTGAAAAATCTGAAAAAGTCAGTAAAATTGCAGCTAATTGCCTGTTAAATAGGCTTAATTATCTTCCCACCACATTGGTGCATGAGGTCCTCCTGCCATGTTGGTCACCCGTCAGCAGACCTGGTTGTGAAATAAAGGTGTTGGGCTTCCATCGAGATATTCCAACCCCTCTCACCTCCCAGCCTGTCCTCCCCAAAGCACTGGGAAAATCCAGCCCTTTATGTTCATATAGGGCACGGCATTATGTAGCAGGATCTGAATGGCAGCATGGTGCAGTCAGTGACCTTCTGGAGTTTGAGACAGCCAGCAAGCTGTCAAATTGTGTCGCCCCATCACACTGCTGCAGTTGGTCAGTAGTGGGAGTATTGAAGTTGTTGGCTCTGTTGAATTAAATATGAGTCGTTACATTGATACACCTTTCAGTTGCCGGCAAACTGCCTGGCATTATAGATACCTCCAGTGCCAGCCTGGAAAGAGCTCAGCACATTAAAATCAAGTGTCACACCGATTATGATGACTACTGAGAGTGACAGACAGATGTTAGCTGTTGTACTGAAGGAGATGGCACAATTGGTTCACAGTCTTCCTACTTAACCTCAGCTCCCTTTGGATTATCTTCTCTGTCATTGTCAGGTAGTGGTTCTGATACAGGGGGCCCAGTGTGTTCTATGGTGGTGGGACCAATCAATTCACCTTGAGTACATCGTGATATGACAGATAGCCTCTTCCTGCTTGTGCTGGTCCTCCTCTGCTAAGTTCAGTAATATCGCGGCATAAACAAAAATCACCAGTGTACAAAACAAAAGTACACAGCAGCTAACCTTGAACTGAAGACTCCAGATCACAGATTGTAGCCTCTGCAGCAACAGTGGCTAAATAGAATAGCAATACATTGCCTGTGAGAAGTGTTAGCAATGAAGTATGATGCTGTGGGCTTTTAACAAACTAAGTGCAAGCAATAACAAGGTTTATGACTGCAACGGACATCATGCGTGCTAAAACACTCAGACTCAACTCTGACACATCATTTAGGAAACAGGCATTAAGAACAAGCTGATTGGTATTCACTCAATTATTCAGTAATGTTCCAATATCACAGATGTTAGTTATTAATGCTGACAATAGTTACCAGGGACTGCAATGTTTTAATTAATTTGAGGAAAGAGAGAAATTATGCAAAAGGTAATGCCAGAGAGCTAAATTAATAATGAGTGAAGACGTAAAACTGGAAAGGAGAATCACAACACGCTATAAGGAGGATGAAATGAGGCTCTCCTAATGGATTGTATCCCACACCTTCTATTCCTCAGAGTTAAGCTCATATTATTTGGTAGTTAGGGGAGGTCTACATTCCATCCCCTGTCTGCATTAAACCATCTGTTCTTAGATATGTGGCTGTAGGGTTGTGAGTATTGGCCTCTGCCTCTCTGAACTAGGAAGGGAGAAAGGGAATTGCAACAGAATTTCCTCTTTGATCTGCCACTCATTGAACTCTAC
Organism: Heterodontus francisci; assembly: GCF_036365525.1. Taxonomy (NCBI): domain Eukaryota; kingdom Metazoa; phylum Chordata; class Chondrichthyes; order Heterodontiformes; family Heterodontidae; genus Heterodontus; species Heterodontus francisci. Next base: position 20,443,477 of record NC_090380.1, on the reverse strand, counting down.
TGGAAACATGCATGTACATACATTGAGTGATAATAGGATTCAATTCACAGCCAATGAAATGCTGACACTCACTGCTCACACATGATAAGTGACTATCTATACGAGGTACCTGAACCTTGCCAGCTCCCATGCAGCCAGACCCCAATGAAGTCACTATACTTGTGAGAACACTGAAGGAAAAGCAAGCAAAACATCAGCCCAGATTTTGCTGTAGTAATGATGGTGAAACTGTTAGTGTTCACGTCATTAAGCCACTGCAACTGACAGCAACTTCAGGAGTCCGCACATACCCAGAATAATGCGGAAGTCCACAAGTTGCTGTCAGTGATTCTATGCCTCTTCAGAGTCTGCCGTTAAGGTCCTCCAAGAGCAATTAATTAGAAATAATTGAACCGATGACAGCTTCTACTCTTTGGCTCTTCCTCTCACTGTAAAACCCTTGAAAAAGTTACACCTTGTTGAAAGAGGTGTAACTGGGTTTTTAATGGCATACTAAGTTCAGAATTACTGCTGAACAGCCTCATTGACCCTGAAAGCGTAATTGTATATTTATTGAATGTCAAATTTTCTCCATTATAAAAATTTCCACAATTTTAAAATGTAAAATTTGTTTATGATATTTTAGCTTCTACCTTAATCTCATATATCCCAATTAACTATTTTGCTAGCTATAAAATGTAATATTAAAAGTGAAGGGATACAATGGTTTTTACTTCCTGGTTTGCTGTGTATGAGAATGCTTCAATGTGATTCGCTGCTTACTCTGCTTGATGACATCACTGCTGCTGGGTGCCTGGAGATCCCCTTAACTTGGCACCAGATTCAAACTGATGCCAGGAAATGGAAAATCCCTATCTCAGAGATTACTAGATCATTGCAAGCTTGACTGCTGGCCGCAAAATCAAAAGCAAGTTGGATCCCTTCAAGATATCATTGGATATTTGCAGATAAAGTAACAGCTCCGAGGAATAAAGATTAATGCTACATTACAATATCATTTCCCTACGTTACAACAGTGACTATACTTCAAAGGTACTTCAGCGACTTGGCAAAAAAATTGGCAAGTCATGCTGCAGCTGCACAGAACCTTAGGCCACACTTAGAATATTGCGTGCAATTCTGGTCACCACACTACTATAAGGACGTGGAGGCTTTGGAGAGGGTACAGAAGAGGTTTACCAGGATGTTGCCTGGTTTGGAGGGAACTGGCTATGAGGAGAGATTGGATAAACTCGAATTGTTTTCACTGGAACGGCGGAGGTGGAGGGGCGACATGATAGAGGTTTACAAAGTTATGAATGGAATGGACAGAGTGGATAGTCAGAAGCTTTTTCCTAGGGTGGAAGAGTCAGTTACTAGGGGACATAGGTTTAAGGTGAGAGGGGCAAAGTTTAGAGGGGATGTGCGAGGCAAGTTCTTTACACAAAGGGTGGTGAGTGCCTGGAACTTGCTGCCGGGGGAGGTGGTGGAAGCAGGTACGATAGCGACATTTAAGTGGCCATCTTGACAAATACATGAATAGGATGGGAATAGAGGGATACGGTCCCCGGAAGTGCAGAAGTTTTAGTTAGACAGGCATCAAGATCGGCGCAGGCTTGGAGGGCTGAATGGCCTGTTCCTGTGCTGTACTGTTCTCTGTTCTTTGACTGTAAAATGCTTTGTGACCATGAATGGCGCTGTATCAATCCAAGTTCATTTTATTTAACCCACATCACTCACTCCTGACCTGCAGCAAATAATGAAGATTAGAGTTTACAAAGATAAATTGAATATTAGGCTCCATAAGAAGATCCCAGAGTATTGGGATACTTTTGAGAGACTCTGCTGCTGATGTCGAGCGTGGTTTTGTGGTTAGAGCTACCACACTGTGAGTCCCTTTCTCTGATTGACAGTCAATTTGAGCAGGTCATGCTGGCATAATACAAAGAACTGGAAAGATGGCATTTTAGCAATAATTCCCCAAGGCTTTGGGCAGCTGGAGGAAGTTGGGTAGTTCATGTTATTTTCCGATGATTGATTTGGGGTCCAAAAAATGAGGCTGTACTATTGATGTGTGCAAACACACAAATATTTCAATGCCTGTTCAAAAGACCCATAGTGAATCAACCGTGGATAAAGCTTCAACCATAGCATTCTGTTCATCCAAGAAAAAAACAGGTACATGCAAAAGCCTGGGACATCATCTGCAAGTAGACTTCTTAATGCCAGATTATGATTTTTGATGCAGGCAATTTGCTTCTTTTCCCCTTTTTATTTGTATTTTGAATTACAGTTGGTTTTCTTGATATTCCTCCATTTATTTATTTTTTCCTTTCGATACTTTACTTTGTAATTCTTGGCTGCTGCTGCCATTCAAATCACATTATAAATGAGGTGAGGATGGATATTTGTGCAGAAGTTCCCAACATGCTATTGTCACAAGAGGTTTTATTTGTGTACTAAAATCTTGTAATTCTATGTGTTTCAAAAAAAATGAAAGAAGGATTTTGCCCATTGAAAGACACTTGCAAAAATCATGGGAATTCCAGCAATGTTTTGAAAGGAAGTTCAGAACAAAGAGTTGAACTTTATGGGTGTTTTGAAAGGAGGTTAATCTTGTAAAAGGACAGGAAGGTCAGCAGTTTCAAGGAAATCACAGGGGTTTGACCTTTTTTTTAGAGCAGCTTTTGAACCAGGGGAGACACTGGGCTGGATTTTAAAGCCCCTCTGCCGTCGGGAACGGTGGCAGGGGGCGATGAAGATCGTTATGTCAGAGGCCCACTACTGACCCCGATGGCGGCAGGCCCCATACCTATCTCAGCGGCGGTGGTGAGGCCTCGTTGCGGCCACCATTCAGCTCAGCGACGGGACCCGCATTGAAATATGTAAATGCCTACTCAACACTCATCCTGCAGTGATTCTGCCACCACGTTGCCATCTTCATTCTTGCTGCCGACAATGTCGTGCCTTCAAATCCCCATTCGGGGAAATGTGGCGCGACACCTGTGGGGAGAGGGGAGGAGGGTTTTTTCTCTGTGCGGGAGAGGGGGGAGCAGGGTGACAACAATGCAGATTGGTCAGAGAGGGGTGATGGGAAGGGGTAAAGGGCAAAGGTGCTGAAATTTGGGGGGTGGGGGTAAGGTCAAATTCTAAATATATGAATTCTGGGGGGGATAAGGGCAGGAATGTTTTGAAATGCCCGTGGGGTGGGGGGGGGGGGGGAAATGCATGGAAAGGTAATATAATTGTGTTTTGTGAAACTTTCATTTACCTGGCCCTTTAAGTTTGAAACATTCATTGAGGATTGTAAGCCCTTTAAAAATGGCACAGGTGTCTATGCACTAGTGCCAGATGCCATTGCCGGTGATGGATCACCCGCCCCCTCCATGTCATCGTGGGGGGGAGGGCACCGCGGCCATGCAAATGAGCTGCCTTGTTAGAAATCATGGCGGCTCCATAACGCGGTGCCCTTAGGCGCAGGCCACATTTTTTTTACGTCCGCCGCTTACTTCAGCTGCGGACCCTTAAAATGCGTCTGGACATGTGACCATGTTCAGGCAGGTTCCTTTTTCACTTTGGACCCTTTAAAAGCCTGTGAATTGGACTACGAGCAGGCATTTGAAATCTTTGCTTGACCTGCCTGTAGCAAGAGAGAAAAAACCTAGAAAAGTTCTCTCGCTCTCTGTAAAGAAGACTGACATCTCTTGAAAAGGAATCCTGCATTCCTGCTGCCTCCTGTTCCCTAAGAAATCCTGAAATCTGAAGAGTTCTTCTACTGCTGGACTGCTGCTTCAAAACCCAAGCAGACCTATTGCTACACCCCTGGTGGAAGACCTATGTGACGCCTGCTGCAGTTAAATTGCCATGAACACCTACCCATCACAGACTGTTCAACAATCTCGCCTGGAGAGACTTCAAGTGGCATCCAACTATTTGACTCTGGGACACCTCACAGTATTGAAAACATCTGTCCAGAGCGTGAACCTCAGTTATTTGTTATTATTCCTTCTATTCCTAAGAAACAGTTATAATCCAAAACACCCTTTTGAAACCAGTTAATCATTTCTTTTTGAATGTCTGTATGTGTACATGAGGGTTAAGGGAATAAGGTTTTATTTCATGTATAGATATATCTCATTAGTAGTTAAGACCTATTATTTCTTTTCTAATAAATAGTTAATGTTGTTGTTGTTTAAACAAACCTGGTTTGGTGTGTTTTATTCTGGGGAAAAATATAATGTTTAATTTGGTTATTCTTCGGTAGGTGGGAAACTTTTTTTTGATACGCTATGACCTGTGGAGTAGTGGGACTGAATTGATAGTACATTACTCTGGCCTTGGTTGTAACATTATATAATGAGGAATTCATGAGTGACCAAGGAATGATGGTATGTCGATACCTGATACATTTAATACACAGTCATTGCTGCCCTGGACCTTATATTGATAGACCCTTCAGTCATGAGTTTCTTTGTGTTATCTTAAGCAACACAATGAGGTATGTGGATTCCAGTTCTTTGAGGATCTCTAGAAGGTTTATTAACAGCTAAACTAGTACATACAAGGCAGAACCTTTGTCCAGGGTGTTGTTGTGCAGAGTGACTATGGCTTCTAGTCACATGACTACATCCCGGTACTTAGCTCATTAGCATACTGAGTTCTTAAAGGGACATCACTCTTAAAGTGATCATACAATATCCCCTTTCATTCCAAAGATAAGTCTTGTACACTACAAGTAAAAACACATAAAATTGGATAATATCAAAATTAGTTATACACGGATAGATATGATAACATTGAACTGATGAAAGATCATAGATCTGAAACGTTAACTCTGCTTCTCTCTCCACGGATGCTGCCTGATCTGCTGAGTATTTCCAGCACTGTTTTTATTTCAGATTTCCAGCATCTGCAGTATTTTACTTTTATCCATGTTTAACATCCAACTTGGAAAAGAATTTGGCTCCTGTGAACTTAGGATTTAATTCGTCTAGTTTTGGAATCTTGTTGGGGTATCTCTTTAGGGAGAGGTTTAGATGCCTCGGATCTAGACATACCCTGATTTCTCCATCCTATTTCAGTACGCATGTAGTTGAGCTGCACCAGTCTGTGTGATAATGCATACGACGGATGATGCCATTGCATTCCATGTCATCCAACTCGCACTTAAGCTTTTCTTGTATGTGCATATGCACTTTCTTGGAGGGTCAATTGATGGAATTGCATCCTCTCTGAGGTGCAGTATGGCATTGTCTTTGAAGTTTCCTATGGTGTCGAACCTGTCGAGGTACATTTGTTGTAAATCTTGGATTGACTCAATGCGGGTAACTTGGTCTCTTCGGCTGCAATGGATACCTTGGTGATCTCGTGGATAGTTATGATGTTAAAGTCCTTACACGCTGGTAGTCCTGCCACTGCTGGTCTGCTTGTGTCTACCAGATAAAATATTTGTGGTTTCCCTGCTGACTTGCCATAGCTGCATTGCATTGTTAGTGTGCCACTGCAAGGGATAGGAGACCCATTGTATGCAATTGACTTTGCAGTTGTTGGTTGTATCATTCATTTCCAGCGACCCCAGTACATATCCTTCAGGATTCAGATTGGTAGGATATTTGCACTAGTCATAGAGTCATACAGAACAGAAACAGGCCCTTCGGCCCATCGTGTTTGTGCCGGCCTTCAAACACCTACCTATTCTAATCCCATTTTCCAACACTTGGCCGGTAGCCTTGTATTCTATGGCGTTTCAAGTGCTCATCTAAATACTTCTTAAATGTTGTGATGGTTCCTGCCTCTACCACCTCTTCAGGCAGTGCGTTCCAGATTCCAACCACCCTCTGGGTGAAAAATATTTTCCTCAAATCCCCTCTAAAGCTCCTGCCCCTTACCTGAAATCTATTCCTCCTGGTTATTGACCCCTCCGCTGAGGGGAAAAGTTTCTGCCTATCTAATCTATCAATGCCCCTCATAAATTTTGTATACCTCACCACCACTAGTTCCCATGTCAGTCTTAGTCCTGACTGTGTGTTTGCCAACTTTCTTTGGGCACATGATATTAATAGTAGTGAAAGCTTCCAATTGTTTGACTTCATCAACACAATGTGTCAGGTTCATAATGTAATATGCTTGCTCATCTTCTGGCTGAGAATCGCACCACTCTGAGTCTTGTCTCAGATGTTTCACTGTGGACTTTGTGTATCGGTTTGTGTTTATGCAGATCTCTGGCACTTTCCTTGCTGCTGCTGCCATGTGGCTGCACCTGACTTCTGTTTGTTTGTGACCTATTGCGACTTCTGGCTACATCTTTGGAGCCACATTTTTTGCATGGATGGGCCCAGTGTCCTTTTGCACCAGACGCCTTGCACAGATCTTTCAATGCAGGACAACTTAGCGATGAGTGGGAAAAAACACACTTACCATACAGATTGCTTGCTTTTTGCGACTTGGTTATCATGCCGATACTGTTGGTTTCACCTAGTGCTTGGAGATGCTGTTGTCCAGCCACAATGGCTTTATATTTCCTGCCATCTTTGAGAAGCACACCAATGATGTGACCTTTCTTTTACCCAAGAGGTCTTTTTGAAATGTTTCAATAGGTGTTGAGACAATCACCAGCTCCATTATTCGCTCCAACAGCTCAGTTTCTGAAAAATCGCATTCGTTGCCCTTACTATGGTATCTACTAATGAATTGATCTATTGATTCCTGTGGCTGTTGCCTGTAGGACATCAATTCCAGGTGATGAATTCTAAAATTCACACTTACCAGAAGCTGATCTTCTAGCATGTTCCATATCATTGCGGGATCTTTCTTGTCCTCTTCAGATAAACTGGAGGTATTGATTCTGTATGACTCCTAATTTCAACTGCTATCAGTATTTTAACAGCCTGCTTCCCTGGTTCTGCAACTGCTTGGTCAATGAAGCATAACTGCATTCTTTTTTTTTAAGTTTCAATTTGAACAGGATATCAATGGCTTTCCAATTCATGCTGGGAAATTTGATATCCACCCTTCTGTTCTTTTGCTTTATGCTCTATATTTAGCTTTGCTCAGTGCTGTGTGTCCCTTCAGCACTGTGATGTTATGACTTTTCTTTTGTGGCTTAAAACTTGTTTTCAAACTTTTTCTATTAACTCTGCACTTTTCCCTCTTTAAGAAATTATTTTTTCAGGCTAGCTGTTTTGTTGGAGTGTAACAGGTGCTTGATAGTGTTCTCTGTTTTTTCTCTTTCAGTACTTTGCTTGTCTGTGTACACAGCTATTTGATAGGCAGTTCAAGGGTTTTCCCCTTTGCTTTTTTCCCTAGGGTTTATTTATCTTCTTCACACTTGACTGGCTTAATGATTTTTTTCAGCTTGACTGCTTTAATGGAGACTCTGCTGTGTTCAGGGGTTTCCAGGCTTTTTTTAATCACTATCAGACTTTTTTTTCAGTTTGCGCTTTCCAGGATTTTCCCCTTTTTCTTTCACTCACTTACATGGAGGCTTTAGAAATGAATTTTTTTTCAGTCTTCAAAGGCATTTTTTAAACCGGGATTTCTCGATCATCAGCATAATGATGCACTCGATCATTTGCTTTTCAGCCACACTTCCGTTCTCAGCCTTCTAAGGTATGTAGCTTTCTTTCACTCTTTTCAGGTACTTGTTTTAAAGTTTCTTCACTTGTTTGCTGTTTTACCCGTGGTCTTCAAGCTTATATCTTATCTTTTCACCACCGCTGCCACCATAGCATGAGTTTCTTTGTGTTATCTTAAACAACACAATGAGGTATGTGGATTTCAGTTCCTTGAACATATCTAGAAGGTTTACTAACAACTAAACTAGTACATACAATACAGAGCAAACTATATACAGAACCTTTGTCCAGGGTGTTGCTCTACAGAGTGACTATGGCATCTAGCCATATGACTACATCAATTACTCAGCTCATTAGCATACTGAGTTCTTAAAGGGCCATCACTCTTAAAGTGATCATACAACACCTTCCATCTGTACATATCTTTGGAAATCTGTTCTCATTGCCTCCACTTCATCAGACAGGATACCACAGAGTTGTTCCAGCTGCTAAACAATAGTATAGAGTCAACATCTGGATCAGGGCAGCTATTGCTGCAGAAGCGAAGATTGCCATAACACAGAGCCTTCACAGTACCGGATCTTTGCAAGTCACTGTAGGGGACATTGAGCACATCAGGCCATCTTTAATGCCCATTTGTATCCAGCAAGTCAAGTACTATATTTTCAAGGGGCAACAATTTGATCACATTTCTTTTGGAAAGGAAACATTAGCTGGTCAAGGACCACAGCACAATGCCCTTGCCTCAGCTTATTGCTCCTGAAACCCTCATTCATGCCTTTGTTACCTCTGGACATGACTATTTCAACACACTCTTGGCTGGTCCCCCACATTCTACCCTCCCTAACCTCTGATCATCCAAAAGCCTGTTGTCCTTGTCTTAACTTGCACCATGTACTGTTCCCCTATCACTCCTGTGTTCACTGACCTACATTGGCTCCTGGTTAAGCAATGCCTCGATTTTAAAATTCTGATCCTTGTTTTCAAATCCCTCCATGGCCTCACCCCCTCCCCACCCCCTTCTCTGTAATCTCCTCCAGCCCTACAACCCTCCGTGATATCTGCACTCATCTAATTAGGGCCTCTTGAGCATCCCTGATTTTAATTCCTCAATGGTGGCCGTGCTTTTAGCTGTCTCGGCCCTAAGCTCTGGAATTCCCTCCCTACACCTCGCTGATGCTCTACCTCACTATCCTCCTTTCATATACTTGTTAAAACCGACCTCTTTGACCAAGCTTTTGGTCACCTGTCCAAACATCACCTCAGTGGCTCAGTGTCAAATTTTGCTTTATAATACTCCTGTTATGTTTTATTACATTAGAGGTGCTATATAAATACAAGTTGTTGTTATGGCAGGGTTTCCTCTCATGCAAACCATCCCACATGGTATCCATGTAAGCATCAAAGCTCTGTACATCAACACCACGTGCTTCATAAACAGGAAGGTTTGCATTCATTCATTCGTCAGGTGCAGCCTATTCACAAAATATACATGTCAGTGGCCATTATGCCTAAACTGTACAGTTTTCCATGGAGCCTGCTTTATTCGGAGAGGAAACGCTGGAGGATGGCTAAACTCTGCATTCATTGCAGCTGTTCCTCTTGGGAACCTTCCAACAGCAGAGGAGCACCTCAGCTAGGGCAGTTTGCTATTCCTTTGTTACCTTCAAGAAAAGTTTGATGTGCAGCTTTGACACAAAAAAAGCGCTGCACTAAATTACAATGGTTGTTCACTGTGTTTTAAGTGGTACTTCCTGGAGACTGTAACAGTTCCCAACTTAGCATTGTGTCATGGTTGTTCAGTCCTGCAAGCAATGTGATCAACATGAAGAGGCACAGTTTCCTTTGCCATCCTCCAGATACCAGTAAATGCTTCCTCATTTGCAGCCAACTAACCTGGTTAACTGCATTGATTTATTCAGCAATCTCCTTCCACATAGCTTGCACCTGTGTTTTTATTGGACAGTGCCCTAACCCCAAATAGGGCCATCCTCCTCTGGTTCATCTTCTGCAGCAGGATTTCCTACCCTTCAGAATCAAAGGTAGCACTGTGTTACACATGTTGTTGCTGATCCATTGTGAATAACGTGTCACCTTTTCTGTCACCACCACAACTAGCACTTTAATGGAAAGCTGTGGCTCTTAAATAGGTGCTGCCTGGTGACCGAGCTTTCCATGTGCTAGTACCTCATCCAGCTTAGATAGAGCACGATTTGAGTTTCAAATTTCAGTGTGGTTCCATGCTGGCAACAGGGGAATTGAAGAGGAGGCTAAGCAATGCTAATACACCATTGGAAACAATCTAAAAAGGAATAATTTAAATGTCATCATCGTAAAAGGAAGTGACAGTGCAGATTTAGAGAGTTAATTTGTGCTTTACCAGGTAAAGAGAAGTAGAGAACAGGGTAATATAATTAAGTTACAGGAGGTTATGGATTGTAAGTGTAAATTATAATAGCAAAAATGCCTATAGCCTTTGGGTCAACCATTCATCTCTCACTAGTGTCATAGCTCATGATTTGGTTGATTAGATTGAATGAGATAATAAAGGAGACTATCCCTCTTTGCTTTACTTTAATAATGCTGGTGGGCTCTCTTTCAAATCTTGAGCCATGACTTCCTAAGGCTGAGTCTTTGGATACTGTAATTTTTGTGCAGAAGTATTTCACAAGAATGGAAGGAGTCCAGGATCACTTTATCATCAGCTTTTCCGGTGACATTTCAGTTTAGTCTGCCCAGCAGTAACCACTGCCTATATTTGATCATCTATCTCTGATCTAAAATTCCAACAGCAATTCTGAAATTAGTCTGCACCCAAAAACACAGACCACTGAGACCATCACATATTCTCTTCGACAAAAACTATGACCTCATCTCGTTCAGATTGCAGCGTGACAAGAGATAAGATTTGCATTTATATAGAGCAGATTACCATGTTCTACAGGGTGTCTAAAAGTGTTTTACAAACAATCATTACCCTTGAAGTGTAGTCACTTCTTCTTCTTTTGGGCCTCCTTATCTCGAGAGACAATGGATACGCGCCTGGAGGTGGTCAGTGGTTTGTGAAGCAGCGCCTGGAGTGGCTATATTGCACACAACGAGGTCACAAAAAAGGCAAGTTGATGTCCTTTGACGTATTCTGAGAGAAGAATGTTGGACAGAACTCCTGGTTCATTTTCAAATTGTACCATGGGATCTTTTACAACCAGTTGAGCAAGCAAATGGGGCCTCTATTTACATTGAATTTACAGCACAGAGACAGGCCATTCAGCCCAACTGGTCTATGCCAGTATTTATGTTCCACGTGAGACTCCTCCCACCCTACTTCATCTCACCCTACCAGCATATCCTTCTATCCCATTCTCCCTCATCCGTTTAGCTAATGTCCCCTTAAATGCATCTATGCTATAGTCGCCTCAGCTATTCCATGTGGTAGCAAGTTCCACATTCTTAGCACTACCTGGATAAAGAAGATTCTCCTGAATTCCCTATTGGATGTATTAATGACTATCATATATTTATGGCCTGTAGTTTTAAACTCTCCCACTAATGGAAAGATCATCTGCATCTAACCTCGTCATAATTTTAAAGACCTCTATCAGGCCACCTCTCAGTCTTCTCTTTTCTAGAGAAAAGGTCTTTACCATGTTCAATCTTTCCTTTAGGGTTTTACTATCTCAGTTCTGTTAACATCCTTGCAAACCTTTTTTCCAGTTTTTTCCAGTGCTTCTGTATCCTTTATGTAATATGGAGAACAGAACTGTCCACAGTACTCAACGTGGTCTAACCAAGGTTCTGCATAAATTTAACATAAATTCCCTGCTTTTGAATTCTAGTGCCTAGAAATGAGTCCAAGTGTTTTACTAAACTATTTTAGTGACTCAGGTTATTCCTCTGATTCATTGACTTAGCTCCCTGTGACCATTGGGATTGAGGAATTGCCTCTCTCATCTCAACATGGCAGTTTTGACAATGTAGCTCTCCCTTAGGAATGAAGTGTCAGTTTAGACTATCTGCTTAGGTGGACATTGAACCTTTGACTCAGAGGTGAAAGTTCTACCAGCAAAGGCAACCTTCCTGCTCTGATGTCTACTTAGATTAAACATTGAATACCTTCTCCGCTTACATAGAAGTACTCTACTAAGTATCATTTGTTTTGCACCCTTTCATGTTCACCTTGACAGGAATACAAAACACAAGGTTTGTCTGTGTGACAATAATCTCAAGGAAAAAACTTATCTTAGATTGGCATCCCATCTCCCATTCAGTTGTCTAATTTGATGTCAGACCAAGCAGTTCATCTCCAATGCTTCATTACACCAAGTACCATCCAGGCAGCTACACACTTGATATATCTAATATAGAAATTTTGTATGTGGTGTGTGTATTGCATGGAAAACTCATTCTAAATGCCTACAGTAACTGTTATACCCACAGATGTGACTGTGATACGTGTTTTTAATGTTAATGATGCCACATCTGTGACACACAATAGTTGCTATTTTATAGAGAGATTATATCACCCTGAGATTGCACAATTCTTAAATTGGGTTCTCACAATTCTCTCAAAATACTTTCTCAATTTTGTTTTATCAGGCATTTTTTAATGCCCAAAATATAGGATCAAAAAAAAGAATAAAACAAACCAAAAGGTTGAAATGTCTTCATGTAATGTGTTTTGTGTCATTTAATGTCTTTACTAAAAGTTTGACTTGAAGGCCTCAGCCTGACCTGAAAGCCTGGACTAGATATTTATGCATAGAGCTGTGATACTGTGAACTGAATGTGGATTGTCCAGTCTGGATCTGGTCAGTACTTTTTCATTTTTTGTCTGCTCAAAAAGTTTTTGAAAAAATCCGAAAGGACAAATTTCAATAGCTTTACTGTGATAAAATTCAAAATATGTTTTTGACATAATGAGTAATTATACTCCTGTTGTAGCTTTTATTTTGTGTTCTATAAATGTATGAAAGTAAAAGAGAGAAATAGAGAGAGAGATCAGGAAGAAATAGATGGTGGTTGGGGGAGACTGGGGTCAGAGAAAGGAGGGAGTGAGATAGAGGGATGAGAAAGGAAGGTAGCAATGGAGAGAGGCCGGCATCACAGAAAGAAAGGAGTGAGTGAAAGAATCATAGCAGAGATAGAGGAGGAGAGGATACAGAGACAGAGGAGGAGAGGATACGGAGGCAGAGAAGAAGAGGTTATGTATATTATATTATTTTATATATTATATTATTTTATTTACTATTTTATATCATATGTGTGAGGTGATGCATTTTGGTAGAAGGAATAGGGAGAGGCAATATATACTTAATGGCACAGTTCTAAAATGTGTACAGGAACAGAGGGACATGGGGGTGCATGTGCATCGATCTTTGAAGGTGGCAGGACATATTGAGAGCACGGTTAGTAAAGCATATGGGATCTTGGGTTTTATAAACAGAGGCATAGAATACAAAAGCAGGGAAGTTATAAAGTTCTGGTTAAGCCTCAACTAGAGTATTGTGTCTAATTCTGAGCACACACGTTAGGAAGGATGTGAGGATCCTTGAGAGGGTGCAAAGGAGATTTATCAGAATGGTTGCAGAGATGGGGAATTTTAGTTCCAAGGTTAGGTTGGAAAAACTGGGGTTGTTCTCCTTAGAACAAAGGAGATTGAGCGGCGATTTAATAGAAATATACAAGATTATGACAGGCTTAGATAAGTTAGTCAAGAAAAAAACTGTTCCATTAACTAATGGTACAGGTCTAGGGGACACAGATTGAAGGTTTTGGAAAAGAGATGCAGAGGGAATATGAGGAAGCACTTTTTACACAGTGGGTGATAATGACCTGGAACTCGCTGCCCACAAGGTTGGTGGAAGCAGGGATGATCAATGACTTCAAGAGGAAATTGGATGGCCACCTGAGAGAAATAGACTTACAGTGCTATGGGAATCGAGTTGGGGAGTGGGACTGACTGCATCGCTCCGTGGAGAGCCAGCATGGACTTGGTGGTCAAATGGCCTTCTTCTGTGCTGCAAATGACTCTATGACTCTAGGATACAGAGTCAGAGGAGGAGAAGATAGAGAGCCAGAGGAAGGGGGATAGAGAGCCAGAGAAGCGGATAAAGATCCAGAGGAGGGAAGGATACAGTAGCAGAGGAGAGTATACAGAGCCAGAGGAGGAGAGGGTAGAGAGCCAGAGGAGGAAAGCAAATAGAGCCAGAGGACAGGAGGTTACAGAGTCGGAGGAGGAGAGGGTAGAGAGCCAGAGGAGGGGAGGACACAGCAGTTGAATTCTTTTCCAAACTGGATGCCAAAAACAGGTATTGGTCAGTTCATTTGGTGAAGACATCTCAGGAACTAACTAGGTTTTGCACTCCATTTGGAAGATACTGTTTCCAAAGGCTACCGTCTGGCTGTCGATTAGCCAGGACCACTTGCTGCAGCATATGGACCACATCACATGCGAGGTCCCAGGATGTATCTTTTTAGCAGATGGCAATGCTGTTGTTGGTAGAACGAAGCAGAAACACAAGCCATAGTCTACATCTCCTCATGGAAGTAGCAGTCTTATCGCCATATATCTCGAATTTCACTCACAAATGTTTGTTTCTTCGAGATCTCCTGAAGAAGGAAGTTCCAATTGTGTGGCACAAAAATCATCTGCATATTTTGATGACCTCAAGAAATCACTGACCGAGGGACTGTCAACATTTCAATTCAATGACCTATCAGATGAGACCACGTTAGACCACCAGGGTCAGATGAATACCTGAATCTGAGTAGATGATCCATGTTTAGTAGAGGCGGTGGCGTAGGGTAACGTTACTAGACTATAACCCAGAACCCCAGGTGAATGCTCTTTGGACATGGGTTTGAATCCTACCACGTCAGATGGTGAAATTTAAATTCAATGAATGAGTCTGGAATGAAAATCTAGTCTAATGGTGACCTTGAAACCATTGTCGATTGTTATAAAAACCCACCCGGTTCACTAGTGTCCTTTAGGAAAGAAATACTGCCGTCTGTACCTGGTCTGGTCTACATGTGACTCCAGACCCACAGCAATGTGGCTGACTCTTAAATACCCTCTGAAATGGCCGAGTAAGCCATTCAATTATATCAAGCTGCTCCAAAGTCTCAGAAAAGGAATGAAACCGGACAGACCACCCGGCATCGACCTCGGCACTGGAAACGACAATGGCAAGCCCAGCCCTGTCAACCCTGCAAAGTCCTCCTTACTAACATCTGGGGGCTTGTGCCAAAGTTGGGAGAGCTGTCCCACAGACTAGTCAAGCAACAGCCTGACATAGTCATACTCACGGAATCATACCTTACAATGTCCCAGACACTGCCATCACCATCCCCGGGTTGTCCTGTCCCACCGGCAGGACAGACCCAGCAGAGGTGGTGGCACACTGGTGTACAGTCGGGATGGAGTTGTCCTGGGAGTCCTCCACATCGACTCTGGACCCCATGAGGTCTCATGGCATCAGGTCAAACATGGGCAAGGAAACCTCCTGCTGATTACCACCTACCACCCACACCCCCCCACCCCAGCTGATGAATCAGTACTCCTCCATGTTGAACACCAATTGGAAGAAGCACTGAGGGTAGCAGGAGAACAGAATGTATTCTGGGTAGGGGCTTCAATGCCCATCACCAAGAGTGACTGGGTGACACCACAACTGACCGAGCTGGCTAAGTCCTAGAGGGCATTGCTGCTAGACTGGGTCTGCGGCAGGCAGTGAGGGAACCAACATAAGGAAAAACATACTTGACCTCGTCCTCATCAATCTACCTGTCAATGACAGTATTGATACGCGTGATCACCGCACTGTCCTTGTGGATATAAAGTCTTGTCTTCACACTAAGGATACCGTCCATCATGTTGTGCGGCACTATCACCGTGCTAAAGGGGATAGATTTTGAACAGATCTAGCAACTCAAAACTGGGCATCCATGAGGCACAGTGGGCCATCAGAAGCAGCAGAATTGTATTCAACCACAATCTGTAACCTCATGGCCCGGCATATCCCCCACTCTATCATTACCATCAAGCCAGGGATCAACACTGGTGCAATGAAGAGTGCAGGAGGGTATGCCAGGAGCAGCACCAGGCATACCTAAAAATGAGGCGTCAGCCTGGTGAAGCTAGAACACAGGACTACTTACATGCAAACAGCAGAAGCAGCATGCAATAGACAAAACTAAGCGATCCCACAACCAACGGATCAGATCTAAGCTCTACAGTCCTGCTGCACCCAGTCACGAATGGTGGTAGGTGGTAGACAATTAAACAACTGACAGGAGGAGGAGGCTCCACAAATATCCCCATCCTCAATGATGGGGCAGCCCAGCACATCAGTGCAAAAGACAAGGCTGAAGCATTTGCATCCATCTTCAAAGAGGGTGCAGTTTTAGACTTTAGTTTTAGGAAATGAAGATGGGCAGGTGGAAGGAGTGGCAGAGGGAAAGCATTTTGACGGTAGTGATCATAATTCCGTCAGTTTTAACATAATTATGGAAAAGGACAGAGATAGAACAGGAGTGAGAGTTTTCAATTGGGGCAAGGCCAATTTTACTAAACTGAGGAGTGATTTAGCGACAGTAGACTGGAAACAGCTACTTGAAGGTAAATCAATGTCAGAGCAGTGGGAGGCATTCAAAGGGGAGATTCAAGGGGTTCAGGGTAAACATGTTCCCACAAAAGAAAAAGAGTGGGACGGCCAAATCTAGAGCTCCATGGATCTCAATGCACTTACAGGGTAACATAAGGCAAAAAAGGAAAGCTTATGTCTGACACACTGAACTCTATATTACAGAAAGCCGAGAGGAGTATAGAAAGTGGAGGGGTGAAATCAAAAAGGAAATTCAGAAAGCAAAGGGAGGGCATGAAAGAATATTGGCAAGCAAAATAAAGATGAACCCAAAGATGTTTTATCAACATAGAAAAAAATAGGAGTAGGAGTAGGCCATTCGAGCCTGCTCCGCCATTCATTATGAACATGGCTGATCGTCCAACTCAGTAGCCTATTCCAGCTTTCGCCCCATATCCTTTGATTCCGTTCACCCCAAGAGCTATATCTAACTCCTTCTTGAAAACATACAATGTTTTGGCCTCAACCGCTTTCGGTGGTAGCGAATTCCACAGGCTCACCACTCTCTGGGTGAAGAAATTTCTCCTCATCTCAGTCCTGAAAGGTTTACCCCATTTCCTTAGACTATGACCCCTGGTTCTGGACTCCACAACCAGCAGGAACATCCTTCCTGCATCTACCCTGTCAAGTCCTGTTAGAATTTTATAAGTTACATTAAGAGTAAGAGGATAACTAAGGAGAGAGTAGGGCCCATAAAAGACCAAAATGGTAACCTGTGTGTCGGGGCAGAAGATGTTGGTATGGTTCTTAGAGTCATAGAGTAAGAAATAATAATAATACTTTGCAGCTATCTTCACAAAAGAGGAGGATAGTGCAGATATTATTGTTAATCAGGAGGAGTGTGAAGTATCGGATGTGATAAACATAGGGAGAGAGGAAGTATTAACAGATTTGCATCCTTGAAAGTTGATAAGTCACCAGGGCCAGATGAAATGTACCTTAGGCTGCTAAAAGAAGCAAGAGAGGAAATAATAGAAGTTCTGACCATCATTTTCCAGTCCTCACTGGATACAGGTGTGGTGCCGGAGGATTGGAGGACTGCTAACATTTTACCTCTGTTAAAAAAGAGAGTGAGGGATAGAACGAAACAGGCGAGTCAATCTAACCTCAGTAGTGGGCACATTATTAGAATCTATTCTGAGAGACAGGATAAACTGTCACTTAGAAAGGCACAGGTTAATCAAGGATAGTCAGCATGGATTTGTTAAGGGATTTTTCTTGTTTGACCAACTTGATTGAATTTTTTGAAGAAGTAACAAGGAAGATAGGAACAGGAGTAGGCCATTCGGCCCCTCGAGCCTGCCCGCCATTCAATGAGATCATGGCTGATCTGCGGCCTATCTCCATATACCTGCCTTTGGCCCATATCCCTTAATATCTTTGCTTAACAAAAATCTATCTATCTCAGATTTAAAATTAACAACTGTTCCAGCTTCAACTGCTGTTTGTGGGAGAGAGTTCCAAACCTCTACCACCCTTTGCGTGAAGAAGTACTTCCTAACATCTCTCCTGAACGGTCTGGTCCTAATTTTTAGACTATGCCCCCTAGTTTTTGAATCTCCAACCAGTGGAAGTAGTTTATCTTTATCTAGCCTGTCTTTTTGTGTTAATATCTTGAAGACTTCGATCAGATCACCCCTTAACCTTCTAAATTCTAGTGAAAACAGGCCTAATTTGTGTAATCTCTCCGTGGTAACTTAACCCCTGTAGTCCAGGTGTCATTCTTGTAAACCTACGTTGCACTCTCTCCAAGGCCAATATATCCTTCCTAAGGTGTGGTGCCCAGAACTGCTTACAGTATTTCAAATGGGGTCTAACCAGGGTTTTGTACAACTGCAGCATACCCTCTGTGTCTTTATACTCCAATACTCTAGATATAAAGGCTAGCATTCCATTAGCCTTTTTGATTATTTTCTGCACTTGCTCGTGGCATTTTAAAGATCTATGCACCTGAACCCCCAAGTCTCTTTGGACATCCACTGTACTTAACCTCTTCCCATTTAGAAAGTACCCTGCTCTATCCTTTTTTGGTCCAAAATGGATAACCTCACACTTTCCCACGTTGAAATCCATCTACCACAGTTTTGTCCATTCACCTAGTCTGTCAATATCTCCTTGCAATTTTATGCTATCATCTAGACTGTCTACAATGCTGCCTAATTTTGTACCATCAGCAAATTTGGATATATGACTTACTATGCCATCATCCAAGTCGTTAATGAATAATGTGAATAATTGAGGCTCCAACACAGATCCCTGTGGGACACCCATTAGTCACACCCTACCAATCAGAGTACTTATCCATTATCCCCACTCTCTGTTGCCTACCACTCAACCAACTTCCTAACCATGTCAATAATTTGCCCTCAACTCCATGGGTTTCTACCTTAGTTAACAGTCTCTTATGTGGGACTTTATCAAATGCCTTCTGGAAGTCCATATAAATAACATCCATAGACATTCCCCTGTCCACTACCTTAGTCACCTCTTCAAAAAATTCAATGAGATTTGTCAGGCATGACATCATGAATCCATGCTGGCTGTCCCTGATTAACTGAAATTTTTATAGGTGTTCAGTCACCCTATCCTTGATTATAGACTCCAGCAACTTCCCCACCACAGATGTGAGGCTAACTAGTCTGAAATTGTTGAGGGTAGTGCAGTTGATGTGGTCTACATGGATTTTAGCAAGGCTTTTGACAAGGTCCCAGATGGCAGACTGTTTAAAAAATAAAATCCCATGGGATCCAGGGAAATGCAACATGGTGGATATAAAATTGGCTCAGTGGCAGAAAACATAGGGTAATTGTTGTCGGGTGTTTTAGCGACTGGAGGGCTGTTTCCAGTGGCATTCTGCAGGGCTCAGTACTGTGTTCCCTGATTTTTGTGGTATATATTAATGATTTGGACGTAAATTTAGAGGGAATGATCAAGAGGTTTGCAGATGACACAAAGATTGGCCATGTGGTTGATAGTGAGGAGGATACCTATGGGCTGCAGGAAGACATTGATAGTCTGGTCAGATGGGCAGAAAAGTGGCAAATGGAATTCAACCTGGAGAAGTGTGAGGTGATGCATTTGGGGAGGTCACACAAGGCAAAGGAATAAACAAAAATGGGAAAATACTGAGAAGTGTAGAAGAAGTGAGGGTCCTTGGAGTGAATGTCCACAGATCCCTGAAGGAGATTTATGAGGATGTTGCCAAGACTGGAAAATTGTAGCTATAAGGAAAGATTGGATAGGTTGGGGTTTCTCTCTTTGGAACAGAGAAGGGAGATCTGATTGAAATGTAAAACATTTTGAGGGGCCTCGATAGAGTGGAGGTGAAGGGTCTATTCACCTTAGCAGAGAGGTCAGTGACGAGGGGGCATAGATTTAAAGTGATTGGTAGAAAGATTAGAGGGGCAATGAGGAAAAGCTTTTTCACCCAAAGGGTGGTGATGGTCTGGAACTCACTGCCTGAAAGGGTAGTCGAGGCAGAAACCCTCAACTCATTCAAAAGGAGTCTGGATATGCACCTCAAGTGCTGTAATCTGCAGGGCTTTGGAACAAATGCTGAAAGATGGGATTAGAATAGGTGGATCGTTTTTTGGGCAGCACAGACACGATGGGCCAAGTGGCCTCTTTCTGTGCCTTAAACTTCCTATGATTCTATGCCAATTTAATATGCCTGGTCTTCAGGGAGAACCTCTGTTACCCCCATGAAATTTCTGCACATCCATGGACCAGCATTGCAACTGCTCTCTTCAGTATCCCTGGAGTCTATTTCATAGTTCTGAAAGATTATTTTTCCAAATTCCCCATCGTTCGTCAGTTGCATGGCACATCAAGCGTGCCCACTGTGGACAGTAAATTTGATCTTCAGTCTTTTTGGGCGCTACAGGAACTTGTCTCCAACAATGGACCCTGGTACATAGGAAAACCATTTAAGACCAAGTGCAACAAATGGGGAGTTCACTATGCCACTTCATCACATTATCCTCACTCTAATGGCATGGCCGAGCGTATGGTTCGCACTGTGAAATCATTGATCACGAAA
The DNA here is from genome assembly GCF_036365525.1 of Heterodontus francisci. Classification (NCBI taxonomy): domain Eukaryota; kingdom Metazoa; phylum Chordata; class Chondrichthyes; order Heterodontiformes; family Heterodontidae; genus Heterodontus; species Heterodontus francisci. Next base: position 20,423,240 of record NC_090380.1, on the reverse strand, counting down.
TGCTAACAGACCAAACATGATCCACATGTTGCTATGTTACACCACAAAGTGACATTGCTCAGTGCAACAATCCCATCTCTAGCCGAGTTGCTATTTGGTAGGCCAGTGCACACGAACCTACCCGGTCACCAACTATCGACACTTCCAGAGGTGAGGGGAGAATTGCTCAACGGACAAGAACAAAAAAGGAAAGATTATCATGACCATCGTTCAGGCAAAGAATTGTCCAGTCTCAGTATTAGACAAAACATTAGTGTTCAACACGGGACTGAGAGAATGTGGAATCCAGTAGAAGTTGTCAGTACCTGTCCAGAACCCCGGTCATATCAGATCCAGTAACAAGATGTTGCATAGAAACCGCTGTCAAATTTGAGACATTCCAGTCAAAGGAGTGCTGAGAAATCCCATTGCCAGCAGGACATGTTTGAAGACAACACCCAAACCTAAAATTCTCACCAACAGTCAACACTGTGAGACTGTACAGCAACCACAAATTGAACCTACAGTGACCAGGTTGGGACATATCATTAGACCTCCAAACACTTTAGAGACTTGTCAATTTAGAGCAATTCATAGAGAAATACAACAGTGAAACAGGCCCTTCAGCCCACCGAGTCTGTGCCGACCAACAACCACCCATTTTATACTAATCCTATATTAATCCCATATTCCCTCTCACATCCCCACAATTCTCCTACCACCTACCTACACTAGTGCGTAATTTACAAAGGCCAATTTACCTATCAACCTGTACGTCTTTGGCTGTGGGAGGAAACAGGAGCACCCGGCAGAAACCCACACAGTCACAGGGAGAACTTGCAAACTCCACAAAGGCAGTATCCAGAACTGAACCCAGGTCACTGGAGCTGTGAGGCTGCAGTGCTAACCACTGCACCACTGTACTGCCCATATTTGTTATTCTATATTTTAAACATGTAATACCTTTTTCACTTGCTGTATTGTAAATAGTTCCGATCACTTTAAGACACATCTTTAATTTAGTAAAAAGGAGGATGTTGTGGTATTACATTAAGGGGTGTATCTAAAACAGATATCCATCATCAGACAGGATGTGATATACAGACTCAGGTGATCTCCAGGCAGCCGTTGGAAACAGCTACAGAAACAAGACACATTACCGACCTTCCCAGTATTGCTATATATAAATTAGTATCTTCAGTAAAAGAATCTGGCTTTTAGATTCGGCAATTTAGTCTGTGATTGGTGTGTTTGCCTCAAGAAAGAGGAAATGCAACAGGCACTATGATCTGAAAGCACAGTGTTAGTTTTTCACATGTTGATGGCACCCAGCTTTACCTTACCACTACCTCTCTCGCTTCCTCCACTTCTGCTAAATGATCAGACTGCTTATTGATATCTAATACTTGATGAGCAGAAAGTTCCTTCAATCACATATTAGGAAAACTAAAGCCATTGTGGGTGGTCCCCACTCCAAACTGCACTCCCTAGCTACTGACTCCATCCATCTCCTTGGCAACAGTCTGACATTAAACCAGTCCGTTCACAACCTTGGTGTCACATTTGACCCTGAGATGAGCTTCTGACCACATATCCAAGTCATCACTAAAACCATCTGTTTCCATCTCCATAATGCTGCCCAACTGCGCCCCTGTCTCAGCTCATCTGCTGAAACCCTCATTCATGCATTTGCTACCTCTGGACTTGACTATTCCAACATGCTCTTGGCTGGTCTCCCACATTCTACTTTCCCTAAACTTGAAGTCATCCAAAACTCTGCAAAACCAATATGTTGAGGAACCAACAAGAGAACAGGCTATCCTAGACTGAGTATTGTGCAATGAGAAAAAATTAATTAACAATCTTGTTGTGCGGGGTCCCGAAAGAATGTGTGCATGAATTACAACAATTATTCACTCCTGTCTGGCACTAAATTAAAACTGGAAAGGTGGCTCAACTGTGGCTGACAAAAGAAATTAGGGATAATATTAGATCCAAAAAAGGAGGCATATAAAATTGCCAGAAAAGGCAACAAGTCTAAGGATTGGGAGCAGTTTAGAATTCAGCAAAGGAGGACAAAGAGGTTGATTAAGCGGGGGAAAATAGAGTATGAGAGTAAACATGCGGGGAACATAAAAACTGACTGTAAAAGCTTCTATAAATATGTGAAGAGAAAAAGATTAGTGAAGACAAATGCAAGTCCCTTACAGTCAGAAATGGGGGAAATTATAATGGAGAACAAAGAAATGGCAGAACAATTAAACACATACTTTGGTTCTGTCTTCACAAAGGAGGACACAAATAACCTCCCAGAAATGTTAGGGAACAAAGGGTCTAATGAGAGGGAGGAACTGAAGGAAATCAGTATTAGTAAAAAAATAGTGCAAGGAAAACTAATGGGGTTAAAGGCTGACAAATTCCCAGGGCCTGATAATCTACATCCCAGAGTACTAAAGGAAATGGCCCTGGAAATAGTGGATGCATTAGAACAAAGAACAAAGAACAGTACAGCACAGGAACAGGCCATTCGGCCCTCCAAGCCTGCCTAAACTAAAACCTTCTGTACTTCTGGGGACCGTATCCCTCTATTCCCATCCTATTCATGTATTTATCAAGATGCCTCTTAAACGTCGCTATCGTACCTGCTTCCACCACCTCTCACGGCAGCAAGTTCCAGGCACTCACCACCCTCTGTGTAAAGAACTTGCCTCGCACATCCCCTCTAAACTTTGCCCCTCTCACCTTAAACCTATGTCCCCTAGTAACTGACTCTTCCATCCTGGGAAAAAGCTTCTGACTATCTACTCTGTCCATGCCGCTCATAACTTTGTAAACCTCTATCATGTCGCCCCTCCACCTCCGTCGTTCCAGTGAAAACAATCCGAGTTTATCCAACCTCTCCTCATAGCTAATGCCCTCCAGACCAGGCAACATCCTGGCAAACCTCTTCTGTACCCTCTCCAAAGCCTCCACGTCCTTCTGGTAGTGTGGCGACCAGAATTGCACGCAATATTCTAAGTGTGGCCTAACTAAAGTTCTGTACAGCTGCAGCATGACTTGCCAATTTTTATACTCTATGCCCCGACCGATGAAGGCAAGCATGCCGTATGCCTTCTTGACTACCTTATCCACCTGCATTGCCACTTTCAGTGACCTGTGGACCTGTACGCCCAGATCTCTCTGCCTGTCAATACTCCTAAGGGTTCTGCCATTTACTGTATACTTCCCACCTGCATTACATCTTCCAAAATGCATTACCTCACATTTGTCCAGATTAAACTCCATCTGCCATTTCTCCGCCCAAGTCTCCAACCGATCTATATCCTGCTGTATCCTCTGACAATCCTCATCACTATCCGCAACTCCACCAACCTTTGTGTCGTCCGCAAACACTTACTAATCAGACCAGCTATATTTTCCCCCAAATCATTTATATATACTACAAACAGCAAAGGTCCCAGCACTGATCCCTGTGGAACACCACTAGTCACATCCCTCCGTTCAGAAAAGCACCCTTCCACTGCTACCCTCTGTCTTCTATGACAGAGCCAGTTCTGTATCCATCTTGCCAGCTCACCTCTGATCCCGTGCGACTTCACCTTTTGTACCAGTCTGCCATGAGGGACCTTGTCAAAGGCTTTACTAAAGTCCATATAGACAACATCCACTGCCCTTCCTTCATCAATCATCTTCGTCACTTCCTCAAAAAACTCAATCAAATTCGTGAGACACGACCTCCCCTTCACAAAACCATGCTGCCTCTCACTAATAAGTTCGTTTGTTTCCAAATGGGAGTAAATCCTGTCCCGAAGAATCCTCTCTAATAATTTCCCTACCACTGATGTAAGGCTCACCGGCCTATAATTTTCTGTATCATCCTTGCTACCCTTCTTAAACAAAGGAACAACATTGGCTATTCTCCAGTCCTCTGGGACCTCACCTGTAGCCAATGAGGATGCAAAGATTTCTGTCAAGGCCCCAGCAATTTCTTCCCTTGCCTCCTTCAGTATTCTAGGGTAGATCCCATCAGGCCCTGGAGACTTATCTACCTTAATGCTTTGCAAGACACCCAACACCTCCTCCTTTTTGATAATGAGATGACTGAGACTATCTGCACTCCCTTCCCTCGGCTCATCATCCACCAAGTCCTTCTCTTTGGTGAATACTGATGCAAAGTACTCATTTAGTACCTCGCCCATTTCCTCTGGCTCCACACATGGATTCCCTTCTCTGTCCTTGAGCGGGCCAACCCTTTCCCTAGTTACCCTCTTGCACTTTATAGATGTATAAAAAGACTTGGGATTATCCTTAATCCTGTTTGCCAATGACTTTTCATGACCCCTTTTAGCCCTCCTGACTCCTTGCTTAAGTTCCTTCCGACTGTCTTTATATTCCTCAAGGGATTCGTCTGTTCCTAGCCTTCCAACCCTTACGAATGCTTCCTTTTTCTTTTTGACTAGGCTCACAATATCCTGCGTTATCCAAGGTTCCCGAAACTTGCCAAACTTATCCTTCTTCCTCACCAGAACATGCTGGTCCTGGATTCTAATCAACTGACATTTGAAAGACTCCCACATGTCAGATGTTGATTTACCCTCAAACAATCTAAATTCTTCAGTTTCTGCCTAATATTGTTATAATTAGCCTTCCCCCAATTTAGCACCTTCACCCGAGGACTACTCTTATCCTTATCCACAAGTACCTTAAAACTTATGGAATTATGGTCACTGTTACCGAAATGCCCCCCTACTGAAACTTCGACCACCTGGCCGGGCTCATTCCCCAATACCAGGTCCAGTACGGCCCCATCCCTAGTTGGACTATCTACATATTGTTTCAATAAGCCCTCCTGGATGCTCCTTACAAATTCTGCCCCATCTAAGCCCCTAGCACTAAGTGAGTCCCAGTCAATATAGGGGAAGTTAAAATCACCCACCACCACAACCCTGTTACCTTTACATCTTTCCAAAATCTATCTACATATCTGCTCCTCTACCTCCCGCTGGCTGTTGGGAGGCCTGTAGAAAACCCCCAACATCGTGACTGCTCCCTTTCTATTCCTGAGCTCCACCCATATTGTCTCGCTGCACGACCCCTCCGAGGTGTCCTCCCGCAGTACAGCTGTGATATTCTCCTTAACCAGTAATGCAACTCCCCCACCCCTTTTACATCCCCCTCTATCCCGCCTGAAGCTTCTAAATCCTGGAACATTTAGCTGCCAATCCTGTCCTTCCCTCAACCAAGTCTCTGTAGTAGCAACAACATCATAGTTCCGAGTACTAATCCAAGCTCTAAGTTCATCTGCCTTACCTGTTGTACTTCTCGCATTGAAACAAATGCACTTCAGACCGCCAGTCCTGCTGTGCTCCGCAACATCTCCCTGCCTGCTCTTCCTCTTAGTCTTACTGGCCTTATTTACTAGTTCCCCCTCATTTATTTCACTTGCTGTCCTACTGCTCTGGTTCCCACCCCCCTGCCACACTAGTTTAAACCCTCCCAAGTGACGCTAGCAAACTTCGCAGCCAGGATATTTGTGCCCCTCCAGTTTAGATGCAACCCGTCCTTCTTGTACAGGTCCCATCTGTCCCTGAAGAGATCCCAATGGTCCAGATATCTGAAGCCCTCCCTTCTACACCAGCTGTTCAGCCACGTGTTTAGCTGCACTATCTTCCTATTTCTAGCCTCACTGGCACGTGGCACAGGGAGTAATCCCGGGATTACAACCCGAGAGGTCCTGTCTTTTAACTTTCTACCTAACTCCCTAAACTCCCCCTGCAGGACCTCGTCACTCGTCCTGCCTATGTCATTGGTACCGATGTGTACCACATCTTCCAAAATCCTATTGAATCTGGAGAAGTTCCCACAGATTGGAGGGTGGCAAATGTAACTCCACTATTTAAAAAAGGAGTGAGAGAAAAAACTGGGAATTACAGACCAGTTAGCCTTACATTGGTGGTGGAGAAAATGCTAGAGTCTATCATAAAGGACGTGATTGCAGAACACCTGGAAAGCATAATTGTGATTGGGCAAAGTCAGCATGGATTTAATTTAGAGATACAGCACTGAAACAGGCCCTTTGGCCCACTGAGTCTGTGCCAACCATCAACTACCCATTTATATTAATCCTACATTAATCCCATATTCCTACCACATCCCCACCTTCCCTTACCACCTATACTAGGAGCAATTTACAATGGCCAATTTACCTATCAACCTTTGTCTTTGGCTGTGGGAGGAAACCATAGCACCCAGTGGAAACAGGGAGAACTTGCAAACTCCACACAGGCAGCACCCAGAATTGAACCCAGATCACTGGCGTTGTGGTGCTAACCACTGCACCACTGTGCCACCCAAATTTATGAAAGGGAAATCATGCTTAACAAATCTACTGGAGTTTTTTGAGGATGTAAATAGTAAAATGGAATGCTCAACAAATCTGCTGGAGTTTTTTGAGGATGTAAATAGTAGAATAGAATTCATAACAAATCTACTGGAGTTTTTTGAGGATGTATTTAGTAGAATAGATAAGGGAGAACCAGTGGATGTGGTGTATTTGGATTTTCAGAAGGCTTTTGATAAGGTCCCAAATAAGAGGTTAGTGTGCAAAATTAAAGCACATGGGGTTGGGGGTAATATACTGGCATGGATTGAGAATTGGTTGACAAACAGGAAACAGAGAATAGGAATAAATGGGCCCTTTTCATGCAGCACAGTGGTGCAGTCTCACAGTTCCAGTGATCCGGGTTCAGTTCTGGGTACTGCCTGTGTGGAGTTTGCAAGTTCTCCCTGTGACCGCGTGGGTTTCTGCTGGGTGCTCCGGTTTCCTCCCACAGCCAAAGACTTGCAGGTTGATAGGTGAGTTGGCCATTGTAAACTGCCCCTAGTGTAGGTAAGTGGTAGGAGAATTGAGGGAAACTGGGGATGTGGTAGGAAAATGGGATTAATGTAGGATTAGTATAAATGGGTGGTTGATGGTCAGTACAGACTCAGTGGGCCGAAGGCCCTGTTTCAGTGCTGTATGACTCTATGACTTTTCCGGGTGGCAGGCAGTGACTAGTGGGGTACCGCAGGGATCAGTGCTTTCACAATATATATTAATAACTTGGGTGAGGGAACTAAATGTAACATTTCCAAGCTTACAGATGACACAAATCTGGGGAGGGGGGGAATGTGAGCTGTGAGGAGGATGTGATTTGGCCAAGTTGAGTGAGTGGGCAAATGCATGGCAGATGCAGTATAATGTGGATAAATGTGAGGTTATCCACTTTGGTTGTAAAAACAGAAGGGCAGATTATTATCTGAATGGTGATAGATTGGGAAAGGGGGAGGTGCAACGAGACCTAGGTGTCCTTCTACACCAGTCGCTGAAAGCAAGCATTCAGGTGCAGCAAGCAATTAGGAAGGCAAATGGTATGTTGACCTTCATTGCAAGAGGATTTGACTACAGGAGCAATGATGTCTTACTGCAGTTATACAGGGCCATGGTGAGACCACATCTGGAGTATTGCTTGCAGTTTTGATCTCCTTATCTGAAGAAGGATGTTCTTGCCATGGAGGGAGTGCAAAGAAGATTTACTAGGCTGAATTCTGGGATGGCAGGATTGACGTATGAGGAGACATTGGGTCAACTAGGCTTATATTCACTAGAGTTTAGAAGAATGAGAGGGGATCTCATAGAAACCTATAAAATTCTAACAGGACTTGACAGGCTAGATGCAGGGAGGATGTTTCCGATGGCTGGGGGGTTCAGAACCAGAGGTCACAGTCTCAGGATATGGGGTATACCATTTAGAACCGAGATGAGGAGAAATTTCCTCACTCAGAGGGTGGTGAACCTGTGGAATTCTCGACCGCAGAAGGCAGTGGAGGCCAAACCATTAGATCTATTCAAGAAGGAGATAGATATATTTCTTAATGCCAAAGGGATCAAGGGATATGGGGAGAAAGCGGGAACAGGGTACTGAATTAGACGATCAGCGATTATCTTTTTTGAATGGCGGAGCAGGCCAGAAGGGCCGAATGGCCTACTCCTGCACCTATTTTCTGTGTTTCTATGCCCATCTCTTAACTTGCGCCAAGTCCCATTCACTTATCACCCCTGTGCTCGCTGACCTATGTTGGCTCCTGGTCAAGCAACATCTTGATTTTAATGTTCTCATCCTTGTTTTCAAATTCCTCCATGGCAGCCACCCAGGAATCTTACACACACACAAGAACATAAGAAATAAGAACAGATCTGCCTCCAGACAGCTGAACACGTCTGCTACACCTGGCATGATATCCTGAGCCTCCTGGGACACTGACTCAAATGTATCAAAGAAACTGAGGCTCTGCCTGTAGACACTGTTTCGTGGGTAGTGTCTCCTGCAAGCTAAACATCTCTGCTGTACCCCTGCTGGTTCCCTTTCTGCTGGTCCACTCTGCTGGTCACGTCTCTGCTAGTTCCCTCTCTGCTGGTCCCCTGTCTGCTGGTCACCTCTCTGCTAGTTCCCTTTTTTCTGATCCTCTCTCTGCTATTCCCTCTCTGCTAGTTTCCTTTTTGCTGGTTTCCTCCTTCTTGTTTCCTCCCTGCTGGTTCCCTTTCTGCTAGTTCCCCCGCTGCTGGTTTCTTCTCTGCTGGTTTCCTCTCTGCGAGTTCCCTTTCTGCTGGTTTCTGCTCTCTGCTGGTCCCCTCTCTGATGTGCAGCTACAGCTCTGTGAGTAACATGCTGCTGCAGGTGCTGCTGCTGTTGGTCCTCATCTGAGGTTCAGTCGAAGGCAGTCCGAGTGGCACCCATCCTGACGTGCCAGAGCAAAGCTCCACAGTGTAGAAAGTAACCTCTGAATTGTACAAAGGAAGCTTTGAGTAAAAGTACTGTGAAAACACCCTTTCCCACTAGCAGGAAAGAAAGCAGCTGTGAGAACTGAGTATTGACATATTTCCTGAGATTACTTCAGCCTGCTCAATTGCTGCTGTGTTTGTGTACTCATCTAGCTTTCACTGGCAATTTTCAGGAAGCCTGGGAAACCCGTAAACCTGACATGAAACTGCAAACAGTGTGTCAATATCATTCTAATTGAGTGATTCGCATATGGAAATTGGGAACCTGCCCCTCCTAAGGAGTTGTGTGCATATGGACTCCAGTCAAATGCGGAAGTTGGCGGGTTGGTCAATTTTTCCGGTTTTTATGCTCCACCCTCACCTAAGCCCACACGCCCTTCCAGATTAAAATTCAGCAGTTACCTCTGTTTCCCATTCGATATTTCTAACTTTTCTCAGTTCTGATGAAAGTCTTCAGATGAAGGAATTTTCCTCCACACATGATCAGATGGCAGTTTGTTCAAGCTTGCCCGTCTTAGAGCGAAGACCAAAGTACGGAAAGTCCTCATCAGGGAACTTCTCTTTGCTGACGATTCTGCACGAACATCCCACACAGAAGAGTGTCTGCAGAGACTCATCGACAGGATTGCGCCTGCATGCAACGAATTTGGCCTAACCATCAGTCTCAAGAATACGAACATCATGGGACAGGATGTCAGAAATGCTCAATCGATCAACATCGGCGACCACGCTCTGAAAGTGATTCAAGAGTTCACCTACCGAGGCTCAACTATCACCAGTAACCTGTCTCTCGATGCAGAAATCAACAAGCACATGGGAAAGGCTTCCACTGCTATGTCCAGACTGGCCAAGACGGTGTGGGAAAATGGCGCACTGACACGGAACACAAAAGTCCGAGTGTATCAAGCCTGTGTCCTCAGTACCTTGCTCTATGGCAGCAAGGCCTGGACAACATATGTCAGCCAAGAGCGACGTCTCAATTCATTCCATCTTCGCTGCCTCCGGAGAACCCTTGGCATCAGGTGGCAGGACCGTATCTCCAACGCAGAAGTCCTCGAGGCGGCCAACTTCCCCAGCTTATACACACTACTGAGTCAGCGGCGCTTGAGATGGCTTGGCCATGTGAGCCGCATGGAAGATGGCAGGATCCCCAAAGACACTTTGTACAGCGAGCTCGTCACTGGTGTCAGACCCACCGGCTGTCCATGTCTCCGCTTTAAAGACGTCTGCAAACGCGACATGAAGTCCTGTGACATTGATCACAAGTCGTGGGAGTCAGTTGCCAGCGATCGCCAGAACTGGCGGACAGCCATAAAAGCGGAGCTAAAGTGTGGCGAGTCGGAGAGACTTAGCAGTTGGCAGGAAAAAAGACAGAAGTGCAAGGAGAGAGCCAACTGTGTAACAGCCCTGACAACCAATTTTATCTGTAGCACCTGTGGAAGAGCCTGTCACTCTCAAATTGGCCTTTATAGTCACTCCAGGCACTGCTTCACAAACCACTGACCACCTCCAGGCACTTACCCATTGTCTCTCGAGACAAGGAGGCCAAAGAAGAAGAAGAAGAAGAAGACGATGAAAGCCCTGAAAAAATGGCCCAGATCTCGCTGAGACCTTCACCGCTATTGAGGGCTGCAACGGCACCGTAGCTTCTGGTGATTGCACTTGTGCCGGAAACCGGACATTGCAGTGTGCCTGAATGGGCTGCAGCGGAGTGTACACTGATGGTTCTGTCAGGCCGGTTTCTAAAGGGGCAGGTACCTGACATTCGGAATCTTGGACTGATTACCCAGAAGTTACACTAGTTTTCTCAGAGATCATTTTTAGGGCTGATACTAGCAGGGACAGGGCCTGCTCAGGAGTACCTCCCCTTAAACATACTGAACAACAACTAGCCTTTATGTAGCACCAATTTTATCAAAATAATCTCTCAACAATCTCCCTTAAGGAGATCTGAATTAAAAATGACAAAACTTCAAATAATGTAAACAACGGGGAACAGGCCTTTGAAACAATTATATATAAAACCAGCACGAGTCTTAAACACTCCCCTCACCCCCATCACCAACCCCCCCAACGGCCCCCTACCCCGGCACCTTTGGCTCCACTCCCTCTTTCCCCTAGCTGTATCATCTTGGCCACCACCACCATTGCCCTGCCTGGCTCATCCGGCTTTGCTGTGCAGAGGAAATACACAGGGGGTTCATTGTGTTCATCCTCTCCATCAAGTGCTGTTTCCAACATTGGCAGGACTGAGGAGCCAGAGGAGGCGGAGGAACTAGGGGTTGTGAAGGGGAACCGGAGGCGGTGGTGGAGGTGAGGGAGTGGAGCTGGGGATTCCGGGGGAACCAGGGTGGAGCTGGGGGTAGCCGGTGAGTAGTGCCTGTAATATCCAGTTACTATACTCTTTGCACCAAATAAAGATACTAGTCTGTGGGTTAAGGTAACTGGAGTTTATTTACAAATGTCTAGCATCTGTGGCTTCCACTACAACACTCCTCAAACAAGGTTCTGTAGAATCTGCAACACCACATCCTGTAACAATGTTTATGTCTATTTACATAACCTACCCAGCCACAATCTATATCACAATACACTACCAAGGGCCGGCAACGTGTTCATACACAGACACCAGTGTCCGTGGTAAAAAAAATTCTGAGGTCCGTGACTGGTAATTTCAGGGATGAGAAATTTCCCATTGGCTTATTCTATCTGACTAGGCCAGCTATAAAACAAAATCACACTGCCAGTTTCCTCTTGGAATTTCTAAGCTCAGATATTTATCTAATGCTCATTAATACTCCGCTCCATATTCACAGCTGACAGGTGCTGAGAGTGGGAGCAACAGTTTTGAGGTTTTACGGTGGGCTTGGGAAAAAAAAATATTGAAACACGTCGGAAAACCCCGAATCTATCCGAAGATCGGAAGCCGCTGTTCCTGTTCTCAGGTCTGAGAAAGGAGAGAGAGAGTTGGGGAGGGGGGGACAGAGAGAGAGGGGAGAACATAGAGAGCGAGAGAGCAGGGGGTGCAGAGACAGAGAGCAGGGGGACAGAGAGAGGGAGAATTTATTATGTTTCAATGAGCTTGTTAGAAACAATCATTAACTGATTTTTTTTGCTGCAAATTGGATAAAAGAACAAGAGTTACAAGTATGTGAAAGATCAGTACTGCAATGTGAATCATTTCCTATCTAGTTGAGGGCAGATAACCTGAGTGGCCAATGTCATTGAAAGTTATCTGTATCACATAATTACATTATGTTGAAAGTGCGCCTTTGCTAACAGTGAAGAGATTTGGCTTGGACACAAGTTGTTAAGTCTGGAGTACAATCTTACAGATAGTGACTAAACACTTTGTAACTAAATAACACATGCAGTAACAACTGCTCAACTTTTTGCAGAAAAGCTTTTTGGTAATAATTATCTTTACAGAGATGAATTGGAATCAAGTGTGATAGACTGAGCTATAGACATAAGTGAATGTAAGAGAATCACTTTATTGCAGGAACTGAAGGGTGCTCTTTATTTATAATTGTGTTTGTTTAATTTTGTCACTAGCTTTGGTGAGTAAATGACATATTGTCCATGAGAGATGCTGTTGTTTCTGTATTTTAGAATCTAGTGTCTAGTTTAACTGCCTACCAAGATGAATAAACTAGTCTTGGCTATCTACTGTTAATCTCTCTGTCACTTCCTGTCACACTCCACTTTTCTGTTTTACATGGCTCGTCTGAAGTACTATCTGCTCCATCCTATAAAATTCTCCTGATTTGCAGATCACTGCCCTTTTATTGGCTGCCCTGTCTTCAGACACATATTACAAGCAGGTGGAGAAGTTGCACAAACATTGGTTAAATTGTCTTCTGACAACAGCATTGTGAGAAATGGTCCATCTTCCGATTGCTGATTTTCCTACTGCCTCACCTCAATAACTACAATAACAATCCTATCCCTAGTTTCTTGGATGGATTTGCATTCCTGATACAGAGGTCATCCGATAAGGTCCATCTACCATCCAGTGACATGGTGTAGCTAGCTTTATTCTGTCAGCCAAAGTAATTTGCATTGTATTGCATACTGCTTTGCTTGCTGACTAGCTAATACAGTTGTGCTACTCTCCACTGCACTGAGTGTGAAGAAGGGAGTTTGGTAAATGAGTGAATTTTAAGGGTTAATCTCTCAAGACTAGTTTTTGTTTTGTTTACATCTAGCAATTAATTGAAATTCCTGTTTCAGTTAAGAGGTAAGTTAGGTTTCTTGCAGTTTTAAACAGGGGTAGACTAACACCCTGAGAGTAGCTGTAGCTGGTTAATTAGGTAGCTAGCTTAAACTGGTTTCTAAGCTCTAGCAGAGCTGACACAGCATTTTTTTCAGAGTATAAATTCAGGGGACTGTCAGTGCTGCTTGTCTACACTGAGTGCTGTTGGAGGGCACGGAGTGTTAAGAAGTGAGTTTGGTAACTGAGGGTGTTCAGTAAGGAGGGGAACTATAAAGTAAGAAGAAAATAAATTTGAGTGCACAGAGTGTAAAGTGGGAGTTGGCTGCGTGTGTAAGGGTCTCCTTTCTTGCTTTCTTCTACCTTTTTTCAGCCTGCAGTAGCTGCTTCTCTCTTCGGTACAGGGGAAGAAGTTGATTAAGAACATAAGAACATAAGAAATAGGAGCAGGAATAGGCTATTGGGCACCTCAAGCCTGCCCCACCATTCAATACGATCATGGCTGATCTGCCCCAGACCTCAACTCTTCTTTCATGTCAGCTCCTCATAGCCCTTTTCAATAATCTATCTACCTCCTCTTTAAATACTTTCAGTGATCTAGCCTCCATAACTCTTTGGGGTAGAGAATTCCAGACATTCACTATCCTCTAAGAAAGGAAATTCCTTCACACCTCAGTTTTAAATGAGTGTCCCCTTATTCTGTAACTATGTCCTTTAGTTCGAGATTCCCCCACGAGTGGAAACATCTTCTCAACATCTACCCTGTCAAGTTCCCTCAGAATCTTCTACATTACAATAAGGTCACCCCCCATTCTTCTACACTCTAATGAATAAAGGCCTAACCTGGTGAGTACCTGGCAAGTTATTTTACTTCTCATTATAACAAAACGTTTTTAAAGTTACGTTATTGCAGGTCAGCTCGGCCAAGTGGAATGTACATCCTGCCGTATGTGGGAAGTCATGGACGCACCACGTGTCCTAGATGAACACATCTGCAGGAAGCATCACCGGCTGCATAAGCTTGAGCTCCAGGTTTCGGAACTTGAGCGGTGGCTGGAGTCACTGTTGTGCATCTATGAGGCAGAGGACTACATGGATAGCATGTTTAGAGAGGTGGACACACTGCAGGTTAGGAGTATGCAGGCAGAGCGGGAATAGGTAACCACCAGGCAGTCTAAGAGAACCAGGCAGGCAATGCAGGAGTTCCCTGAGTCTATCTTGCTTGCTAATCGGTTTTCCATTTTGGATATTGGTGAGAGTGATGGTTCCTTGGGGGAGTGCAGCCAGAGCAAAGTCCGTGGCACCACGGGTGGCTCAGCTGCACAGGAAGAGAGGAAGAAGAGTGGAAGAGCAATAGTGATAGGGGATTCGATAGTTGGGGATCAGACAGGCATTTCTGTGGCCGTAAACGTGACTCCAGGATGGAGGTTCCATGGTCAAGGATGCCACAGAGCGGCTGCAGGACATCCTTCTGGGGGAGGGTGAACAGCCAGAGGTCATGGTCTACATTGGTACCAATGACATAGGTAGGAAGAGGGATGAGGTCCTGAAAGCAGATTTTAGGGAGTTAGGAAGGAAATTAAAAAGCAGGACCTCCAAAGCAGTAATCTCAGGATTACTCCCAGTGTCATGTGCTAGTAAGCATAGAAGTAGGAGGATAGATCGATTGAACACGTGGCTGGAGAATTGGCGTAGGAGGGAGGACATCAGATTTCTGAGGCATTGGGACTGGTTCTGGGGCAGGTGGGACCTGTACAAGATGGTCGGGCTACACTTTAACAGGACTGGGACTAATATGCTCACAGGGAGATTTGCTAGTGCTGTTGGGGAGGGTTTAAACTAGCTTGTCAGGGGGATGGGAACCTGAAGGGCAGCCCAGATTGGAAGGAAGTAAAGCTGGTAACAGGAGGTAGAAAAGTAGCAAGTGATATTAGAAGGCAGGCGAAACAAAGGTGAGCATTAAATAGGCTTAGAATGCAGAATGCCAAGAAGAAAAGGTTAAGGGCACTCCACCTGAATTCTCAACCAGGTAGATGATTTAAAGGCCCAAATAGAGGTAAATGGGAATGATCCAATTGCCATAATGAAAACGTGGCTTCAGGGTGACCAAGACTGGGAACTGAATATTCAAGGATATTTGACATTTCGGAAGGACAGGCAAAAAGGAAAAGGAGGTGGTGTTGCGCTGATAATAAGGGATGGTATCAATACCTTAGTAAGGGAGGATATCAGATCGGAAGAACAAAATGTGGAATCTGTATGGGTGGAGCTAAGAAACAGCAAGGGGCAGCAAACATTGGTAGGAGTTGTTTATAGGCCACCAAACAGTAGTGGTAGTGTGGGGCATGGCATTAATCAGGAGATTAGAGAAGCATGTAGCATGGGTAATACAGTAAGCATGGGTGACTTCAATCTGCATATAGACTAGGTAAACCTAATGAGCACGAATGCTGTGGAGGATGAGTTTCTGGAGTATGTTAGGGCTGGTTGTCTAGAGCAGTATGTTGAGAAACCGACTAGAGAACAGGCTATTTTAAATCTAGTATTAAGTATTGAGAAAGAGCTAATTAATAATCTTGTTGTAAAAGAACATTTAGGGAGGAGTGACCATAATATGTTAGAATTTTACATTATGTTTGAAAGTGAGGTAGTTCAATCTGAAGCCAGGGTGTTAAATTTGAACAGAGGAAATTATGAAGGTATGAGGGGCAAAATTTGGCTGAGGTGGATTTGGAAAATACATTAAAAGGTATGACAGTATATAGGCAATGGATAGTCTTTAAAGAAATATTACATAGTTTATAGCAACTATATATTCCTTCAAGGCACAAAACCCCCAAAAGTAAAGGCAGTCAACCGTGGATAACAAAAGAAGTTAAGGATTGTAAAAGATTAAAAGAAAAGGGCTATAAAGTTGCCAGAAATAGTAGTAAACCTGAGGATTGGGAGGATTTTAGAATAAAGCAAAGGAGGATGAAAAAACTGATAAAGAAAGGGAGAATAGAATATGAATGTAAAATATAAAAACGGACTGTAAAAGCTTCTACAGGTACATAAAAAGGAAACGTTTGGTTAAGACAAATGTGAGTCCATTACAGGCAGAGTCAGGAGAATTTATAATAGGGAATTGAGAAATGGCAGAGAAGTTAAATGATTTATTTGTGTCCGTCTTCACTGAGGAAGATACAATAAAGCTCCCAGAATTAGGGATCCAAGAGAAAGGAGGAATTGAAGGAAATTAGTATTAGTAAGAAGGTTGTATTAGGGAAATTAATGGGGCTGAAGGTTGATAAGTCCCCAGGACCTGATATTCTACATCACAGAGTGTTGAAAGATGTAGCTATGGAGATATGGAGATAGTGGATGCATTGGTGATCATCTTCCAAAATTCTACAGATTCTGGAGTGGTTCCTGCAGATTGGAATGTAGCAAATGTCACCCCACTATTTAAAAAGGGAGGGAGAGAGAAAACAGGGAATTACAGACCTGTTAGCGTTACATCAGTCATTGGGAAAATGCTAGCATCTATTCTGAAGGATGTGATAAATGGACACTTGGATAATAATGATCTGATTGGGCACAGTAAACATGGATTTATGAATGGGAAATCATGTTTGACGAACCTGTTGGAGTCTTTTTTTAAATTAATTCATGGGATGTGGGCATCGCTGGCTATGCCAGCATTTATTGCCCACCCCTAATTGCCCTTGAGAAGGCAGTGGTGAGCTGCCTTCTTGAACCGCTACAGTCCATGTGAGGTAGATACACCCACAGTGCTGTTAGGAAGGGAGTTCCAGGATTTTGACCCAGCGACAGTGAAGGAACAGTGATATAGTTCCAGGTCAGGATGGTGTGACTTGGACGGGATGTTGAGGATATTACTAACAGAATTGATAAAGGGGAGTCAGTGGATGTGGTATACTTGGATTTTCAGAAGGCTTTTAATGAAGTCCCCCACAGGAGCTAAGTTTGCAAAATTAAAGCACATGGGATGGGAGATAACATACTGGCATGGATTAAGGATTGGTAAACAGGCAGAAAGCAGAGAGTAGTAATAAACGCGTCATTCTTGTGTTGACAGACTGTGACTGATGGGGTACCACAAGGCTTGAGCCGCAGCTATTCACAATGATTTGGATGTGGGGACCAAATGTAGGATTTCCAAGTTTGTGGATGACACAAAACTAGGTGGAAGTGTGTGTTGTGAAGAAGATGCAAAGCGGCATCAAGGGGACTTGGAAAGACTTAGTGAGTGGGCAAGAATATGGCAGATGGAATATAATGTGGAAAAATGTGAGGTTATCCGCTCTGGTAGGAGGAATAGATGTGTCGAGTATTTCATAAATGGTAAGAGATTAGAAAGTGTAGATGTACAAAGGGACCTGGGTGTCCTCGTCAATAAGTCACTGAAAGCTAACATGCAGGTGCAGCAAGCAATTAGGAAGGCTAATGATATGTTAGCCTTTATCGCGAGAGAGCCTGCTCCACCATTCAATAAGATCATTTCTGATCTGATTGTAACCTCAAGTCCACATTCCCACCTACCCCCGATAACCTTCCACCCCCTTGCTTATCAAGAATCTATCTACCTCTGCCTTAAAAATATTCAAAGACTCTGCTTCCACATCCTTTTGAGGAAGAGAATTCCAAAGACTCACGACCCTCTGAGAGAAAAAATTTCTCCTCATCTCTGTCTTAAACGGGTGACCCCTTATTTTTAAACAGTGACCCCTGGTTCTCGATTCTCCCACAAGGGGAAATATCCTTTCCACATCCACTCTGTCAAGAACCCTCAGTATCTCATATGTTTCGATCATGTCACCTCTTACTCTTCTAAATTCCAGCAGATACAAGCCTAGCCTGTCCAATCTTTCCTCATAAGACAACCTGACCTTTCCAGGTATTAGTCTAGTTGTCCATCTCTGAACTGATTCCATGCATTTACATTCTTCCTTAAATAAGGAGACGATTACTCCAGATGTGGTCTCATCAATTCCCTTTACAAGTGAAGCATAACCTCCCTACTTTTGTATTCAGTTGCCCTCACAATAAACAATAACATTCTATTAACTTTCCTAATTACTTGCTGAACCTGTATACTAACCATATGTGATTCATGCACTAGGACACCCAGATCTCTCCTCATGTCAGAGCTCCGCAATCTCTCACCATTTAGATAATATGCTTCTTTTTCATTCTTCCTGCCAAAATGGACAGTTTCCCACTTTCCCACATTACACTCCATTTACCTGATCTTTGCCCACTCACTTAACCTATCCAAATCCCTTTGTAGCCTCCTCATGTCCTCTTCACAGCTTACTTTCCTATCTATCTTTGTGTCATCAGCAAATTTAGCAACCATACCTTCAGTCCCTTCATTTAAGTCATTTATATAAATTGTAAAAAGGTGAGGCCCCAACACAGATCCCTGTGGCACATCACTCCTTACATCTTGGCCAACCAGAAAATGACCCATTTATGCCTACTCTCTGTTTCCTGTTAGCTTGCCAATCTTCTATCCATGCCGATATGTTACCTCCTACACCATGAGCTTTTATTTTCTGCAATAACCTTTGATGTGGCACCTTATCAAATGCCTTCTGGAAATCTTAGTGCAATACATCAACTGGTTCCCCTTTCTCAACAACACTTGTTACTTCTTCAAAGAACTCCAATAAATTGATTCAACATGATTTCCCTTTCACAAAACCACATTGACTCTGACTGATTACCTTGGGCTGAATTTTATCAGCGTGCTGCACTCCGCAGCAATGCACTGTGAAGGCAGCGGCCTTCTGACTCAGAGGTGCCGCTGCACAGCCCCCGCAATATTATGCACGGGGGCTGATTTAAATGGAATGGCAGAGCGGTCACCCCCAGTGACGTAGAGGGGGCGACCGCCTTGTCCCCGGCAACAGCATCCGGTACCACCGCGCAGACGTCAGCTCCATTTTTACAGGGCTGCAAGGCCTTAGGAGAAATTTTAATACTTAAAGCGGTTTAGCAAAATTTTTATTTCAAATAAAGAATTAAAACATGCAGGCCCTTTCCCAACCGCCACAATGGTGTATTTACTGTCTGTTGTGTTTGGAATGTATTTTATTCCCAGCACGAACTTTCCCCCCAAGCTCTTCACTTTTGCCCTTCAACCCCTTCCCACCATCCCCACAACCAATAGGAATAGTTTTCACCGCTTCCCCCACCCTTCCCGTCCCGATAATTTTATTCCTCCCTCCTGCCCAGCAGTGTCTCGCCTCGGAACTCCATCAGCAGGTAAGTTTGAATGTGACTTATCCTCATTTTAATATTTTAATGAAGGCCCCACCTCCTCACGGTGGGTGGTGGAGGGGCCGCACCGAGGCCTCACCACCGCTGCTAATATCCAGAGGGGCCTTCTCGGCGTCGTGGGTCGAGACGGGCCGTTCCCGCTAGCATTTTATGGGCCTCCCCGCTGCCCTGATATAACATCTTTAATAACATTTTCCCTAAGACAGATGTTAAGCTAACTGGCCTGTAGTTTCCTGTTTTCTGTCTCCCGCCCTTTTTGAAAAAAGGAGTTAAATTCGCTAATTTCCAATCTAATGGATCCTTCCCCAAATCTAGGGAATTTTGGAAAATTAAAACCAAGGCATCAACTATCTCACTAGCCACTTCTTTTAACACCCTAGGAAGAAGTCCATCAGGACCCGAGGACTTGTCAGCCCGCAGTTCCAACAATTTGTTCAGTACCACTTCTCTGGTGATTGTAATTTTCTTGAGTTCCTCCCTCCCTTCCATTTCCTGATTTACAGCTAATACTGGGATGTTACTTGTATCCTCAATAGTGAAGACCGATACAAAATACCTGTTCAATTCATCTACCATCTCCTTATTTTTCCTTCTTAATTCCCCAGACTCACTTTCTATAGGACCAACTTCATTAGGTGACATTAAAAAGCGGCGTGACTTCACTGGCAGTATGCCCGCTGGAAGCCCACACTGCCTGTCCTGGTGGTGGGCCCTGCTGCAGGAAGAACAGGAAGTTTTCCATGCAAACTACGAAGCAGCTAAGCTGCTATTTTTTTCTCCAGTCAGTGTTGTGTACCACATCTTCACTGCTGACGGGAAGATCCAAGCCATTAAATCTGCTTCTCTCTCCACAGATACTGTTTGACCTTCTGCATATTTCTAGCATTTTCTTTATTACAGATTTCTAGCATCCACAGGATTTTGAATCAGAGCTTTATTCAGTGCTGGGGGAATTGAACACATTGCTATTTATTGTGCCAATGTTAGCACCAAACACAAGCCACATGCAACCTTCGTTCATTAAGTGCAAAAAGTAAGAACACACTCCATTTCCCAGCACTGACGCCCCTCACATTGAGTGCACACTAAAAACAAAGAGCTAGGGGAGGGGTGACAATAACCATTCCTGTATCACAGTTAAATTCCTTCTCTCCAGTCACAATTATTACTAAGTATTACAAAGGATTGGCAGCACAGAGCCAGGCCATTGGCACAGCCGTCCATGCTGGTGTTTATGCTCCACATGAACCTCCTCCCATCCCTATTCATCTAACTCCATTGATATATCCCTCCTGGGTTATCCTAGCTTTCTATTTCATGGCTATACAAACAGAGCAAATAATTAAAACAATTTAAAGATGATCTTATCTACAACTGCTGCTTTATAATGTTCATCTTGCAGAATGTTGAAAATAGCATTGGATTAAACTGCCTTAAATATTTTATTAATTTCTCATTAATTGAATGGAGCTGTGCCAACGGCAAGATACTTGCAACGATTCATTCTCTTTACAAAGCAAGCATGTTTGACATCAATAATTATTCTACCATTGTCATACAGTCTGTTTTCCTGAAATACTTCAATCCGACGTCCCCTCTCCTGCAGATTCCTTCTTTTCTGGGCACATATACCTAAGGGCAAAATACATCTGTTCTAGAAACCTTTAGCTGTGACATACATTGGCATATTTATTCAATGGATCATAGAGCTATGTTGCTGAGGGAGGGATGTACTGAGTGTAAACAAGTGAAGGAAGATTTTTGAAGGTTGGCTAGCAGCCTTGTCAAATAATAATACCCTTTAAGGTATAGTTCGGCTTCCACATTCTTAATTCCAAAATGAGTTCACATTTCTCTACACTTAACTGCAACTCCTATGTATCTTCTTAACTTGAACACAAATTCTAGGCTGACACTTCAATGCAGCACTGAGGGAGTGCTCCACTGTCAGAGGTGCCATCTTTCGATGAGGTGTTAAACCAAGGCCCCATCTGCCCTCCCAGGTGGACGTAAACAGTCCCATAGCACTATTTCAAAGAAGAGCTGGGGGAGGTATCCCTGTTGTGGGATAATATTGGCCAATATTTATCTGTCAACTGTTGTGGGAAGACCTTAACAGCTGACAACCTTAAGAAGCTGTAAGTGAAGGTTACCAGAGGAAATGATGCCGCTTCACACATGGTCTGAGAGTTGTGGGTGTAGCCCAACAGAGAGAGATGTGTTTTGATGTGACTTGGGCTGTAACTGTTTGTATATATATATATATATATATATATGTTATAGTTAAAGTATAATAAAACCAATATTCTCTTTGAATCAGACTTAGAGTCCTATGCAGCTTAACCTAGTTCACATATCAAAGGAATAAGTAACATTACATGGTGGCAACGTTTGGGATATATTTTTTCTGAAGCCCACCAAATATTACGTTGTGGCAACCATTTGTTTTTTTTCCCCTGAAGAACACACTAAGAGAAGACAAGGAACAGCTGATTGCATATCTGGAGTAACTGATGATCCTGGAAATCAGTTAACAGGAGACTCCACAACAGTGCAGTGAGTTAGGCAACAGACAGGACCCTGGGAGGTGTTGAAATGCTGTGAGTACGGCAGGCAGTTTGCCAGGACATCAGAACTTTCAACCAATCTGGCAGTGGGTTGCGAAACTAGCCGAAGCCATTCCAGTATTAGTTTTCCTTTTCTTTTGCTTTGTGGGTGGTGCCTAAGCCGAAAAGAGAGGGAAGAACTGAACAGCACCAGTGGAGGTCCACAGCACAGTGAGAAAGGTTGTGGCAGCTGTCGGTACTGCAAGCTGCAGCTGGCTGCAGAGAACAAAGAGCTGCTCTCTCTGTTCAAAAGAATGTCGTCTCACTCTTAAAGGGGCAGGAAGAAAATGAATCTGTCTAAACAAGAAAAAAGAGGTGTGTCTGTAACAAAATCTGTAAAAAGTTCTGATGAAGGGTCACTGACCTGAAATGTTAACTCTGCTTCTCTCTTCACAGATGCTGCCAGACCTGCTGAGAATTTCCAACATTTTTTGTTTTTATTATGTATAAAGTCTTATATTGAGAAAAAACAAGATCATTAAGACAATGGCTTTCAGATATCCAGTTATAGATTGGAAGGCATCAGACATAGCGTCTGAATTTAAACTATTTCAATAACAAATGGAACTTGTTTCCTGGCTTAAGAAGTGAGCGAACCAGAGAAACAAGCAATCAAGATTAAGATTGCACTGGGAAATGAGGGCTTGCAATGGGTCAATACGTTAGGATTGTCAGCTGAGGATCAGAAGTACCCTAACAAGCTATGGATCTTCTTAGAGCAGCAACTGAAGGTGAAAGTAAATTTCCGAGTACATAGGCTTGAGCTTGTGACCTACTGGCAAAGGCAAGATGAGCCCATTGTCCAGTTTGTTGCAAGGTGCCGAGACAAAGCTCAATATTGTGACTTCACAGATATTGAATTCTCAGAACAGGTTATCGAGCTAGTAATTGGGTCTACTCCCTAGAGGCCTTTCAAAAAGACCTGCTAGAAAAGAAGGGCACTCCATAGTTGCACTACTTAATGATAGAAGGAAATTTGAAGCCATTGAGGCTGGGTACCCAGTTACAAGCATTGGGGTGACCACAACAATTGGTATGTAACCAGGGTTCAGAAGTCTGCCAAGTCTTGTGGAAAATGTGGACTCACCCAATTCACAGTCATCCAGCATACCTGGACCAATGCAAAGCTTGTGGCATGTGAGGACATTGGGCAAGGCAGTGCAGAAAGTCGAGCTCAGATACTGCACACAGGAATGCTGGCAGATCACATGGAGAGAGAACGTCTGCAATACAGGGTGGCAAATGTAACAAAAGGTTTACCAACACACAACAAAAATGCAAGCAGGTACATCAGGTCAGGAGAGAGACAGATTGTCAGGAGGACATGGGTGTAGAATGCGCGTAAGCATTTCAATGCTATTATGTAATCTGAGGTATTCGCCATGATCGGGATTATATGTCCACAGAAGAGTGGAGAGCATAAGCTCAGAGTGAAAATCAACACCGGAACAAGTGAAAAAATTCTGCCCATCCATATACTGAAGGACATGTACTGAAAGAAATGGGAATCCATAGTACAACCCACAACAGCTAGGCTGACTGCTTACAATGGTTCTCCAATCAAGTGCATTGGAATGATAACCTGACAGTGCAGCTGTGGGAGCTCCAAATGGCTACCACTAATGTTTTCTATTTATTCCAGTTGTTGCAGGAGGTCCACTACCGAGGTTTATGAATTGTCACAATTTATGAAGACAGTAACGCACTGAAGATGGTAGGAAATACCCAGGTCAAGTGTACAAGGTTGGTCCATGTAAAGGACGACACAAAGGTTGGGAGTCTTAACACGAAGAGATGATATGACCCGGAGTCTGTCTTCTGGCTTCAGTTCATCGCAGCAAGTACCCGGAAGCCAGGGGATTGCCGGTGACTGGTGGTGTTGCTGGTCATCAATTTTCTAAGCTTTTCAAACAAGCGAAGATGAAGGCATCATATGACAAGCAAGCAGGACCAGTATTAGCTTGATTGTGAGTAGGACAGAAGGTCAGAGTCCTCAATCATGCTTTGGGAACTTGGTATCCTGCAGAGGTTGCTCGGATATGCAACGAGCCCAGATTGTGAGAGGTCCAGACATCCAATAGTGCAATAATCAGCCGAAGTCAACTCAGAGCGCTGCACGACAACACTACATGTAACAACCCCGTGGCATAGCAGACATGTTCAAAGACAAAGTCTGAAGGTGAAAGTACAGAGGCTAAGAGCACAGAGGAAGAACATGCTAACCAGGGTTCTGACTCACTAAAGTCTCAGGGGAGTCGTCAAGATGAGCTCAGTTCTGGGAATAGGTTGACGATAACAAGATCGGGATTAATAAGCAAACCTGCTCTATGCTTTAGAGTGTTCAACTTACTCACTTGTAAATAACATTTTGCTTTAAATCATGTGTAGTTAGTCCAAACTACAATATCATTGCACATATGTTTTTATCTTTGGGAAAAGGGGGATAATGTGGGATGACCTTAAGAGCAAACCACCTTAAGAGGCTATAAGTGATGGTCACCAGACAAAGTGATGTTATGTCACACATGAACAGGGAGCAGCCCAACAGTGAGATGTGTTTAAATGTGGCTTGTGCAGTAACTGTTTGTATGTATTGTTATGACTGAGGCAGGAGGAGTGTACTGTCTTTTCTAGTTCTACTTCTCCACAGGTCACAACATGCATTTAAATGTTTACCCAGTTACTGATGTAGTCAGTTATATCTTCTTTGGCCTCCTTGTCTCGAGAGACAATGGGTAAGCGCCTGGAGGTGATCAATGGCTTGTGGAGTAGTGACTGGAGTGGCTATAAAGGCCAATTCTAGAGTGACAGACTCTTCCACAGGCACTGCAGATAAAATTGGTTTTCGGAGCTGTTACACAGGGTTGGCTCTCCCCTTGCACTTCTGTCTTTTTCCTGCCAACTGCTAAGTCTCCTCGACTCGCTACTCTTTAGCCCCGCCTTTATGGCTGTCTGCCAGCTCTGGCGATCACTGGCCCCCACGACTTGTGGTCAATGTTACAGGACTTCATGTTGCGCTTGCAGGCATCTTTAAAGCGGAGGCATAGACGGCCGGTGGGTCTGATATCAGTGACGAGCTCGTTGTACAATGCGTCCTTGGGGATCCTGCCATCTTCCATGCGGCTCACATGGCCAAGCCATCTCAAGTGCCGTTGGCTCATAGGGTGTATATGCTGGGGATGTTAGCCGCCTCGAGGGCTTCTGTGTTGGAGATACAGTCCTGCCACCTGGTCAGTTATATACTCTACTCTTTATCCCAGAATAAAATACACCAATTAAGTTTCTTGAATAAACAACAAAATTATCAGTTTATTATCAAACAAGACTTATCCAGTAACGAAGCAAAGCATTAACACACAGATTGAAATATGAAAGTTCCCTTTCAAAACACCCCACACACAAACTCACAAACACACTGAAAAAATAAAGAAATTCTCTCTGCAGAGCTCTGTCACAAAAAAAAAATACTTGCTAATTCTTGAAGAAAGAAGAGAAGATATAGAAGGATGTCAGTTGTCCCTTTTGGACTGGCATCTTGGTATATGGTGATGGGTCACTGGGATCTTTTCAGAAGCAGTTTGTTCTGGAGAGGTCAGGAAATAGCCTAGTAGATTTTCCAGGAGAAATGCGGCATCAGGGCTTTTGGTATTACACTCCGGATTCGCAGGGTTTTTTCAAAGACAGGAGGAAAGAGGAGCTGTCATACTGGACCTCTAAGGGTCTCTTAGAGAGGTGCAGGGAAGATGAGCATGGGGTTTAGTCCGTGGCAGGTTGATCTTCAACTGCTTTTCAAACACAGTCTGAACCAAAACAATATCTCAGAAGCAAAACCCCAAACAGCAGGTCAGAACTCCCTGATTACTATAAATCTAAACATGCCACTTCTCTGTAAACATCTTCCTCAGGTCACCAAGGTTTCTGTTGTTTATTGAGATTAAAGCACATGATTTCCAGCAAAGGTTGTTTTCAAACAAGTGAACTTTGTAAAAAAAACACATCCATGTAATCTTTCCTGTTTTAAAACACAAGTCCTCAAAAAATGGTTGTATCTTCATAACAATACGTGTTCTAGTTAAAGTATAATAAAAAAACATGTTTTCTTTGGATATTTCTTAGTGTCCTATGAGTCTTACAGTAGTTCACATATCAAAGAAACAAGTAATATTATATCAACCATTAAATCATAAAAACTCAATCATTAAAAATATATTATCTGGTCATTTATTGCATTGTTGTTTGTGGGAGCTTGCTGTGCGCAAATTTCCTGCTGTGTTTCCAACATTACAACAGTGAATACATATCAAAAGCATTTTATTGGTTGTGAAGTGTTTTGGGGTGTCCTAAAATTATGAAAGGTTGCCCCTGTTCCCAACTCCAGATCATTTATGCATTTACCTGGTCCCTAAATCTATATAAGGGTTTGGTGGCATTCGGATTGCTTTACAGATAAATAAAAAAGATTTTGAGCTGTAATTCATTTTTTGATTAATATTCCTGCTTCATTAATACAATCACTGGGAAAGAATGTTAACTAGTGCTAGACATGCTGATAACCGAGCTGGGTTTGCACCTATACACACAGTTCCAAATGACTGTCTTCAGTCTTGTATGCTTTGTACTCTTCCATGATTTAACTAAGTCAGGCACAATGCAGGATGAAGTGTTGCAACATATGTACTTTTACCTTAAAAAAATAAATTACCAGGCATGTTTTTGGACCAAATGAGATACTTCAAATGATTCTGATGAATTATCTTACAGAACAGGCAAGCATTCAGTAAGTCAGGATCCAAAAGGAATAAGCCACAGCACACTTGCAGACTTGACTGATCAAAGGAAATTGCTGAGCATCTCACAATGCAATCTCCAATTGCTGAGGACTTTTTTTTTCGCCTATTGTGCCTCAGAAACAAGGGGGCGAGATTTTATCCGGGCTACGGGGGTCTCAACCTCCAGCTAAAACACCGCCGAGAATCTTGTGTTGCCCCTTCTGTGGGAGGCCCGCCGAATCAAGCGCCAATTAGGCTCTCAACTGGACAGCGGCGGGCCTGCTACAGGATCAAGGACCACAGCAATGGAAGCCCTGGCCTCTGAGAGCTGCCAGCCAATCAGAAGCCAGCAGCTAGCAGAGGCGGCAGCACCCAGTGCTGCACCCAGGCCACAGGTAGGTCAGGGTGGGAGGGGACTCGTGGGGTGGAGGTCACGGGGGAGGTGGTTGGCAGCAAGGGCAGGCGGGTGGTTTTCAGCAGGACCCCCTTCCTGATGCTAGGAACCCTGGTTCAGGCACTGTGTCTTTTAACGAGAGATTCCCCCGCCCACCCCCTGGAGCCAGCTAGCAACCCGCAAAGTTTTTCTTGCCATGCTCCCTGTGCAGCGACAGGTCTGCGTGCCAGTGGGTTAATTCCAGCGGCAGCGGGATGAGGCCCTTCATTGGGTATTAATTGCCCACTTAAGGTCTTCAATTGGCAGTGGGGCAGGAAGGCCGTTCACAGGCCTTCCCGCCCTGGACTTAGTTTTGGCGGTGGCAGGAAGTTGGGGGGGCCCCCCGCCTCCAAACCCGTCACCGGGTAGGGCATAGAAGTCCCCCCAAGGGGAGACAATGAATGTTGGGGTTGCGGATATCCGTTAGTGATCTCCGGCACTCTTGCTCCCAAATTGAACTGTGGGAGCACTGTATTTGAGGATTGTTAATTCCATCCAGTAATTCTTGGCGCTAACCTGGCTGGTTAGGCCTTTTCAGCGATATTTAAAGGGATCTTCCATTGCGCTCAGCTACGTATCTGGTAGTCTTTTTAGACTGGTAGTCACTTTCTAGGCATTCTTTTGGCTGTTTCAGCACAATTTCAGTGGAGGTTGGTCGACAATGGGTGGTATTGGGGCTGGAGAACGAATACCAGGAAGAGCAGTAAATAAGAGAGCAGAACTCTAGAGCTGCTAGCAGAAGAGGTTGAATGAGGGTACGGCACAGGAGGCCGTACATCGTATGGGGCTCGCACAACAAAATGTCTTAACTCACCTTAAGCTGTGCTTCACCAAGGACACAGTTACTGAGCTATGTCACCCATTGCAGCACTAGCTGCTGCTGAGCACCCGGTAATGTACATTACTGGTCAGTGTAAAAGCCAATTTCTACATTTAGTGTGTTCCAGGCTGCAGCAGGTGACATGAGTGAATCAGTCAATTTGTTCTGTATTGCTGCAACAAGCAGGCTACAGATGTCCTCTTCAAAAAGCACAACCAATTTAATCCCTTTCCGATGGGTGCAGCTAAACAACAGCAACAGGCTCAGGGCTTTGCAGGTTGCACAAGTCTTTTTTGTTTTTTATTTATTTAGAGATACAGCACTGAAACAGGCCCTTCAGCCCACCGAGTCTGTGCCGACCAACAACCCTACCGTAATCCCATATTCCCTACCACCTGCCTACACGAGGGGCAATTTACAATGGCCAAATTACCTATCACCTGCAAGTTTTGGGCTGTGGGAGGAAACCGAGCACCCGGCGAAAACCCACGCGGTCACAGGGAGAACTTGCAAACTCCACACAGGCAGTACCCAGAATTGAACCCGGGTCCCTGGAGCTGTGAGGCTGCGGTGCGAACCACTGCGCCACTGTGCCTCCCATAAACCATGGTGATGCATTCCAGGACATCATTGATTGAACACATTGCCCCGTGTTTCTATACAAAGACTTGGACTATTTGTCAATAGGCAGGGATCCACTCGTTGAATGTTCAGTTGATGAGTGACAACTGGCAGTGAATTAAGCAGAGCTGTACCCAATTTCCTGGCCAGTCCTGAAGCCCACTTCCTTCTCTTCCACCCAGACCAAGTTGTTTCATGCTGGTTGCATGCGAACAGGGAGTATCCCTAAATCACCTGGCTCATGAGTCCTGTCAGAAGCCGAACACAGATGCTGAGGCACATTACAATCAAAGTTGAGAACGGAATATCTCTCAGCGAAGGCTGAACTTGGCTGGGGTTCTTTTCTCGAGGAAAGAGAATGCTGAGAGGTGACCTGATAGAGCTCTTTAAAATTATGAAGGGGTTTGATGGAGTCGGTCATAGAGTCATTTAAGAGATAGAATGAGGCCATTCGGTCCATCGGGTCCATGCCAGCTCTCCATGCAGCAATCCAGGCACTCCCACTCCCCTACTCAATCCTTCTAGCCCTGCAAGTTGATTTCCTTCGTGCCCATCAGTTTCCTTTTGAAATCATTGATTGTCTCCGCTTCTACCACACACATGGGCAGTGAGTTCCAGGTCATTACCCCTCACTGTGTAAAAAAGTTCTTCCTCACATTCTCCCTGTATCTCTTGCCCAAAACCTTCAATCTGTGTCCCCTAGTCTTTGTGCCATCAGTTAATGGGAACAGCTTTTCCTTGTCTAACTTATCTAAGCCTGCCATAATCTTGTACACATCTATCAAATCTCCCCTCAATCCCCTTTGCTCCAAGGAGAACAACCCCAGCTTTTCCAACTTAACCTTGTAACTAACATCCCCCAACCGTGGAACCATTCTGGTAAATCTCCTCCGCACCCTCTCAAGGACCCTCACATCCTTCCTGAAGTGTGGTGACCAGAACTGATCGCAATACTCCAGTTGGGGCCTAACTAGGTTCAGCATAACTTTAGCTGCTTTCGTACTCTCTGCTTCTATTTATGAAACCCAAGAACCACTCTCTCAATATATCCTGCCACCTTCAAAGATTGATGCACATGCACCCCCAGATCCCTATGTTCTTGCATTCTCTTTAGAACGGTGCCATTAAGTCTATATTGCTTCACCTTATCCCTTCTGCCAAAATGCATTGCCTGACACTTGTCTGCATTAAATTTCTTCTTCCACCTGTCTGCCCATTCTGCTCGCCTATCTATGTCCTGTTGCAGGTGGTTTGTATCATCCTCACTGTTTGCCACTTCTTCAGGTTTGGTATCATCAGCAAATTTTGAAATTCTACCCTGTATTCCAAGATCCAAGTCATTTATATCGAGAAGAAGCAAAGAAAGCAGTGGTCCCAGCACTGACCCTTGGGGAACACCATCCTCCAGTCTGAAAAACAACTATTTACCACAACTTGCTGTTTTTTGTCCTTAAGCCAGTTTTTTAAAATCCAAACAACCCTAGCCTATCCAATCTTTCCTTATAGCTGCAATTTTCAAGCCCTGGCAATTTTCTTGTAAATCTCCCCTGTACTCTCTCCAGAGCAATTATGTCCTTTCTGTAATGTAGTGTTCCAGAACTGTACGCAATACTCCAGCTGTGCCCGAACCAGCAGTTTATACAGTTCCAGCATTACATCCTGCTTTTATATTTTATACCTTGGCCAATAAAGGAAAGTGTTCCATATGCCTTTTTCACCACTTTATCGACCTGTCCTGCCACCTTTAGGGACCTGTGGGCATTCACTCCAAGGTCTCTCACTTCTTCTACCCCTCTCAATATCCTCCTGTTTCTTGTGTATTCCTTCGCTTTATTTGCCCAAATGCATTACCTCACACTTCTCCGGATTGAATTCCATTTGCCACTTTTCTGCCCACTCAACCAAACCATTGATATCATTCTGGAGTCCACAGCTATCATCTTCACTATCAACTACATGGCCAATTTTTGTATCATCTGCAAATTTCCCAATCATGCCTCCCCCATTTAAGTCCAAATCATTAATATATACCACAAACAGCAAGGGACCCAACACTGAGCCCGGTGGAACGCCACTGGAAACTGCTTTCCATTCGCAAAAACATCCAATTTTTGGATCCAATTTGCCACATTTCCCTGTCCCCATGGGCTTTTACTTTTCTGACCAAATGCTGTGCTAAAATCAATGTAGACAACATCCACTGTACTACCCTCATCAATCCTCCCTACCTCCTCAAAAAATTCAAATAAGTTAGTAAGACATGACTTTCCCTTAACAAATCCATGCTGACTATCTCTAATTATTTTGTGCCTAAGTGACAGTTTATCCTATCTCTCAGAATTGAGGTCAGACTGACCGGCCTATAATTCTTTGGCCTATCTCTCGCACCCTTTTTAAACAATGGTACAATGTTCGCAGACCTCCAATCCTCTGGCACCTCGCCTGTATCTAGTGAGGATTGGAAAATGATCCTCAGAGCATCTGTTATTTTCTCCTTGGCTTCCTTTAACAGCCTGGGATGTAATCCATCCGGCCTTGGTGATTTATCCACTTTCAAGGATGTCAGACCCTCTTGTACTTCCTCTCTCATTATGCTTATCGTATCTAATATTTCACACTCTTCCTCTTTAACTACAATGTCTGCATCAACCCTCTCCTTTGTGAAGACAGAGACAAAGTACTCATTAAGAGCCCTGCCCACATCTTCTGCATCCACGCATATGTTCCCTTGTACATCTCTGATATGCCCTATACTTTCCTTAGTTATCCTCTTACTCTTAATGTACTGATGAAACATCTTTGCGTTTTCCTTGATTTTACCTGCCAATAGTTTTTCATGTCCTCTCTTTGCTTTCATAGTCTCCTTTTTTACTTCACCCTGCACTTTCACTGCTCCTTTAGGCTTTATCAAGTATTAAGTTTTTTGTGATCGTCATAAGCTTTCTTTTTCTGCTTTAACTTACCCTGTATGCTTCTAGATAACCTGCGGACTCTAGATTTAGCAGTACCTCCCGTTATCTTTGTTACACTGTGCCTGTAGAATCTTGCTTTTGAATGCCTCCCACTGGTTTGCCACTGATTTTCCTTCAAGTAGCTGTATCCAGTCCACTTTCGCCAGGTCACCTGGTAAAATTTGCCTTCCCCCAATTTACAACTTTTACTCCTGTTTTGTCTTTGTCTTTTTCCATAATAATGCTAAGTTTAACTATTATGGGTGCTATCTCCAAAATAGTCACCCACTGCTACTTCATCCTCTTGCCCAGCTTCATTTCCTAAGACTAAATGTAGAATTTCGCCCCCTCTCGTTGGGCTTGTTACATGCTAGCTAAAAAAGTTCTTTTGAATGCAGCTCAAGAATTTTGTGTTCTCTGTGCCCTTCACACTGTTTGTATCCCAGTTGATATTTGGGTAGTTGAAATCCCCAACTATTACTGCCCTATTGTTTTTGCATTCAGAAATTTGCCTACATATTTGTTCTTCTATCTGCCTCACACTATTTGGGGGTCTACAGTACACTCCTAGTAGGTTGGTTGCCCCTGTTTTATTTCTGAGCTCAACCCATATGGCCTCATTTGATGATCCATTTAGCATATCATCCCTCCTCACAGTTGTAATTGATTCTTTAACCAATAATGCTACACCCTCTCCTTTTTATCCCCCTCTCTATGCTGCCTGAAACCTTCATATCCGGTGATGTTGAACTGCCATTTTTGCCCCTCTTTAAGTCAAGTTTCCATTATAGCAATGATATCATGTTGCCATGTGTCTATCTGTGCCTTCAGCTCATTG
This sequence comes from Heterodontus francisci, assembly GCF_036365525.1. Taxonomy (NCBI): domain Eukaryota; kingdom Metazoa; phylum Chordata; class Chondrichthyes; order Heterodontiformes; family Heterodontidae; genus Heterodontus; species Heterodontus francisci. The sequence continues at coordinate 20,390,901 of NC_090380.1, read as the reverse complement.
GCTTTATTTGCTATACACCTTGCATTTAAATAAATACCTTTTAACACTGCCTAATTCCTGTGCTGCACACATTTTAACCTTTGCTTCTGTCTTTCAGAGACACTTGCTAATTTTCTGCCTCCTGTTTCCTGCTCCGAATTTATCCTCTCTGAAATTGCCCTCAGGTTCCATCCCCTGCCAATCTAGTTTAAACCATCCCCAACAGCACTAGCAAACTTTCCTGCAAGGATATTCGTTCCGGTCCTGTTCCAGTGTAGACTATCTGGCATGTACAGGTCCCACCTTCCCCAGAAATTTGAAGCCCTCCCTCTTGCACCATCTCTCCAGCCACACATTCATCTGTGTATTTCCCTATTTCTATACTCACTAGCACATGTCCTTGGGACTAATCTGGAGATAACTACCTTTGAGGTCCTGCTTGCTAATCTCTTTCCTAACTCCCTAAACACAGCCTGCAGGACCTCATCCCTCTTTCTTCCTATATCGTTGGTACCAATGTAGACCACGACCTCTGGCCGTGCACCCTTGCCCTCCAGAATGTCCTGTGGCTGCTCGGTGATATCCATGATCCTTGCACCAGGGAGGGAACATACCATCCTGGAATCACGTCTGCAAACATAGAAATGCCTAACTGTTCCCCTAACTATAGAATCCCCTATCACTATTGCTCTCTTGTCCTTTCTCCTCCCTCCCTGCACAGCTGAGCCACTCGCGGTACTCTGGTCATGACTCTAACTGCACTCTCCAGAGGAACCCTTTCTCCCATCGGTACTCAGAACACAATACCGGTTAGAAAGTGGGATGCCCTCCAGGAACTCCTGAACCACCTGCCTTGTCCTATTTGTCTGTCTGGCAGCCACCCAATCCCTCTCTGCCTGCGCACTCTTAAGCTACAGGGTGACCACCTCCTGAAATGTGCTATCCACATGACTCTCATCCTGGCGAATTCATCTCAGTGACTCCAGCTGTTTCTCGAGTTCCAAGATTTGGAGCTCGAGTTTTTGCATTTGGTGGCACTTATTGCACATGTAGTTTTCCAGGACATGGGTAGGGTCCTGGAGTCCCCAAATGGCACAGATGTGCCTTCGACGGGTGTGAGCAGCCCTGCTATGCCTCCAATTGTTTATTTACTGCAATAAAATTGGAACTTAAATAAACATAATAAAAAGCTTATAAATAGAATGAACAAATGAGTAATCACCTACCGACTACTGATATTTTAGCTTCTATTAGTAGATAGACTTAAATGTTCGAGAAAAAATAAAAATCACCCAAAAAAAAGAAAATAGGAAAGTAAGAAAATACCCACCAGATACTCACCGACTAGCTCCCTGTGCCTCACCGCTCACTCCCCCCTCTCGCACTGTTTGTAGCTCCGAAGTCACACCCAGCCAGTCACCTACCTGCTTCCCTGTGATGTCACACCTCGATTTCTCTTTTCAATCGCAGGCAGACTGGCAGCAGCAGCCGCAGCCGTGAGCCCCACTCTGATCTCACTGTTTCCCGGTCAACTCTCTCTCTCTCTCTCTCTCTTGCCCCCAGGCTCTTTATGCTCTGCTCTGATCTCGCTGTTTCCCGGAGAACTCTCTCTCTCTCTCTTTCTCTCTCTTTCTCTCTCTCTCACTCTCTCTCCCAGGCTCATAATGCTCTGCTCTGATCTTACTGTTTCCCGGTGAACTCTCTCTCTCTCTCTCTCTCACTCTCTCTCCCAGGCTCTTTATGCTCTGCTCTGATCTCACTGTTCCCCAGTGAACTCTCTCTCTCTCTCTCCCAGGCTCTTTATGCTCTGCTCTGATCTCACTGTTTCCCAGTGAACTCTCTCTCTTGCTCTCTCTCCCAGGCTCTTTATGCTCTGCTCTGATCTCACTGTTTCCCGGTGAACTCTCTCACTCTCTCTCTCTCTCTCTCGCTCTCTCTCCCAGGCTCTTTATGCTCTGCTCTGATCTCACTGTTTCCCGGTGAACTCTCTCACTCTCTCGCTCTCTCTCCCAGGCTCTTTATGCTCTGCTCTGATCTCACTGTTTCCCGGTGAACTCTCTCTCTCTCTCTTGCTCTCTCTCCCAGGCTCTTTATGCTCCGCTCCGTTCTCGCTGTTTCCCAGTGCTGCTCAGGTGAATAAAGAGCGAGAGGACGCTATCAGATGGGGGTGTGCTAGTAATGCTGGAACCGGCAGACAAATCCTAATGCCCAGAACTATCAGGTGGATCCATCTGCAGGGGAAACGTTTCCACTTGAAAGTATTTGCCTGCAGGTGTTCTGGATGAAACCTGTACACTCATTTAAAGACAACTCTGCGCATTCATTTCATGGCGCTCTGACCTCCCACTGTGCTGTTGCCTCCTGTGAGGAGATGAGCTGCAGACACAGCAGGGGTATTGTGTGCCTCCAGCAAACTGCAATTGCCTAAGGAAAATGCTGGTTAATTGGTGCTGTAATAGCTTTAATTGACTACCTGCTGCTTCTGGGTGGGTAACTGTCACGCCCAAGAAGCCCTCCTCTGGCACGAAATTGCTGGCAGGTCTATCTCCAAAGTTGCTTCCTTGTCTCTGGGAAAATGCCCCCCTAAATGTAAAGTATCTGAGGGCCAGTGCCACCTTTTGCCTTGTTTTAGGGGAGATAGAAATCTATATTGCCAGGGAGAGATTGGCAATAAGTTTCAGGTCCCCAATCTTACTACCTCTAATCTCATGAGAAGAGAATGCTTTGGAGAACCTCACAGTGAGGCATCAGAAGAAGGTGAGGAGGCCGGAAGGGAGAGATCAGCTGCAGATTGGTCAGGATATTTTCATTGCATATCCTCTGCACCTTGCATTAATTGCCAGTTCCAAGGTGATCCTGTCATCCCTTCTCAGAAAAGGAAGATGTGAAGCCAGCTGTCCAACTTAACTTCTCTTCCTCTTTTCCTCTTCTACATGTGCCTCAAGAACTACCATCAATAGAGGATGAGTGAGTAGGTCTAGCTGAATCTAGCGCTGTAACACATCATAATGTGTGCTGTCACGTACTCTTTCCCTATCGGAGATCTGTACCAAGGGAGAGTTCGAGAATGAGGCTGAATGGAGGCACGGAAACTTGAATTGCCAGGTGGTGCAGGAAATAGAAGACTGGGAGAAACTTGCTGCTGAACAGATGGGTCTGGAGGCATTGTCCCTCAGCTGAAGAGCCTGGCCGTTCTAATCTCTCGTTTTTCAAGGCATGAAACTGAGAATTAACAAGAGGCCAGTGACACACAAGGAAAAGACGCTCTGTTCCATTCAGCCTGTCCCAATTACAGATCATGAAATGTACTGGGCACAGTCTCTGAGAATGTGCAGCAAATAGCAGAAGAATTGGACATCTCCACTACCTGCAGATATGTGGCACCAGATGGAGGCATTGCTATCCATCTTGGAGCACATGGAAGCTCCAGGCCATTCTGCCGCAGAAAGCCCCAAGACAGAGGCCTTAAGGGCAGCCTAGCTTTTGCCACAGATGCTCAGATTGCTTCTATGGAAGCCTTGGATGTCAGAGTGGGAGGGTTCCCTCCTCTAGCCTCCAATCAGTTGAGGCAGAGATAGAAAGACTTGCACTTATGTAATGTTTCACGACCATTGGACGTCTCAAAGCGTTTTACAGCCAATGAAGTATTTTTGAAGGATGGTCACTGTTGTAATGTAGGCAACACAGCAGCCAATTTACACACAGCAAGATCCCACAAACAGCACTATGATAATGACCAGGTAATCTGTTTTTTTGTGATGTTGATTAAGGGCTAAATTGCTTGGCCAGGGCACTGGGGAGAACACCTCAGTTCTTTTTCATATAGTGCCATAGGAATCTTTTAGATCCACCTGACAGGGCAGTCAGGGCCTCAGTTTGACGTCTCATCCAAAAAACAGCACCTCCAACAATGCAGCACTCTCTCAGCATTGCACTGTCAGGATGATTTTTGTGCTGAAGTCCTGGAGTGGGACTTGAACCCAGAACCTTGTAACTCGGAGGTGATAGCGCTACCAACATGGCTGACTTACAACACAGGGAACATTCAGGGGTTTGCTGATCTGATTGGTATCATTACATCTACTTTCCCATCGATCGATGGCCAAGCAAAGCTAGTGCACAGTACTAGTTCTTAAAATTCTCATTCTTGTTTTCAAATGTCTCCATGGCCTCACACCCAACCCCTCCCCACTTGCCCCATAACTTCCTCCAGCCCTATAACCCTCTGAGATATCTGCACTCCACCAATTCTGGCCTCTTGTTAATTCTCAGTTTTAATCACAATTGACGGACATGCCTTCAACTGCCTAGGTCCAAAGCTCTGGAATTCCCTTGCTAAACCTCTCTGCCTCGCTACCTCAATTTCCTCCTTTAAAATGCTCCTTACAACCTATGTCTTTGAACAAGCTTTTGTTCACCTGTCCTAATATCTCCTTAGGGTTACATTTTCTTTGAAGATGCTCCTGTGCAGTGCCTTGGGAAGTTTTACGACATTAAAGGTGCTATATAAATACAAGTTGTTGTCATGTTATAACAAAAATGCACTCATATGATTCTGCTATCAGGATAGCAGCATGTACATATCTTCCCATTTCCTCATGTGACAAAAGGGAGACATGGTCCGGCTATATGTGCAGCAACACAAGAGCTGCAACAGCTTCACCTGAGGACTTAGGTGCCTTGAGTTGAGGACCTACCATCTCACGTACTCCTGCCACTCAGGTCGTGCTCAGGAGAAGTACCAGATCAGATCAAGAGTTCACCTCTTTCAATGGCACCAAGCGCATGTGAGCTGTAAATAAAATGATGATTGCCCTGAAATTGTTGTGTGCGTAGACATTGGTCAGATTGAACAGAAGCTTTGATGAGCTCTGTGAGAGGAAGCACACAAAGAAGGTTGAATGCATTGGCTAGAGTTAGTGGCAATGAGAATGTGTCCTGTGTCAGGCTGACCAAAATGTTCTTACAGTCAGTGGTGAGTTATCCACTGCATTCTCGTTAGTCTTCTGTTACTGAGCTCTCTGTTATCCTTGGATGCACCACCTCCTCCGGGGCCAACGTAAAGATGCTTTCTTGTAAGGTGAAGTTGTGTAGCAGGGACACACCACCACAACCTGGACACCCAAACCAGGCTGTATTGCAGATCACTCCACACTGATCCAAACATCTAAGTTTCACATTCATAACCCCAATTGTTTGCTTCATGATGGCCGAATGGATTTAACAGGGCAGCTGCCAGGAAGATAAGTGCTTATTCTCAGACATGAGCTGGGTATTCTTTCCTGTTGATGTAGTTAATGAGGTAAATGAAGGATGCAATATTGCAAAGTTGGTGCTTTCAATGATTTCTTGGATCTCAGGGAATCATGCCAGCCTGCTTGTTACTGCTGCCAGATGGAGAAGCTGATGGAGCTGTCTTGCGTTAGCCGATAATCCATCTTCAATTTAACATTATGAATCTGTGCACAGCTGATGCCTCCAGGGACAGCCTGAAATGACCTTGGAGGGAGAAAGTTCAGGACAATTGTGACATTACACCCACTGGTAATGCAATGCCTGTGGTGGAGGCAGCCACGCCAGAGTACACAGCCCAATGGCACTGCTCCCTCCACTTGAGGCAGGAACATTGGTAGTGAGCGGTTCACAAGGAAAACTACCAGTGAGTTATGTGATATGTTCAAGTTAAAGCATGTCACATAACTTACCAATGGCTGATGACCATTTTAGACAAGGCTATTTAGTTCAGGCAATCCATACATGGTTACCTTATAAGGCAATTTGTTTCAGTGATGAAAGACAATTATATACACTATGGATTTGGCAGACTCATTAATAATATTAATGATACAATAATGTTGTACTATTAATAAGTACTGTTTATTGAAATCTGGAAGTGCAGCCTGGACTGATCTTTAGTAATCAATTGTACTCGCATTTCCTTTGACTTTGAATAGTCCTCCAATTTGTACCCATTCCAAGCTGGCTGTAAATTAATCTGTGTAGCTTACATGGGATAATTAAATTTACTCTGCCTCTGCTGGTAACATGTTGTGTCATTAAAATCAGGCTGGACCATGTTGAATCCTCACCACCTGGCATTTAATTCCATTAATAATAAAGTACATGGTTATTACACATTCGTTTTGCTCAGTCTGTCTGTAGCTAACCTTCATTTTCAGACCAAACTCCAATAGTCACTTCAGTGATTGTTGTTGCTTCCAATATTGTGCAATGGCATGAAAGGTGTCTGAATTTGGGAAAGGCTGCAAAGAGGCGAATTTATAGGAGCTAGATTTAGTTTCTCACACTTACGCACAGCAGTGTTCTGGATTGTATCATGTTTACTGCAGGTACACAGCAGTCCGAGCATTAATACTTCATTTACATTGAACTTTTCGGTCTATATAGGCCTAACTTAAGCTCAAGGTTCCAAGGGCATTTCTAAATCTTCAGCACCTACTTACATCATCAAACCCACTCGATTCAATTATCCCATTGGATTTGATCTGACATTTTGGGGGTTAAATTGTTCAGTCCACGAAAACAGTTGCAGGGATTGCGACGTGTGATTAAGCCACACCCGCTCAGTGTAGTATAGGCAGCATGTTAACCTCATGCTGCCTGATCATTATTATGATTGCTGCGTGCATCCATTGCCCTCGGGCTGTTCATTACCTGCATGCATCAACAGGGGGCCCAATATCGTGAATGCCCAGCAAAACTTAAAGGTAGCCTGAACCTCTTAAAGGGGAGGTATATCATGGCTGGAATAGGGATCAGGAGTTCGAAAAGTGAAGCTGACTTGGGAAAGAGTAAAGAATGGCTCACTATGGGAGAGAGCAAGATTTTTGGATGCTGAATTGAATGGCTTGTTTGAAGAGGTGAAAAGGAGGAGGGATGTCCTGTACGCTCCAGACACGTGCTGAGAAAACAGTGGCAAGAGATAATGGAGAGGTCAGTGTCAGGAATCTAGCTCCAAGGACCTGGATGCCATGCAGGAAGAAGTTTAATGACCTCACACAAGTGGTCAAGGTATCTTCAAATGCCATATCTCACCAACTGCATCAGCCACTGCTCAACTTACCGCACTCCCATGACTGAACTACCAACAATCTCTATCAATCACGACTCATACCTAACATTTGTAGCTTCACTGCACCCTCACATACTTAACACTCCTACAAGCCTCAAGCCAATATCTCACATCTTGCCCACACTGCCAGCTTTCAACAATGAGAGCTACATCATCCAAACACTCACTGACACACTTCCCTCTCTGTTGCAGGACAAGGTGGCGTATAACAAGAGGCAGCAGTAGCTAACCAGAGTTGGATAGGCACACCTGCATGCTCTAACCCCCATGGAGGTGATGATGCTGGCCATTATCAGAAGGACCATTGGTGAGGCAGTGGCCACCAGCAAGGTTGAAGCCATTGAAAATGAGGGTATCTGCATCCTCAATCCACCTCCTCTCATTCCACTTCTCCTTCATCCCACAGTCTCTTCTGACTGAGAAGCTGTTGATGGTGTAAGCATACACTTCTTACTTTCTCATCTCCCCGTTCCATAACCTTACCTTTGTCCCTGTTTCCTTTTAGATATCCGAGAACTGCAAACTGCCCAGGCAGTGGAGGAAGAGTAAGAAAACTGTGAAGATGAAGCCACACCATGCCTTGATTTCACAGTTGCAGCCACTGGCTTAGATACTGGCACGATGCATAATTTATAAGATGGCATAGAGGCAGGATCTGCACATGGTGAGACACCGGGCATGAGTGGGCTGCAGCCAGGGCAGGGGGTAAGGATAGTGCAGATGCCAGCTCACCAGGAGGCAAAGGAGCACACAATAGTTTTGTTACAGAGGACTCAGTTGATGACTTCAATGGGCCTGGCTACAAAAGAACTCTCATGGATATACACAACCAAATGCTTAATGCACGAGAAAGCCTGCCAGAAAGCCTACGTTCAATGTCAAACAGCATAGAGGAGTTCAGTACCAACTAGGCACAGGGCTTTGCACAGAGCTTAGAGCCCATTCTTTTCAACATGGAACGGGCGGCCAAATCCATCATTACAGAACCTGATGGTTGATGTTTCAGCTTCCATTGCAGCATAAGCAGCATCCACCCAATATCTGAGTGCTGCAGTGCACATTCAAATTGTTATACAACATAAGTACATAAGAAATAGGAGCAGGAGTAGGCCAATTCGGCCCCTCAAGCCTGCCCCGCCATTCAATAAGATCATGGCGGATCTGCCCCTGACCTCAACTCCTCTTTCGCGCCAGCTCCTCATAGCCCTCAACTCCCCAATATTTCAAAAATCTATCCTCCTCTTTAAATACTTTCAGTGATCTAGCCTCCACAACCCTCTGGGGTAGAGAATTCCAGACATTCACTACCCTCTGAGAAAAGAAATTCCTTCGCTTCTCAGTTTTAAATGAGTGTCCCCTTATTCTTTAACTATGTCCCCTAGTTCGAGATTCCACCACTCATGGAAAGATCTTCTCAACATCTACCCTGTCAAGCCCCCTCAGAATCTCATACGTTTCAATAAGATCACCCCTCATTCTTTTAAACTCTAGAGAATAAAGGCCTAACCTGTTCAACCGTTCTTGATAAGTCAACCCCTTCATCCCAGGAATCAGCCTAGTGAATGTCTTTTGAACTGCCTCCAATGCCAGTATATCCTTTTTTAAATACGGGGACAAAAACTGTACACAGTACTCCAGGTGCGGCCTTACCAACACCCTGTACAGTTGTAACAAGACTTCCCTATTTTTAAACTCGAACCCCCTAACAATAAAGGCCCAAATTCCATTTGCCTTCTTATTTACTTGCATCTGCATGCTAATTTTTTGTGTTTCATGCACAAGAACATCCAGATCCCTCTGCGCTGCACTTTTTTGGAGTCTCTCTCCATTTAAATAATAGTCTGTCTTTTGATTCTTCCTACCAAAGTGCATGACCTCACACTTTCCTACATTATGCCAAGTTTTTGCCCACTCACTTAACCTATCTATATCCCCTTGCAGATTCCTTATGTCCTCATCACAACATGCCCTCCAACCTATTTTTGTATCATCAGCAAATTTGGATATATATGTCCCCTCCTCCAGGTCATTAATATAGATAGTAAATACTTGAGGCCCCATGAACTGATCCTTGTGGCACTCCACTAGTTACGTCTTTCCAAAAAGACCATTAATCCCGACTCTCTGTCTTTTGTGAGATAACCAATCCTCAACCCATGCCAATACATTACCCCCAATACCGTGAGCTCCTATCTTAAAGAACAAAGAACAAAGAACAGTACAGTACAGGAACAGGCCATTCGGCCCTCCAAGCCTGCGCCGATCTTGATGCCTGCCTAAACTAACACCTTCTGCACTTCCGGGGCCCATATCCCTCTATTCCCTTCCTATTCATATATTTGTCAAGATGTCTCTTAAACGTCGCTATCGTATCTGCTTCCACCACCTCCCCTGGCAGCAAGTTCCAGGCACTCACCACCCTCTGTGTAAAAAACTTGCCTCACACATCCCCTCTAAACTTTGCCCCTCGCACCTTAAACCTATGTCCCCTAGTAACTGACTCTTCCACCCTGGGAAAAAGCTTCTGACTATCCACTCTGTCCATGCCGCTTATAACTTTGTAAACCTCTATCATGCCGCCCCTCCACCTCCGTCGTTCCAGTGAAAACAATCCGAGTTTTTCCAACCTCTCCTCATAGCTAATTCCAATCTTGTGCAATAATATTTTATGTGGCACCTTATTGAATGCCTTCTGGAAATCCAAATCCACTACATCTACCAGTTCCCCTTTATTAACTCTGCTTGTTATATCCTCAAAGAACCCCAGCAAATCTGTCAAACATGATTTCCCTTTCACAAAACCATGTCGACTCTGTTTGATTGCGTTAAGCTTTTCTAAATGTCCTACTATTTCTTCCTTAATAATGGACTCTAGCATTTTCCCAACAACTGAAGTTAGGCTGACGGGCCTATAGTTTCCTGCTTTTTGTCTCACTTCCCTCTTGAACAGGGGTGTCACATTAGTGGTTTTCCAATCCGCTGGGACCCTCCCAGAATCCAATGAGTTCGACCAATGCCTCTACTATCTCTGCAGCCACTTCCTTTAAAACCCTTGGATGTAGGCCATCAGGTCCTGGCGACTTGTCTGCCTTTAGTCCCATTTGTTTGTTAAATACTTTGTCCCTCATTATAGAGACTGTTACAAGATCATTCCTCCCATTAGCTCCTTGCTTATCTGATATCTGTGGGATTTTTATAGCGTCCTCCACCGTGAAGACTGATGCAAAATATTGGTTTCAATGATCTACCATTTTCCTGTTCCCCATTATCAATTCTCCAGTGGCATCCTCCAAGGGTACCACACTCACTTTAGCTACTCTCTTTCTTTTTATATACCCGTAAAAGCTCTTGCTGTTTGTTTTTATTTTTATATCATGCAATCTCAGTTTGCTGCATGGAAGCTCAGACTACTGCCAACATGGCTCTGGATACCAATATACAAAGGGGCTTCCAGGGCATCACAGCACACCTACAATCTGTTCTCCAATAGATCAGCTCCTAAAGACCCTCTGCTGAGAACCCTTCATCCCTTCTTCCTCCTCCCTCTTCTAGCAGCTTGTCCTACTCTGTGTGGACTCTGCTCATTCTCCAAGTCATGCTCAATGCCAAGAAGAAGCCTGACTGGAAGCAACTGGTTTGTGCAGAAGCCTTTAAGTCAACAAAATATACTTCAGCACCAGACAGCTCACTCCCTGTAGACTATTGACATTTTTAACAAGTATGGAAAAGTGCTTAAAATGTGTAGAATTGCAGCAGCTGCACAGAAAAAATAAACCGGCAGCAACCCTGTAAGTAGTCGTGGATCCCTTTAATTAGTACTGGTGGGTGAGGAGCAGGCAGGTCCTTTATGCTGTCGAACATCATGCTCAAATGTGCGAGGTGAAGAGAGGCTAGAGAGTGAAGTTCCAGAATAGCAGCGCGAATGTCAAAGATCTGCCTGTTCTGTATGTTGCCAATGGACTTTACGTGTGTGCATGCGAACCGTTTTACAACTCTGGTGTCCAGTGCACTTCCCATTGGAAAGTACTTGAGCGCACGCTGTGGCCACTATTTTGTATGTTTAAGGGGCCTCCTAGTGCCATATAAATGGTGGCTACTGAGCCCAATTTCCCCCCTATATATCTATCCAATATATATTACATGTTCTTGTCCCTGGAAAAGGAACCGTATACACCAGGGGTCGCCAACATGTCGATCACAAGCCACTGGTAGCTCACAACACTCTTCTGAGTAGCTCGCAATGGAGTCGGATCGTCCACACTTGCCTTCATTAATCTGAGCATGTGCATGCTGATGTCATCAGGTACTGATGTCACAACGCACTGACGTCACAACGCATCACGTTCAACGGCAAGGTCGAGCATGGAGCCCAGCAACGAAGCGACAAGGTGCGCAGCGAGGTCGAAGGTGTCCTGGTTTGATTTACTGCCCTCACCTGCTTTCCTCACTATGAAATTATTCCACTAGGTTTGAGGCAGCTGCAATTCAGTTCCACGCAACCATACATGGTTCATAATTTTGCATTAATTTAGAAATCTTATACAGGGAGATGATAAGGGCAGATGCTGTGGAAAATGGAAATGCCACTGTTTAGCAGTCATGTGAATTGCAAAGGGGGCTTTATAACTGGGCTGTATCTGAACTGGTATTTCATAAAAAATGTTCAATTTGTCAGTCCAGTGTTGTTGTTCCTTGCATTGATGGTCAAAAAATCTTCTGTCACTCTGCACCCCCCCAAAAAAATATAAGCAAAGGTCAAGCAGCTGCAGCAACAAACCAGCACAAAATCTCATAACATTTGATAAGCATCTCAGTGCTTGTTTAGATCCACAGAATGTGTAATAATAAACAAGTGAAGGCAGTATTAATGGATTAGATCTAATAGAGCTTTTAAACAATAGGAAAACAAATATCACTTACAATACAATGAACAGAGAGGATCGATGAGGGTAATGCAGTTAATGTGATGTACATGGACTTCCAAAAGGCATTTGAAAAACTATCACATAACAGGCTTGTCAGCAAAGTTAAAACCCATGTAATAAAAGGGACAGTGGCAGGATCGATATGAAGTTGGCTGAGTGAGAGGAAACAGAGAATAGTGGTGATTGTTTATCAGACAGCAGGAAGGTATATAGTGTGGTTCTTCAGGGATTGGTATCAGGACAACTGCTTTTCTTCATACATATTAATGGCCGAGTTGGGTGTACCGAGCACAATTTCAAAATTTGCGGAAGACACAAGATTTGAAGTATTGTGAACAGTGAGGAGAAGAGAAGTAGGCTGGTGGAGTGGGCAGACATGTGGCAGATGAAATTTAATGCAGAGAAATGTGAAGTGCTCCATTTTGAGAAGAAGAACAAGGAGACACAATATCAAATAAAGGATGCAATTATAAAGGGGGTGCAGGAGCAGACAGACCTGGGGGTAAAACTGCACAAATTGTTGAAGGTGGCAGGGCAGTTTAAAGCACTGCAATGCCCTGTTGGATAGCCTTATATGTGAGGTAAAGGTCTGCAAAGGAAACCCGCCCGAGCCCGAATGCTGGACCCGGAAGTGCGACCTGACCCGACCCGAACCCGACACCTGTTGTCGGGTCCCATCGGGGTCGGGTCGGGGAGCTGTCCTTACCTGGTCTGGCCTACATGTGACTCCAGGCCCACAGCAATGTGGTTAACTCTTACATGCCCTCTGAAATGGCCTAGCAAGCCACTCAGTTGTACCTAACTACTACGAAGTCAATAAAAAGCAATGAAACCGAGACGGACCACCCAGCATCGACCTAGGCACCGGAAACGACAACGGCAAACCCAGCCCTGTCGACCCGACAAAATCCTCCTTACTAACATCTGGGGGCTTGTGCCAAAGTTGGGAGAGCTGTCCCACAGACTAGTCAAGCAACAGCCTGACATAGTCATACCCACGGAATCATACCTTACAGACAATGTCCCAGACACTGCCATCACTATCCCTGGGTATGTCCTGTCCCACCGGCAGGACAGACCCAGCAGAGGTGGTGGCACAGTGGTCTACAGTAGGGAGGGAGTTTCCCTCAACATCGACTCTGGACCTCATGAAGTCTCATGGCATCAGATCAAACATGGGCAAGGTAACCTCCTACTGATTACCACCTACCGCCCTCCCTCAGCTGATGAGTCAGTACTCCTCCATGTTGAACACACGTGGATGAAGCACTGAGAGTGGCAAGGGCACAAAATGTACTCTGGGTGGGGGACTTCAATGTCCATCACCAAGAGTGGCTCGATAGCACCACGACTGACCGAGCTGGCCGAGTATTAAAGGACAGAGCTGCTAGAGTGGGTCTGCGGCAGGTGGTGGGTGAACCAACATGAGGGAAAAACATACTTGACCTCGTCCTCACCAATCTGCCTGCCGCAGATGCTTCTGTCCATGACAGCATTGGTAGAAGTGACCATCGCATAGTCCTTGTGAAGACGACGTCCCACCTTCACATTGAGGAGACCGTCCATCATGTTGTGTGGCACTATCACCATGCTAAATGGGATAGATTTCGAACAGTTCTAGAAATGCAAAACTGGGCATCCATGAGGCACTGTGGGCCATCAGCAGCAGCAGAATTGTACTCAACCACAATCTGTAACCTCATGGCCCAGCATATCCCCAACTCTACCATTACCAGGAGGGCATGCCAGGAGCAGCACCAGGCATATCTCAAAATGAGGTGTCGATCTGGTGAAGCTACAACACAGGACTACTTGCATGCCAAACTGCATAAGCAGCATGCGATAGACAGAGCTAAGCGATCCCATAACCAACGGATCAGATCTAAGCTCTGCAGTCCTGCCACATCCAGTCGTGAATGGTGGTGGACAATTAAACAACTAACTAGAGGAGGTGGCTCCACAAATATCCCCATCCTCAATGATGAGGGAGCCCAGCACATCAGTGTGAAAGATAAGGCAGAAGCATTTGAAACAATCTTCAGCCAGAAGTGCCGAGTTGATGATCCATCTCGACCCCCTCCTGAAGTCCCCAGCATTACAAATGCCAGACTTCAGCCAATTCGATTCACTCCGCGTGATATCAAGAAACGACTGAAGGCGCTGGATACTGCAAAGGCAATGGGCCCTGACAACATTCTGGCAATAGTACTGAAGACCTGTGCTCCAGAGCTTGCCGCGCCCCTAGCCAAGCTGTTCCAGTATAGCTACAACACTGGCATCTACCCTGCAATGTGGAAAATTGCCTAGGTATGTCCTGTACACAAAAAGCAGGACAAGTCCAACCCGACCAATTACCGCCACATCAGTCTACACTCAATCATCAGTAAAGTGATGGAAGGTGTCATCAACAGTGCCATCAAGCAGCACTTGCTTAGCAATAACCTGCTCAGTGATGCTCAGTTTGGGTTCTGCCAGGGCCACTCAGCTCCTGACCTCATTACAGCCTTGTTTCAAACATGGACAAAAGAGCTGAACTCAAGAGGTGAGGTGAGAGTGACTGCCCTTGACATCAAGGCAGCATTTGACCGAGTATGGCATCAAGGAGCCCTCTCAAAACTGAAGTCAATGGGAATCAGGAGGGAAAACTCTCTGCTGGTTGGAGTCATACCTAGTGCAAAGGAAGATGGCTGTGGTTGTAGGAGGTCAATCATCTGAGCTCCAGGACATCACTGCAGGAGTTACTCACAGTAGTGTCCTAGGCCCAACCATCTTCAGCTGCTTCATCAATGACCTTCCTTCTATCATAAGGTCAGAAGTGGGGATGTTTGCTGATGATTGCACAATGTTCAGCATTCACGACTCCTCAAATACTGAAGCAGTCTGTTTAGAAATGCAGCAAGATTTGGACAATATCCAGGCTTGGGCTGATAAGTGGCAAGTAACATTCGTGCCACACAAGTGCCAGGCAATAACCATCTCCAACAAGAGAGAATCTAACCATCTCCCCTTGACATTCAATGGCATTACCATCACTGAATCCCCCACTATCACATCTTAGGGGCTACCGTTGACCAGAAACTGAACTGGAGTAGCCATATAAATACAGTGGCTACAAGAGCAGGTCAGAGGCTAGGAATCCTGCGGCGATTAACTCACCTCCTGACTCCTCAAAGCCTGTCCACCATCTACAAGGCACAAGTCAGGAGTGTGATGGAATACTCTCCACTTGCCTGGATGGGTGCAGCTCCAACAACACTCAAGAAGCTCAACACCATCCAGGACAAAGCAGCCTGCTTGACTGGCACCCCATCTACAAACATTCACTCCCTCCATCACCGACGTACAGTGGCAGCAGTGTGTACCATCTACAAGATGCACTGCAGCAATGCACCAAGGCTCCTGAGACAGCACCTTCCAAACCCGCGACCTCTACCACCTCGAAGGACAAGAGCAGCAGATGCTCTTCAGCACCACAACATTCACCACATCACCACCTGCAAGTTCCCATCCAAGTCACACACCATCCTGACTTGGAACTATATCGCCCGGGTTCCTTCACTGTCGCTGGGTCAAAATCCTGGAACTTCCTTCCTAACAGCACTGTGGGTGTACCTACCTCACATGGACTGCAGCAGTTCAAGAAGGCAGCTCACCACCACCTTCTCAAGGGCAATTAGGGATGGGCAATAAATGCTGGCCTGGCCAGTGATGCCCACACCCCATGAATGAATAAAAAAAACAATTTGGACAGTATGTACACTTCAGGAAGGATGTGAAAGCATTGGAGAGGGTACAGAAATGATTTACAAGAATGGTTGCAAGGATGAGGACCTTCAATTAAGAGGATAGATTGGAGATGCTGGGGTTTTTCTCCTTAGAGAAGAGAAGGCTGAAACAAGATTTGGTGGAGGTGTTCAAAATCATGAGGGGTCTGGTCACAGTTGGTAAGGAGAAACTGTTCCCATTGGCAGAATGGTCGAGAACCAGAGGTTAAGGTAAATGGCGAAAGAAGCAATGGTGACATGAGGGAAAAATGTTTTCATGCAGCGAGTAGTTAGGTTCTGGAATGCACTGCCTGACAGTGCTGTGGAGGTAGATTCAAGTGTGGCTTTCAAAAGGCTATTCTTGAATAATTATCTGAAGGAAAAAAGTTGCAGGGCTACGGGGAAAAGGCAGGGGGGTGGGGGGGTAGGACTAGATGTGTTGCTTTTGCAGATCTATCGATCCATATTTTTCAATATATGTTTAAGTAGCTTGGGGTATTTTTCATTTATCAGAAGTAGCTCTCACTAAAGAAAATGTTGGAGATCCCTGATGTACACTCTTCTTTCATGCAACGCACTATAGAGTCGTAGAGTCACTGTTGCACAGAAGGAGGCCATTCAACCCATAGAGTCCATGATGCTCTCTTTAGAGCAGTACACTCAGTTCCAATCCCACCCCACCACCCCCCCAGCCCCCTATCCTCGTGGCCCTTCAAGTTTATTTCCCTCAAGTGCCCATCCAATTTGCTTTTGAAATCGTTTATCGTCTCTGTTTTCACTACTCTTATAAGCACTGTGTTTCAGGTCATGACCACTCATTGTGTAAAAATGTTCTTCATCACATTTCCCCCTGTATCTCTTGCCCAAAACCTTAAATCTGTGTCCCCTAGTCCTTGTACCATCATTCAATGGGAACAGCTTTTCTTTGTCTACGTTATCTAAACCTGTCATAATCTTGTACACCTCTACTGAATCTCCCTTCAATCTCCTTTGCTCCAAGGAGAACTATATAAACAGTGAACAGTGACCACAGTACTTCCAGCAGCAGCCACAGGAGTAAAGGTTCTTACAACAGTTTTCAATTTGTTCTCGGGACATGGACAATGCTGGCAAAGTTTATTGTCCATCCTTATTTGCCCTAAGAAAGTGGTGATGAGCCATCTCCTTAAATCACTTTAGTCTTTGTGATGATGGTGCTCCCTTAAATTTGTGAGGTAGGGAATTCCAGGATGTTAACCCAGACATGATGATGTCCATATCAGGCTGGTGTGTGACTTGGAGAAGAAGCTGGAGGTGATGCTGCTTTCAAAAACTTGCTGCTCTTGTCCTTCTCAGTGGTAGAAGTCTCACAGCATGGAGGTTGTTGCAAGATAACTCTGAGTTGCTATCACGTTGACCATAGATGATGCAACCATGATGTGCTGGTGATGAAGTGCTTGGATATTGAGTCCAGTGGCAGGGGCACTGTTCAAAAGAGCTCCTGGATGGTGTCAAGTTTCTTGGGTGTTGTTGCAATGGCAACCAATTCAGGCGAGTTGGTGAATATTCTCTTAACTCCTGATTTGTACCTTGTTGATGGAAGAGAGACTTTGAGGGCTCAGAAAGTGAGGCTGTCCTCACAGAGTACTCAGAGGCCCTCCTCGCAGAGTACTCAGAGGCCCTCCTCACAGAGTACTCAGAGGCCCTCCTCACAGAGTACTCAGAGGCCCTCCTCACAGAGTACTCAGCTTCTGTCCTGTTCTTGCGACCATGATGTTGATATGACCGGTCCAGATTAATTTCAGGTTAGTGGTGACGCCCACACAAGATGCTGGTGGTGGGGTCTCAGCAATGATGATGCCGTTAAAGGTCAGATGAGCTGGCTGGGCTTTCTCTTGCTCATAAAGGTTATTGTCTGACACTAATGTCATGTGAATGTTGTTTGTCACTTGTCAGCCCAAATTGGATGCTCTGCAGCTCCTGCTGTCAAGCTGGCAAGGAGTATTTCATTATCAGGCCATTTGTGAATCGAACTGAGCACTGTGGAATCATTATTCAGCACCAATCCTGAGCTTATGACAGAAAAAAGGTTATTAATGAAGCACTGAATATGGCTGGGTCAAAGACATTTTACCAAGGAACTCTAGATTGATGTCCTGGGCTGTAACGCTTGGTCTCCAACAACCAAGGCCATCTTTCTTTATGTCAGATATGACTCCAGTCACTGGAGGGTTTTCCCTATAATCCCCATTAACCTCAGTTTTTCTTTTGGATTCACTGGTGTCATACATGGTTGAATGCTGCCTTTATGTCGAGGCCAGTTACTATACTTCCACGTCCATCTGTCATTCAGCTCACGTTCACGTCTGGATCGGGGCTCCGACGACTTTTCTGAGAGATGATCAAAATCAGTTTTGATGGAATTTCACCAATAAATTCCCAGAATCTTTTTGGATGATAAATCAGTAAAACTGATTTAATTTTGAATGTGAGGACTAAAAAATAAAGCTCCCATTGGTTTATTCATTAAAATCTGATCCAGAGATGTCATCATGCTGCACAATATACATACTGTCCTGGTGTCATTGATGTGATGCAGGTAAATCTTTTAACCCTATTTGTGCCTCCGAGCTTCTATCAGTTCTGCAGCCAGGAATATATTACGATACAGGTGGGGAATAAAACGGGTGGCTGATGGGATACTGCTCACTTTGCATTACTGACCAACACAACTTTCTACACCATAGCCTTTTATTTGAAAGTGTTGGAGAAGGGGTTCAAGCAGTGATGACCAAGTTAGACTGTGAAACAGAAGAGAAGGCTTGAATGGTGAGTTATGATCTGATGTCCTTTGCTTCAGTCACTGAGGAGTCTTCTGAGTGATGCTCATTCAAATACTCTTCTCCTTGTACTTCACTTTCGAATGTAGTCCCCACTCCTGCAGGAATGTTCAAGTGCAAGCCTTTTTGCGAAGGACACAGCAGACTACAACTTTGTAGGACACATGAGCTGGTGTGCACTGCCGAGCCACTCCCAATCTGTCAAGGCTGCAGTGGCACCTCTTTAAAATCCTGATCGTCCTCTTCATGACCAGGCTGGTAAAAGATTGTACCTCATCAATGTGCTTGCCTGCTGCTGTCCAATCCAGAGTTGGGACAAATTTATACTGATGTACAGGATCCTTTCAGGTTCTCACATACAATCTGTATATTCAAGGAGTGTAAGCCCTTCTACTGGGGTTAGTTGAGGGGTTTTGCTGCAGGACTTTGGAAATCAACATTGACACCATTAATTGCACCCTGGACCTTGTGGAAACCAATAAATCATGCAACTGTGAGCAAGTTCAAAACTAGGGTCATAAGTGTTAGATATCCGATAAATCCAGTCAGAATTCTAGTGGGAATGTGGAGCTTGCTGCCACTTGGAGTGAGTGAGGTGAATAGCATAGATACATTTAAGGGGAAGCTGGATAAGTACATGCAGTGTGTCCCTTTGGACCTAAATGATTTTATGAGAGATAAAATTTCCCAGTTTCGGACGTTTTCCCTAGACTGAAGCTACAATGAGATGCACTTCCACAATCATGAAGGCCGATGTGCCTCGTTTCACTGGATGTACTGGCCAGTATTACACTGGGTCCTTTCTGCACCAGGGAAGCAGCAACTTCCAGTGTAGGGATCCCCCTTTATTGTTACTGTGGCCCTCACAAGGCCTCCTGATATTTCCCAGCTGGGATTGGAGCCCCACATAACTGAGTGTCAGCCTTCTTCTGAGCAACTCTGCTGGGCTCGTGCCAGAGCTATAGCAGGAACCTTTTGGAAGAGCTTCAACCCCTATCAAAATAAATATCTGGAGAAAAGGATAAAGGTTACTTTATTAATGGATCAAAAACATGACTCGAGGATACGACATTAAGAAAACAAATCAGGTTTTGCTAAAGTCACTATACTTTGATATGCAGTACTGAGGGAGTGCTGCTTTGTTGGACGTGCCGTCATTCTGATCAGACGCTAAACTGAGGCTCTGTTTTCGCTCTCAGGTGGATGCAAAAGATTCTGAGGCATTATTTTGAAGAAGATCGATGATCGATGCAAATGGCGACACCAGCTGGGGGCAGGAATTCGCCACCACGATGACGTGGCTTCAGAAGCTCCAAAGCAGACGCCAACCCTGCAAACAAGGTGTCAGCAGAAATCATGGCGCACCACTGGCAAGGGAGAACCTCACGTGTGTCACTTGTGGCAGACTTTGCCTTTCCAGAATCGGCTTGTTCAGCCATCAAAAGAAATGCAGCAGATGATCTCATCTGGCCTCACCAAAGTTCTGAGGATGCATTCCCATCATCTTTCACAGATGGAAGGATGTCAATCATTGAGATGAGGAGAATTTTCTTTATTCAGCGGGTTGTGAATCTTTGGAATACTCTACCCCAGAGGGCTTTGGAAGCTCAGTCCTTGAGTATGTTTATAGCAGAGATTAACAGATTTCTAAATACAATGACATAAAGGGAAGTGGGGATAGTGTGGGAAAAAGGCATTGAAGTGGATGATCATCCATGATCGTATTGAATGGTGGAGCAGGCTCGATGGGCTGAATGGCCTACTCCTGCTCCTATATTCCTATTTTAAAAAAAAGCAGGGGGATTGTCCCTGATGTCATGGCCAATATTTATCCTTCAACTAACATTACTAAAACAGATTATCTAATCATTATCACATAGCTGTTTATGGGTCCCTGCTGCGTGCAAATTGACTGCAGTGTTGCTTACATTACAACAGTGACTATATATCAAAGAGGATTTCATTGGTTAAAAAGTGCTTTGGGACATCCTGAGATCATGAAAGGCACTATATAAATTCTTTCTTTCTTCAAAAGGAAGTTCTTTCTTTCTGGCTGTAGAAAGCTTTGGTGAATTCACAGTTGGAGTAATGGTCCCAACATTTGTCCCTGAACGTGGTGAAGGATATCAAAGCTCCAGAGAAGGTGCACAGGATGGCACTCAGAGTGATGTTTCTCCGAAGCGCTCTTAGTCATTAGAATGGGCTCAAAGCGCTAGAGAAATGCAGGCTCAGAGGTGATATAATTGAGTCTTTTTTTAAATGGTAAAGGGATAGGATTTAGTCTGGTAGGATAGGTTGATTGAGAATGATAGGGATATTATGACTGGGGACATACATATGGGATCTTTTGCCAAAGACTTAGGTTAGCAGGCAGGGAGTGTCTCTTTTTGCTGAGGTTTTGCCCTTCGTAACAGAACACCAAAACATATGATGGGTATGAGGGTCCTTTAAAAGAGAGCTTGATGAGTTCCAGAATGAAGAGGATATTTCCACTTAAAGAGGAGAATTTGCAAGCCAGCTGTGATTATGGGAAGGGACCGGTTGCCACAGTCTCTAGAATTTCCCAAAGTCCTTCCCAAATTAGCCACAGACTGTGCTTTTTTTTTTGCCTCTCCCAGGATCTTGTAGGTCTCAGAGCCATGCCAATGGTGTACAGAATTGCAATGTGGTCCAAATGATGTAGGCTTGATGATCCCTTTTCATTTTTCTTTTCATGTGTAAAAAAAAGATATTTGGGGCACGTTTGCACTTGGAAATATTTACAGCTGTGGAACACCTGGAGTGGGTCAACGCATTGGACAATTTGAGATAGTGACTGTGAGTTTCTAATCCTAATCTCTGATGTTGGGATTGGTAATCAAAGCTGTTGAAATGATACCAAGTAAGCTCATGATGATCAACAAACAAGTCAGCGTGTCCCAATTGAATTTCTAGTAAACTGGGCAAATGTAGATTTAAACTCTAGGCACTTTGGAGTGTGAATTTTCACCGAGGTTCTCCCGTTCAATCACTGCAACTTCCGTGAAAGAAATATGGAAACTCTGGCAAGTCACTGTAAGCACTGTATTTAGATCCATCCCCCAATATTTCTGCAGCTCTTCCACTGAAGGTACATCTGATGAATGGAAGAGCCTTGATAGAAATTTCAATTTTATCTATTTTTGATAGGGGCATGAAGGAAAACTTCTTTAGTTAGACAAGACCACATTTAACTTTTAATCAGCTGGTAGAGCAAATAAAAGTTCTCATCATCTAATTACATTTCTTTCTGAATGTTACTCCATGGTTTGGATAAAAATGAATCAAACCACTTTCAAAGTGACGTGATAACGTTGTATAGTTTAGCATAGTTCTGTCTCTTCTCAGCAAACAACACTGCAGTACCTTCGAGAAATTCAAATTGCTTTAATTAATTGGGCCTTCAGTTTTAACACACTAATATCTTAATGCTCCAATAATGTTGCTCTTCCTTACTGATCTACGAAATGACTCAATTAGTGCCCACATCAGATTCTAAAACAAGGTCATTCCCAAACAAAAATTACAGTGTTCCTGCTGCTTGAGTTAATGTTGGCAAATTGTCTTTCACTTGTACTGTGGCCCCATTGTGGAACTCAATTCCAATTAGCATAAAATGATCAACAAATCTGAAGATGTTGAAGAAAAGCTTTCATGACTTAAAGCAACTTCATAAGAACAATTGCAGGCGTGTGGCTCTTTCGTCTAGTTTATTTATCTTCCAAAGATAACATGCAAGAACATTTGAAAGTTCATTCACTGCTCAAGTGTACTTTAAAACATACTGGTACAGAAATCAATCAGCATGTGATGTTAATTGGGTACTGTGCGGCACGATGTATTAGGACTTAGGGCGGATTAATGTTTTTGAACCCTGCTGTGCCTTCCACAATGTGCTTGGCATCCTTGAACACTGATATTATATGCTGCACCTTGATTACTTATTTTACACAGGGCATAGGTTTTGCCATATTTCATGAAATTAAGCAGAATTTAGTGATCCTGCACCTGTGGGAATTCCCATATTCAACTGAAACTCTGCATCCAAACCAAATTTAAGTTAGAAATTGCTCAGCTATCTTTCAAATTGTTTGTTGAATTTTGATAATGACTGTTTATGGTTTCTCTGGGTGAGCATTTTTACTTAGTGGCACGCTAGGAGCAGCATGAGGGTGGGAAAAGGGAATCAGTCTGCGTTTTCCCATATGCTGTGGAGTTATAACATTGCGACAGGTTCCCTGCCTGGACATAAGGAGTACTCCAGAGGAGGGTGCCGGACCCTGGTAGGGAGTGGGGGCTTCCAATCCCTGATCCCAGGGCTTGTATTCGACTTGAGTGGGTGTGGGAGGAGGGGGAGGTTTATATTGGGGAGGGGTGCTGTCTGATGGTGGTGGAGCTTGGGGGAGCTGAGGAGAAGAACTCCTGCTCCTCCTGGTCCAGAAGAAGTGCTGTGAAGGCACTTACCTTCTCTCCCAGGCTGTCGTTGCCTTGCTGTAGATGTCTGGTTTCCTGTGTCCCAGGAAACCCAGTCAGCCACTGTTAATCCTGCAAAGCAGGTCAAATCTGATACTTCCAGCCTCATTAGCGTACTTTAAATGCCAACCCGCTTCCTGGGAGTGGGTTGGATGCCCGCTCTTTGCCCGCCTCAGTAAAACCCGGAGGTAAGCAGATTGGAGCCGGCTACCTGATGCATTCAGAATTTTTGCAGACTTAACCTCTCACCCAATCCCACCTGCTCACACACGTTAAATTCCCCCCCCCCCCCCATAATCTGATCCTTTAATATAAACCTTACTTCATGTTGGTCATTTGCCAGCACAGATTCTCCTTTACTCTCTGGGCTCTGCTTCTATCAACAGGACAGGTGATGACCATACCCTCTTTTATAGTGAGAATAAGATGTCTTACAAGCCCAGGATTGGCTCATATGGTTTCTCTTTTTTTTTCTCTGCACAATCACTACATTCAATATTTGTCTTACGAGTTTTAGTATCATCGAAGCATGGAATCCTACAGCACAGAAGGAAGCCATTTGGCCCATCATGCCTATGCTGGCTCTTTGAAAGAGCTATCCAACTCATCTCAACTCCAGTTTTTCCCCATAATGCTACAAATGAGTCCTCTTCCAGTTCATGTCCAATTACTTTATGAAAGTTCCTATGGAATCTCATCCCACCATACTTTCAGGTAGTGTGTTCCAGATCTGAACAACTCTGTGTGAAATAATTTTCCCTCTAGTTCTTTTGTCAACTATTTTAAATCTATGACCTCTGGTTACCATCTCAATACCAGAGAAAATAGTTTTTCCCTACTTGCTCTATCAGAATCCCTCATAATTTAAATAACTCTATCAGATCTCTCCTTAAACTTTTCTACTGTGAGGAGAACAATTCCAGCTTCTTCAATATCTCCACATAACTGTGCCTCTCATCCCTGATATCATCCTAGCAAATCTCCTCTGTATGCTTCTTACCCTCTCCAAGATGTTGATATTCTTCCTAAAGTGTGATGGCTGGAGTTGTACACAATGCTCCAGCTGACTCCTAACTGATGATTTGAAAAGGTTTAACATGACTTCCTTGTTGTTGTATTCAATGTGCCTATTTATTATGCAAAGTATCTCATATACTTTCTTAACCACCTTATCAGCCTGTCCTGCCACCTTCAAAGATTTGTGAATATGCACCTCTGGGTCCCCATGCTCTCGCACCTGCCTCAATATAGTACCAGCTAGATTATACTGCCTCTCTGTGTTGTCCCCCCAAAGTGCATGACTTCACACTCATCTCCATTAGATTGCATCTGCCATATATCTGTACATTTCACCAGATGGTTTATGTCCTCCTGAAGTCTGTTAATATCCTGATCACTATTTACAACATTGCCAAGTTTCGTCATGTGCAGGCTTTGAAATTGTACTTCCTATACCTGAGTCCATGTCATATACATATTACAAGAAATGCAATGGTCTTAATACTGACTCCTAAGGGACCCCAGTGCATACATCCAGTCAGAAAAACATCTGTTCACTACTACTCTCTGTCTCCCATCCCTTAGCCAATTATATAGCCAGTATACCTCTGTCCCTTTAATACCATGTGCTTCAGTTTTCTGAATAAGTCTGTTATGAGGTGCTTTTTTCAAATGCCTTTTGAAAAGCCTTTTATCCATTTTCTGCACTACCTTCATCAACGCTTTCTGTTGCTTCATCAAAAAACTCAATCAGGTTAGTCAGACACGATTTGCCTTTAACAAATCTGTGCTAGATGTCCCTTATCGATCCCTACTTCTCAAACGAGAATTAATTTTGTCTTTAACAATAGTCTCGATCGTGCTCCCATTCCCGACAACTCAGAGCGAAAAAATTTCTCCGTGTCTTCTCTCCTGCTCTTTTGCCAATGATTTTAAGTCTATGACCTCTGGTTATTGGCCTACCCACCAGGAGTAGTTTTTCTCTATTCACTCTATCAAAACCCCTCCACATCTTGAAAACCTCAATTAGGTCACCTCTTAATCTTCTCTGCTCCAAGCAGAACAATGCTAATTTTTTCCAACCTTTCCACATGCGTGAAGTCCCTCATCCCTGGTACCATCCTGATAAACCTCCTCTGTACCCTTTCTATAGCTTTTACATCTTACCTGAAGTGTGGTTCCTGGAATTGTTCACAACACTCCAGCTGAGGTCTAACCAGTGAAAATAGGAGCAGGAGTAGGCCATTCGGCCCTTCGAGCCTGCTCTGCCATTCATTATGATCATGGCTGATCATCCAACTCAGTAGCCTGTTCCCGCTTTCGCCCAAATCCCTTTGATCCCTTCAGACCCAAGAGCTATATCTAACTCCTTCTTGAAAATATACAATGTTTTGGCCTCAACTGCTTTCTGTGGTAGTGAATTCCACAGGCTCACCACTCTCTGGGTGAAGAAATTTCTCCTCATCTCAGTCCTGAAAGGTTTACCCCGTATCCTTAGACTATGACCCCTGGTTCTGGACTCCCCCACCATTGGGAACATCCTTCCTGCCCTGTCAACATCTACACTGTCAAGTCCTGTTAGAATTTTATAGGTGAACTGTAAAGTTCTGGCATGATCTCTTTGCTTTTATATTCAATGCCTCTATTTATAAACCCAAGTGGCAGCAATTCCTGCACATGTGGCTTTCCAGGACACACAAAGTGTTCTGGAGTTCATACACGGCACAAGAATGTGCAGACACCAGGCCCTAGCTGCCCTGCCATGTTAACTAACAATTATTTAAAATTGGGTCCAGCCCTAACTCCCTGAGTAACTGAAATGCTTCCATCAAACTGATAGTAAACAGGAGAATATTATTATTAATGTAGGTCCAGAGCAGATCTCCATCCACTGCCTTCCAATGCTTCCATGACAGGGTCTGCAGGGTCAGCTGGAGGGCACCTCAATTCATAGGACAGGCAAGTGCAGGCACAAGTGCCACTTTGGATGCTCAGCTGGCCTTGAGTTCTGGAAACGGTGGTGTCTACCTTTCTATGGAGAGGAAGCCCATCCCCATTAGGCCCAGCAGATGTCCTAATGATACTTCCATTGGGCCAGGTCAGTATTCCTCCACTCACTTGACACCACTACTTCACTGATTTCCCCTTCCTGTTTAAGGAGAGGGATCTCCTGGCTTTAGGGAATCCCTGACCCAGCTCTGCCCTCCTGGGGCCATTTGCCTTGTGAAACACAAATGGCAACTTGCAGCCTTTACAAGGCAGCCAGCCAACTCCTAGAAATAGCAGAGACCCAGTTTCCCCAGGGATTCTCCCAGTCTCCAGCAGAGTTGTGCTGAAGGACCGGGGGACTCTCCAGATTATGAAGTGCTCTACCCATAAAGTTTTACTAGAAAACTGAAATTAACATTATGTCCCAGTGCATGTCACGGCACTGAGCCAAGTGCTAGTTTACACTAAGCACACATTCCTTTCAAACATTAAAGAATCAGCGCACAGCAATGAGATTTTATAACAGTATTATCAAGGGATTTACACTGGAGGCTTGAAAAGTTCAGCTTTATATCTATAGACAGTCTAAGATAAACAAAACCAGAATTGCACTGAAGCCATTACCAACCAACTCAACCTCTGGGGCCCACACATTTATCACATTCTAAATCCTGCTGTATTTATACACAGGAATATGCTGACAGCACATGACTGTGGCTTACTTACAAACTAGGACTTTAACAGCACATTAGCTGGGAAGTTGCTGTGTTAAGCCTTTGTCAATAACAACAACTGTTTGATATTTTTATAGCGCCTTTAACATAGTTCAACATCCCAAAACATTTCAAAGGAGTGTAATCCAATAAAATGTGACAGTGAACTGCATAAAGAGATAGCAGGATGAGTAACCAAATGTCCGATTCAAGATAGATTTTAAGAAGTCATACAGTCATTATGGCACAGAAGAAGGCCATTCAACCCATTGAGTCTATGCTGGCTGTCTTTAAGTAATCCACAATTCCCATTCCCCCACTCTATCCCCATAGCCCTGCAAGTTTATTTCCCTTAAGTGTTCATCCAATTTCTTTTTGACATCATTGATCATCTTCACTTTCACCACCTTCATGGGCAGTGAGTTCCAGGTCATTACCGCTCACTGCAAAAAACGTTCTTCCTCACAATACCCATGCATCTCTTACCCAAAGCCTTCGATCTGTATCCCCTAGTCCTTGTACCATCAGCTAATGGGAACAGCTTCTCTTTGTCTACCGTATCTAAACCTGTCATAATCTTGTACACCTCTACTAAATCTTCCCTTAATCTCCCTTGCTCCAAGGAGAACAACCCCAGCTTCTCCAACCTAACCTTGTTACTAAAATCCCCCATCCCTGGAACCATTCTCGTAAATCTCTTCTGCACCCTCTCAAGGAACTCAGAGCCTTCCTAAAATGTGGTGACCAGAACTGGATGCAATACTCCTGTTGGGGCATAACCAGAGATATAAAAAGGTTCAGCATAACTTCCCTGCTTTTGTACTCAATGTCTCTACTTATGAAGCCTAAGATCCCATAAGCTTTGCTAACCACTTTCTCAATACGTCCTGCCACCGTCAAAGATCTATGTACATGAACGCCCTGGTCCCCCTGTCTCTGCACACGCTTTAGAACAGTGCCATTAAGTCTATATTGGCTCTCCCTATCCCTTCTGCCAAAATGCATCACCTCACACCTGTCTGTATTAAATTCCACCTGCCACTTGTCTGCCTATTCTGCTAGCCTCTCTATGTCCTTTTACAGTCAATTGGTATCATTGGCAAATGTTGAAATTTTACTCTGTATTCCAAGATCCAAGTCATATATTTATAATATATATCAAAAACATCAGTGGTCCTAGTACCGACCTTTGGGGATATACCATCTTTCAGTCTGAAAAACAACCATTTACCACAACTCGCTGTTTTCTGTCTTTAAGCCACATTTTTATCCAAGTTGACACTGACCCTTTTATTCCATGAGCCTCAATTTTATTAACTAACCTTTTATGTGGTACTTTGTCAAATGCTTTCTTAACATCCATATGGAAAACATCATTGCACCAACGTCCTCTGTTACTTCATCAAAAAATTCAATTAGTCAATCACAATCTGCCTTTTATAAATCCATGCTGCCTCTCCTTAATTAACTCAAACCTCTCCAAGTACGCGTTGATATTTTTTCTCTGATTATTGTTTCTAAAACCTTACCCACCACTGATGTTGAACTGACCAGCCTATAGTTACCAGGAATGTCCTTACACCCTTTCTTGAATAAGGATGTCACATTTGCCATCTCCAATCCTCTGGCACCTCCCCTGTATCTGGGGAAGATTTGAAGATTATGGCAACCCCTTCCACTATCTCCATCCCCACTTCCTTTAGCAACCTGGATGCAAGTCATCTGGACTAGGTGGCTTATCCACTCTAAGCGTAGCCAACCTGACCAGTACATTCTTCCTATCAATTTTCACCCCATCCATTACCGCTACCATCTCCACTTTTACTGATATTTTGTCAACATCCTCTTCCTTAGTAAACCCGGATACAAAGTACTCATTAAGTATTAGAGTCATAGAGTTATACAGCACAGAAACAGACCCTTCGGCCCATTGTGTCCATGCCAGCCATCAAGCTTCTATCTATTCTAATCCCATTTTCCAGCACTTGGCCCGTAGCCTTGCATGCTATGGCATTTCAAGCACTCATTTAAATACTTCTTAAATGTTGTGAAGGTTCCTGCCTCTACCAACCCGTCCAGTGTGTTCCAGATTCCAACCACCCTCTGGGTGAAAAAATTTTTCCTCAAATCCCCTCTAAAGCTCCTGCCCCTTACCTTAAATCTATGCCCCCTGGTTATTGACACTTCCGCTAAGGGAAAAAAGTTTCTTCCTATCTAACCTATCTATGCCCTTCATAATTTTGTATACCTCACTCAGGTCCCCCCTCAGCCTTCTCTGCTCTAAGGAAAACAACCCTAAGCTATCCAGTCTCTCTTCATAGATGAAATGCTCCAGCCCAGGCAACATCCTGGTGAATCTCCTCTGCACCCTCTCCAGTGCAATCACATCCTTCCTATAGTGTGGCAACCAGAACTGTACACAATACTCCAGCTGTGGCCTAACTAACATTTTCTCCAGCTCCATCATAACCTCCCTGCTCTTATATTCTATGCCTCGGCTAATAAAGGCAAGGGTCCCATATACCTATCTACCTGTGCTGCTGCCTTCAGTGATCTATGGACAAGTACACCAAGGTCCCTCTGACGCTCTGTACTTCCTAGGGTCCTACCATCCATTGTATATTCCATTGCCTTGTTAGTCTTCCTAAAATGCATCACCTCACACTTCTCAGGATTAAATTCCATTTGCCACTGCTCTGCCCATCTTACCAGCCCATCTATATCATCCTGTAATCTAAGGCTTTCCTCCTCACTATTTACGACACCACTAATTTTCATGTCATCTGTGAACTTACTGATCAGACCTCCTATCTTCATGTCTAAATCATTAATGTACACTGCAAACAGCAAGGGTCCCAGCACTGATCCCTGCAGTATACCACTGGTCACAGGCTTCCAATTGCAAAAACAACCCTCGACCATCACCCTCTCCCTCCTGCCACTAAGCCAATTTTGGATCCAATTTGCCAAATTTCCCTGGATCCCATGAGCTCTTACCTTCTTAACCAATCTCCCATGCAGGACCTTATCAAAAACCTTACTGAAGTCCATGCAGACTACATCAACTGCTTTACCGTCATCTACACACCGAGTCACCTCCTCGAAAAATTCAATCAAATTTGTTAGACACCATCTCCCCCTGACAAAGCCGTGCTGACTATCCCTGATTAATCCCTGCCCCTCCAAGTGGAGATTAATCCTATCCCTCAGAATTTTTTCCAATAGTATATCTACCACTGATGTTAGACTCACCGGCCTGTAATTACCTGGTTTATCCCTGCTACCCTTCTTGAATAATGGTACCACATTTGCTGTCCTCCAGTCCTCTGGCACCTCTCCTGTGGCCAGAGAGGATTTGAACATTTGTGTCAGAGCCCCTGAAATCCCCTCCCTTGCCTCACATAACAGCTATTCTAGATTTGTTCTGCTCCGCTTTGTCCCTAAACAGCTCCACTCCACTTCTTACTATCCGCTTACTATTTACATGCGCATAGAGGATTTTTGGGTCTTTTTTATGTTGACAGCCATTTTATCCTCATATTCTCCCTTTGGCAGTCTTATTTTCCTCTTTACTTTCCATCACAACTGTTAAGACCGAGGTGGGAGGAGTGCGCTGTTAATTCAATCCCACTTCTGCACAGGTCACAACACATCAGTAAATTTTCCCACTTACCGAAATAGCCAATTAGATACTCTATTTGCCCCAAGAATAAAGCACACCAATCAGGTTTCTTTAATAAACAACAAAATTCTCTGATTATAAACCATTAACCAATAGTGAAGTAAATCTGTAGGCGAATCAAAAAAATTAAAGCCCCATATTATTAATATCCTAGCCCTCACACACACTCACATTCATCCAAAACTGGTTAACTAGGGAGAAAAAGGATTTTTATTTACAGCAGTTACAAAGAAATAGAAGAAATAAAGTTTTACTGAAGAGAAGAGAAGAAAGTCCTGTTTTTTGGCGAGGTGTCCCAAAGTCGAATAGTTGGCTGCCACAAAGAATTCTCCAGGTGAGGGTGATGAATAGTTTGTTTGGGTAGGTGTTCAAGGAAATTCAACTGCAGAAGGTGTCACATAGATCTTCCATCAGGTGTGCAGCAACAAGGATCTTCTTGGGCTTTATAGCAGCAGTGGAGCAGTAAAAGGTTTCTTCAATACAGAAGGCAACAGAACAGCTTAGGAACATAGAACATAGAAAAATAGGAGCAGGAATAGGCCATTCGGCCCTTCGAGCCTGCTACACCATTCAATACGATCATGGCGATTATCCAAACTCAGTATCCTGTTCCCGATTTCTCTCCGTATCCTATGATCCCATTAGCCCTAAGAACTATATCTAACTCTTTCTTGAATATATTTAATGATTTGGCTTCAACTGCTTTCTGTGGTAGAGAATTCCACAGGTTCACCACTCTCTGGGTGAAGAAATCCCTCCTCATCTCAGTCCTAAATGGCTTACCCCTTACCCTTAGACTGTGACCCCTGGTCCTGGACTCCCCCGCCATCGGAAACATCCTTCCTGCATCTAGTTAGGACCTCGTTTAAACTATGAATTTTAATTCGTGCCTCTCGACCTGCTCTGTGCTAATGCTCTTTGAATCATAGAATCATAGAAAGTTTAAGGCACAGAAAGAGGCCACTTGGCCCATCGTGTCTGTGCTGGCTGAAAAATGATCTACCCATTCTCATCGTACCTTCCAGCATCTGGTCTGTAGCCCTGCAGATTATGGCACTTGAGGTGCATATCCAAAGTCCGTCTGAATGAGCTGAGGATTTCTGCCTCAACTACCCTTTCAGGCCGTGAGTTCCAGACCCCCATTACCCTCTGGGTGAAAAAGTTTTTCCTCATCTCCTCTTTAATCTTTCTACCAATCACTTTAAATCTATGCCGCCTAGTCACTGACCTCTCTGCCAAGGTGAATAGACCCTTCACCTCCACTTTATCCAGGCCCCTCAAAATTTTGCATATTTCAGTCAGATCTCCCGTCAGCCTCCTCTGTTCCAAGGAGAACAACTCCAGCCTATTCAATCTTTCCTCATAGCCGCATTTTTCCAGTCCTGGCAACATCCTCGTAAATCTCCTCTGTACCCTCGCTAGTGCAATTACATCCTTTCTGTAATGAGGTGACCAGAACTGCCTAACCAATGAGTTATACAGTTCCAGCATAACCTCCCTGCTCTTTTATTCTATACCTCGGCTAATAAAGGAAAGGATTCCATATGCTTTCTTAACCACCTTATCGACCTGTCCTGCTACCTTCAGGGATCAGTGGACATTCACTCCAAGGTCCCTCACTTTTTCTACACTGCTCAGTATTTTCCCATTAATGTATTCCTTTGCCTTGTTTGACCTCCCCAAATGCATCACCTCACACTTCTCCAGGTTGAATTCTATTTGCCACTTTTCTGCCCATCTGACCAGACCATCAATATCTTCCTGCAGCCTACAGCTATCCTCCTCACTATCTACCACACAGCCAATCTTTGTGTCGTCTGCAAACTTCTTGATCATGTCCCCTAAACTTATGTCCAAATTGTTAATATATACCACAAAAAGTAGGGGACCCAGTACTGAGCCCTGCGGAATGCCACTGGAAACAGCCCTCCAGTTGTTAAAACACCCGTCAACTATTACCCTTTGTTTTCTGCCACTGAGCCAATTTTGCATCCACCTTGCTGCACTTCCCTGGATCCTATGGGATTTTATTTTTTTAACCAGTCTGCCATGTGAGACCCTGTCAAAAGCCTTGATAAAATCCATGTAGACCACATAACTGCACTACCTTCATCTATCTTCCATGTTACGTCTTCAAAGGATTTGCTCAAGTTGGTCAAACAAGATCTTCCCTTAACAAATCCATGCTGATTATCCTTGATTAACCTGTGCCTTTCTAAGTGACAATTTTAAACCTTAGTGAATCACATTTAAAGGTAACACTTTCATGTAAATCATGCCTAAATCCTTACATGGCCAAGTGGCTGAAGATCCAGAAATATGAAATTCCAAAATTAAACAGGCTGATAGGGTGAGATGAAGTATGGTGGGAGGAGGTTTATGTGGTGCATAGTGACTAGCATAGACCTGATGGACTGAATGGCCTATTTCTGTGTTGTAAATGCTGCACTATGTAAATTGCAACAGTAGCATTTAATGGAACCTATGGCTCATTTTCAGCAAGACTATTTTAGAGCAGTCCTTGAAAGTCCTCAGTAAGGTGACATAGATCTGGCTGTATGGATCTGAACCAAAGCTTTCAGTCTTCCACAGCCTGCCCCACTTCAGAGCCACTGGGGATTCAGAGCAAGAAAATATAGCCCATGATTGGCACTGCCTCTTCCTTGACATTGAGTTTTATGACTCCAGCTTTGAAAAAGTGCTCATGATTTAAAATGTGAAATAAATAATTTTTAACTGCAAA
Organism: Heterodontus francisci; assembly: GCF_036365525.1. NCBI lineage: Eukaryota > Metazoa > Chordata > Chondrichthyes > Heterodontiformes > Heterodontidae > Heterodontus > Heterodontus francisci. Next base: position 20,357,704 of record NC_090380.1, on the reverse strand, counting down.
GTAGCGGCAGTTGGGCCAAGGTGAAAGCATACACATTAACACGATGTAACAATATGCCAAGGTCTTAAAATGGAGCTGCTAAGGTGATGCAGGTTATTTTACCTTCAGGTAATGGATTGCAGAGACAATGTGGACTATTTTGACTTTTGGGCTGGCGAGCACTGAGAGGGCACAGAATCATTTACAGCACAGAAGGAGGCCATTCGGCCCTATGAGTCCATGTGGAGCAATTCACTCAGTCCCCCTCTCCTGCTTGATCCCCATAGCCCTGCAAGTTTATTTACTTCAAGTGCCCGTCCAGTTTCTTTTTAAATGATTGATTATCTCCACTTCCACCACCCTTGTGGGCAATGAGTGCCAGGTCATTGCCACTCGCTGTGTAAAAAAGTTCTTCCTCACATCCCCCCGCATCCCTTGCCCAAAACCTTCAATCTGTGTCCCCTTGTCCTTGTACCATCAGTTAATGGGAACACCTTTTCCTTGTCTAATTTATCTCAGTCTGCCATAATCTTGTACACCTCTAGCAAATCTCCCCTCAATCTTTTTTGCTCCAGGGAGAACAAGCCCAGCTTTTCCAACCTAACCTTGTAACTAAAATCCCCCATCCCAGGAACCATGCTGGTAAATCTCCTCCGCACCCATTGAAGGAACCTCACATCCTTCTTAAGGTGTGGTGACCAGAACTGGACTCAATACTCTAGTTGAGGCCTAACCAGCACTTTATATAGGTTCAGCATAACTTCTCTGCTTTTGTACTCTATGCCTCTATTTATGAAGCCCAAGATCCCATATGGTTCGCTAAACACTCTCTCAATATGTCCTGCCACCTTCCAAGATCAATGCACATGCACCTCTAGGTCCCTCTGCTCCTGCACATTCTTTTAAACTGTGCCGTAAGTCTATGATGCCTCACCCTATCCCTTCTGCCAAATGCATCACCTCACACTTCTCTGTATTAAATTCCATCTGCCACTTGTCTGCCCATTCTGCTAGCGTATCTATGTCCTGTTGCAGTCAGTTCGAATCATCCTCCAAGCTTGGTATTATCGGCGTGAATTTGAGGCTCTGGCCTTTTAGCATGCACTAGGTGAGCTGCAGGGCACCAAACAGACCTACCAATAGGGTACCTGGGCAAGGCAAAGGAAAGCCAGCCTTACCTGCCACCAGGAAGGTAGGTCATGCTGGGTTGGAATGAGGGAGCTGTGATCGTGCAGGGTGGGGATCCCAGGGCGGCAGCGGCCCAGATTATTTTTGTGAGACCTGGAGGGTACACCCTTGCTCCTCCCAGGCCCCAGAAATAATTTAATACTTACCTTTGCCAGGCCTCTTGTCTTCCATCGCTTGTGGAAATGTTAGAGTGAGCTTGGAGCAGATTCATCGGACCTCGATATCAGTATTAAAAGGGGCCTATCGCCTAAAATAAATGGGCGCTTTGGAGACTCAGCAGTGGCCCCTTTAAAGTGGTGCTGATCACATCACCAGTGTTAATGGGGCAGTATGGGTTTCAACCCCTTCTTGAGGCCAGATGAGAGCAGTGAAAATCTAACTCACAGGGTGATTTGTAGTTTGCTTCCTTTTGAACAAGGAATGATTTTAAGAACTGCCCTCATGACAAAGAATAATCTGTGTTCTGAACAGCTGCTCACCAAGTCTATCTTCAGAACATTAACTCTTGGAAAACAAAGCATCAATTCCCAAACATTCAAAACATCCATGGGAATTATCTAAAAACTGTTGAAAGCTGAGCAAAAATTAAAAATGCAGAGCTGAAATCAAGTTGTATCCATGCCTTGAAGCTTTTAAACTGTTGCAATCCTGATGAAAATTCACATTCATCACACATGGTGTTTTGCCAAAGTCAAGTTATATAATCAGTATTACTGGCAACTGTTAATTAGCAAGGAAATAACCCACAGGGAGTATAGAGTTGCTGTAGAAGCAGCTTAGGATATGTATGAGAAAGATATGGTAACAGTAAAGGTGTTTTATTATTCAGTCGATGACACTAGCAATGGACTGAGGCTTGAATATTAAATAGGATATTTAAATACTATCTGCCTTTGAGAAGTTTAGATTTATTTCACACATGGGGATGTCGTTATTTTAACACTAGTTATCTGGCATTTTGTGGTTAGTTTGTGTTTGTGCTGTTTCTCGACAAAAACGCTTGCCTTTGACCCAGAATTTTTATTTTTGATTCTGAATTAGCACGTCTATTACTGGAAAGAACACTGCTTTTGAATACTGGCATGGCTGGGAAGGCTCACAAACCAAATTAGAGTGAAGGAACTCAAAGCTGCAAAGGGGAACGTGGTAGCTGTAGGACCAGTGCATGCAGGTGTGGCAAATGCACGTAAAGCTAGGAGCCAATTTAAGTGTCCTCTGTGCTTTGAGAGAAGAGTGCAGGTGGGGACCATAAACACTTGGGGCCGATTTTGTGGTCAGCAGTGCCAGCCCTTCCTTACACCAGCACTTCCCCAGAGACTTCCTAGGGGCTTTTGCACTGGAAGTTCCTGCTAGACAACTGCCCAAAAAGCACAGCACCCTATACGGGGAATCTGGGGCCAGTGTGTACAGGACGAACAATTGTGTCTCCCCTTAAGCAATCAGATTGAAGAATTGTGAATGAGCAGCGCTGAGTCTGAACCAGGAAATGTAAATTTGAATATTGAATTCAATATTCAAAGCAAAATAAAGAGAGGAAAGGATTGGAATAAGAGAAAGAACAAATAAAAAGAAAAAAGACAAAGAAAAAATGCTTATTTAAACGTTTTTTATTTTTTAAATTCTCCAACAATAATTAAAATTTAAGGGAATGAGACTCTACAGGTGTAAGAGATAATTTTCAGTGCCAGAAAGGTTGTGACAAATAAGATTTATCACATCATCAGCATGGCACTTACACTGGAGTGGGCATGCCCTAACTCTTTCTGGTGCATTTAATTCCTATCTCTGAAGAAAGAACAACAACATCATGTCTTTCCACGTATTTGATTGGTGAGTCTCTAAGCGAGATACCATTATCGCACAGCTTCAAGAGGAGCAGGGCACCTCAGAGAGCAACTTCCAGATTCACACACTTAGCTGTGTGTGCTGGAATTTGCTGTCTGGCTTCCATGAGTAACGGTATGTGCTTTTAGCCTCAGCATTATTTTTTACTGCAAAGTTATGGCTGATGACTGTAGTTATCCACTACTTCACTGTCATTCCATGACTGTCCATTGTCCATTAAAATGATTGGGCAGGCAAATTGAGGACTGGCGAGGGCAGAACTAGAAAACCCATTAGGGGTTTTAGGGACATTAGGTTTAGTTCTGGTTGAAGCAAATATTAATAAACGGGGCCTGCATAATAAAAAAACAAAAACAAAGTCATTAATGGAAATATACTGAGACAATTTAACTTTCTCAATAACTGGAGTATTGTGTCCAGTTCTGAGCACCACACTTCAGGAAGGATACTAAGGCATTCGAGAGGGTACAGAAAAGATTTATGAGAATGGTTTCAGGGATGAGGAACTTCAGTTACGTGGATAGACTGGAGGCGCTGGGGTTGTTCTCCCTGGAGAAGAGAAGATTGAGGGGAGATTTTATAGAGGTGTTCAAAATAGGGGGAGAAACTGTTCCCATTGGTGGAAAAATGGAGAACCAGAGGACAACAATTTGAGGTGATTGGCAAAAGAAGCAATGGCGATATGAGAAAAAAACTTTCTTATGCAGTGAGTGGTTAGGATTTGGAATGCACTGCCTGAGAGTGTGGTGTAAGCAGGTTCAATTGAGGCCTTCAAAAGAGAATTGGACAATTATCTACGGGGAAAAGGCAGGGGAGTGGGACTAGGTGAGTAGCTCGTGCAGAGAGCTGGCACAGACACAGCGGGCTGAATGGCCTCCTTGTGTGCTGTAATCATTCTATGAAATAAATATCTAATCAATGAGAAACTATAAAGGAAACATATCATACTTAAAGTCTCCAAATTACTTATATGTTCAGAATCATCAGCCTAATTACAGGATTCAAGTTCCTCACTTAAAATAAGGACCACTGAGCTGAAAGAGGAAATTCCACTGGCATATTACTCCCAGATCATGTGTGATGCAACATCACTTCCTCCAGTTACCTTCACTTAAAGCTTCTTAAGGTTGTCCCACAACTGAATCATATTGCCATTTACTCCACTATTACTGGGCCAAAATCCTGGAACTCCTTCCCTAACGGCACTGTGAGTGCACCTACACCAGATGGACTGCAATGGTTCAAGAAGGTGGCTCACCACCTTCTCAAGGGCAATGAAGGATGGGCAACCAATGCAGTCTTCCCAACGATGCTCACATCCCACAAACAAATATTAAAAAATCATGCCATTAAATGCCCTGCTGCAGCAAAACCTGTCCCTATATCTCTTCTTTCATCTTCTCATCTTACCCCATCTCGTTCACTAATGCCCTTTAGGGACGGAAATCTGCTGTCCTTACCTGGTCTGGCCTACATGTGACTCCAGACTCACAGCAAATTGCTACAGAAAAGTCAAATAAGAAAAAGATTGGACAGTCAACTCTGCATTGACCGAGGCAATTGAAATGACAAAGGCACACCCTGCAAAGTCCTCCTCATTAACATCTAAGGACTTGTGTCAAAATTGGGAGAGCTGTCCCACAGACTAGACAAGCAACAGCCTCACAAAGTCATACTCACCAAATCGTACCTTACAGCCATTGTCCCAGACTCCTCCACCTCTCTCTCTCTCTCTTTCTCACTTACCTATCTATATTTATGCTCTCTGTCTGTCTGTCTCTCTTCCATCACCCAGGTAGGGTTGGTTCTCTTCATCTTCTCTCTGTCCCCTCAACCACTAATGAAGTCCTGTACTTCCTGGACTACAGATCCCAGGAGCTACCAGGCTTTGTTTAGGAATTCCCAAGAGCCAGACGCCAATTCCCCCAAACATGATCTCCATCTGCCTCCTTAGTGGAGAAGCTCACTGGAGAAAATTGTGTGGCAATATCTCCTCAGCTGATAATGTGCTGGAGTTTGTTTATCTGCCTTTTGGTGCTAATACCCAGCTCTACAATTTCCAGGAACATCTTCCAGAGAGATTATTATTCACAGGAGTTATCATACATCTGGGGTTTTACTACTGCTGCAATATCCTCAAAGCAAATCTCTGGATCATCTTCCAGATGCGACTAAAACTTCTGGGAGCCATTGTATGGGCAGGTCTCCAACATATGTACAAAGGAATGTGCTTTTTTCTTCAAGGCTCGCTTCCTCTTGAGCTCTGTGTACGTCTTTTGTGACCAATTCCTTTACAGGCTCAGCCGTTTCTCCTGCTCGCTCTTTCTCTTTGCTTTCTCTGTGGTCTGCTCCTCATCCCCATCAGTCTTCCCACATGCAGTGCAAACAGGAAAGATAGCATAAGAAAAGAAGAGTAAGAAGGTAGCAAGAAAGAAAGTGAAAAAGAAAGTGATAATGAAGAAGTAACAGAGCAGAGAGAGAAACATTGAAACAAAGGAGAACAGAGAAGCAAAGTGAGGGAAATTTGGCAAAGGAAAAACAATTTGCACATATGCATATTTCTGATGAATGGACTTTCAAATATTTACTGTGACCCAGGGAAGAGGGCCCATCTCAGGTCTGGGTGGGGGGCAGGGAATATTATGTCATTGAATGTATGTGAAACCAGTGCTTGGAAAGTGAAGGGATTAGAAGTCCCAGCTGGGTCCAGACTTCCGAAGCAGATCCAGTGGGCAGTGAGGCTCTCAGAGATGGATGCACATGTCAGGAGAGAAGAGGGTAGAACATTAACATGTCCCCCACTTAGTGTAAGGTGTGCAATGAGTGGGGTAAACTCCTGGAATTTACCCTGTTTACTGCAGTGTATGTATTTATTATTGCAAAGCAAAATTTAAGTTCAAAATCTTTACTTTCTCAGCAAAGGCTTCAATAACTGAGATTGTAAAAAGATGAATGACTCACTTAGGCTGTCTGAAAGCAAGACTGTGGATTCTGAGTCTGAAATGCTGAAAGAATCTCTCAGAATATTTAAACCCAGTGGAGAAGGCTAGAGGAAATAAACGAGACAAGAGTATTTCTGGCCAAAGACTTTAACAAGCACTTAAAAGCTGATAATGGAATGAAACAGTGTTTTGTTTTTCTTTTCAAGGCATTCAGGAGATTTTATTTAGGGGAAGCAATGACATTATCATCATTATGTACTGATAAACTCCAGGCATTGAGAGACAGAGAAAGATTAAAAAAAGACAAAGAGAGGGGACAGCAAGACGGATGAGAGAGATGGACTTGAGAGAAAGGGGAAGACAGGGAGCGAACGGGGAAAAGAAGAAAAGGGAAGCCGGGAAGGGGAGCGGCTGAAAACTGAAGGGGGCAAAGGAGAATGAGAGCATAAATTGTTGGAGCTGACTTGGCTGACTTGTATCATGCAGATGTTCATACACACCAAACTTAGTGTTTAAAATGACAGTCAGGTGTTAGCTTTAGTCTTTGCTACCTGGACATTAAAGCTCGCTTGGGTGGCGCAGAGAGAAGCATTTGATGGAGATCCTCGCACACCCCTAACAGAACCCATGTAAATTGCCTTCCATTCAGTTCAATGGCAAGAAAACCCAGCCAGTTATGTTACCAGCATGTGAACCTTCTTGCCAAATATTCCTTTCTGGGCTTCACCGGTGCGATGCTTAGTGTCCATGTGAAAACATCAAAAATCTACTCCTTAGCATTTTGAGGTGCCTCTCTCCTTAGGGTTGATCTCAATTCATGCTGTTGATGATGATGAAGCTCCCTACACATTGTAGTCAGGATTCTCGTAAAAACAGGAGTTCCTAGCCACACTATACAGAGACCTCAATCAGTCGCATTAGTAACAGGAGTCAGGTACGGTTGGCACTGAAGAGAGGAGGATGAAATGGATGATATTGAATGAATAAGGGAAGGGAGAAATAGGTGGCAATGAAGGGAAAAGAGAAGAGAGCAGAAAGAGAAAAAAGAATGTGCAATTGTATAACACCGTATACATCCTTCGGATGTGCCAAGGTGTTTCAAGGCCAATGAGTTACTTCAGCAGTATAGTCACTGTTGTTTTTTAGGCAAATGCAGCAGCTAATTTATGCATAGAAAGATCCTACAGACAGCAAATAAGATGAATGACGAGGTAATCTATTTTGTGGTGCTGATAAAGGGATGAACACTGGACACACTCTGCTTTTCTTTGCAAAGCACCTTTAAATCCTTCATGTCAACTTAAACAGGCAGACATGACTTTGGTTTAACGTCTCATCCAAATTGCAGAACATAGGATCAGGAGTACGTCATTCAGTCCCCTGAAAGTCTGTTTCACCATTCAGTTAGATCATGGCTCATCTGTATCTTAACTCTATTTATGCGTCTGCATTGTACAACCCTTAACACACTTGCCAAACAAAAATCTAGCAATTTCAGTCTAGTACTTTTCAATTAGCCCCCAGCCTCAATAGCTCTTTCTGTGTGGAGAGGGTGTGTGTGGAAAAGTTCCATATTTCCACTACCCTTTGTGTGAAGAAGTACTTTCTGACATCACTCCTGAACAGCCTGGCTCTAACTTTAAAGGTTATGCCTTTGTTCAGGACTCTCACCAGAGGAAATAGTTTCTCTCTATCTAACCCATCAACTACTTTAATTATCTTAACCATTTCAATTAGATCACTCCTTAATCTCCTGTACCCAAGGGTGTACAAGCTCAGTCTATCCAACCCATACCTTGTAAAGTAACCTTTTTGGCTCCAATATCAATCTGGTGACTTTATGCTGCAGATCCTCCAAGGCCATTATATCCTTCCTGAGGTGAGGTGTCCAGATCTGAATGCAGTACTCCAGATAGAGTCTAACCAGAGCTTTATATAGCTGTAGCAAAACATTCACCTTTTGGTTCTCCAGTCCCTGGAGATAAAGGCTAACACTCCATTAGCTTTTTCAATTGTTTTTGTACCTAAGTTATAGATTTCTGTATATTGGACCCCGACATCTCTGGTCAGCTGCAGTTCTGAGCTCCTTGCTATTTAGAAAATATTCTGATCTATCTTTCTTAGGTCCTGAGTGGATGACCTCACACTTTCCCATGCTGAACTCCAACTACCACAGTTGGGCTCACTCACTTTATCTATCAATGTCTCTTTGTAACTTTCTGTTCCCATGTACACTATTTACTGTGGCATCTAATTTGGTGTCAACAAACTCAGATATGCGACTCTCTATTCCTCCATTCAAGTCTTTATAAATACAGTAAAAAGCTGACACCCCAGTACAGATCTGAGGCAGATATTACTCACATTCTGCCATTCGAGCACTTACCCATTATCCAGACTCTCTGGCTCCTACCTCATAACCAATATCCCTTTCAAACCAACAGGTTTGCCTCCAATGCACGCTCATTTTTGTTACATATGTAGAACCTTATTGAAAGATGTCTGAAAGTCCATATAAATAACATCCATAGACACTCCCTAACTCTGCTTCTCTCTCTACAGATGCTGCCAGACCTGCTGAGTATTTCCAGCACATTCTGTTCTCATTTCAGATTGCCAGCATTGGCAGTAGTTTGCTTTTATTTACACTCCCTTATCTACCATAGAGTCAGAGAATCATTTACGGCACAGAAGGAACTCATTCGGCCCATTGAGTCCATGCTGGCTCTCCATGAAGCTAACCTGTCAGTACCACTCCCCTACTCAATCCCCATAGCCCTGCAAGTCTATTTCCCTCAGGTGACCATACAACATCCTCTTGAAATCATTGATTGTCTCCACTTCCACCGCCCTTTTTGGCAGAGAGATCCAGGTCATTACCAACAGCTACAATAAAAAAGTGCTTCCTCATATTCCCCCTACATTTTTTGCCCAAAACTTTCAATCTGTGTCCCCTAGTCCTTGTACTATCAGTTAATGGGAACAGCCTTTCCTTGTCTAAATAATCTAAGTATGTCATAATCTTGTACACTGCTATTAAATCTCTCCTCAATCTCCTTTGTTCTAAGGAGAACAACCCCAGCTGGTCCAACCTAACCTTGTAACTAAAATCCCCCATCCCCGGAACCATTCTGTTAATCTCCTCTGCACCCTCTCAAGGACCCTCATATCCCTCCTAAAATGTGGTGACCAGAACTGGACGCAATACTCCAGTTGGGGTCTAACCAGAGCTTTATAAAGGTTCAGCATAACTTCCCTGCTGTTGTACTCAATGCCTCTATTAATGAAGCCCAAGATCCCATATGTTTTACTAATCACTCTCTCAATATGTCCTGCCACCTTCAAAGATCGATGCACATGCACCTCCAGGTCCATCTGTTCCTGCACATTCTTTAGAATGGTGCCACTAAGTATATAAAAATGGAGAGTGCTGGAAATACTCAGCAAGTCTGGCAGCATTTGTAGAGAGAGAAACAGAGTTAATGAGTTCTTTGATACATCTGTCACAGACCTGAAACGTGAACTCTGTTTCTCTCTCCACAGATGCTGCCACGCCAGTTGAGTATTTCTGGCACTTTCTGTTTTTATTTCAGATTCCCAGTATCTGCTATATTTTGCTTTTATTTTATTCATTTAAATATATATTGCCTCTCTCCATTCCTTCTGCCAAAATGCATCACCTCACATTTGTCAGTATTAAATTCCATATGCCGCCTCTCTGCCCATTCTGCTAGCCTATGTCCTGTTGCAGGCAGTTCTTACCATCCTCACTGTTTGCCGCACCTCCAAGTTTGGTGTTGTCAGCAAATTTTGAGACTGTACTCTGTATTCCAAGACCCAAGTCATTTATATATATCAAAAAAGCAGTGGTCCCAGCACTGCTCCTTGGGGAACAACACTGTCTACCATTGTCCAGTCTGAAAAACAACCATTTACTATGTCTCACTGTTTTCTGTCCATAAGCCAATTTTTTTATTCAATTGGACACTCACCCTCCTATTCCACGAGCTTCAGTTTTCTTAACCAGCCTTTTATGCAGTAGCTTATCAAAAGCTTTCTTAAAATCCAAACAAACAAAATCCACCACATTCCCTTCATCAACTTTCTCTGTTACTTCATCAAACAAATTCAATTAGATTAGTGAAGCATGATCCGCCTCTTACAAATCCACACTGACTATCCTTAATTAACTCAAACTTCTCAAAGTGCTTGTTGATTTTTTCCCCTGATTGCTGTTTCTAAAACATTACCCACCACTGATGTTAAACTAACTGGTCTGTAATTGCTAGGACTGTCCTTATAACCTTTCTTGAATAAGGATGTCACATTAGCCACTCTCCAATCCTTTGGCACCTCCCCTGTATCCAGGGAAGCTTGGAAGATTATGGCAAGCCCTTCCGCTATCTCCAACCCCACTTCCTTTAGCACCTGGGATGCAAGCCATCTGGACCAGGTGACTTATTTATCCTAAGCATATCCAGTCTTTTCAGTACCTGCTCCCTCCTAATTTTACCCTATCCTCTTTCCACCTCTACCAATATTTTGTCAGCCTCCATTTCCTTAGTGAATCCTGCTACAAAGTACTCATTAAGTATATTAGCCTTGCCCTACGCTTCTAAGCATATATTACCCTCTCTGTCCCTAATAGGGCCCAATCCTCCTCTTGCTACTCGCTTACTATGCTAGTTAACTCCTCAGAAAATTCAGTTGTTAGTTAGACATGACATACTCTTTACAAATCCTTACTGGCTCTCTCTCTGATCAGTTTATATTTGTCCAAATGCTCTGTCACTGTCCCTAATGACAGATTCTAGTAACTTCCCCACAGCTGAATTTAAATGAATAGGTCTGATATTTCCTACTTTATCTCTCTGACCCTTCTTAAATAGTGGAGTGACATTGGGAGTGTTCCAATTCAAGGGGACAATTCCTGAATTAGCAGCAACAACAACATATATTTATATAGCCCCTTTAATGTAGTAAAATGTCCCAAGGCACCTTACAGGATGTTAGCAAACAAAATTTGACACTGAGTCACATAAGGTGATATTAAGTTAGACGACCAAAAACTTGTTCAACAGGTAGGTTTTAAAGAGTGGCTTAAAGAAGGAAAGAGAGGTAGAGAGGTAAGAGTCTTAGAGAGGGAATTCCCTAAGAGCTTATGGTCTTGGCAGCTGAAGGCACAGTCATCAATAGTGGAGTGATTAAAATGGGGGTGCTCAAGAAGGGAGAATTGGAGAAGCCCATGCCTCGGGGGGGGGGGGCAAGGGTGTGGGTGGGGTCGGTCATGGGCTGCAGGAGATTACAGAGATAGAAAGGGTTAAGGCCACAGAGGGATTTGAAAAGAAGGATAAGAATTTTAAAATTGAGCTGTTGCTTAACTGGGAGCCAGTGTAGGTCAGCGAGCACAGGGTTTTTTTTTTATTCATTCATGGGATGTGGGCGACGCTGGCGAGGCCAGCATTTATTGCCCATCCCTAATTGCCCTTGAGAAGGTGGTGGTGAGCTGCCTTCTTGAACCGCTGTAGTCCATTTGGGGTAGGTATACCCACAGTGCTGTTAGGAAGGGAGTTCCAGGATTTTGACCCAGCGACAGTGAAGGAATGGCGATATAGTTCCAAGTCAGGATGGTGTGTGACTTGGAGGGGAAGGTGGTGGTGTTCACATGTATTTGATGCCCTTGTTCTTCTAGTTGGTAGAGGTCGCGGGTTTGGAAGGTGCTGTCTAAGGAGCCTTGGTGCGTTGCTGCAGTGCATCTTGTAGATGGTACACACTGCTGCCACTGTGTGTAGATGGTCGAGGGAGTGAATGTTTGTAGATGGGGTGCCAAACAAGCGGGCTGCTTTGTCCTGGATGGTGTCGAGCTTCTTGAGTGTTGTTGGAGCTGCACCCATCCAGGCAAGTGGAGAGTATTCCATCACATCCTGACTTGTGCCTTGTAGATGGTGGACAGGCTTTGGGGAGTCAGGAGGTGAGTTACTCGCCTCAGAATTCCTAGCCTCTGACCTGCTCTTGTAGCCATGGTATTTATGTGGCTACTCCAGTTCAGTTTCTGGTCAGTGGTAGCCCCTAGGATGTTGATACTGGGGGATTCAGTGATGGTGATGCTGTTGAATGTCAAGGGGAGATAGTTAGATTCTCTCTTGTTGGAGATGGTCATTGCCTGGGTGATGGGTAAATGGGATTAGGTGTGGGTTAGGACACAGGCAGCAGAGTTTTGGATGATCTCAATTTTATGGAGGGTAGAATGTGGGGAGAGTGCATTGGAATAGTCAAGGTTGAGGGTTTCAGCAGTAAATGAGCTGAAGTAGGGAAGAGTTGGGCGATGTTATGGAGATGGAAGTTGGCAGTCTTGGATATATAGTTGGAAGAGAATCTTGGGCTCAAATATGACACCAATACTGTCAACAGCCTGACAGAACCAAGAGAGTTTTGGAAGATCATGACCAACATATCAACAATTTCCTTTCCTACTTCTTCAAATACCGTGGGATGGAAACCATCAGATCCTGCATTTGTCAATCTTTAACCTCATTTTTTTTTCTATCACCATTTGTTAACTTCAATTGAAACTTAGAATCGTAGTGAACTTAGAAACGTAATCCCTCCCCTTGATTTATATCTATTTTTTCTTGTCTCTCTGGTATTGTAACCACCTCCTTTGCAGTAAAGAACAAAATTTTGCTATTTAGTGACTCGACCATTTCCTGATTTCGATGACAGTATCTCCTGCATCTGCCATTAAGGGGCCCACATTACCTGTGGCTTCCCTCTTTCTCTCAATATCTTTGCAAAAACCTTTAGTGTTGTCCTTGATATCCCTCCGAAGCTTTTGTATGTATTCCCATTTTGCTGCCTTTACCACTTCTTCAGTCCTGCTGTGATGCGTCGGCTTGGTTTGTGTGCTGAAGTCCCGGACTGTTGCTTGAATGCCCACCTTTCTGACTCAGAAGCAAGATTGCCAGCATTGAGCCAAACTGACACAGCAGCTGAGACCAGTGCTTTGTTTACATGTGAGTGGCTTGGAAAGGAATGTGACAGTTGAACTGGAATGGGGGAAGGGTTTGTGTGGCAGCATGGACTGGAATGGGGGAGAGATGTGGGAGGCCACAGGAGGTGGACTGAGGGAGGGGTGTGAGTGGTAACATGGACTGGAGGGGGGACGGGTGTGGAGGCGACATGAGGTGGAATGGGGAAGGGGTGTGAGTGATAACATAGACTGGAGCCGGGGAGGTGTGTGGAGGCTACATAAGGTGGAATGGGGGAGGGGTGTGGGTGGTAACATAGGCTGGAGCGGGGGAGGGGTATGGAGGCTACATAATGGTGGAATGGGGAGGGGTGTGGGTGGTAACATAGATTGGAGTGGGGGAGGGGTATGGAGGGCTACATAATGGTGGAATGGGGGAGGGGTGTGGGTGGTAATATGGACTGGAGTGGGGGAGGGGTGTGGAGGCTACATGAGGTGGAATGGGGGAGGGGTGTTGGTGGTAACATAGACTGGAGCGGGGGAGGGGTGTGGAGGCTACATAATGGTGGAATGGGGGAGGGGTGTGGGTGATAACATAGACTGGAGTGGGGGAGGGGTTTGGAGGCTATTAAGATGGAATGGGGGAGGGATGTGGGTGGTAATATGGACTGGAGTGGGGGAGGGATGTGGGAGGTCACATGACGTGGAGTGGGGGAGGGGTGTGGAGGCCACATAAGGTGGAATGGGGGACGGGTGTGGGTGATAACATAGACTGGAGCGGGAGAGGGCATTGAGAACATGAAGGGGAATGGAGGGAGGGGTAGCGGCAACATGAAGTGAAGTCGGTGGAGGGGCAGTTCCACCATGAAGTGAAGTGGGTGGAGGGGCAGTGCCACCATGAAGTGAAGTGGGGGGGAGGGCCAGTGCCACAACAAAGTGGAGTGGGATAGGGGTAGCGCCAACGTGAAGTGGAGTGGGGGAGAGGGGCAGTGCCAACAGGTAGTGGAGTGGGGGGAGGGTTAGCGTCAACATGAAGTGGAGTGGGGGAGGGGCAGTGCCACCGTGAAGTGAAGTGGGGGGAAGGGCAGTGCCAACAGTTGGTGGAGTGGGGGGAGGGGTAGCGTCAACATGAAGTGGAGTGGGGGAGGGGCAGTGCCACCATGAAGTGGAGTGGGAGGAGGGGCAGAACCAATGTGAAATGGGGGAGGGCAAGAGTGAGAACATCAATTGAACAGTGGAAGGGTTTGAACTAAGGGTATGGAAAAGTGAAGCGAGCGGCACTTTGAATAGGTGAAAAGAGTGCCAGCTTGCATCAGAATACAGTACCAGCTTGAGAGATAGAGGGGAAAAGAGTGCCAACATGAACCTGAAAGGTTGGAGGAGGAGAAAGTGTCTCTCTGTAAAGATAGTGAGTAGGGTGGGAAGTTGGATGAAGATCAGTGCCTGGGAACTGGGATAGTGGAGGTGTCTGGGGGCGTGTTGGAACTGGGAGAATGTCAATTGAATTAACTTCTGGGAGATTGATGGTTTGTTGAAAATGGAAATTTCACTTTGCTTTTGATTTTCTTAAGTAGTATAAAAAAATGCTTAAAATGAAGTATTTTTAATGTAAAATGTCAACATTTTCTGAGGAACATGCTTCTAAAGCGCTCGAGAAAAGATGCACCAACTTGGTTCCTTCAATTGTGGTATGTTGCCCTTCTGGCTTTTTTCCCACCAACGCAGGTGAAAAAATGTTCAGTATAATCTAGAACATGAGTTGCAAACCAATGTAATTCTTCCTTCACTTGTCATAGGTTTGTTTTCAAAACTGTGTTTGAGTTGTCAGTTTTCTTGAACTGTATGTCTGCTTTTGCTAGTTCTTGTATGGATTTTTTGTGTCTCCTTTTTATGTTTGATGAGCTGTACAACTCAATCGTTGGAGCTGGGGCAGAAATATCAGGCTCACAGACGTTGGTGTACCTCGGGCTCTACTTGCTTCAATGTTCTCACAGCTTTATCTTCACATAGACAACAGTTTGCAAAGGTTAAGGTTAAATTATCATTTTTGGTTTTGACGCATTTCTGAGAGGCATCAGTTTGCTTTTCACTCATCTTTCAAAAAGAATGTTTCTGTATTAAGCACTATTTATAAACTACAGGTTGTGCCTCCATCTGCTTGGGTAGGAGCCAGAGAGAACTGCATTTTAATCCCAATTGCCAATATTTGATTGTAAAAGACTAAAGGGCTGATTTTAACTCAGGGCAAGAAACAAGGGTGTGGTGGCTGAAGTGGGCAGTGAACTATCAGGTCCCCTAGAGTGAGGCCCAGGAGATTTGAATCCCAAGCCTCATTACACAGCCCTAACTCTGACTCCCACCTGAAGCCAGTGGGCAAAGGCATCACCATCGGTGGTCAGAGTAGCACTGGGGACCCACGGAATTGATCCTCAATACATACAGGTGGGTGGGCTGGGGGTGGTGGGGTGCTGGTGGGGGCAGGGAGGCAATTTCATGATCGATGGGAGAATGGGAAACCCACACATCCTCCTCTTGTGTAATGAGTTCGTAATGTTGTCTGATGCAACATAAATGAGATGCGAGGAGTCCAGTTGGCTGTAGATCTCAAATAGGTTCATTTACAGCTAGACTATTGTAAACGGGACAGAGCTAACTATTTTACAAAACCTTACTTTGGGTGTTACAGTTGCAGAGTGAGCCTGGCTCCGAGTCAACTGACTGCGTCCTGATACTTGGCTCATTAGCACACTAAGATCTTAAAGGGACATCACTCTTAAAAGCGATCATACAACATCCTGGTCCACAACCAACCTTTAAACATCAAAATAAACTCACCTGGGCCTGGCTACCGCTAACCTTTGAAGGCATGCCAGAGCCCGTGCAGGCCGCAGTCAGGCCTGTGGTTAAAATGTCCTGTGCAATATCAGTGGGACAGTGCACTGCCACGTAATTTCGACTGCTCTCCTTTAGGGGAATGATAGTCATGTAGCTGAAGTCAATCAAGTAAATATGGAGTGGGGGGTTGTTGCAGGGGTGGGAAAACCAGTGGGAAAACCATCTCCCAACCTCCCCAGCCATCTTCACTACAACACTCCCTCCCTGCATCATTCCCACCAGGCAGGGCTTCTTTCAGCTGTTCCTAACAGGTGGGAAACAGGTAGTGATAGATAGGCTGCCCATTTAACATACTATTATGATCAAGGCAGGAGTAATGCACTGTTAATTCAGTCCCACTACTCCACAGGTAACAGCATATTAGTAAAGTTTCCCACCTAACAGAAAATAGCCAAATTAAACACTGTATTTATTCCCCAGAATAAAGTGTGCCAATCCAGGTTTCTTTAAACAAAAAATTAACTATTTATTAATAAACCAATTTTAAATGATAATGAGATAAATCTATATGTATGAACAGATTTTATAACTTGTTAGTCTTCCTAAACCTCATGCATACACATAGATTCAAAACCCACTGGTTAACCAGTTTAAAAATGTTTTAAATTCGAACTGTTTCTTAGGAATAATAAAATAACAGGGTTGTAACTTCTGGTAGAATATTTCTGCAATGGTGAGATGTCCCAGAGTCAAATAGTCAAATGCTACTCGAAGTCTCCAGGTGAAATTAATGAACAGTCGGTGGTGGGTAGGCATTCAAGGCAATTCGTCTGCAGAACGCGTCACACAGATCTTTCCGGTGACGCAACAGGTCTACTTGGGTTTCTAAGTAGCAATCCAAACAACTGAAACTTTCCTGAGGTTTCAGGATCTTTCAAACACACAAAAAGGCAACTGGACTCACTTTTGAGGCAGAGAGTTTCCAGAGACTGAAGACAACAGGAATCTTTCCACCCTTAACAATGCAAGGCTTCCTATCAGCAAAGGAGCCTTTCACCAAAGCAGTGATTCTCCACAGAGTGATGCAACTCCTCTTCCTGGGTCTCCCCTCTCTCTTCAGGCATAAACAGCAACAAGGGTTTTAGCTCCCAGACCTTAAATTTGCAACTCCTTCAAAGTTCTTTTAACATCATAAAGGAATTAGAATTTCCCTTGATACAGGAATTATTTTTCAAGAGAAAGAGTTTCAAGGCTGTCATCCCACCCAGTATATAGCAGAAAACTGGTCTTTTACTTTCTTTCAGAGAGAGGTCTCTTTCTTTGGTCCCCAAACAGGTTCCGAAATAAACTGGTGTCTTATTTGCAAAACAGAAACTAGCAGCCAGTCAAGTGACAGCCATTTCTCTCTGCTGAATAACTTGGAAAAACAGATTGCCTTGCAATTGCCATACCCAGTTCAGCATTCACTGTTCTCAGAGAAATCCTTCTTCTCTGTCTCAAAGGCACACAGACCTTTTAGTTTTTTTTAGAAAACAAAACTCTTGTGACAATCCTGACGGATCCTCCATTCAATAGAAGAGAATTGTGCTGACTCGCTGTTCCCCAGTGCCCTCCCAGCAGAAATAGCTCTAATCAAGGCCTGAAGCCACTCCTTAATTAAAAGACGGCAGTGAGTTGGTTGTTGATCTGTAATGCACTGTCTGAAAGGGCAGTGGAAGCAGATTCAATGATCATTTTCTAAAAGGAATTGCATAAATACTTGAAAAGGAAAAATGTGCTGGGAAAGAGCAGGGGAGTGCGACGAATGAGTAGCTCTTTCAAAGAGCTGGCACAGTAACGATGGGCTGAATGGCCTCCTCTTGTGTGCGGCATCATGCTATGTTTATATCATGCTATACAGTTAGGTTGTGAGTTAAACCCCATTCCGAAACTTTGACACATAAACTAGGCTGAGGTCTGAGAGAGTGGAACTTCAATGTTCGTTCTACTTGGAAATGCGATCCTTTAAACCATATTACTGAATTTTTGGAGAAACCAAAAGAGATTTATTCCAGGAAACTACTCCAAAGAACTCAGAGAAAGGAGATGAACAAAAGACTTTTGTAATTGGCAGCTGTTTCAGATTAATGACTGGTGCCAGCAAACATAGGGTTCTCAATGTTACCAGAACGAGTTGGTAACGCTGTCTGTTTAAACATAGAATAATCAGGACCATCCCAAGGAAAGCTATTTTTATCTAGTCTGCTGTCTTTATATTGTAATTTAAATCTGAGTCAGGAAAAGAAGTTTGAACATCAAGCATATGTTTGGTTCTCACTGACGAATTCAAATCAATATAAGTAGATGCTCCTTGACGTGATTGACATCTTAACCCATCTATGTGTAGTAGAGTGGTGCCTTTGTTTGGTTGAATGGAAAAAGGGGTGGGAAAAAGGAAGTTTTACTTGATGAACTTATGTGTATAAAAGATCTTGCTTTCAATACCCAAACCTAATGTTCTCTGGGAGCTTTGCAAGGTGTAAGAGCGTTAGTCAAGAAAGGCTAAGGATGAACATCAGAAGATTGAGCGTTCATCTAACAGAAGTAAACATTCAAAATGTTACAGTGCAAGGGCTGGATTTTACCAGCCCTTTATGGAGTTGGACAGGGAGGCGGGAGAGCCCGTAAACTGGCACGGGAAGGTCGGAGTGACAAGCCCCTTGTCTTTCCTCTGCCATGCCATTTTGGCAGTGGTGGGGAAGGTGGCAGCGGAAGGCTGTCCGGCCCAGAGCACAATTGAACCACTTAAGTCACCAATTGAAGGCCTCTTCTCACCTCCACTGACATTTTACAGGCGGCCGGGAGCCCTCTGCCGCATGGGGCAACCGCCAGGTCAACTCTATCAGTCTCCCGGCGGGCTTCAGTGGGGGGAAACCCTCCCTTTCGGGCACTCTTTGGCACACGGAGGAATGCCCTGGCGGCAATAGCCGCCCCATGGCAACAGCGCCACCTGCACTCGCCAACCATCTCCCCGTCCCCACACCTGGGACCTGTCTGACTGGCCCTGGCATGATACACCCCACTTACCAGATTGTGAGAGCACACGCCCATCAATGTCTGTTCTTCCTCCAGGGGCAACTCCAGGGAGCACTGCTGAGCTGCCAGCCCACTGTTTGATTGGCAGCTCTTGGGGGCAGGTGGATGTTCTTAACAGACCCCAACCTGTCAAGAATGAGGCATATTAATTTCTTTAATTTTAAACTGTTGCTGGACTGAACTGGAGTTCAGGCAGGCATCAAGATCGGCACAGGCTTGGAGGGCCGAATGGCCTGTTCCTGTGCTGTACTTTTCTTTGTTCTTTGTTCTTTGAAGAAATGACTTGTTAAAGTGATCACCAGACATTTGGGCTGGAAGAACATTTGCATACTAACAGACAAAGGAATTGCTCACAGATTGGGTTGGGCAATGGTGAACCACATCCTCGTACCCCAATGTCGAGGTAAGAGACAGCCCTTACACACTCCCCACTGAGAGCTCTGAAATCCACAAACGCAGGAGTGGTTAAACCAGCTGATCACATGACTAACCGGCTGAGCCAGGCTTTTGAATGAGACACAGGACAGTTTGAATTCAGACCAGAGTTTGCAACTGAAACTGGAACAAGGAAGCCTCTCTCCTGGCTGTCTCTCTCTCTCTCTCTCTCTCTCTCTCTCTCTCTCGCTTTCTCCCAAGCCACCGCACCCACAGAAGACACGAAAACCTCAAGAGAGAAAAGACTCTGACATTGAAACAAGTTGAAGCGTGAACTGGGCCACAACGAACAGCAGGACTTACCGACAGCCAAAGACTCCACATTGAATTCAAAGGACTGTAATTATAACCCAGATATTGCCTCAAACTTTTCCCCATTATTCTTTTAGACTTTTTCCGTCTCTATCTGCGTGTGCGTTTATCGCGTATGCATGCTAGTGTGGTTGTATCGTATATTCATAGTCGTTAACCGGATTGTGTTTAAGATGAATAAACTTCCACCTTTCTTGTTTAAATCTAAGGAAACCTGTCTGATTTCTTTGCCTTACAATTGGAGCAGTGAACAAAGATTCACTGAGGGGGAGCTAAAAACACGGTGTTTTAAAATTAAGCTCTGATACGGTTAAACCAGGTAAAGGCTGAGAGGGAACCCATAGTCCCCTTCTCACCTGGTCGGAACAGAAATTTGGGGGCCAGCATCCTGGATTTGAGCCACAGACAAATGAGAAATTGGAAGTGGGAAGTCAAATTGATCCCAAACAAAAAAGAGAAGAGATTTCAATGCAGGTTTTCTTGTGGTTGTGTGTGCTAGAATACTATTCAAGTTAGTAGCTCCCCGAGCCAGGGTGAAGTAACTTGGGATAAGTTAAAAGCACTGTCTATGGAGGAGTTGAGGAAAATGGCTGAGCAGTGTGGGATCACTGTGTGGCAAGGCTAGGAAGTGTGAACTCCTAAGTCTAGTGGCCAACCATTTTTTCTCTTGAATCTGAAGAAGCAGAAACAGGGTTAGAAGCATCTTTGTTAGCAAAGATACAGTTGGAACAGAGGAAACTTGAATTTGAGGAAAGAGAAAAAGAAAGAGAGAGACAGGAGAGAGAGAAAGAAAGAGCCTTCCAGAAAGAATGGGAAGAGAAAGGGCTAAGGCGGCTTGAGTTAACTAGGGGACGAATGAGTAACCCCAGTGAAAGCATGGCCAATATGGAGGAGCATAATTCGTGGCTGGGTACTCTCCCAACTGATCCCAAAATTCAATGAAGGAGACGGGGAAGCGTTTTTTGTGTCTTTTGAAAAACTGGCAAGGCAGTTAAAGTGGTCAGCTTAGGCTTGGACTCTCTTGGCACAAAGTAAGCTAAGCGGAAAAGCCCATGTGGTTTATTCCATGTTGCCAGATGAGAGTTCATCAGATAATGAACTGACAAAAAATGCTATCCCCGGGGCATATGATTTAATACTGGAAGCCTATCGCCAAAAGTTTAGAACCCTCAAGAAGCAAGCTAATCAAATTTACCAGGAGTTTGAGAGAAATAAGCAGGTGGCTTTTGACCAGTGGCTGGGGGCTCAGCTATGAAAGTCTCAGAAGTAATTTTGTTCAAGGAATTTAAAAACTCTCTCCCACTCTCCACAAAGACACATGCAGAGGAACAGAAGGCTCATAGAGCCTGGCAGGCAGCAGTCCTGGCCGATGAGTTTGCTCTCATTTATAAGTCGGTTTCCCAGGGGAAAACCTTTCCTTGTCACCCCCACAAATCCGAAAAGGACACAGGGTGGGAAGGTGATAGAAGCCCAAACAATCCTGGGAGGGAAAGAGAAGCAGGAAACATAGGGGGCCCTGCTCTAGCCAAAACGGAAGGTAATGTAAGTAGGAGTGAGAACTGGAGACCTGTGTGCTTCCATTGTAATAAAGCAGGGCAACTAAGAGCTGACTGCTGGAAACTAAAGGGAAAACTGGTAGGGTTAATCAGGGTACACCCGCTCAGGGTGAAGAAGGGACTCTGATGGACATTGATTCCAGAGATGAGGGGTTTGTCTTATGAAGAGAGATTGAGCAGTTTAGGCCTTACTCTCTAGAGTTTAGAAGAATGAGAGGAGATCTAATTGAGGTATATAAGATGATTAAGGGGATTGACAAAGTAGACGTAGAGAGGATGTTTCCTTTTGTGGGGCAATCTAGAATGAGAGGTCATAGTTTTAGGATAAGGGGTAGCAGATTTAAAACAGAATTGAGGAGAAATTACTTCTCTCAAAGGGTTGTGAGTCTGTGGAATTCACTACCCCAGAGTACGGTGGATGCAGCGACATTAATTAAATTTAAGGAGGAGATAGATAGATTTTTTAATTAGTAAAAGGTTGAAGGGCTATGGAGAATGGGCAGGAAAGTGAAGTTGAGGCCGAGATGAGATCAGCCATGATTGTATTGAATGGTGGAGCAGGCTCGAAGGGCTGAATTGCCTACTCCTGCTCCTAGTTCTTATGACCTTATGACAACACAGCAGAACAATTTGCTTTTATTACAGCAGAACAAGCTGTGGCTTTAACTGCAGTAAGAGTGAGACCTAGGAAGCTTACTACGGCCAGTGCAGGAAAAGTTAATAGGATTCCTGAAGGTTATCAGGGTTTTGTGGCTGAAGGAAAAGAAACCCCATATCCCTCGAATGGAGTAAGCAAGCCCATAGTAACTCTCAGGGACACAGGGACCACCAGGTCCCCTTTACTGGGAAAAGCCCTGAGAGTGCAGTGAACATCAGAACGGTGGTAAATGGTATTGGAGGGCAGTGTATGCCTGTACCTGTACACAGGGTGCACTTGGAGTGTGACCTAGTTTCGGGACTGGTGACTGCAGGCATTGTCCCTAGTTTGCCTGTGGACAGGGTTGACCTGCTCCTATGTAATGATCTGGCGGGGATGAAGGTGGTAGCACCCCCCACCCCCCCCCCCCCCCCCCCCCACCCACACCCCCACCACCCAATAGAGAAAGAGAGACTGCAGGAGGTCAGAGAAACAGGGCAGTGGCAGGAGACAGACCCCTGCAGTTCCCTGAATGTGTAGTGGATCAGGCCATGATCAAACCAGCTCCCCCAGAGGAGACTGCATTGGCACTGCAGGCAAATGACCATGAGGTCTGCCTGTCCGAGACTTTCTTTGGAAAGTTAGAAGACCCAGGGAATGAGTTAAATGGATTTTCTCTAACTGAGGCTCAGCGAGCCGACCCAGTATTGCGAGGGTTAGCACAGGCTGCCCAGTCTGAAAGTGAAATAGAGGGAGTTCCTGATTGCTACTATTTTAAGAATGAGGTACTGATGAGGAAAATGAATTCTCCTGACAGACCTGAGGGCAAAGAGTGGACAGTAGTTCACCAGTTAGTGGTGCCGCAGAGGTACCGGAGAGAAATATTAAGAATGGCCCATGAGATTGCAGTAGCTGTACATGCCGGTATACAAGAAACCAAAGCCTGCATAAGACAGCAGTTTGACTGGCCGAAACTCCACAAAGATGTGGTGGAGTACTGTAGGAGTTGCCACCTGTGCCAGTTGAGGGGAAACCCCAACCTACAGTGAAATCTGCACCACAAAGTCCTCTATCGGTGTTAGTAGGACCCTCCAGCTGGAGAACTGTAAGGGATCCCTGCCAAGAACAAAAGGGAATAGGCAGGCACAAGGCTGGCAACAGGTTAGAGAGGAACAGGGAAAAAGGAACCAAGAGGGCAGGTTAAAGGAAGTCCAGGAAAAATCCCAAATAGAAACCCCTACTGTCCGGTCTGCCAACCCCAAGATATTTGAAAAGTTAGACCCCATATCCTACTATGTAAATGCAGACGCTAGAAGCACCCCACCAGAGTTCCTAACAGCATTTACAGGAACCTGCAGAGACAAAGAAATTCCTCAAGGGGGCAGAGAATCTGTGAGGGTGATACCTCATCTAGTCGAAGTTCCACCGGGGAGTGCAGCATAATCTGGACAAATACCTGCAAACAGGAGTGTCCCAGAGGAAAAAGGTAAGATTAGCAAATAATCTTCCTCCACATTCAGGAGAAAAGGGAAACAACCATCCACTAAGGTGAAAAGCCCTTGCATGATTCATCAAAGCGCAGAGAGTTCAGAGTGGAAACACACACTGCTGCCGCCCCTGAGCAGAACTCCAACCTAGGGCTAATTAAATCTAACCCTCCTCCTGCAGGCCTCAACAAGAACAAAGAGACCCTAGGCAGTCATGGAAATGTGCAAACATAAAACTTCCCACAAAAAAAACATCTATTGGGATGCCAAAAAAGGCCGTTTGAAGCAGCAATGCTACCAAGAAAAGACAAGTTGTAATAATTGTTAGGGTTCTGAGTGAATGAGAGAGATGCATGTGTGTTTTCCTGTCCTTATCTTCTCTCTAGTCCCTTTTAAAGAAATGTTCTTTTAAAAAAATCGCATTTCATTCTGCTGGGTGTGGAGGTGTCATGCAGACCCCCATCTGCCAAGAATAAGGCATATTCATTTCGCCATATGAACATTAAATTTAAACTGTTGCTAGAGTGAAGAAATGACTTGTTAAAGAGATCACCAGACATTTGGGCTGGCAGGACATTTGCATACTAAGAGACAAAGGCATTGCTCACTGATTCAATTAACAGAGATTGGGCTGGACAATGGTGATGCACATCTTGTTGGGGTAAGAGACAGCCCTACATCCACCTCCAATGAGAACTTTGAAATCCACAAATGCAGGATTGGTTAAACCAGCTGGTCACATGACTAACCGTCTGAGCCAGGCTTTTGAATAAGACACAGGACAGTTTGAATTCAGACCAGAGTTTGCAACTGAAGCTGGAACAAGGAAGCCTCTCTCCTGGCTGTCTCTCTCTCTCTCTCGCTTTCTCCCAAGCCACCGCACCCACAGAAGACACGAAAACCTCAAGAGAGAAAAGACTCCGATATCGAAACAAGTTGAAGCGTGAACTGAGTCCCAACGAACAGCAGGTCTTACTGGCAAGCAAAGACTCCACATTGAACTTAAAGGACTGTAATTATAACCCAGAGATTGCATCAAACTTTTCCCCATTATTCTTTTTGACTTTTTCTGTCTCTATCTGCGTGTGTGTTTATCGCGTATCAATGCTAGCGTGGTCGCTTCACATATTTGTAATCGTTAACCAGATTAGAGTTTAAGATTAATAAACTTCCACCTTTCTTGTTTAAATCTAAGGAAACCTGTCTGATTTCTTTGCCTTACAATTGGAGCAGTGAACAAAGATTCACTGAGGGGGAGCTAAAAACAGTGTTTCTAAAATTAAACCCTGTTATGGTTAAACCAGGCAAAGGCTGAGAGGGAACCCCTAGACCCCTTCTCACCTGGTTGTAACAATATGGACGGCAGCCCCAGCTGCCAAGATGTGGCCCGGGTCCTGCTGACAGCTGAAATGGGGTTGCTCCCTCCCCCCTCCAACCCACCTTCGGGCTCAGCGATGAAATTCCTGCAGCCAGCACTAAATTCACCTCAAGACTCTGAGAGGATAGATAGTAATGCATTGTATTACTGAGAAATCCCATGTGTACAAGACTGGTAAAGTTAAGAGAAGAAGGGAGCTGAAAAAGGAAAATAATGATTCCAGACATTAACTCACAACAAGCGTTCTCAGAGATGAGGCTGAGTGTTCATGAGCGAGGAAGAACTGACCAATTTTACCACAACCATAACCCCAGAAAGACAGGGCAGGATTTTCCCAATTGAGAGGAAGTACTGACACCAGGGTCAAAATTGGGTCGCATGCCCCATGGGCAAGTGGCAAGACATCCTCAAGGATTTTCTTGTCTGCAGCCAACTAAAGGCCAGCAGGTGCAGGAGCCGGCCAATAACAGGTGTCGGACAGTGGAACATTCCAGCATGTCAAAGGAAGGCGCCATATTTAATGGGCAGTCAGCAGCCTTCATACAGGCTGCACAAATAGGGCATTGGGAGGGGTGCTGAACAAGGGAGGCTGTGCAGGAATGGCTGATGTCAGAGGACGCCTCCCTGGAGGTGCTCCTGCAGCCGGCGAGGGAGTGGAGAGAGGTGCAGTTCCAAGCAGATGGGAGGAGGAGTCCAGCAAGCCTCACGAGGAAGTCAGCAACCCTTGGATGGTCACACGAATGTGAATGCAGTTCCGCAAGCGTTTCAATGACATGCTGCAGTCTAGCTAGGTGAGTGGCATTCATAGTTGCAAGCTTGCGGCCCTGCATGTCATAAATGGCACTCATGAGATGTGAGGCCGACCCATGCATCGGGCAAGACCAGGGACCAGTGTCCACAATGAGAAGCAGAGTTGACTTATACCGGAGGTCCATGGTCAGTCAGAGTTGATCGCTGCATTGCCAAGACTGAATAACCACTTGCAGCTGGCCTCCTAGTGGTTTGATGCTGGACATGGAAACTGATACAGGCTAACGAGTGGAGCTGGGCTTTGAGACAAGAGCGACACTGTGTTTGTATGCGTTTGCAGGGAAAGTGCACTCACAATGCCAGACAGCAGAGAAGAATGGGAGGTGGTGTGCCATTCACAGCTGTAGTGACTCTGATGGAGGAGAAGGCAATGGAAATAGGATGGGTTGTAGCAGGGCAGCCTGTCGCTGAGGGCGAGGTAGGTGTGGAGCCCACATAGAGTGGGTAAAGCCAAGGATCCAGGCATCAAACCTTCTGAAGGGTACTAGCTGTGGCACCTCTGTGGGCCTTGATGAATAGGAAGCCCCAGATCAAAGACAGGCAGCAGGAGTTGGTTGAAAGTGCAACTCGCTAACATCATTCTTGTTACTCTCACAGCTCCAATAGCAGACGAGGGACTGACAACGGCTCTGGGACCACATGAGACCTCAGAGGACGATGCACCATCTGAGGAGACAGCGCACATCAGTCTAGCCCACCCTCCACCAGCGCAGATACTCTCGCATCGGTGGGCATTGACGTGTGGTTGGAACGGGTGGCACCAGCTGGTGAGCATAGCATAGCCGCACACGAGCAGGTAACAGAGGCAGTGACAGCTGTGGCCACTTTCCCTCGGAGGATTGAGCAAGGGCCCAGCGATGCTCAGCTTCATGCAGATGGTAAACCTCAGGAGTCATCAGCAAATTGGCAGATGCCAGAGCAGCAATGTGAAATGTGTGGACATCTGTCAGAGCTCCCATAGGCTGTTCACTCCCATACGCATACGATGCACAAGTCCATCCATGTCACGTGTGGCACTATGTCTCTGGCGCTCTCATGTCGATGCTCATGGAGAGTCACATGCAGCATACTACTCATTGAATGCAGACCGTGTGAGCCTACCTCCACTGTACGGCCTCCTGTGTTGTGCGATGGGTAGGTAAGATGGTCCAGAGACACCCAGACCTGTTGCCAAGTGTTCCACCACTTCATGTAAGCAGGGAAGGGCAGGTGGGCCTTGAAATAGTGATGGCCTAAAGCCTACGGGGGCTGTTCTCAAGGGACTCCTTGCATTGATGGCACAGATCCTCAGCCTCTTTGACAGGGACACAAACACTTCATGAAGCCCTAGTGACAGAGGGGGCCCCTGCACAGATGCAGCTGGTCCCCAACCTACTGGACCTCTAGGGCTCAGGCAATGAGAAGCCGTCCGCCATGGCCAGCTAATGTACCGGAGCAGAAAAGGCAGCGGCCTGCCTCCACATCAACTACAGACATCAGGAGAGCACAGCGTAGGAGCACCCAGAAGAGTTTGCATAAATCCACACAGTAGCACTTGGGGGTCTCACTGGGTGATAGTTTTTTGCAAAATGTCAAAGCGTTGGATGTGGGTGCCAATTTAAATATCTTGTAATGCATTCTATAATGGCTCGTCTGTTCATTTCTACACCAGTGGGCCTTTACCAGATGGTGAGCACTTGGGATGGAGGGCATGAAAAGGTGTGCCCAGAATGAGGGCAATGGTGAATGTAGCCCTTGGAATGATGTAATGACAGGGCCACTGAGTTGGTAAGTGCATTTAATGAAAGGCTACCAAGGCTACCTCAGGGAGAAGACTCAATTGTTTCTGGGGGCATTTAATGGTTTCTCAAGAAAAATGTGTGCTTATGACTCAGTCGTTTGTCTCCCTAGCAAGCATGAGTCAGTGCCTGTTGAGATTGGATCTGCGGGCGCATTTCCATTGGTGGCCTGGTCTTGATGCTCCTCCAGCTCTTGCTCTACCTCAGTGGAGGTGGCGCACTCAATGTGGTCGGTCACTCGCCAATGTTACGTGCCTCTGCAGCAGCAGGTTGTGCAGAGCACAGCATACCACAACAGTGTGTGAAAGCCCTGATGGGGTATATTTCAGGGCTCCCCCACATCTATCTGGGCATCTGGACCTCATTTTCAAGAGGTTTCCCTTGTCGTCACATGGTGGTGGTTCTAGGTGGCCTCTGCCTCTGCATTGGGTTGCCGTAAATAGCCATGTCTTCACTGCCTAGTCCTTGTCACCCAGTATCCATTCACAAAGGCATTCGGGTGTCCTGAAGAGCTGAGGCACCTGGGACTGTCAGGTGTACGTGTCAAGGCAGTTTCCCGGGCACACACCTGGAGGATCTTTTTGCAGTGGTCACAGACTATTTGAGCATTCAGCGAATCCCTTCTTGTTCATAAAGGCTCCTGGCTGCTCTGCAGGAGCCCTGATGGCCAGACACATGCAGTCGATTACCCCTACACCTGAAGGAATGCAGTGATGGCCCTGGATCCTATCACCCTCTCGGCCGGACTGATCTAATCATTGTGATACTTGATGTATTGTTCCGCCCTCTGGTACACCTGCTTGATGCAGCGTTGGCCTGCTGACTGGGAGATCCCCTAGATGTCTCTAGATGATCCCTGGAATGATCCTGAGGTGTTAAGGTTGAGCGCCACAGTGAGCTTCACCACGACAGGCATTGGGTGGCCACCACATCCCAGTGGTATCAATTCCTCCTTCAGCATTCTGCACAAGTCCTCGACAACCTGCCTGGACAGATGCAGTCTTCAGAGACTCTGATCCTCTGCCATCTCATGAAGCAGAGACTCTCTTTGTAAAGCCTTTCAGTTGGGTAGCATCTTCTGTGAGCATTAGCCTGTACTCATCGCCCTGCGCGCCCTCCTTCGCTGTCTCCCCTTGCACCCTCATGACGCTGGTGCTCCTCTGCCTGGTGCAGCCCTGCTCTATGTGGCTGCACCAAACTCTCTCTCCCACTCTGAGTTAAACTCTGAGTGCAGTGCACCCAGTGCGAATTAGAGCCCTCAAGGCTCAACCCCCCTAGTTCTGCCTGCACGCTGCAGTGGACCTGGGAGGCACCCTCCCAATAAGTGCCCTCCCATTGTGCACTCCCTCTAAGCTTTCACTCCCTTGCTTGAACGAACCTCAGCCTGCCTGTTTCACATAGCAGCTGTACTCAATGGCCATTTCCAGTTACTACTCACCTGCCACTGAGCTCTCACCTCCTTTGAGCAGGTGAGCCACTCACGCTCAGTGGCACCCATGTGCCCCAGGGAAAATTTCAAAGGCACTTGAAAATCGCTGTCAATTGCCTGCTTGACAGCTTCAATTACCTGCCCATGGCCGTCCTGTCCGTTTCTGATCCTGCTGCCTGGCGCCCCTGAAATATTTGCCCGGTGGCGAGAAGATATCGAATTTCTGCTGCAATGCTTTCCCCTGCCATTTTACCAGCCCCTCCTCCAAGCCCGTCAACATGGGGTTGATAAAATTCCGACCTGTAAGGTTGTATGTCTGTATTAAGCAACTATAGTCCATTACCCCCCCACCTATGTACAGCCTTTCACACGGTTACCCACACCATTCTCCTCTAAAGCCTCTCCCTGTACTGCCCAGCCCAATGGGACTGCCTTCATTTGTTTCCACTCTTATCTATCCAATCATAACTAGAACCCCAATAATAGCTTCTCTTTGTCAGTGCCTAATTACCTCTGGAGACCCCAAGGATCAATTCTTGGTGCCCCTCCTCTTATTCACCAACATCCTGCCCCTTAACGACATGTTGGAGTTGTACAGAACTTTGGTAAGGCCACAGCTGGAGTACTGTGTGCAATTCTGGTTGCCACATTATAGGAAGGATGTGATTGCACTGGAGGGGGTGCAGAGACAATTCACCAGGCTGTTGCCTGGGATGAAACACTTAAGCTATGAAGAGAGGTTGGATCGGCTTGGGTTGTTTTCGGTGGAGCAGAGAAGACTGAGGGGTGACCTGATCGAGGTGTACAAGATTATGAGGGGCATGGACAGGATGGATAGGGAGCAGCTGTTCCTCTTAGTTGAAGGGTCAGTTACGAGGAGTCACAAGTTTAAGGTGAGGAGCGGGAGGTTTAAGGGGGATTTAAGGAAGACCATTTTTACCCAGAGGGTGGTGACAGTCTGGAATGCCCTGCCTGGGAGGGTGGTAGGTGCGGGTTGCCTCACATCCTTTAAAAAGTACCTGGATGAGCACTTGGCATGTCATAACATTCAAGGCTATGGGCCAAGTGCTGGCAAATGGGATTAGGTAGACAGGTCAGATGCCTTTGATGCATCAGTACAGACTCGATGGGCCGAAGGGCCTCTTCTGCACTGTATTATTCCGTTATTCTGTGATTCTGTGACATCGTCTGAAGACATGGGGGTCAATATGGATATAGAGGCAGGATCTGAGCAAGTAGGGGGGGGCTGCGGGTGAGGTGGGCAAAGTGTGGAAGATCATAGAAAGCATGGAATGGTCGATTTCTAAATGAATGCGTCATTATAATTTTACTTCTGGGTTTCCTTTGGCAACATGTATGAGTGGGTGTGATGTGAACCCATGTGTTAAAATGCCATCTCAATTATTTAAAGGGCAAATATACAGATGGAATTTGGAGGGATTTTGCAAGAAAGGAGGTCCAATTGCCCAGGAATAAGGAAGAAACCTTCTGCCATAATGAAGAAGGCATATTTGGAAGGTGGCTAAGGAGGTGAGCAGCATGAATGTTGCGCTCAGGATGTGGATTCAATGCAGGAAGTGTTTTAATGATCTAACCAGGTCAGGAAAGGTGAGCCCAGTTGCAGATTCACCGACATCTTGTAATGACACCTGCACCACCCCCCACCCCCCCACCACACCCCCACCACTCCACCCCATCTCACTCTATCTTCTCAAGTGTATCCCCTCACATCACCCTTCACACCTACTTAAATTTCAACAGCACCCATCCTTCCGTTTCAGTGTACATCTCCCCCCTTCTTCATGTACCATTGCCACTCACCAAATCCTTATGTGGTGTGATCCCACCTCAGTCAGCACCCCCAATCCTCAGCACATGCCCTCACATGACACTGTCAATCTGTTCTAGAAATGCGTGTCAGTGCCACGTGTGATACATCTGCCTGATAGTCACCCTCACCCAAACATCTCAGCCCCAGGACATCACTGCAGGAGTTCCTCAGGGTGGTGTCCTGGGCCCAACCATCTTCAGCTGCTTCATCAATGACCTTCCTTCAATCATAAGGTCAGAAGTGAGATGTTTGCTGATGATTGCACAATGTTCAGCACCATTCGCAACTCCTCACATACTGAAGCAGTCCGTGTAGAAATGCAGCAAGATGTGGACAACATTCAGGCTTGGGCTGATAAGTGGCAAGTAACATTTGCACCACACAAGTGCCAGGCAGTGACCATCTCCAACAAGAGAGAATCTAACCATCTCCCTTTGATGTACAACATCATAACCATCACTGAATCCTCCACTATCAACATCCTGGGGGTTACTATTGACCAGAAACTGAACTGGAGTAGCCTTATAAATAATGTGGCGACAAGAGCAGGTCAGAGGCTCGGATTTCTGTGGTGAATAATTCACCACCTGACCTATGATCTCTTTAAATGCTTTTATTGTTCATGACTTATTCAATGAAATGTGCAGGTCGTTTAAATATTCTTGAGCAGTCACCCACATGTGGTAACTTAAAAGGGCTGACTTGTGCTTGGCCTGCGCAGGAACTTCTGGGATGCAATGCAGCTATGCAGCCACTAAGTTTAGAGGGGACATTGCTCCTGATTCCCCAAAGACATCTACAAGGTACAGGTAGGAATGTGATGGAATACTCTCTACTTGCCTCGATAAATGAAGCTCCAACAAAGCAGCCAGCTTGATGGGCACCCCATTGACCATGTTAATCATTCACTCCCTCCACGACCGACGCTGAGTGGCAGCAGTGTGTACCATCTACAAGATACACTGCAGCAATAAGCCAAGGCTCCTTCGACAGCACCTTCCAAACCCTCAAACTCTATCACCTAGCAGGACAAGTACAGCAGATGCATGGGAACACCACCACCTGCAAGTTCCCCTCCAAGTCACACACCATCCTGACTTGAAACTATCGACGTTCCTTCACTGTCACTGGGTCAAATTCCCGGAACTCCCTCCTTAACAGTGCTGTAGGTGTACCGTACCAGATGGACTGCAGCGGTTCAAGAAGGCAGCTCACCAGATGGGCAATAAATGCTGTTCTTTCCAGCAATGCCTACATCCCATTACCAAAAAAAAGCATGTCCATCCTTTCTCTCCTCCAGGGCCATCGCATGAAGTGTCCATACCACCTGCAGATAATGATCCCTCAGAGGAGCCGATTCCTGCTGAGGATGCACTGCAACAGAACACATGCTTATCAGGCATCAGCACAGATACGAGCACTTCAGTGGGTCCTGTTAGAGAGCTAGGTGAGATCTCATCTTATGAATTGCACAACATGAGTGCGCACGAGCAGAGAGTGGCGATAGGGATGGCTGTGGCGAGTCCGCATTGGGGGCACAGCCCCATCCAAACCCTGCTCAGCTGAACACAAACGTGGAACTTAGAAAGCTTTCAACAAAAAAGGCAAAGGATAGAGAGTCAGCAATAACTGTGCAAGCTAGTGGCAGTCATGCCAGACACACTGTTCACTATGGCACAGAGGATGGAGGAGTCCAGCTCAAGCATCTACTGCCACAGTCTTCTGAGCGTGTGCATGGAGGACCTCCTGGCCTCTGTGGATATGGGACATCTCCACTTCTTTCCACCTTGTCCACTGAGGCCTCCAGTCCAGCATCAGACAACTTTGGATTATTCATTTTCAGCATGACTTCCAGCACCTCCCCTTTATGTAGTACAGGCTAGCTTTAAGCAGAACAGGCTAGCTTTAATGAGTGTAAGTCAGCTTTAAGCATTACAGGCCAGCTTTAAGTAGTACAGGCTAGCTTTATGCAGTTCAGACTAGGTTTAAGCAGTACAGGCTAACTTTAAGCTGTACAAACTAGCTTTAAGAATTCAGTCTGGCTTTAAGCATTACAGGCCAGCTTTAAGTGGTACAGGCTAGCTTTAAGCAGTACAAGATGGTTTAAAGCAATGCAGGCTAGCTTTATGCAGTTCAGACTAGGTTTAAGCAGTACAGGATAGCTTTAAGCAGTTCAGACTAGTTTTAAACATTACAGGCTAGCTTTAAGTAGTACAGGCTAGTTTTAAACATTACAGGCTAGCTTTAAGTATTACAGGCCAG
Organism: Heterodontus francisci; assembly: GCF_036365525.1. NCBI lineage: Eukaryota > Metazoa > Chordata > Chondrichthyes > Heterodontiformes > Heterodontidae > Heterodontus > Heterodontus francisci. Next base: position 20,324,958 of record NC_090380.1, on the reverse strand, counting down.
CTTTAAGTAGTACAGGCTAGTTTTAAACATTACAGGCTAGCTTTAAGTAGTACAGGCTAGCTTTAAGCAGTGCAGACTGGATTTAAGCAGTACAGGCTAACTTTAATCATTGCAGCTTAACTTTAAGCTGTACAGGCTAGCTTTAATCAGTACAGGCTAGCTTTAAGTAGTACCATCTAGCTTTAATCAGTACAGGCCAGCTTTAAGTAATACAGGTTAGCTTTAAGCAGTCTTTCTTTTGGGCCTCCTTATCTCGAGAGACAATGGATACGCGCCTGGAGGTGGTCAGTGGTTTGTGAAGCAGCGCCTGGAGTGGCTATAAAGGCCAATTCTGGAGTGACAGGCTCTTCCACAGGTGCTGCAGAGAAATTTGTTTGTCGGGGCTGTTGCACAGTTGGCTCTCCCCTTGCGCCTCTGCCTTTTTTCCTGCCAACTACTAAGTCTCTTCGACTCGCCACAATTTAGCCCTGTCTTTATGGCTGCCCGCCAGCTCTGGCGAATGCTGGCAACTGACTCCCACGACTTGTGATCAATGTCACACGATTTCATGTCGCGTTTGCAGACGTCTTTATAACGGAGACATGGACGGCCAGTAAGCAGTACAGGCTAGCTTTAAGTAATACAGGCTAGCTTTAAGCGGTACAGGCTAGTTTTAAGTAATACAGGCTATCTTTAAGCAGTACAGGCTAGCTTTAAGCAATACAGGCTAGCTTTAAGCAGTACCGACTAGCTTTAAGTAGTACAGGCTAGCTTTAAGCAGTACAGACTAGCTTTAAGTAGTACAGGCTAGCTTTAAGCAGTTCAGACTAGCTTTAAGACCTACAGGCTAGCTTTAAGCAGTACAGACTATCTTTAAGTCCTACAGGCTAGCTTTAAGCAGTACAGACTAGCTTTAAGTAGTACAGGCTAGCTTTAAGCAGTTCAGACTAGCTTTAAGACCTACAGGCTAGCTTTAAGCAGTTCAGACTAGTTTTAAGACCTACAGGCTAGCTTTAAGCAGTACAGACTAGCTTTAAGTAGTACAGGCTAGCTTTAAGCAGTACAGACTAGCTTTAAGTCCTACAGGCTAGCTTTAAGCAGTACAGACTAGCTTTAAGTCCTACAGGCTAGCTTTAAGTAGTACAGGCTAGCTTTAAGCTGTCCAGACTATTTTTAAGTCCTACAAACCAGCTTTAAACAGTACAGGCTAGCTTTAAGTCCTACAGGCTAGCTTTAAGCAGTACAGGCTAGCTTTAAGCTGTCCAGACTATTTTTAAGTCCTACAAACCAGCTTTAAACAGTACAGGCTAGCTTTAAGTCCTACAGGCTAGCTTTAAGCAGTACAGGCTAGCTTTAAGTAATACAGGCCAGCTTTAAGCAGTATAGGCTAGCTTTAAGTAGTACAGGCTAGCTTTACGCAGTACAGATTAGCTTTAAGTCCTACAGGCTAGCTTTAAGCAGTACAGACTAGCTTTACACAGTGCAGGCTAGCTTTAAATACTGCTAGCCACTCACAATATTGGTCCCATACTCGGGCGCCAGCCTATCACCAACACAGTTGCTGTTGGCTGATGCGGAAATGATGTAAAACAGCAGACAGCACAAACCCGGTGAGCTGCCTGCGTTTGTGTATGGAGGTACGGGTTAATCACACATTCCAATTCCCGCACCATTTTTTGGGGGCTCTTGAACTTAGCTCCACTCCCCTTCCCACCATGTACGACTCAAAGAAGAAAAAGAATTTTCTCCAGTGACTTGGCCAATACTGCTCCCACAACCAACATCATCCAAAACAGACTAACGGGTTATTCATCCCATCTGTAGTTTGTGGAGGATGGTGTGTGCATAACGTGACTGCTGTGGTTGCCAACATAACAGTGAGCTCACTTCAAAAGTAATGAGTTTGGATGTGAAGTGACTTGAGACATGCAGTGGACTTGGTAACGTGCTATCTAAATGCCAGGGCTTTCTTTCTAAGAGCACTGGACTGCATCAAATTAATCTATTGAGCTAAATTCAAGTCCCTCACGCTACTGAAGCATTTTACACCAATGGGTACAATCTTTCACTTGCCCATTTACAGAATAATCTGATAAAGTGACAAGCTTACAATATTTAAAATGTCCACTCTGGGGAACGAGTGCTCCACATCAATGAAACCAGGGCTTTTGGCTTGCCTTTGCGATTCTAACTCCAAGGCTTCTGTTCACTGCATCTATATTTGCGAAGAATTTTTTTATCGGGGTTGGATCAACTGTGATTCTAATTGTTGTTTTGGAAACCATTCAATAAACTTAATGAATGCTGATCTGTGGCAGAAAGTGGAGGAAACTTCAGTTCCCCATTCTCAGCTATTCTTTGGGAACAAGTAAATCAGCCAAAAGGTCAGAATCTCAACATTTGAATGTAAGTTTTCCTCTTGCCTCAACCCCTCAGCCTAGTAGCTGATCCTCTTTGAGAAAAGTCTGCTGCTACCCATTTTAATTACTTTATATCATGCTCACCCATTCTTCAAAATGAGAATTTATGCTTCAGTTCCTTACATAACTGTTTGTGCTTCTCCACATCCAGTTCATTATTATCCACTTATCAGTTCATCTCAGGAACTGAAATACTTGACTCTTGCCTCTCTCAAGCTCCTTTAAAGGATAATCGTAGCCATTTCAATCGATCTTATTGGTGTAAGGTTTGAGCTCAGGAATCGTTGGAGGTGTGTTCTCCCTGTTCGTTCCGAAGCCTCCAAATAAGATCGCACAAACTGCTTAATCGTCATGTGGGAAAAATAGATTGTAACTGAGATTTGGGAATTTTAATTTGCAATGCCTAATTTGGCTGGAGTTGCCCTTTAAATTAAAGGAATGCAGCTGCAGCTTGATTATCAGCAGCTGCTAAGTACAGTGCTGTTTCTTTAAAAATTCATTCTCAGGATGGGGGCATCACTGACAAGACTGGCAATCTCTCGCTGCCTTTGAAAAGATGGTGGGGAGCCTTTCTTCATGAACTGCTGCAGTCCGTGTGATGCAAGTGGTGTCACAGTGCTGGTAGGAAGGGAGATGCTGGATATTAACCCAGTGACAATGGAGCAAAAATCCAATTTAATTCTTAGCTTATCCCAAAGATATCAAGATTGAAAAGGACACAATCTGATGCATTACTATAACCTTTTATTTCATGACTGCTATATTGTCAAGGGTAGCACAACTGTCAATATAATCAACTCAGATCAAAACTATGGAGGGAATTTTAATCCCCCACATGGTGGGAATCGAGCTGAACGGCAGTTAAAATGCCCCACGTGAATTCATCCCCTCCAATATTAATCTGCTCTTGGCTCAGAAGACAGTGGGGCCCTTCTTTAAATATGCAGGTCAGACTTTGATGATCTCATCAGGCTCAGCTATATTCTTAACCTAAGGCCTGTGTGGGGAGATAATATAAACGAAAGGGCGAAATTTTAAAGGGGGTACGGAAATGGAAAAGGGCATGAGTACACAAGGAGATGGCAGGGCAAGTTGAGAAACCTGTTAAAAAAGGCATATAGGATCTTTGGCTTTATGAATAGAGACATAGGCTGGCATTTTCGCCCTCCTGGAGTGGGCTAGGAGGCGGGGCTCATAAAATCCTGTGGAATGACGGGGGGGCGCCGTGCCCATTACCTACCCGCTCACGCTGCTATTTCACCAGCAACAGGGGAGGTGGCAGGTGTTAGGCCAATTAATGGCCACTTAAGGGCCTCTTCCTACTGCCACTCGTATTTTACCAGCAGCAGCCAGGCATTTTGGCACTTGAGGAGGTCATCTAGTAAAACCTGGTGGCCTCCTGGCAGGCTGGGTGGGGCCTCCTGATCGGGCACCCTGTGCCCCATGAGGGCCCCTGCAGCAGCACCGGCCATCCTTGCCTCAAGACCGTTTCCCCCTCTCCTCCGGCCCTACACTCCGAATACTTTGCATCAGTATTCACCAAGGAGAAGGACTTGGTGGATGATGAGCCGAGGGAAGGGAGTGCAGATAGTCTCAGTCATCTCATTATCAAAAAGGAGGAGGTGTTGGTGTCTTGCAAAGCATTAAGGTAGCTAGGTCCCCAGGGCCTGATGGGATTTACCCCAGAATACTGAGGGAGGCAAGGGAAGAAATTGCGGGGGCCTTAACAGAAATCTTTGCATCCTCATTGGCTACAGGTGAGGTCCCAGAGGACTGGAGAATAGCCAATGTTGTTCCTTTGTTTAAGAAGGGTAGCAAGGATAATCCAGGAAATTATAGGCTGGTGAGCCTTACATCAATGGTAGGGAAATTATTAGAGAGGATTCTTCGGGACAGGATTTACTGCCATTTGAAAACAAACAAACTTATTAGCGAGAGGCAGCATGGTTTTGTGAAGGGGAGGTCGTGTCTCACTAATTTGATTGAGTTTTTTGAGGAAGTGACGAAGATGATTGATGAAGGAAGGGCAGTGGATGTTATCTATATGGACTTCAGTAAAGCCTTTGACAAGGTCCCTCATGGCAGACTGGTACAAAAGGTGAAGTCACACGGGATCAGAGGTGAGCTGGCAAGATGGATACAGAACTGGCTCGGTCATGGACGACAGAGGGTAGCAGTGATAGGGTGCTTTTCTGAATGGAGGGATGTGACTAGTGGTGTTCCGCAGGGATCAGTGCTGGGAGCTTTGCTCTTTGTCGTATATATAAATGATTTGGAGGAAAATGTAGCTGGTCTGATTAGTAAGTTTGCAGACGACACAAAGGTTGGTGGAGTTGCGGATAATGATGAGGATTGTCAAAGGATACAGCAGGAAATAGATCGGTTGGAGACTTGGGCGGAGAAATGGCAGATGGAGTTTAATCTGGACAAATGTGAGGTAATGCATTTTGGAAGGTCTAATGCAGGTGGGAAGTATCCAGTAAATGGCAGAACCCTCAGGAGTATTGACAGGCAGAGAGATCTGGGCGTACAGGTCCACAGGTCACTGAAAGTGGCAACGCAGGTGGATAAGGTAGTCAAGAAGGCATACAGCATGCTTGCCTTCATCGGTCAGGGCATAGAGTATAAAAATTGGCAAGTCATGCTGCAGCTGTACAGAATTTTAGTTAGGCCACACTTAGAATATTGTGTGCAATTCTGGTTGCCACACTACCAGAAGGGTGTGGAGGCTTTGGAGAGGGTACAGAAGAGGTTTACCAGGATGTTGCCTGGTCTGGAGGGCATTAGCTATGAGGAGAGGCTGGATAAACTCGGATTGTTTTCACTGGAACGATGGAGGTGGAGGGGCGACATGAAAGAGGTTTACAAAGTTATAAGCGGCATGGACAGAGTGGATAGTCAGAAGCTTTTTCCCAGGGTGGAAGAGTGAGTTACTAGGGGACATAGGTTTAAGGTGAGAGGGGCAAAGTTTAGAGGGGATGTGCGAGGCAAGTTCTTTACACAGAGGGTGGTGAGTGCCTGGAACTTGTTGCCCGGGGAGGTGGTGGAAGCAGGTACCATAGAGACGTTTAAGAGGCATCTTGACAAATACATGAATAGGATGGGAATAGAGGGATACGGCTCCCGGAAGTGCAGATGGTTTTAGTTTAGGCAGGCATCAAGATCGGCGCAGGCTTGGAGGGCCGAATGGCCTGTTCCTGTACTGTACTGTTCTTTGTTCTTTGTTCTTTGATACAGATATAAGGTGATTGGCAAAAGAACCAGAGGGGACATGAGGAAATATTTTTTTACACACTGTAACACGTTTAACTGTTACTCGGATTCGGACTCAAATAGAAGAAATGACGATACTGACAAAAGATATAGTATTACCAAATTCCTGGACTAACTTTATTAAAGTATGTTCCAAAACTGTAAGGATAGGAATAGCACACTGATAGGTGAATATCACTGCACAGAACTCAATGATACAGAGTGATCTGTCTCACCCAGTCTGTGTCTTTATTACTACCCCACAAAACTGACATCTTTGTCCAGCCCGTGTCCTTACTGTAACTCAACCACAGAAGACTGGTCTCACTCTCTCACCCAACCCAGTATCTACTGATTAAACCACAGAGACTGAAAGGTTTTCTCACCCAGCTGCCTGGTCTGATTCCACAAGCTTTTCTTTGATCCAGTCCAGCTTGGGTCCTTTAGTTGTTCTGATTTCGGCTCCGCACGCTGATCAGACGCTCGGGGGAGGGGGAATTGTTGCTTGACGCATTGGTCAACAGTCCAGCTGCAATGAAATAAAGGGATAAGGCTCTTTTATTCACTTCTGTGCACAACTTTTCTTGAGTTCAGACCTTGTGGCGATCAAGGATTAGTTTCCCCCCTGCATGCTTGGCTCTGTGAATGGAGATATGATATCACCCCCCATGCCAAGGGTCCCTCACATGGGATGACACAATGGTGTGCCCTTCTCTGGCAGTTACGAGAACTCATAATGGGGCCCCATCCTGTAAATGTTTCGATATGCATGCATCCAGGATGACTGTGATCAGGGCAAACGCTTTAACAATTACTGGTGACCATTGTAACCATTGCTGGTAATGATAAGTGTCTGGTGGAATGCTTGCTAGTAAAACACATCTCTTGCCTCCAGATACTGAGAACAAATATCCAAACAAAAGACTTCCAGTGACTGAAAGGGTTTGGCCAGACATGACATCTCACCACCTTTTGGATACACAAATTCCACAACATAGCAGGCATAGTTTAAAAGAGAGAACACCTGATTTTTTCAGACACTTTAACATGTACATGTGTTGACATCTTTCATCTACTAATGGACACACAGCAAACAATCCATTTAGGTGGGGTGTCTTCTCTTGGTGCAGCTTTGCTGATGGCTGTGAAGGCCAATCTTTGAGAGGCAGGTTCTGCTACAATTGCTGCATGTGAATCTGTCAAGTGACGCTGTGAGGTGCTGTTTTTGACATTGGCGCCTGTTGCCAAGCTGCTGTAGCCACTGGTTGTCTTCCACTGCACACCAGTCCACAGGATGGGCTGGATTTTGCACAGGAGGCGGAGCTCCTGGCCCCAGGCCGAAAAGGCGGGGGGAACTCCACCTCTGCATTTTTCAGCCCCCTCGGAGAGATCCTCCAGTCTTTTGCTGTCAGAATTTAAGGAGGTGGAAGCACAGGGCTGACAGCTCAGCAGTACCGGGAACCGTGGCCACTGCTGGTACTACAGAGGCCTGGGACCCAGGTCCAATGCTGGAACCCTGGAGAAGAGATAGGTGAGGCAGAGTCATCGGGGCCAGTCCAGAAGGCCCCGGTGAGGGGGAGTGGGGGTTGGGCATTCGGTCCAGGGGGAGGGGGATCGTGGGGGGTACAGTTGTTCCTGGTGGGACACCACCATAGGCCACAAATTGCCCATGAATGAGAGGGACACCCTCAAGGCCACAGGAAGGGCACCTCATTTTCCAAGGCATCCTTTTGCACATGGCAGAGGACCCAACCCCCCCCCACTGCTTGTAAGATCTCAGCGGTGGAGTGAAGAGGCCCTTATTTGCCCTCTGTGTGGGAAGGTCATCGTTGGCCTATCCCATTCGCAGGAGAATCGGAAGCGGGATTTCCAATGTCGGGATCCATGGTGGCCGATTCTGTTCCGATTCTCCAGCCCTCCCCCATCACGAAACCAGTCGTTGGGATAAGAACGAAATCCAGCTCGATGTGTCGCCATTTCCCTCTTTCACCAGCTAATGACTCCCAAGTGCGATAGTTAACATTTAGGGCCTTCATGTCACTCTTGCAAGCATCCTTGAAGCTGAGCTTTGGGCGCCCCACTGGTTGTCTGGCCCCAGCTACCTCAACGCACAGAAGGTCCTTGGCTATGCGACCGTCTTCCATCTTGCGGACGTGTCTGATCCACTGATGCTGCCTCTGTTTGATTAGTGCCAACACACTTGGGAGCTCTGCCTTTGAGAGGACTGCTACATTTGTGATTTTATCCTGCCAGAATATACCCATAATGAACTGCAGACAGCAAAGACAGAAATTATTGAGCTTCTTTTCCTGGTCACCCATGTTTCACAGCAATACAGCAAGGTGCTGAGAACACAGGCCTTATAAACCATCAGCTTGGTGTTATCCCAAGCGGGTTTTGCAAGTTGGTCAAAGGTGGTAGCTGCTTTCCCTATGTGTGTATCGAGCTCTGCATCAAGAGGCAGATTGTCTGTCACCATGGACCCAAGGTAGCAGAATTTGCTAACCACTTCCAGTGCGGTGTCATTTAGTGTGATCAGGGACAAGATGCAACACCTTTATTTTTTATTTATTTTATTTAGAGATACAGCACTGAAACAGGCCCTTCGGCCCACTGAGTCTGTGCCGACCATCAACCACCCATTTATACTAATCCTACATTAATCCCCTATTCCTACCACATCCCCACCTTCCCTCAATTGCCCTACCACCTACCTATACTCGGGGCAATTTGCAATGGCCAATTTACCTATCAACCTGCAAGTCTTTGGCTGTGGGAGGAAACCAGAGCACCCAGGGGAAACCAACACGGTCACAGGGAGAACTTGCAAACTCCGCACAGACAGTACCCAGAATCAAACCTGGGTCGCTGGAGCTGTGAGGCTGCGGTGCTAACCACTGCGCCACTGTGCTGCCCCGTGTCCCATGACCAGTTTTCTTGACTCTTATAGTCAAGGTGAACAAGTTACAGGCAGGGGAGAGATGGTCCATAAATCACTTTAACTTGTACAGTGACTCAGCTAATCGATCCTCCATGTTCATATTGATCAGTTCATATATGTAGGAAACCACGACAGCAGTGAGTTGTTATGATCTGGAATGCAATGCCTGAATGGATGGTGGAAGCAGGTTCGATGGTAACTTTCAAAAGGGAATTGGATAAAGGCTTAAAAAGGAACAGTTTTTTGGGCAATGAGGAATTGGATAGTTCTTTCAAAAAGCCAGCACAGGCATGAAGGGATCCTTCTGTGTTGTATCATTTGATGATTATGTGAAGGTATCAGTTCAGAGGAATGTGTGTTGCTGTTGTATTATGCAATGTATTGATAGCAATGTATAGATCACATTCCGTTCCGAAGAAGGGTCACTGACCCGAAACGTTAACTCTGCTTCTCTTTCTACAGATGCTGCCAGACCTGCTGAGTGAATCCAGCATTTCTTGTTTTTGTTATAGATCACATTATGCTCTGCTCTTGATATAAAACTCAAGAATGAAACAGTCATATTATCTTACCCTCTCTGTAGTAAATGTGTCCTATTCTCCATCTAATTCTTCTGGTGGAAAGGGTTACAGTGAGCATAGAGGTGAGGCATGTAATTGAGGATATACCTGTGAGAGTAAGAGAAGCCTAATATTAGATTCAGCAGGAATATTATATAAATGCAGAATGCCTGGCTATCGCCCACATTGCACACAGTGGATTCATCAAATGAACATAATCTCATGACCAGAGGAGAGGTCAAACTGGTAAACAGTAACTTGGATCCACAGCAACACAGACAAGCTTGCCTCACACAAATTTTGTGTCTGAAAATAATAAAGCCTTGTCTCATCTTTCATTTAGCTTTGGATAAAAGGGGGATTAGTTTTAATACACCAGATGCAGTAGATGTTGTACCATCAAATAGCAATGAAGACCCAAAATTGGGATTTTTTACTAATGCTTGCTGAACCCCCTGGTTGATCATGTGAAGGGGTAGAAGTGGAGGATTTAGGGTATTTTAATATTGTGACGGATAGGTGGTAAGGGATATGGGTGGTTGCCTCTGCTCACCTCCCAACTGATCGCAATCTGGTTTTGTTAGAAATCGTGTATTAGTTCCTGAGTGTTTTCAGGATCAAATAAACAGACAAAGGGCAGGTTTTCTCATAAGGTTAAAAAAGAACAAGAACAAAGAACAAAGCACAGGAACAGGCCATTCGGCCCTCCAAGCCTGTGCCGATCTTGATGCCTACCTAAACTAACACCTTCTGCACTTCCGGGGCCCATATCCCTCTATTCCCTTCCTATTCATATATTTGTCAAGATGTCTCTTAAACGTCGCTGTCGTATCTGATTCCACCACCTCCCCTGGCAGCAAGTTCCAGGAACTCACCACCCTCTGTGTAAAGAACTTGCCTCCCACATCCCCTCTAAACTTTGCCCCTCGCACCTTAAACCGATGTCCCCTAGTAACTCACTCTTCCACCCTGGGAAAAAGCTTCTGACTATCCACTCTGTCCATGCCGCTCATAACTTTGTAAACCTCTATTATGTCGCCCCTCCACCTCCGTCGTTCCAGTGAAAACAATCCGAGTTTATCCAACCTCTCCTCATAGCTAATGCCCTCCAGACCAGGCAACATCCTGGTAAACCTCCTCTGTACCCTCTCCAAAGCCTCCACGTCCTTCTGGTAGTGTGGCGACCAGAATTGCACGCAATATTCTAAGTGTGACCTAACTAAGGTTCTGTACAGCTGCAACATGACTTGCCAATTTTTATACTCTATGCCCTGACCGATGAAGGCAAGCATGCCGTATGCCTTCTTGACTACCTTATCCACCTGCGTTGCCACTTTCAGTGACCTGTGGACCTGTATGCCCAGATCTCTCTGCCTGTCAATACTCCTAAGGGTTCTGCCATTTACTGTATACCTCCCACCTGCATTAGACCTTCCAAAATGCATTACCTCACATTTGTCCGGATTAAACTCCATCTGCCATTTCTCCGCCCAAGTCTCCAACCGATCTATATCCTGCTGTATCCTTTGACAATCCTCATCATTATCCGCAACTCCACCAACCTTTGTGTCGTCTGCAAACTTACTAATCAGACCAGCTACATTTTCCTCCAAATCATTTATATATACTACAAACAGCAAAGGTCCCAGCACTGATCCCTGCGGAACACCACTAGTCACTTCCCTCCATTCAGGAAAACACCCATCCACTGATACCCTCTGTCTTCTATGACCGAGCCAGTTCTGTATCTATCTTGCCAGCTCACCTCTGATCCCGTGTGACTTCACCTTTTGTACCAGTCTGCCATGCGGGACCTTGTCAAAGGCTTTACTAAAGTCAATAGAGATAACATCCACTGCCCTTCCTTCATCAATCATCTTCGTCACTTCCTCAAAAAACTCGATCAAATTAGTAAGACACGCCCTTCCCTTCACAAAACCATGCTGTCTCTCGCTAATAAGTTCATTTATTTCCAAATGGGAGTAAATCCCGTCCCGAATAATCCTCTCTGATAGTTTCCCTACCACTGACATAAGGCTCACCAGCCTATAATTTCCTGGATTATCCTTGCCACCCTTCTTAAACAAAGGCACAACATTGGCTATTCTCCAGTCCTCTGGGACCTCACCTGTAGCCAATGAGGATGCAAAGATTTCTGTCAAGGCCCCAGCAATTTCTTCCCTTGCCTCCCTCAGTATTCTAGGGTAGATCCCATCAGGCCCTGGAGACTTATCTACCTTAATGCTTTGCAAGACACCCAACACCTCCTCCTTTTTAATAATGAGATGACTGAGACTATCTGCACTCCTTTCCCTCGGCTCATCATCCACCAAGTCCTTCTCTTTGGTGAATACTGATGCAAAGTACTCATTTAGCACCTCGCCCATTTCCTCTGGCTCCACACATAGATTCCCATCTCTGTCCTTGAGTGGGCCAACCCTTTCCCTGGTTACCCTCTTGCTCTTTATATACGTATAAAAAGCCTTGGGAGTTTCCTTAATCCTGCTTGCCAATGACTTTTCATGACCCCTTTTAGCACTCCTAATTCCTTGCTTAAGTTCCTTCCTACTGTCTTTATATTCCTCATGTGCTTCATCTGTTCCTAGCCTTCCAGCCCTTACAAATGCTTCCTTTTTCTTTTTGACTAGGCTCACAATATCCCATGTTATCCAAGCTTCCCAAAACTTGCCAGGATAGCTATTTATTTTTACACAATTCCTGAAATGGTCACAACCTCACCCACAAACACATTCACCCACACACACATACACAAGAATAGATAGATAGAGAGAAAAAGGTAGGATGTAATTTAAAGGCCAAAGTGATGTAAGTGTTTGTGGTTTTCATTAAACCTGTTGAATCTTCTCAGGAGGAAAATCTTTTTAAAGGTGCAGGCCCGGTGTTGAACTTGTTGAGGTGTTGTACAGCTCTAGAGGTTACAATTCAGCACAAAGCTGGTGGTGTGGATTTTGTTACCTTCGCAGATGGAGAGTCTTAAAGTCACTTTGTGATGTCTCTGCTGCAGTTGTTGTTCCAGTTGTTGTTCAGCAGGATTTTTCTTGCTTGGCTGAATCTCTTGCAAAGCCTCTGGCTGGACTAGCTTTCTGAGGCGTTGGTTTGATTATCCTCTCGCTCCAGAGGGCCAACTTTTTAAAGTAAAAATCCGTCACATTAAAGTTTCTGTTAGGAGACATATGGCCCTCTCCACTGGTGTGACCACACAATGGACCAGTTGTGAAAACCATGGCTATCAATTGATGTCTGAATGGGAACCATTCTATGGTGCTACTTCACACTTATTCATTTTGGTTTGGGCTGTGAGTCCACCTGTCTCCAGAACACTTTCTTAGTTCATTCATGTCAAAACGGATCATCAAAATGCAATAGTGTTCCTTTCAATTTCAAAGGGGTACTCCCAAGAGCTATTTCAGATGAGATTAACAACTTTCATCTTTGCAGACAGGTTTGTTGATTTCCAGTACTGGAGTGGGGGGGGCGGGGGGTGGGGGGTTGTGTGACCACTCCTCGATCTTGACTGTGGTTCATGTGTCCACATTCCTGTGGTTTTGTTTAACAGTTGAATTTTAAAATTAATAATTCTTCCATTTCATTGTTTATTTCATTACAGCTCCTTCCATGCTTGACAATATCCTTACCAGTCTTCTTCTGACATTTCTTTTCTCTTCTGCAGTCACTGGTCACTTTGAGATGAATTAGAGCATTGAATTGCCAGTCTGTTTTTCTACATTTTGTTTGGAAACCACCAGTAATTACCATACTTTGTGAATTTAAGGTTTTTAGGAGATAGTAGGCGTGCTCCACACTCAAGACTGCTGCTGTTAAAGGCTGTGAACTGTTTAAAAGCTTTCAACATTAATGGGGCAACTTTAGCAGAAACTAGGTGAGGAATGTGGTTAAAATGGTACAGGGAACTAACCTCAGTCTGGCTGGCTGCAATAGCAAATTGTAGGTGGGAAAGACACAGGAACAAAACTGACGCAGTCCTCTTTAGCTATGCAGATTAGGTTCCGAAGACGCCCCGAGTGGAGAAGGGGTGATGGTTCCCCAGCAGCCCAAACCTGCCGGGAACAGCTGCCAGGGCCAGAAGAGGTCCAGCAAGGCAAGTGTTTATTTTTTTAGCCACCTGTAGGACATGAAGAGCAGGAGTGCTCCCATAAGGTAACCTTGGATCTCCCCTGTGCACCGCCCACCACTTGCCAAACTGGGAATACTTACCTTGTGCCTGGGACCATTCTCGCAGTTCCCTGGTGGTGCCCCCCTTCTGCTTAATTTTATTGGCCAGGCAGCCGTTTCTTGCTACCTAACCAACTTTTTGGTGAGAAAGTCTAAAAGCAGCATGTTACTGTTAAGATGGGCCATGCTGCAGCTCCCAGTTTGCTATACTGTATTGCCACCCTCAAGTTAAAATGGGCTGTGGCCTGCCTTCTGCAGCCCCATGTTCACTAGGCCGCACCCCTGCCCTGGAGTTGAAATGGGCCGTGGCCTGCCTACTGTAGCCCCCCGTTCACTAGGCCACACTCCTGCCCTGGAGTTGAAATGGGCCGTGGCCTGCCTACTGTAGTCCCTGGTTCACTAGGCCACACTCCTGCCCCGGAGTTGAAATGGGTCGTGGCCTGCCTACTGTAGTCCCCGGTTCACTAGGCCACACTCCTACCCTGGAGTTGAAATGGGCCGTGGCCTGCCTGCTGCCGCTCCTGGACAGGCACACAGTTTGCTAGGTCACACCCACCCTGGAGTTAAACGCACAGCCTAAATATTGCACAAATTAGCTCAGAAAAGTTTCATTTTACGAATGCTGTAATAAACTAACGGTTGAAAGACTAGATAGAATTTTTGCTTCTGGCAGCTTGCTTCTTTGTTCACAATCTGCTTGAACTTCCTTGAGTGTCACCTTATGTATAATTCAGTGTTTGACACGTTGGCGTGGTGCCATGGCCACAGATATACTCGATAGCAATAGAGACACAAAGGCCATTCCTTGATATCATTAACTTTCCGTCTGCCTTGTCACCCATCAAACACACTCCGCTACCCAATAACACACACATCCACCTTAAATTTACCCCTGCTGGTAACACCAATTCTCCAATTTAATTGATGAATAAAACTTCCCAAGCCATTGGAAGAATAAGAGGGATTTTCATCATCCAAAGCACATGAAAGAAAAATCACACATCTGCACAAATTATGATTGGCATTAACATTTTTTTGAGCTCCTTCCATTTCTCTTGCCTTCATTCAAGGTGACAATAACAGTAGAGAAGGTACAGGCTTGAGTGAGTTATGGTGCGAGAGAGTTGCAGTGCGGCAATCATGAGCCCCTGGTCATTTCAGCATCACTCTCAATGGTTATTTAGCTCCTTCACTGTACCAGGCTCAGCTTTCCTTGCACGCCTTCCACCAGAATGATTTCATTGGCAATACCAATCTCTGTTAGTTCATTTCAATATTAGTGGGTCCCCCATGGCATTGCTCATGGTGACAACAAGGGTGACACCATTAGACTGTTTAACACACAATGTATTATAAGGGTGGCTGATTGATGGTGACTAATTAAGTGAATTATTTGGTGGTGGGGGTGGGGGGGGGGCGCCGTGGAATCTTAAAACCTCCTCATAACAGTTGGGAAAAAGTCCAAGGGATTGAAAATAAAAAAGTTATGAAACATGGCCCCCGACCCAGCACGTTGGTGCCTGCGGCCATTTTGATGGCACGGGTTGCGTGGGGGTGTCTGTGTCCTTAGTGCAATTGGGAGCCTGATTTAAATTTAAAGCTGGCTGGCCAGATTGCTCAGGGCTCAGGAAATCCAGCAATAGAGACGGCAGCAGCTGGGCCAAGCAGGTAAATACTGTTTATAGCACTGCTTGTGGGCCAGGATACTGCCCTCGACCCCCTCGTGCAAATCATTTGCTGCAATCGACCAGCCCTCCTCCAAACCGTGATCCTGAGCCTTCTGCCCTTTGATCTCTCCCAGTTCCCTCTCCAATCCTGACAGCTGGTCCAACACCTCCTACCAATCCCTGATATATGTTTGTTTGACAGTGCGCTCCATTTTTGTCTCATCTGTAACGTCCATTAAAAACTATGATAGGCAGCATTGAGGTAAGCACCTGGACCCTGAAATACGGGGCAAGATTTCTACCTAGGGAGAAGCAGGAATTTAGAACGGAACCCAGTAAAATCAGGATTCTGCTCAGCTTTGCACTGGTCCTGTAAAGCCCAGAGCACATCTGGGGGACTTCTCGACTTCTTGTTGGAAATCCATCGCTTCCATCCTTAAAAGACCTCAACAGAAAGGTCTTGCATTTTTAAAGCACATTTTACCACCTCAGGAAAATCCAAAGAATTTTATGGCTGATAAAGTACTTGTGATGTGCAGTCACTGCTGTACCGGAGGAAATATGGCAGCCAATTTGTGTACATTGTGATCCCACAAAAAGCAACATGATCATGACTAGATAATCTGTTTTAGTGATGCTGGTTTTAGTCATGCACTTCGGCACAATAAATGATCTTGCACCCTGCTTATTGCTTGGACCAGGACAGGTCCCAGGATCCAGAGAATGAGGACAATGTCTTCAATTCAGCTGCACAGGTCAGCAGAGACTGGGTCTCTATTGTCTGCTCTGCTGGACTTGTACTGGTGATTCAGGCCCTCAGGACTTTCCGGGCTGTTTAGTGGGGATGGATCGTTGTGCACTTTGAGGATTGAGAGAGCTATGCTGGGTCTCATGTCGATTAGCAGGAGCCCCAAGACTTCACATCACCGAGGCCGTGATCCTGGGGTTTTGCAAAACGGTGGCCCAAGTGTTTAACTACAATGGCTCTGAGAAAGGGTTCGTGGGTTCGCCAGTGCAAAGGTGCTCTTCCCAGGGTCTAGCATCACTGCAGGGGGGCATGGGCAAGAGGGAGAGGTACGTGATTTTGGATTCATTCTTGGAAATTTAGTGTAGTCCGATGCGACCAGCAAATGTAAATTGCAACCCTATCGTATACAACGTTTTTGAGAAGGAAAATGAACTCATTGGGTGGAATTTTATGCTCTTCCCTACGACGGGTTTGGAGGCAGGCAGAGCATACCCAACTCCGCCGAAATTTAGTCCGGGGTGGGCCTTCCTGCTCCACCTCCAATTGAGGCCCTTAGCTGGATAATTAACACCCAGTTAAGGGCGTCTTCCCACTGCAGCTGCAATTACCTGTGCTGCGGACAGCCCTGTTCCCACACGGGAAGCACAGCACGATAAAACTTGCGGGCTGCTTCCTGGCTCCGGAGGAAAGGGCAGGGGCGAGGTGGTGGGGCTGGGGAGCAGTGGGGCCTCGTTCGAAAGCACTTAGTGCCTGAAAGAGGGACCCGGCATCGGGAAGTGAGGTGCGGGTGCCACTGAAGGTCACCTCCCTGCCCTTGCTGCTGACCCCCCTACACCCCCACCCTGTGACCCCTCCCACCCTGACCTACCTAAAGCCTGCTTCCAGCACCGCTCCTCGGTGTCTGTTCACTGCTGCTACAGCAGCAGCCACTGCCTCCGCGGTGGCACTACAGCTGCCAGCCTCTGATTGGCCGGCAGCTCCAAGGCCGGGACTTCTGATGACAGGGTCCTAAATCCTATGGAAGGCCCGCCAATGGCCAGTTAGTGCCTGATTGGCACTAAATTCCCCTTATTGTGTGAGTGCTGGGATGTGGAATTGGGAGAGGACTGCACACATCTATTCAGAGAATTTCCCTGAGCAATTGTAGCCAAGTAGGCAAGACATGCTTTGGTGAACAGGGAACTGAATCTCCTTTGACAAATGGGCTCTTCACCCATTGGAACTCTAGCTGACGTCTGGCCAAGCCGACTGGATGAAAACAAGGAAACTCCCTACGATACTGCCAATGGGATGTAGCCCAGGGTATGGAGACCTCCCAATCTGGCAGACCCTGCTTCCCTGCTCAACATCAAGCACTTGCATTTATATAGCACCTTTAACTTAGTAAAGCACCTGAAGGCACTTTCACAGGACTGTTACCACACAAAATGTGACACTGAGCCATGAAAGGAAATGTTCGGACATGTGACCAAAAGCTTGGAAAAAGAGGTAGGTTGAAAGGAGTGCCTTAAAGAAGGAGAGAGAGGTGGAGAGGCAGAGAGGTTTAGGGAGCGAATTGCAGAGCTTAGGGCCTAGTCAGCTGAAGGAACAGCCACCGATTGTGGAGGCACAAGAATCCAGAATTGGAGGGGTCAGAGGTCTGGGAGAGTTGGAGGGTTGGAGGAGGTTACAGAGATAGGGAGGGGTGAGGCCACACATTAACTTGAAAACAAGGGCGAGAATTTTAATATTGAGGCATTACCAGACCAGGAGTCAATCTAGGTCAGTGAGCACAGACGTGATTGATCGGGAGCAGAGTTTGGATGAGCTCACGTTAGGGTCCAAGGTGGGAGGCTGGCCAGATGAGGATTGGAATAGTCTGTAGCTATTTGGGCAGTGCAATACAAGATCACTGGGAGTGAGTGCTTCCTGTGCCATCCTGTGGTGACTGACAGGTGCCGTCTGCTTTCTTCTCTCAGACCTGCTGGGTAGCTGGATCAGTCCATGCAATGTATACCTCCTTTCCTGACTCCTTTCAGCAGGGTTTCCAACACCTGGGCAGTCAACCTGCCTTTCCTTACACTGTAATGTCCCATTCTTCACCAACTTTGCTCAATTAACAACTGCTCTAGCCTCCCCAATTCTATTTCTGTGCTGAACTTCTTCCTCATTTTGGGAGTCAGGGTACAGATTCCAGAGTTTTGGATCCATTTAAGATGATGGAGGATGCAAGGTGGGAGGCCTCAGAAGGAATGCAGGGCATGATGGAGGCTGGTAAAGTGTACTGGCCTCCAGTGGGCCCCAATACTGGGGAGGAGGTGAAGGGGTTCAACCAAGAGCAGTGACCCAGACCTGAGGCACTGAAGAAGGCAAATTTTATTTTGAGTGAGGCTGAATGATGTCACAGCTGGGGAGAAGGCCTAAGTGGAGGAGGCAATATCAGTGGGGGAGAGGGTCGCAGTGAGGAGGGCCTGTTGGCGGGGAGGGTTATCTATGGGGGGAGGGGTCACAGCAAGGAGGGGTCTGAGTGGTGAGGTCATGTCAAGGGGGAGGGAGTCAACTTGGGGGGAAGTCCTGGTGGGGAGGGGTGCCAGTGGAGAACGAGTCGGTGGGGGAGGGGTATCCATGAGGGAGGCAAGGGGTGGGATGGTGTGTGGAGGGGTCTCGGGGGAGGGGATGGTGTGTGGAGGGGTCTCGGGGGGGAGGGGATGGTGTGTGGAGGGGTCTCGGGGGAGGGGATGGTGTGTGGAGGGGTCTCGGGGGAGGGGATGGTGTGTGGAGGCGTCTCGGGGGAGGGGATGGTGTGTGGAGGAGTCTCGGGGGAGGATATGGTGTGTGGAGGAGTCTCGGAGGGAGGGGATAGTGTGTGGAGGAGTCCTGGGGGGAGGGGATAGTGTGTGGAGGTGTCTCGGAGGGAGGGGATAGTGTGGGGAGGGGTCTCGGAGGGAGGGGATAGTGTGGGGAGGGGTCTCGGGGGAGGGGATGGTGTGGAGACGTCTCGGGGGGAGGGGTTGGTGTGGAGGAGTCTCTGGGGGAGGGGATAGTGTGTGGAGGAGTCTCGGGGGAGGGGGTGGTGTGTGGAGGAGTCTTGGGGGAGGGGATAGTGTGTGGAGGAGTCTCGGGGGGAGGGGATGGTGTGTGGAGGAGTCTCGGGGGAGGGGATGGTGTGTGGAGGAGTCTCGGGGGAGGGGATGGTGTGTGGCGGAGTCTCGGGGGAGGGGATGGTGTGTGGAGGAGTCTCGGGGGGAGGGGATGGTGTGTGGAGGAGTCTCGGGGGGAGGGGATAGTGTGTGGAGGGGTCTCGGAGGGAGGGGATAGTGTGGGGAGGGGTCTCGGAGGGAGGGGCTAGTGTGTGGATGAGTCTCGGGGGGAGGGGATAGTGTATGGTGGGGTCTCAGAGGGAGGGGATAGTGTGGGGAGGGGTCTCGGAGGGAGGGGATAGTGTGGGGAGGGGTCTCGG
Source organism: Heterodontus francisci (assembly GCF_036365525.1). Taxonomy (NCBI): domain Eukaryota; kingdom Metazoa; phylum Chordata; class Chondrichthyes; order Heterodontiformes; family Heterodontidae; genus Heterodontus; species Heterodontus francisci. The sequence goes on along the minus strand of NC_090380.1, from coordinate 20,305,758 downwards.
GGGAGGGGATGGTGTGGAGGCGTCTCGGGGGGAGGGGTTGGTGTGGAGGAGTCTCTGGGGGAGGGGATAGTGTGTGGAGGAGTCTTGGGGGGAGGGGATGGTGTGTGGAGGAGTCTCGGGGGGAGGGGATGGTGTGTGGAGGCGTCTCGGGGGAGGGGTTGGTGTGGAGGAGTCTTTGGGGGAGGGGATAGTGTGTGGAGGAGTTTCGGGGGGAGGGGATGGTGTGTGGAGGAGTCTCGGGGGAGGGGATGATGTGTGGAGGAGTCTCGGGGGAGGGGATAGTGTGTGGAGGAGTCTCGGGGGGAGGGGATGGTGTGTGGAGGAGTCTCGGGGGAGGGGATAGTGTGTGGAGGAGTCTCGGGGGGAGGGGATGGTGTGTGGAGGAGTCTCTGGGGGAGGGGATAGTGTGTGGAGGAGTCTCGGGGGGAGGGGATGGTGTGTGGAGGAGTCTCGGGGGGAAGGGATGGTGTGAGGAGGAGTCTCGGGGGGAGGGGATGGTGTGAGGAGGAGTCTGGGGGAGGGGATAGTGTGTGGAGGAGTCTCGGGGGGAGGGGATGGTGTGTGGAGGAGTCTCGGGGGGAGGGGATAGTGTGTGGAGGAGTCTCGGGGGGAGGGGATGTGTGGAGGAGTCTCGGGGAGGGGATAGTGTTTGGAGGAGTCTCGGGGGGAGGGGATAGTGTGTGGAGGGGTCTCGGAGGGAGGGGATAGTGTGGGGAGGGGTCTCGTAGGGAGGGGTCTTGGGGGAGGGGATGGTGTGGAGGCGTCTCGGGGGGAGGGGTTGGTGTGGAGGAGTCTCTGGGGGAGGGGATAGTGTGGGGAGGGGTCTCGGAGGGAGGGGATAGTGTGGGGAGGGGTCTCGGGGTGAGGGGATGGTGTGTGGAGGGGTCTCGGGGGAGGGGATGGTGTGGAGGCGTCTCGGGGGGAGGGGTTGGTGTGGAGGAGTCTCTGGGGGAGGGGATAGTGTGGGGAGGGGTCTCAGAGGGAGGGGATAGTGTGGGGAGGGGTCTCGGGGGAAGGGGATAGTGTGAGGAGGGGACTCAGGGGGAGGGGATGGTGTGTGGAGGGGTCTCGGGGGAGGGGATGGTGTGGAGGCGTCTCGGGGGGAGGGGTTGGTGTGGAGGAGTCTCTGGGGGAGGGGATAGTGTGGGGAGGGGTCTCAGAGGGAGGGGATAGTGTGGGGAGGGGTCTCGGGGGAAGGGGATAGTGTGAGGAGGGGACTCGGGGAGGGGATGGTGTGGGGAGGGGTCTCAGGAGGAGGGGATAGTGTGGAGGGGTCTCGGGGGGAGGGGATGGTGTCTGGAGGAGTCTCGGGGGGAGGGGATAGTGTGGAGGCGTCTCGGGGGAGGGGTTGGTGTGGAGGAGTCTCTGGGGGAGGGGATAGTGTGTGGAGGAGTCTCGGGGAGAGGGGATAGTGTGTGGAGGAGTCTCGGGGGGAGGGGATAGTGTGTGGAGGAGTCTCGGGGGGAGGGGATGGTGTGGGGAGGGGTCTCGGGCGGAGGGGTTGGTGTGTGGAGGGGTCTCGGGGGGAGGGGATAGTGTGTAGAGGGGTCTCGGGGGGAGGGGATGGTGTGTAGAGGGGTCTCGGGGGGAGGGGATGGTGTGTGGAGGAGTCTCGGGGGAGGGGATGATGTGTGGAGGAGTCTCGGGGGAGGGGATAGTGTGTGGAGGAGTCTCGGGGGGAGGGGATGGTGTGTGGAGGAGTCTCGGGGGAGGGGATAGTGTGTGGAGGAGTCTCGGGGGGAGGGGATGGTGTGTGGAGGAGTCTCTGGGGGAGGGGATAGTGTGTGGAGGAGTCTCGGGGGGAGGGGATGGTGTGTGGAGGAGTCTCGGGGGGAAGGGATGGTGTGAGGAGGAGTCTCGGGGGGAGGGGATGGTGTGAGGAGGAGTCTGGGGGAGGGGATAGTGTGTGGAGGAGTCTCGGGGGGAGGGGATGGTGTGTGGAGGAGTCTCGGGGGGAGGGGATAGTGTGTGGAGGAGTCTCGGGGGGAGGGGATGTGTGGAGGAGTCTCGGGGAGGGGATAGTGTTTGGAGGAGTCTCGGGGGGAGGGGATAGTGTGTGGAGGGGTCTCGGAGGGAGGGGATAGTGTGGGGAGGGGTCTCGTAGGGAGGGGTCTTGGGGGAGGGGATGGTGTGGAGGCGTCTCGGGGGGAGGGGTTGGTGTGGAGGAGTCTCTGGGGGAGGGGATAGTGTGGGGAGGGGTCTCGGAGGGAGGGGATAGTGTGGGGAGGGGTCTCGGGGTGAGGGGATGGTGTGTGGAGGGGTCTCGGGGGAGGGGATGGTGTGGAGGCGTCTCGGGGGGAGGGGTTGGTGTGGAGGAGTCTCTGGGGGAGGGGATAGTGTGGGGAGGGGTCTCAGAGGGAGGGGATAGTGTGGGGAGGGGTCTCGGGGGAAGGGGATAGTGTGAGGAGGGGACTCAGGGGGAGGGGATGGTGTGTGGAGGGGTCTCGGGGGAGGGGATGGTGTGGAGGCGTCTCGGGGGGAGGGGTTGGTGTGGAGGAGTCTCTGGGGGAGGGGATAGTGTGGGGAGGGGTCTCAGAGGGAGGGGATAGTGTGGGGAGGGGTCTCGGGGGAAGGGGATAGTGTGAGGAGGGGACTCGGGGAGGGGATGGTGTGGGGAGGGGTCTCAGGAGGAGGGGATAGTGTGGAGGGGTCTCGGGGGGAGGGGATGGTGTGTGGAGGAGTCTCGGGGGGAGGGGATAGTGTGGAGGCGTCTCGGGGGAGGGGTTGGTGTGGAGGAGTCTCTGGGGGAGGGGATAGTGTGTGGAGGAGTCTCGGGGAGAGGGGATAGTGTGTGGAGGAGTCTCGGGGGGAGGGGATAGTGTGTGGAGGAGTCTCGGGGGGAGGGGATGGTGTGGGGAGGGGTCTCGGGCGGAGGGGTTGGTGTGTGGAGGGGTCTCGGGGGGAGGGGATAGTGTGTAGAGGGGTCTCGGGGGGAGGGGATGGTGTGTAGAGGGGTCTCGGGGGGAGGGGATGGTGTGTGGAGGGGTCTCGGGCCGAGGGGATGGTGTGGGGAGGGGTCTCGGGGGGAGAGGATGGTGTGTGGAGGAATCTCGGGGGGAGGGGATGGTGTGGAGGAGTCTTGAGTGGAGGGGATGGTGTGTGGAGGGATCTCGGGGGGAGGGGATAGTGTGGGGAGGGGACTCAGGGGGAGGGGATGGTATGGAGGCGTCTCGGGGGAGGGGTTGGTGTGGTGGAGTGGGGGAGGGGATAGTGTGGGGAGGAGTTTCGGGGGGAGGAGATGGTGTGTGGAGGGGTCTCGGGGTGAGGGGATGGTCTGTGGAGCGGTCTCGAGGGTCGTGAATGGTATGTGGAGGGGTCTCGGGGGGAGGGGATGTCGTGGAGGGGTCTCGGCGAGAGGGGATGTTGTGGAGGAGTCTCGGGGGGAGGGGATGTAGTGTGGAGTGGTCTTGGGGAAGGGGATGGTGTGGGGAGGTGTCTCAGGGAGAGGGGATGGTGTGGGGGGGTCTCGGAGGGAGGGGATGGTGTGGGCGTGTCTCGGGGGGAGGGGATAGTGTGGGGGGGTCTCAGGGGGAGGGGATGGTGTGGGGGGGTCTCGGGGGAGGGGATGGTGTGGGGAGGTCCCGGCGGGAGGGGATGGTGTGGGGGTGTCTCGGGGGGAGGGGATGGTGTGGGGGGTGTCTTGGGGAGAGGGGATGGTGTGGTGGTTCTCGGCGGGAGGGGATGGTGTGGTGGTTCTCGGGGGGAGGGGATGGTGAGGGTGTGTCTCGGGGGGAGGGAATCGTGTGGGGGGGTCTCGGGGGGAGGGGATGGTGTCGATGGGTCTCGGGGGGAGGGGATGGTGTGGGGGTGTCTCGGCGGGAGGGGATGGTGTGGGGGGATCTCAGTGCGAGAGGGTCTTAGAGGAAGACGATTTCTGGATGTTTTTTCTCTGCAATGGCGGGAAGGTGCTGGATGTTTCCCCATTATGGGTGAGGCACTGGTATTACCACAGGCGCCTTTCAGCACCCTGTATGTGAAAGGCCCGGCTGGCTGGTTCAGTGGAAACCATTGAGTGTGATCCCAGGATCCACACCTTATCAAAGCCTCAGCATTGTCACCATGTAATCTCTCTATATCTGGCTCTTAACTGCAGTCTCTCTCTGAACTGAGGGTAAGTTGATCATAACTTTCATCTGAAACTTGGGTTCAAAACAGCTTCTTAAATTTGGGAATGCACAAGTGAAATAGTTGTGCACAGAGCAAAGATATAATTCATCTTTTGCACTAATGAATATAAATACATTTTCTGTAAACAGTAATTGTTGATGATTTCCAAATATAAACAGAAAGCACAGCTGGTGCGATCAATCTGTACTTCTTACTGAAAAAAGCTTTGAAAAAGTATTCTCCAGCTTGAATGTGGAATGCTCTGAACAACCAGTTTTGCTGTGCCTCAAACATTTCTGGAGTTTAACATAGTTTTAAAATGAATGGATCATGCTATTAGGTATTTATAAAAATCTGCTATATTGCAATTGGCTCAAAAACCAGGAGCTGCCACTAACAGTACTGTTGGTGTATTTCCAACACATGGACTGCAGCAGTCCAAGAAGGCAACTCACCACCACCTTCTCAAGGGCAATTAGGGATGGGCAATAAATGCTGGCCTGGCCAGTGATGCCCACAACCAATAAACAAATAAAAAAGTGGTGTAACAAACACAGAGGGGGAGATCTTGACGTTGTGTGATAGTGTGTAACTGGCAAAGCGAATCAGCAGCATGCTTTACAACTCACCAAATTTTCTCAATTACATCGAATTACATCAAATTTACAGCACAGAAACAGCTCTATGCTAGCATTTACGGTCTACATGAGCCTCCTCCCACCTTACTTCATCTTACCTTATCAACATTTCCTTCTATTCCTATATCTCCCATGTCCTTACCTCGCTTCCCTTAAATGCACCTATGCTAGTTGCCTCAGCCAGTTCATGTGGTAGCAAGCTCGATTCGCAATGAAACAGGGGAGAGATGTAAGTGGTCTGCCCACTTATACAAAGATATGAATTAGGAGCAGGAGTAGGCCACTCGGCCCCTCGAGCCTGCTCTGCCACTCAACAAGATCATGGCTAATCTGATCATAACCTCAATTCCACATTCCTGCCTACTCCCCGATAATCTTTCACCCCCTTGCTTATCAAGAATTTATCTACCTCTGCCTTAAAAATATTTAAAGACTCCTTCCTCTCCCTTTTGAGGAAGAGAATTCCAAAGACTCACAACCCTCTGAAAGAAAAAAATTTCTCCTCATATCTGTCTTAAATGGGTGACCCCTTATTTTTAAACAGTGATCCTAGTTCTAGATTCTCCCACAAGGGGAAACATCCTTTCCACATCCACCCTGTTAAGACTCCTCAGGATCTTAGATGTTTCAATCAAGTCGTCTCTTACTGCTCTAAACTCCAGCGGATACAAGCCTAGCCCGTCCAACCTTTCCTCATAAGATGACGCACTCATTCCAGGTATCAGTCTAGTAAACCTTCTCTGAACTGCTTCCAATACATTTACATCCTTCCTAAAATAAGGAGACCAGTACTGTACACAGTACTCCAGATGTGGTCTCACCAATGCCCTGTATAACTGAAACATAACCTCCCTACTTCTGTATTCAATTCTCCTCACAATAAATGATAACATTCTATTAGCTTTCCTAATTACTTGCTGTACCTGCTTACTAACCTTTTGCGATTCATGCACTAGGACACCCAAATCCCTCTGCATCTCAGAGCTCTGCAATCTCTCACCAGTTAAAAATAATATGTTTTTTTAAATTCTTCTTGCCAAAATGGACAATTTCACATTTTCCCACATCATACTTCATTTGCCAGATCTTTGCCCACTCACTTAACCTATCGATGTCCCTTTGTAGCCTCCTTATATCCTCATCACAATTTACTTTTCTACCTATCTTTGTGTCTTCAGCAAATTTTAACAACCATACCTTTAGTTCCATCATCCAAGTTATTTATATAAATTATAAAAAGTTGAGGCTCCAGCACTGATCCCTGTGGCACACAGCTTGTTACATCTTGCCAACCAGAAAATGATCCATTTATGCCTAGTCTCTGTTTCCTGTTAGCTTGCCAATCTTCCATCCATGCCAATATGTTACCCCCTACACCATGAGCTTTTATTTTCTGCAATAACCTTTGATGTGGCACCTTATCAAATGCCTTCTGGAAATCTAAGTACAGTACATCCACTGGTTCCCCTTTATCCACAGCACATGTTACTTCTTTAAAGAGCTCCAATAAATTGGTTAAATATGATTTTCCTTTCACAAAACCATGTTGACTCTGCCTGATTATCTTCATTTTTTCTAACTGCCTTGTTATAAAGTCTTTAGTAATAGCTTCTAACATTTTCCCTAAGACAGATGTTAAGCTAACGGGCCTGTAGTTTCCTGATTTCTGTCTCCTTCCTTTTTTAATAAAGGAGTTACATTGGCTATTTTCCAATCTAATGGAACCTTCCCCAAATCTAGGGAATTTTGAAAAATTAAAAGCAATGCATCAACTATCTCACTAGCCACTTCTTTTAAGACCCTAGGATGAAGTCCATCAGGACCCGGAGACCTGTCAGCCCGCAGCTCCAACAATTTGCTCAGTACTACCTCCCTTGTGATCTTAAATTTCTTGAGTTTCTCTCTCCCTTACATTTCCTGATTTGCAGCTATTTCTGGGATGTTACTTGTATCCTCTATGATGATGACCAATGCAAAATACCTGTTTAATTCAACTGCCATCTCCCTATTTTCCCTTACTAATTCCCCAGTCTCACTTTCTATAGGACCAACACTCACTTTGTTAACTCTTTTCTTTTTTAAATATCGATACTCTTACTATCTGTTTTTATATTTCTAGCCAACTTTCTCTCATACTCCATTTTTTCCCTGCTGCTTTGTATATTCTGTCCAGTCTTCTGACCTGCCATCCATCTTGCGCAATTATATGCTTTTTCTTTAAGTTTGATACTATTGCTACAACCAAGGCGGGAGTAATGCACTGTTAATTCAGTCCCACTACTCCACAGGTCACAACGTATTAGTAAAGTTTCCCATTGTTTTGTCTTTATGTTGTTTCTGGTTCCCAGATGTTGGAAAGAATCACACTTTAAACTTGGAAAAGGCTGGAGTCAGTCTTGTTTAATTCAGCACTATGTTTTGTGCTGTGGAATCTGACTCTTGTGTTACAGATAACATGATTCCTCAGTGCAGCTGTGAATGAGGCCCCCCACTGGAACACTTAAACATAACAACTAGTTCCAAGCTAATTAGTTCCTAACACTTTACAGATAGTATAACAATATATACATATATAACATCCCTCTTTCTATAAAACATAATGCCCTTATATCAATATAACTGTCAATATAAATAAAGATGATTATCATCTGACTTGTGGAAATAATCTGAACCCCTTTTTAGAGTCTTTTATAGCATGTATTCTTTTAAAAAAATATTATTCACGGTATTGTTTGGGTGGTAAGATGTTGTGCCTCCATCCTGTAGGTTTGGCATTTGTTGCTCTTAATGGTGAGTTGGCACGCTGTACAAGCAATGTTGCGTCACTGATGTTGTGTCACTTGCTGGTGATGTTGTTAACAATGAAGATTCTGCGTCAAGCTTCACATTCCAGTAGCCATTTCTGGCATCAAGCTTGCTGAAAACCTTTTCCCCTGCCAGCGCTGGTGTGATTTCTTCCAGTGTTGGAATAGGGTAGTGATCCCTCTTTATTACTTGGTTAAGATCTTTGGGATCTAGGCAAATTCTTAGCCAGCCATTTGGCTTCTCTCTCACCACCATGGAATTTACCCAATCTGTAGGCTCTGTGACTCTGGCAATCACCTTCTTTTCTTTCACTTCTTGGAGCTCTCTTTCAAGCTTTCCTTTTAGTTCTACTGGTACTTTATGTGGGAGATGAATCATTGGTTTCTTTGCTGGGTCAATAGTGATGTGATACTCAAAATCTTCAAAGCATCCAACCGTCTCATCAAAACACTCTGGGTACATTTGTACCAGATCTTCTCTGTTTCTGATCGGAGGGCGCTTTTTAATGGGTCTACTATCTTCAACTCTCAGTATTGCCTCCTTCACCTCATGGTTTACTGAGATAATCTGCAGCTCTTCACAACTGTTCAACCCCAGGATAGCTGAACCATCTGTTTCAATGATGTAGAACATACAGTTAACATCTTTTCCTTTGTGTGTCCCTCTGATTTGGGTTGTTCCTAGCTGTTGAATCTCAGGTCCCCCATATGCTGTTAGCATGACGTTGTTTGGTTTCAGAGCACCTTCCCTTGGATAACCATTTTTCTCCAAATTTTCAGGAAAGATCTTCTGGTATAGTCTGAGCGGGACGATGTTACTCTACGCTCCAGTATCAATCTTTACCTTCAGATTTATCGTTGTGGGCTTATTTCTCAGCCTCTTCCTAATCTGAATGGTTGTGTGAATTTCTTTTCTCTGGGAACTATCACATCCAGACATTTCGTGCAATTCAATGGATGTCTATCATATTCTCAAACCCATCGCCATCTTCTAGGGTATGGATGTTTTGGTTTCTTTCACTATTCCTTCACCCTGTGACTCTGGCTCTGATGACTTGTCTACCACCTTCTTGCCTTGTTCTGCACATCTTTTCCCAGTGATTGGTCTTTCCACAAGCTCTGCAGATTGATCCATATGTGGGACATTTTCTTCTATCTGTCAATTTATGTGGTCGTCCACAGCTGCTGCACATCGTTCTCTCTGTTTGGTGTACATTCTTTCGTTGTTGTTTCACAGCAACAACCCTGTTGTTTGTCTCTTGGCTTAACTGAAGGCTAGCCATCTGGGAGGTCAGATTTTTCATCTATCTGCTCGTGGCTTCATGTGTTCTGGCAGTGTCTACAGCCTACGATATTGTGAACTTGTCCTGTCCAATTATAGCTTTCTGTACTTCAGGATGTGCAGAACCCCAAATGAGCTGATCTATCAGCCATTCATCTGTCTCCTTAAATTTACATTTTCTGGCTGCATTTTTCAATTTTGCCACAAAATTATCAATAGGTTCACCTAATTCCTGTCTGAGGCCTTGAAATTCATATCGGTATATCCGATGATTTAATTTTGGCTGGAGATGGGTGCTGAATCTTTCAAAAATTTTGTCTGGCTTTCTGCTGTCCTCTTCACAAAGGTCCCAGCTGTTAAATAAATTTAATCCTTTATCTCCAGCCCACAGAAGATATAGCTGACCCTCTCCTCTGCGCTAGTGCCTTTTAGGAAACTGCCGATTGCCAAATTGCACTTTTGTTTAAACTTCTCAAATGCCTCTACGACATCATCAGTTTCCCAATTCATGATGGGCTGTAGCAGTATATTCATTCCTGTCCTGGCTGTTATTTCATTTTTTTTTCCAGAGTTTTCGCACGAGTCACTCAGTTTTTCTTTCTCTCTCCCTGGCATTAATTTGGATCATTTTTCTCAATTTAATGCTTTTAAAAATGTTGTAGGTTTACTCACAGACACTTGCTGCCACCTTGTTTCATCTTTATGTTGTTTCTGGTTCCCAGATGTTGGAAAGAATCACACTTTAAACTTGGTAAAGGCTGGAATCAGTCTGGTTTATTACAGCACTATGCTTTGTGCTGTGGAACATGATTCTTGTGTTACCTATAACATGACTCCCCACTGCAGCTGTGAATGAGGCCCCCCACTGGAACACTTAAGCTAACAACTAGTTCCTAGTTAATTAGTTCCAAACACTTTACAGATAGTATAACAATATATACATATATAACACTCACCTACTGGAAAAACAGCCAAATTTATTTTGGTTTTATTTGCCCCCAGAATAAAGCACACCAAACCAGGTTTCTTTAAACAACAACAAAATTAACTATTTATTAATAAACTAAATCTTAAACAATAATGAAATAACTCTATTTGTGAAAAGATTATTTTAGAACGTTTTATTCTTCCTGACCCTCATGTACACACACATACATTCAAAAAAATGGTTAACTGGTTTTAAAAGGATGTTTTGGTTTACAACTGTTTCTTAGGAATAATAAAATAACTGGGTTGTAATGTTCTGGTGGGATATTTCTGGGCCGGTGTGGTGTTCCAGAGTCGAATAGTCAGATGCCACTCGGAGTCTCTCCGGGTGAGGTTGATGAACAGTCTGTGATGGGTAGGCTTTCAGCAATTTGTCTGCAACAGGCATCACACAGATCTTTCAGCAAAGGATGTAGCAACAGGTCTACTTGAGTTTTGAAATAGCAGTCCTGCAATAGAAGCTTACTTGAGCTTTCAGGATCCCCAAAAACATAAGAGGCAACAGGAATTCCTCCTGATGCAGAGATTTTTCAGACATTGGAGACAATAAGAATCTGCCACCTTCAAAAATGCAGGGCTTCCTCTCAGAAAAGCAGCCTTCCTCCACAGAGAGCAGCAACTCCTCTTTTCCTTGGACTTTGCCTCTCTAAGGATCTTTTTCTCTCTCTAGGCAGACCACAGCCACCACTCAAATGTAGAATTTCTTTTTCAAGAGAGGCAAGTCTTCTTTTATAGGTGAAGGTCTTTTCCTCTGGTCTGCAAAAAACAGGTTCCAGCCAGTTTGTTCTACCTCCTGCCTGTCCAGCTTACTGGTCTCCACAATGCAAAAGAGAAACTGAAACTCTAACAATCAAGTCATGTGACTTGTCATTTCCCTTGCTGTTGTTTGGAAACAGGTGTCTTGCAGTCTGTCCCACCCAGTTCAAACGCCAAGTTTCAGCATTCAATGTTCAGAGATAATCCTTTTTCTCAGTCTTGTTCAAAACAGAATTCTAAGCTTTCAAATAAAAAACAAAACTCTTACAACACTATCTTTACCTTTTTTAGTTAACCACAGATAGTGGGTTGTCCCCTTGGAATTTTAATTTTTCATTGAAATGTATCTATTCTGCATATTCTGAAATATCCCCTTAAATGTCTGCCACAGCATCTCTATTCACCTATCCCTTAACCTACTTTGCCAGTTCACTTTTGCTAGCTCTGTTTTTATCCTCTTACAATTGCCCTCATTAAGTTTAAAATACTAGTCTTATACCCATTCTTCTCTCTCTCTAACTGAATGTAAAAGTCAATCATCTTATGATCACTGCTGCCTAGGGGCACCTTCACTTTGAGTTCATTAATTAATCCTATCTCGTTGCACAATACTAGGTCCAGTATAGCCTGCTTTCTGGTTGGCTCCAGAATGTGCTGCTCTAAGAAACTATCCTGAAAACATTCTATAAACTCCTCATCTAGGCTACCTTTGTCCATCTGATTTTTCCAGTCTATAAGTAGATTAAAATCCCCCATGATTATTGCCATACCATTCTGAAAAGCTCCTACCTTTTCTTCCTTTATACCCCGTCCTACCATGTGGTTACTGTTAGGTGGCCTGTCCACCATTTCCACAAGTGACTTCTTGCATTTATCATTTATCATTCTCAACCCAAACCACTTCCACATCCTGGTTTCCTGAATTTAGGTCATCTTTCTCTGTTGTGCTAATACCATTATTAATTAACAGCTCCATATTTCCCTAACTTCCTGTCCTTCCTAAATGTCATGTACCCTTCAATATTCAGGTCCAATCTATGTCATCCTGCAGCCATGTCTCTGTAATGGCTATCAGATCATACTTATTTATTTATATTTGTGCTTTCAGTTCATCTGTTTTGTTTTGAATGCTACGTGCATTCAGAAATAGAGCCTTTAGTTTTGTCCTTCTATTATTTTTGTAACCTCTAGCCTTGTCTGCTAATTTATTCTAAGATTTATATTCTCTGTCCCTTCCTGTCACAGTCTGTTTATCATTTCCCATATTAATACCTTTCTCTCTTGCCTTGTCACTACTCTTTGATTTACTACATCTTCCCAAATTTGATCCCTTGCACCACTATTTAATTAAAAACCCTTTCTACTTCCCTAGTTATGCAGCTTGCTAGAGCACTGGTTCCAGCACGGTTCAGGTGTAGACCGTCCCAATGGTACAGCCTCCACTTTCCCCAGTACTGGTGCCAGTGCCCCACGAACCAGAACCCACTTCTACTGCACCAATCTTTGAGCCCTGCATTCATTTCTCTAATCTTATTTTCCCTATGCCAATTTGCACATGGCTCAGAGATTATTACCTTTGAGGTTCTGTTTTTTAATTTGGTGCCTAGCTCCTCATACTGACTATGCAGAACCTCTTTCCTTGTCCTGCCTATGTTGTTGGTAGTTACATGGACCCTGACCACTGGATCCTCCCCCTCCCACTGTAAGTTCCTCTCCAGCCCTGAGCAGATGTCCCGAACCCTGACATCGGGCAGGCAACACAGCCGTCTGGATTCTCGTTCTTTGCTGCAGAGAAATGTCAATCCCTCTCACTATACTGTCTCCTACTACCGCTACTTTCCTTTTTGCTCCCCCCACTTAAACGTCTTCCTATACCATGGTGCTATGGCCAGTCTGCTATTCCACACTACAGCCTCACTCTTGTCTATACAGGCTGCAAGAATCTCAGACTTGTTGCTCAAGGGCTGAGGCTCTTCCACTCCCAACTTCTCGATCCCCTCACCTGCCTGACTCTCAGTCACACCCTCCTGCCCCTGACCAAATCAGATGACCCTATCCTAAGGGGTGTGACTGCCTTCTAGAACAAAGTGTCCAGGTAACTTTCCCCCTCCCTGATGCATCGCAGTATCTGCAGCTCGGCCTCCAGCTCAATGACTCTGAGCTAAAACTGCTCAAGCTGCAGCCACTTACTACAGGCGGGGTTGCCATGGATTGCTGTGGCATCCAGGAGCTCCCACATACTGCAGCTGCAACACATCACCTGTCCTGCCATCTTTATTGTGTTAATTTAATTAAATTTATTTCTTCTTAATTAATTTGTAGTTCCCCTCCTTACCGAACACTTTCACTTATCAACTCGCCTCTTCACACTCGCTACTTATTTCACACTAATGCACAAAGTTAAGATCTAACCCATAAACTCTGGAGTAGATTTTAATTTTTGATGGTGCAGAAATCGGGGCTGTAGTGAATCAGCTTCTATTTACAGGTGATGACTGTGGTTCAGTTGGTTGCTACAAGTCTCAGAGTCAGCAGATCATGGGTTCACGTCCCACTCGAGAGACATGAACACAAAATCAAGGCTGACACTCCAGTGTAGTACGGAAGGAGTGCTGCACTGTCAGAGGAGCTGTCTTTCAGATCAGATGTTAAAGAGTGACTCTGTCAGCCCTCTCAGGTGACTGTAAAAGATCCCATGGCACTATTTTGAAGAGGAGCAGGGGAGTTATCCCCAGCGCCCTGGTCAATATTTATCCCTCAATCACCATCACTAAAGCAGATTATCTGGTCATTATCTCATTGGTAAAGCAAAATACTGCAGATGCTGAAAATCTGAAAGAAAAGCAGAGATTGCTGGAAATACTCAGCAGAACTGATAAAAGACAATCGACCTGAAACGTTAACTGTTTCTCTTTCCACAGATGCTACCTGAGCAGCTGAGTATTTCCAGCATTTTCTGTTTTTTTATTATCTCATTGTTGTTTGTTTTAAAAGGAACTCATGAGGGATGGCAATATTTAATATGATACAGTGAGAATCAATTTGCTTTCATACTGGCAAACTGCACAAGTTCAAACTGCAGTGGCCAGGAATTGAAGGTTCAGAGTGATAGCTGTGGGAAACAGATTTACTGCAGTCTCACAATTTTCAGAGAGGCTGAAACTTTAAACTACAAACCAGAAAAGAAACATTATATTGGGAAATTTAATAATCCGATCATCAAATATACAAGGGTGGATTTTCTTCTCAGACCCAGTGCTGGGAACCAGACAGGTCAGTGTAATGGAGGCTTTACTATCTACTGAGGAAGCAATGCAGCCAAATCTGTGCTGTGTGAATGACTCGGCTGCTCTCCCAGCACTGGCTGTCCCTGGAAGGGCCGTGCATTGCAGGAAGTGAAGCACAGCAGTCCGAGGCCTGAACATCCTGCAGTAACCTTGGATCATTAAAGTCCTCTTAGGATCCCCATGAACCCTCTGGAGTTGGGGGTGGGGGGCGGTGGGGGAGAGGGGATGGTTCTTGATCCAAGCCCCACTGCCAGCTGTCTACTTACCAATGCAGTGAGAAAGTAATAAAGTCTGAATCAGGGTTAATGTCCGTGTATGTGAATGCATGGAGTGTAGTTAATAAGACTGGTGAGGTACAAGTGCAGATTGCCATTTGGAAATATGACCTGGCTCAAAGAAGGGCCGGACTGGGTATTAAATATTCCTGGATACAAGGTGTTCAGGAAAGATAGGAAAGGGATAAAAGGGGGAGGGGAGGTAGTATTGATTGACAAGAGCATTGCAGTGCTGGAGAGAGACGTATCCCAGAGGAATCAAGGACAGAATCTATTTGGTAAGAGCAAAGGAACAAAAAAGGTGGAATTACATTGCTTTGTGTTGTCTACAGGCCACCAACTAGCGGGAAGGATGTGGAGGAACAAATTTGCAAGGAAATTACAGAGAAGTGCAGGAATTATAAAGTAGTTATAATGGGGGACTTTAATTATCTGAATATAGACTGGGATCTTAGTAGTGTAAAGGGTAGAGAGGGGCAAGAGTTCCTAAAGCGTCTTCTGGAAAATTTTCTACAACAGTATGTTGCTAGTCCAATGAGAAAGGAGGCATTGCTGGACCTTGTTCTTGGGAATGAGGTGGGCCAATTGGATCAAGTGTCAGTAGGAGATCATTTAGGGGACAGTGATCATTGTATCGTAAGGTTTAGGTTGACTGGAAAGGACAAAGAACAATCTAGAGTAAGTATAATTAATTGGGGGGAAGCAAACTTCAATGGGGTAAGAATGGATCTGGGCCAGATAACTTGGAGTCAAAGGTTGGCAGGAAAAATTATGTCAGGTAGATAATACAATGGAGAATCAGGCTGCATATAGGAGAAGTGAAAAAGCAAATAAGGGAAGCAAAGAGAGAGCATGAAAAGAGATTGGCAGCTAACATAAAAGTGAATCCCAAAGTCTTCTTTAGGCATATATATAGTAAAAGGGTGATAAAAGGAGGAGTGGAGGCTATTAGGGACTATAAGGGGGTTTTACGCATGGAAGTAAGAGGTATAGCTGAGGTATTAAATGAATGCTTTGCATCTGTCTATACCAAGGAAGAAGATGTAACCCATGTCACGGTAAAAGAGGAGGTAATTAATACACCAGAAGGATTTAAAATTCATAAGGAGGAGGTATTGGATAGGCTTGCTGTACTTAAAGTCGCTAAGGCACCAAGACCATATGAGATGCATCCAAGAATACTGAGGGAAGTGAGAGTGGAAATTGCATAGGCACTGACCATAATTTCCCAGTCTTTCTGAGAGTCAGGGTGATGCCAGAGGACTGGAGAATTGCAAATGTTACACCCTTGTTCAAAATAGGATGTAAAGATAAGCCCAGCAACTACAGGCCAGTCAGTTTAACTTCGTCAGTGTGGAAAATTCTAGAAACAATAATTGGCAACAAAATAAATAGTTACTTGGACAAATGTGGATTAATTAAGTAAAGCCAGCATGGACTTGTTTGGGGAAAATGGTGTTTAACTAATTTGCTGGAGTTTTTTGGAGAAGTACAGAGAGGGTTGATGAAGGTAATGCTGTTGATGTGGCGTACATGGACTTTCAAAAGGTCTTTGATACAGTGCCACACAACAGACTTGTGAGCAAGGTGTATAGTTCATGGAATAAAAAGGACTTCAGCAACATGGATATGGAATTGGCTGAGTGACAGGAAACAGAGATTAGTGGTTAATGGATGTTTTTCGGACTGAAGTAAGGTTTGTAGTGGAGTTCCCCAGGGCTCAGTGTTGGGACGCTTGCTTTTCCTGATATATATTAATGACCTAGACCTTGGTGTACAGGGCCCAATTTCAAAGTTTGCAGAGGATACAAAACTTGGAAGCATTGTGAACTGTGAGGAGGATAGTGTAGAACTTCAAAAGGACATAGACAAGTTGGTGGAATGGGCAGACAGGTGGCAGATGAAGTTCAATGTGGAGAAATGGGAAGTGATTCATTTTGGTAGGAAGAACATGGCGATACAAAATAGAATAAAGGGAACAATTCTAAAGGGGGTGCAGGAGCAGAGGGACCTGGGTGTATATGTGCATAAGTCACTGAAGGTGGCAGGACAGGTTGAGAGAGTGGCTAATAAAGCATACAGTATCCTGGACTTTATTAATAGGGGCCTGAATTGCTAAAGCAAGGAAGTTATGTTGAACTTGTGTAAGACACTAGTTCATCCTCAGCTAGAGCATTGCCTCCAGTTCCGGGTGCTGCACTTTAAGAAAGATGTGAAAGCATTGGAGAGAATACAGAAACATTCATGAGAATGGTTCCAGGAATGAGGAACTTCAGTTATGTAGATAGATTGGAGAAGTTAGGGCTGTTTTCCTTGGAGAAGAGAAGGCTGAGAGGTTGCAAGGGACATCAAAATCAATAAGAAGACATTTTATGGTTACATAAAGGGAAAGCAGGTGGTCAAGAGCAATGTGGACCCACTAAAAGCTGAAACTGGAGATATTGTCATTGAGAATAGGGAAATGGCAGACATGTTGAACAATTACTTTGCCTCAGTATTTACAGTTGAAAAGGAGGATAACTTGCTGGAAGTCCCAAAGAAATTAATAGCCGATAGGGGACAGGGACTTAATTCAATTAACGTAAGTAAAACATCAGTAACAAGGAAATTAATGGAACTGAAGAATAAGAAATCCCCAGGACCTGATAGTTTCCGTCCGAGGATGTTAAAGGAAGTGGGCGAGCACATTGTAGATGCCCTAATTATAGTCTTTCAGAGTTCCCTAGATTCAAGAGTGGTCCCTCTGGATTGGAAAGTTGCCCATGTCACTCCACTTTTTAAGAAGGGTGAAAGGGGGAACCAAGGAAATTACAGACCAGTTAGCCTGACATCTGTGGTGGGCAAATTGCTGGAGTCTATAATCAAGGATAGGGTGACTGAACACCTAGAAAAACTTCAGTTAATCAGGGACAGCCAGCATGGATTCATGACGGGAAGGTCATGCCTGACAAATCTCATTGAAATTTTGAAGAGGTAACTAAGGTAGTGGACAGGGGAATGTCTATGGGTAGCACAGTGGTGCAGTGGCTAGCGCCACAGCCTCACAGCTCCAGCGACCTGGGTTCGATTCTGGGTACTGCCTGTGTGGAGTTTGCAAGTTCTCTGAGTGATCGCGTGGGTTTCCACCGGGTGCTCTGGTTTCCTCCCACAGCCAAAGACTTGCAGGTTGATAGGTAATTTGGCCATTGTAAATTGCCCCTAGTGTAGGTAGGGGAATTGAGGGGATGTGGTAGGAATATGGGATTAATGTAGTATTAGTATAAATGGGTGGTTGATGGCTGGCACAGTCTTGGTGGACTGAAGGGCCTGTTTCAGTGCTGTATCTCTAAATAAAATGTTATTTATAAGGACTTCCAGAAGGAATTTATAAAGTCCCACATAAGAGACTGCTAACTAAGGTAGAAGCCCATCGAGTTGAGGGCAAATTATTGACATGGTTAGGAAGTTGGTTGAGTGGTAGGTGACAGAGAGTGGGGATAATGGGTAAGTACACTGATTGGCAGGATGTGACTAGTGGGTGTCCCACAGGGATCTGTGTTGGGACCTCAATTATTCACATTATTCATTAACGACTTGGATGATGGCATAGTAAGTCATATATTCAAATTTGCTGATGATACAAAGTTAGGCGGCATTGTAGACAGGCTAGATGATAGCATAAAATTGCAAGGAGATATCGACAGACTAGGTGAATGGACAAAACTGTGGTAGATGGATTTCAACGTGGGAAAGTGTGAGGTTATCCATTTTGGACCAAAAAAGGATAGAGCAGGGTACTTTCTAAATGGGAAGAGGTTAAGTACAGTGGATGTCCAAAGAGACTTGGGGGTTCAGGTGCATAGATCTTTAAAAAGCAAGTGCAGAAAATAATCAAAAAGGTTAATGGAATGTTAGCCTTTATATCCAGAGGATTGGAGTATAAAGACACAGAGGGTATGCTGCAGCTGTACAAAACCCTGGTTAGACCCCATTTGAAATACTGTGAGCAGTTCTGGGCACCACACCTTAGGAAGGATATATTGGCCTTGGAGAGAGTGCAACGTAGGTTTACAAGAATGATTTACAAGAAGGGGTTAAGTTACCATGGAAAGATTACACAAATTAGGCCTGTTTTCACTAGAATTTAGAAGGTTAAGGGGTGATCTGATAGAAGTCTTCAAGATATTAACAGGAAAAGACAGACTAGATAAAGATAAACTATTTCCACTGGTTGGAGATTCTAAAACTAGGGGGCATAGTCTAAAAACTAGGACCAGACCGTTCAGGAGAGATGTTAGGAAGCACTTCTTCACGCAAAGGGTGGTAGAGGTTTGGAACTCGCTCCCACAAACAGCAGTTGAAGCTAGAACAGTTGTTAATTTTAAATCTGAGATAGATAGATTTTTGTTAAGCAAAGATATTAAGGGATATGGGCCAAAGGTAGGTATATGGAGTTAGGCTGCGTATCAGCCATGATCTCATTGAATGGCAGGACAGGCTCGAGGGGCTGAATGGCCTACTCCTGTTTCTATCTTCCTATATTCCTATTTGATGGATGTATTCAAAATCATGAGGGGTTCTGGACAGAGTATTTAGAGAGAAACTGTTCCCACTCGTAAAAGGATCAAGAACAAGGGGGCACAGATTTAAGCTAATTGGCAACAGAATCAGTGGCAACATGAGGAAAATCTTTTTCGCGCAGCGAGTGGTTACGATCTGGAATGCACTACCTGAGAGTGTGATGGAGCCAGGTTCAATTGAGGCATTCAAAAGGGAATTAGATAGTTACCCGAAAAGGAAGAATGTGCAGGGCTACGGGGAGAAGATGAGGGAGTGGCACTAAATGAATTGCTCACTCGGAGAGCCAGTGCAGCTATGATGGGCCAAGTGGCCTCCTTCTGTGCTGTAACAATTCCGTGATTCTGTGAAACAGAGGCAGGAGGAGGCAGCAACTCTCTTGTGACCTTTATTTTAACAATACGACCAGTCATATTGCAGGGTCAGCCCCATTTCCACCCAATCAGGATACCCAGTCATTCTGGAGCCGTGTGGTGGAGGCATAACAGGTTTCCACCTCCCTTTGCTGCTTCGCTGCACCTGACAACTGATTGTTGTGCCTGCAGAACAAACAGGAAAATTATTCTTGAATGGTTTGATGTTTTTCCTTTGTTTAAAACCTTTTTGGACATTACAAATTCTAGTCGTGCTCCTCCAATTCCGGCTTCTGGTGCATCTCCGATTTCCTTTGCTCCACCATTGGCAGCCGTGTCTTCAGCTGCCCAGGCCCTAAACCTCTTCACCTCTACCTCGCTCTCTTCCTTAAAACCTACCTCTTTGACCAAGCGTTTGGTCACCTGTCCTAATATTTCTTTATGTGGCTCAGCACCAAATTTGATCAACAAAGTAAAATGTGATGGAGAAAGAGTGATAGGTTATTAGTGTTAGTTTTATTTCAGGTGTCTATTATTTGCAATATTAAAAATGTTACAGCCTGTGGCATTTCTTTACGTGAGTCAGACAGCACCCTATTTTATAATAATAGGGGTTCTATGCCATCTAATGCACAATCAGGACCATTGCGGGTGTTAAACGTCCTCCTAAGTCTACATTAAGGCGGGCAGGAAGGGCATGCCAGACGAACACTGCCCACCATTTTGCTGTAGACAAAAAAAAGCAGCGTCCAGTGGCCGCACCTCAAACAAGAGTTTAATACTTTGCACATGCAAATCAGGGGCCTAGCCTGTTTGAGGCCCCCTAGGCCAACCTAGTTTGCTCTGAAGCAGCAGGCACGCTGGCCGCATTCAGGAAAAACAGGTCTCCATGGGGCTTAACAGGTGGCCTTTAAAGCATGCAGGCTGCTGTTAACCACCCCATCCACTCGACCCAATGGCCTACTCTCCTGGTCACCCTCTTCCTAATCATTCCCCTTCCAGGTACCCTCTAAACCCTTACCTGCTGGCGTTTCAGTGGCATGATCCTCCATTCCTCTTGGCTAGCGAGCAGGTTTGGTGTCCTCTTTTAGGTGTCCATGGCTTACTGGCGATAGTGAAGCCTGAGAGACAGCATGACAGGAAACTATTACAGGAAATGTGCCCTATATGCAGCACTTTTACTAAAAAGTAGATAGATTTATTTTCTTAATCATCCTTTCTCTCTTCCTTCTCTGCTGAACGTGTTGGATCCTTGCTGGGGTATGAGAGCAAATTTCATAAGTTAGCACTCCCAGTGAAGCATCCATTCAACCAGAGAGCAAATTGGAAATCAACATGCCTGATTTACTGCCCTGCCAATTCTCTGATCATTAAAACTGATAACTGGCTTGTAGGTCAGGCTGGATGTCACGCCAATTGCCTGATCAATCTTCTCATGTAGCAAGGCTCAAGGCTCCATGGGTGCCAGTAATCCTTGGTCTATCACTCAGTGTTGACAGTGCGTGCTGACAGGGTGTTTGGGAAACTACAGGGTTCAGTTCAACTATATCCTGACTTGTGATCTATATACGTGCACTTCCAGCAAGTGCATCCTAGGAAGCAAACAGGAGCAGGAACACTGGAATGTTTTCCTTTCCAGCTGAATTTTATCTGCCTGCCTTTTTAATTTGTTTATATGCTGGACCCCACATTGAAGGGAACTCAAGGCAGAGTTAGGGCTACAGCTCTGTACCCCTGATTCTCCAAACCACAACCTCTCTGAGCATGACTGCCCTCTGGGAGTGGGGGGGGTGGGGGGAGGGGGTGGGTGGGGGTGCCATGATTGTATGAAGGGGTGATGGGGGTGGGGGCGGCCTAAAAGTGCCAGGAAGGTGGAGGTCCTGAAAATTTAATAGTAGGACCTCATTATCATTTTTTACTGTTTCCCTTCCAGCATCTAGGGACTAACAGTGGAAGGTTGCAGCCAGGCACCATTCGGGGAAAGATGAGGTGTTGATGCGGGGTGCGTGGGGCTGCAGGGGAACACTCAGAGCATGGAGGGAGGGGAAGATCATGGATCAGAAGGGGGGATCGGCAAGTTGCAGGGTGAAAGGGTCGGGGTTGTGAATTGGTTGGGGGGTGGTCAGCCAATCACAACAGCAAGGAGAGGCTTCAATCAGTAGAAGATTTGCTTGCAGGGCTAATGGCAGCACTTCTGCAGCTCCTGGCCCACAAGCAGTGCTATAAAAAGCATTGAGCTGCTTGATCTAGCTGCCCCATCGTCATTTAGCTGCTGGGTTTCCAGATTCCTGGAATCCCAGCCGGCCAGCTTTCGATTTAAATCCGGCTCCCAACTACACTGTGTATTATAATGAGGTGCCCCAGCCAACTCACTGTCGGCATGCATGAGGTAGGGCAGGGTCGTGCTTTGCAATTTTTAATTTTCAACCTCACCAACTCTTTCCCGCCCATTGTAAGTGAATTAACATTGGCCCGCATGTTTTAATAAAAAGCCAATTTGCAATCTTCCCATAACCATTTCATCATTTATTCATGGAGTCAATCTACAGAGAAAACCCACAACAGAATCAGATCGGCTATTCAAAAGTGTTATCACTGCAAGGCGTTTGGCAGAAATTTGAGTGGACTGTCGACATTTCGATAGTTGGCAATTACAATAGATTATTAATGATCATTTTCTGCTTTCGTTCAGTATTTTACATTCAATTGTTCAGCTTATATCTCAAATTTAGGCGACAGAGGTGAATTGGAAGCAGTTTATTATGCTGGAGATCAATCCTTGGATCAAAGATCTAATTATCTAGATTCAACTGTCCCAAGCTTATGCCATAACCATGGAAGAATTCATAACTCACAAGTGACACAATCACTTTGCTTTTAATTCTTCTGAATGTACTCCAGGGAATAAAGGTTTTGAAAATTAAAAGCATCAAGGAGTCTGCAGCTCCTCTAGTGAAATAATTACTTTTGCCCAGTTCTAACAGCAGCTTCCTATGAAAGAGGCTCAATTGGATGTACTATTTACAGGAACCTGGCAATCTCACTCAGTTCAACAGCAGACAAGTGTATTCTGAGCAGGTTTGCACCTTAAACAGGTGCCCAGATATCTATTTTTAAGTAACAGAACTGGCATGTCTCCTATTCATAATCCTGCTGACTTTCCTACATTACAACAGTGAGCTGGATTTTATCAGCCCTTTGGGGACAGGCTGAGAGGTGGGAAGGCTGCCATCTTCCTGCTGCCCTGCCATCTTGCCAGTGGCAGGTGGCCCTCCCACCCAGAGCCCAATTGAGCTAATTAAGTGACCAATTAAGAGCATCTTTCTGCCTCTGCTGGCATTTAACCAGAGGTAAGGGGATGCTCCACCACATGGGGAGACCCGCCAGGTAAACCCTGGCAGCCTCCCAGCAGGCTCCAGGATTTGGGGGGGTGGGTGCTCTCCTTTTTGGGCACTCTTTGGCCCATGGTGGGGCCCCCCAGCAACAATGCTTACCCCCACAGCAACGGCACTGCCTACCCTTGCCAACCACCCCTCCCGATCTCGCCGGGGCACAGCTAGCTGGCCCCAGCACCCTCAGACACCACTTATCTGGTTTTGAGGATGCACATCCATCATTGCACACTCCTCCTCCTCCAGGTGCAGCTCCAGCAGTGGCCACCGCTCCTGGTGGTGCTGCTAAGGCTGCCAGCCCTCTGATTGGCTGGTAGCTCTTGGGGGCAGTGGCCATCCTTAATAGAGATTAATTGGCTGCTACTGACAAGATGCAGCCCTGAGTCCCTCTGACCTCCAAAGCGGGCACACCCCCCCAACCTTTTGGACCCGGCGGTGGGACCCCCGCTTGCAGCACTAAATCCAGCCCATTGCTTACACTTCAAGGTACTTCATTAGTTGTAAAGCACTTTGGGGCATCCTGAGGTCATGGAAGGTGCTAGATAAACTTAAGTTCTTCCTTTCTTACAATTTGGATTTGACAGAGTCCAATAGATCTTTTATTGCTTATGTGACCATAATAACCTCGTTACCATAACAGTGTCCAGGCCACTCACCTGCTTGTTACCTCTTTTGGGCAATGAAAGAAGGTTCCTGTCATGTGTTCTTGTATTATCTTATGCAACACAATGAAGTATGTGGATTCCACTGTCTTGAAGATCTCTAACAGATTTACTAACAGATAAACAAGCATATACAATACAGAGCAAACTATGTACAGCACCTTTATCTAGGGTGTTACAGTTGCAGTGACTATGGCTTCTAGTCACATGAATACATCCTGGTACTTAGCTCATTAGCATACTGAGTTCTTCAAGGGCATCACTCTTGAAGCAATTATACAACAGTTCCCGCCTTTATCTCATCATAACTTCCATCAGATAGGATGTCAAGGCAGCGTCCAGTCATCAGATGGGGTTGTGAATTTTGTCTGGTATAGTGGGCTGAACAAGGCCTATCCCCTTTGTGTGACTATGTTTAAATCTGGGATATTGGCACTCTCTTTTCTGTGTTGTAAAGTCATGGGCTCAAGTCCCACTGCAGAGACCTAAGCACATAATCATGCTGACAATCCAGTGCAGTACCTAGAGAGTGCTGCACTGTCAAAGGTGCCATGTTTCAGACGAGAGGTTAAACCGAGGCCTTGTCCAACCCCTCAGGTGAACATAAAAGATCCAATGGCACAATTCCAAAGAAGTGCAAGGGAGTTCTCCTTGATGTCCCGGTCAATATTTGTCCTTCAACTACCATCACTGAAACAGATTACCTGATCATATAGCTCTTGCTGTTTGTGGGATCTTGCTCTGTGCAAGTTGATTAAAGTGTAACCTACATTACAACTGTGACTGCTATTTGAAGAAAAGGCTGTAATTGGCTGCACAGCAGTTTGAGACCACCTGAGGTTGTGAAATATAAATTAAGTTATTTCTTCTTTCTATCTTTCAGTTGGGAAAATAGAGCTAAGCAGAAGTCTTTCCTGTTTGTGCAACCATTTGCAGCTAAGCTAGTAAAGCTCATTTGGGGTCCCAGGATTGGGTCCAGGACATTCATCACATTGTGACCTCTTCCAGCTAGACAATTCTAATATTACCCAGTGGCGCAGTGGTTAGCACTGCAGCTTCATAGCTCCAGCGACCTGGGTTCGATTCTGGGTACTGCCTGTGCGGAGTTTGCAAGTTCTCCCTGTGACTGTGTGGGTTTTTGCCGGGTGCTCCAGTTTCCTCCCACAGCCAAAGACTTGCAGGTTGATAGGTAAATTGGCCATTGTAGATAGCCTCTAGTGTAGGTAGGGGATGTGGTAGGAATATTCTTTTCTTTTGGGCCTCCTTATCTCGAGAGACAATGGATACGTGCCTGGAGGTGGTCAGTGGTTTGTGAAGCAGCGCCTGGAGTGGCTATAAAGGCCAATTCTGGAGTGACAGGCTCTTCCACAGGTGCTGCAGAGAAATTTGTTTGTTGGGGCTGTTGCACAGTTGGCTCTCCCCTTGCGCCTCTGTCTTTTTTCCTGCCAACTACTAAGTCTCTTCGACTCGCCACAATTTAGCCCTGTCTTTATGGCTGCCCGCCAGCTCTGGCGAATGCTGGCAACTGACTCCCACGACTTGTGATCAATGTCACACGATTTCATGTCGCGTTTGCAGACGTCTTTATAACGGAGACATGGACGGCCGGTGGGTCTGATACCAGTGGCGAGCTCGCTGTACAATGTGTCTTTGGGGATCCTGCCATCTTCCATGCGGCTCACATGGCCAAGCCATCTCAAGCGCCGCTGACTCAGTAGTGTGTATAAGCTGGGGATGTTGGCCGCTTCAAGGACTTCTGTGTTGGAGATATAGTCCTGCCACCTGATGCCAAGTATTCTCCGAAGGCAGCGAAGATGGAATGAATTGAGACGTCGCTCTTGGCTGGCATACGTTGTCCAGGCCTCGCTGCCGTAGAGCAAGGTACTGAGGACACAGGCCTGATACACTCGGACTTTTGTGTTCCGTGTCAGTGCGCCATTTTCCCACACTCTCTTGGCCAGTCTGAACATAGCAGTGGAAGCCTTACCCATGCGCTTGTTGATTTCTGCATCTAGAGACAGGTTACTGGTGATAGTTGAGCCTAGGTAGGTGAACTCTTGAACCACTTCCAGAGCGTGGTCGCCAATATTGATGGATGGAGCATTTCTGACATCCTGCCCCATGATGTTCGTTTTCTTGAGGCTGATGGTTAGGCCAAATTCATTGCAGGCAGACGCAAACCTGTCGATGAGACTCTGCAGGCATTCTTCAGTGTGAGATGTTAAAGCAGCATCGTCAGCAAAGAGGAGTTCTCTGATGAGGACTTTCCGTACTTTGGACTTCGCTCTTAGACGGGCAAGGTTGAACAACCTGCCCCCTGATCTTGTGTGGAGGAAAATTCCTTCTTCAGAGGATTTGAACGCATGTGAAAGCAGCAGGGAGAAGAAAATCCCAAAAAGTGTGGGTGCGAGAACACAGCCCTGTTTCACACCACTCAGGATAGGAAAGGGCTCTGATGAGGAGCCACCATGTTGAATTGTGCCTTTCATATTGTCATGGAATGAGGTGATGATACTTAGTAGCTTTGGTGGACATCCGATCTTTTCTAGTAGTCTGAAGAGACCACGTCTGCTGACGAGGTCAAAGGCTTTGGTGAGATCAATGAAAGCAATGTAGAGGGGCATCTGTTGTTCACGGCATTTCTCCTGTATCTGACGAAGGGAGAACAGCATGTCAATCGTCGATCTCTCTGCACGAAAGCCACACTGTGCCTCAGGGTAGACGCGCTCGGCCAGCTTCTGGAGCCTGTTCAGAGCGACTCGAGCAAAGACTTTCCCCACTATGCTGAGCAGGGAGATTCCACGGTAGTTGTTGCAGTCACCGCGGTCACCTTTGTTTTTATAGAGGGTGATGATGTTGGCATCGCGCATGTCCTGGGGTACTGCTCCCTCGTCCCAGCACAGGCATAGCAGTTCATGTAGTGCTGAGAGTATAGCAGGCTTGGCACTCTTGATTATTTCAGGGGTAATGCTGTCCTTCCCAGGGGCTTTTCCGCTGGCTAGGGAATCAATGGCATCACTGAGTTCCGATTTGGTTGGCTGTATGTCCAGCTCATCCATGACTGGTAGAGGCTGGGCTGCATTGAGGGCAGTCTCAGTGACAGCATTCTCCCTGGAGTACAGTTCTAGGTAGTGCTCAACCCAGCGGTCCATCTGTTTGCGTTGGTCAGTGATTATGTCCCCCGATTTAGATTTGAGGGGGGTGATCTTCTTGATGGTTGGCCCAAGAGCTCTCTTCATGCCATCATACATTCCTCTGATGTTTCCGGTGTCTGAGGCCAGCTGAATATGACTGCATAGGTGTTGCCAGTAGTCGTTTGCGCAACGCCTAGCTGTTCTTTGTGCAGTACTTCTGGCTGCTTTAAGTGCTGCGGATGTTAAATCGCTGGGGGCTTTCTTGTAGTTCAAAAGTGCAATGCGCTTAGCGGCTATGACAGGTTCCAGCTCTTCATTATGAGATTGAAACCAGTCTGCATTTCTCTTCGCACTTTTGCCGTAGGTGGTCAAAGCTGACTCATAGATGGCGTCTCTGATGTGGGCCCACTTGGTCTCAGCATCCCCTGTGGGAGTGTTTTGAAGGGCTGTTACAAGTGAATTTAGAAATTTTTGTAACAGCTGTGGGTGAGAAATTCTGCTCGTGTTGATGCGCGGGTGGCCCTTCTGCTTGGAATGATGCAACTTCTTTGGTCTGAGTCTAACCTTGCTGCACACCAGGGAGTGGTCGGTGTCGCAGTCCGCACTGTGGAAGCTGCGTGTGATTTGAACACTGTTTAAGGCGGCTCGCCTTGTGACAATGAGGTCTAGCTGGTGCCAACGACGTGATCTTGGGTGCCTCCATGAAACCTGGTGACAGGGTTTAGTGTGAAAGAACGAGTTGGTGATGCAGAGGTTAAGATAGGTACACAACTCAAGCAGTCTCTGCCCGTTCTCATTCATCCTTCCAACGCCATAGCGCCCAAGGCAGGAGGGCCATGAGTCATGGTCGGCCCCAACCCTGGTAGGAATATAGGATCAGTATAAATGGGTTGTTGATGGTCGGCCTGTTTCAGTGCTGTTTCTCTCAGTAAAATATAGTAGCTATGATTGAGACTTATTATTAAAATTCACTAGAAAAACAAATCTGGTGCTATGTACTCATTGAAAAGGAGTCATCAGGCAGAATTTTGTACTGCCCCTGGAGGTGGACATTGAAGTGGCAGGGGCAAATAAAATGGCAGGGCGCTGATCCCAACATTGCCCAGGCCCCTTTCCATTTTGTCCAGGACAGGGTAGGCCAAGGATGGCCTTCCCACCCTAGGCCAATTAATGGCCACTAAAGGGCCCCTTCCCACCTCCACTTCAATTTTGTGGAAGGCAGGGGGCCCGCCGCAGCGGGGAGATACCACCAGGTAAAGCCTGGCGGCCTCCTCGGGGGGTCGGGGGATGCCTCCTTTGGGGGAAATTCAGAGCCCCTGGACGAATCCCCAGGAGGTGATTGACGACCCCCGGGAAGACCTCCCCCCACCCCATTGCAGGGGCCTGCCTAAGTGGCCCTGGTGACCCCAACCCCACTCACCTGTGTTGGATCTCCTCCAGCCTTCGGTGCTGCAAGGCCTCCTGCAGTACCTGCAGTGGCCACCGCTCAGGCAATTAATTGGCCGCCTGCTGTTCAATGGCTTTGGAGGTCCCCCCCGAAGGGCTGAGGCACGGTCTCCATTGCACCCTCCGGCCCACTGCCAGGACCCCCATCACCAGAATAAAATTCAGCCCATTTTTATTGTAATGCCACTTGGTTGGCATATGGCATATATATTTGTAACATGGAGAGACTAAAGAAGATGGGTTTGTTCTCTTTCGAGCAGAGAAGTTTAAGGGGAGATTTAATAGATCTTTTCAAGCTGTTTCTACTGCCTGGAGGATCAGTAACTAGAGGACACAAATTAAAGTTCATTTACCAAAAAATCCAGATGGGAGATGAGGAGAAATATTTTCATGTAGTGAGTTGTTATGATCTGGAATGTACTACTGAATGAGCTGATTCAATAGTAACTTTCAAATGAGATTTGAATCAATCCTTGAAAAGGAAACATTTGCAGGGCTATGGGGAAAGAGCAGGGGAGTGGGACTAATTGGATAGTTCTTTCAAAGGGCCAGCACAGGCCAATGGGCCCAATAGCCTCCTTCTGTGCTACAACGTTCTATGATTTTATGTCATGGTTCATGAGATTTAAGCATTGTATCTGCAACAAGTGCTGTTTAGCAATCCAATGGAAAACCTCACTTACCAAAGTCAATATACGAAGCGTTAGTCAGCGAAATGATAAAAGGTCAGAAACTGAAGTGTGTGTATGTGTAACGCCAACACCTAATCAACACAATTCCTAAACTAGATTTATCATGCTGTTAACCCAGATCAGTCTTCCAAGTATAAATCACAGTTTCTGACACCAAGTGTCTTTCTGCATTATTTTAATCTTATGCCAATTATTCTCTTAGTAGACAGACCTGTCCTGGCAGAACCAGCCACAGAGTTCTTCATTGTTAAGGCTGTTTATCTTAATTTACAAGCAAGTAAAATGTTAACACAAATGTGGTTCTGTTTTGCATTTGTACTGCCATCAATGCTGTAAAACCCAAGTTACTTTCAAAAGTATGACTGGAATCTGATCTTTTTTCCTCATTACTTTCCATAAAAACCTAAAAATGCTGGAAATAGGCAGCAGACTAAAGGATAGAAATTAGAGAAGTGACAGTCGTATAGGGCGCAGAGATTGTGTGATTAGTTAAGGTAGGATGAATTTAGTCATCAGTAATTCTCCTTCTTGTATTATCACTTCTGTCATTTACCCTTGTCCTGTTCTCCACCTAGTCACTTTATAACTCATTGTTTTTCTTCTCTTGTGTACATGGCCTTTCTGCCCCTCCTTCTTTCTCCTTACTCAGTTACTTTTCATCAGCTATTCATTTGCATAGATTGCATAGGTTATACGGCTCAGAAACAGGCCATTCAGCCCAACCAGTTCATGCTGGCATTTATGCTCCAGTCAAGCCTCCTCCCATCTTTCTTCATCTAACTTTATCATCATAACCCTCTATTCCCTTCTCTCTCATATGCTTGTCTAGCTTCCTCTTAAATGCATTAAATGTATTCGCTTCAACCACTCCCTATGGTAGCGCGTTCTACATTCTCACCAGTCACTGAGTAAAGTTCCTTCTGAATTCCCGATTGGATTTCTTGGTGCCTTTGCCTTAATGTTCTGACAAAGAGCTGTATACTTGAGATGTTAACTCTTTTACTTTTTCCATAGATTCTGCCTCATCTGCTTCCATACTTTCCTTTCTTTTTGTTTCAGATTTCCAACATCTGCAGTACTTTGCTTTATTTTAGTGTTTTCATCTGGCTGGGTAATGGATGAGTAGCACAGCAGTGTCCTCTGTTGTTCATTCCCAGTGCTAGCTGGTAAATCAACCAATAAGAAGAGAGTAGATGTCTCTCTACAGAGTGCCAGAGGAAGCCAAGCAATCGTATACAGTTGGGAACATAAGGTCCGGAAATGAAGAGTGATGTTCTTCACCAAGGCTGCTTTTCCCATCTCAGTCTAACACTTCATCAATTTTCCAGTAAACAATGTCTTTCTTACTCTTTGTGAAGTCAGCTCGATGATTAAACAAGTTGTCCTGCAGCTGGTTAAGCAATAAGAAAATGGAATGAAAAACAAGCTATGATAGATAACTCTGATGCTGTAGGGTACGTTATGAACCCAGCTGGCCTGATAAACACAAGCTAGGAATATTATAAACGGATGCTCGTCATTTTTTTACAGTCTAGAATCTGAAAGTAACTTGATCCTGAAAATTCAGGACGTGAAACACTGAAACATCGACTGCCAGCTGGACTCAGATGTATCCCATCGCTGGGATGCTAGCTCTGCTCAATGGTAGCACTATCAACTCTCAGTCAGATGTTTTCTTTATTCGTTCATGGGATGTGAGCATCGCTGGCTAGGCCAGCATTTATTGCCCATCCCTAATTGCCCTTGTGAAGTTGGTGTTGGGCCTTCTTCGTGAACCGCTGCAATCCATGTGGGGAGGGTACATCCACAATGCTGTTAGGGAGGGAGTTCCAGGATTTTGACCCAGCGACAATGAAGGAACAGCGATATAGTTCCAAGTCAGGATGGTGTGTGACTGGGAGGGGATCTTGCAGATGATGGTGTTCTTATGCATCTGCTGCCCTTGTCCTTCTAGTTGAAAGAGGTTGGGGGTTTGGAAGGTGCTGTCAAAGGAGGTTCCGCCACTCACACAGTCATGTAATCAACCATCTACCTTTAGCACCTTCCTCAATTGGTTTTAGTTAATTCATGTTTCACATTCATCACCAAACAACTGAAAAGGTAAGTTACCACTCAGCACGTAGGAATAGGCAACCGGGGGCAGTGGCACAAATTAATAAGTTTTATGTGAGGTAATAACAAAAGGAAACTTAACAATGTAACATTTTAACAAACACCCATATGCATGATTTTTTTCTTCCTTTGCCTACCATTCATACGTGGTGCAGCCCTTCTGGCTTGAGCAGAAGGAGAGGTAGGCTCCTCACATCCCTGCTCTGACTACTGAGATGCTCTTGGCCGATGTCCTTTGGGTTTCAGAGACCATGAGGGCCCCACCAAAGACTGCTTCACCTGCACCTGCGCAGGGGCAGACTTGGCCATTTGATGATGAGGCAGTAAGTCACATGTTCGGTACTGGCTGAGAGGTGGCGACGGGTGATAGTCCCCGCTTCCATGTCTCCTTTCACCATCAACCCCTGCTGGGTGAGCTACACTTCACTGCTACCTTTCTGCTGGAGAGCAGCATGGTACAGGTCAATGATGTGTTGTGTGACCACGGATAGGGTAACTGTCATCCTGTTTAAGGCGGCAGATATGTTGGCATCTAAGATCTGCATGGCCATGGTCAGGGCCTGCTTGCTTTGCTTTGATAGCTGCGATTGATGTTCCATGCAGACGTCCTGTCTCCATGGCAGACATCTCACAATGCCCTGTGACATCAACCCACTCATGCTGGAGCTGGACTCCTCCATCCTCTCCGCTATTGTGGACACGTGCACGAGATGTGAGCACATTGCAAATTTGCTGCTGCACCTCAATGATTCTCCAATGTATCGGAGGCCCCTCCTGGTTCAGCATCTGTGTCCGGCTGAGCAGGGCTTGGAGAGGGCTGCAACCCCCTTGATGCAGACTTTCAACAACTGTCCCTGCCATCAATGTCTGCTCGTGCTCCGTGTCAATTGAGTCCTCAGGTGCAAATGCAACAAAGGGCAGGATTTCCACAGCCCCGGAGAAGCGAGCTAGAAGGCGGGGAGGGGGCCAGGAAAATAGTGGGCAACTGTATCGGGCTGGCTCCCCGATGCAGTCCTGTCGCCAGTCCCAGCAGCAGGAACAAACGCGGATAGGCTGCCCAACGAACGGAGGCGGGAAGCCAATTTAAATAAATAAAGGTACAATGAAGGGCAATTTTCACAGGGCACCACCATTTTTCTGGCAGCGGAGGGGTCCCCCACAGTGTGGGGAGGCCACCAGCGTCATGAAGGCAGACTTCCTATGGTTGTCTGGGAGGCCATTGGAGCTGGAGGTTCCATGTCCCAAAGAGAGGGCTGTGGGCAGGGAAAGCCGCACCCATGGCCCCAATGGGTCATCTGGAGGGGCCTGCCTGCTTGGCCCCTCTGGTTTTAAATTTTTCACTCGCCTGTCTCAGGGCATCTCCACGTTGAGGGGCCCTCTTGATCCCTGACCTGCCTCAGCAGTCCTACCAGGAGAGCTGCTAGCCCTCTGATTGAGCCGGCAGTGTCTACATCCCTCCTGACATCCTTAGTTAGATGGCAAGTGCGGATGCGGCCAAATAAGAGGCCACCTCCAGGAAAACTGTTGAGCTGGTCCCACTGCTGGCAAGTGCGGGCTTGGGACCCCCCCATTTGGCCCCAACGTCAGGGTCCCGAAGCCCGTGGTAAAATTCTATCCAATCTGTGTCCTGTGACAGAGCGGCCTCAGCAGGCATCAGGTCCTCGGAGGAATTGTCATCAGGAAAGTTGACAGACTGCTGCTGTATGTGAGAAAGTCCTGGAGGAGAGAAGAGGCAGATTAGTACTGACAACGTTGCCGTTCAGCATAATTACACTTAACAATTTTCACTTGTTGCTGAAATCAACATCACTGAGATTTGTATGGAATGTGAGTCAGAAGTGTTTAATTCTGTCACCAGGCAGCTGTAAAATCCCAGTTGCTCCAACAACAGTGGTCAGGGACACAGCGATACCACAGATCTCCATAACCTCTTCCTCTGCAGCTGTCAAATGTATAATCTGTGGCAGAGCCACCTCCAGGTCTCTCCCTTGTGTCCTGTGTTCTCTTGTCCTGCAACAGGGGAAAGAACAGACATATGAACGACTGTAGTAGCATGCATTTACTCAATGGGCGCAGTGCGTTTGGTGAGGGTGACTAACAGGCAAGGGCATCAAATTACATAAAGATTCAGGTAGTGGCAGTGCTGGAGAGAGAGAATGTCCTAGAGGGGTCAGGGACAGAATCTATTTGGTGAGAGCTAAGAAACAATAGAGTTATCATTACATTACTGGGTGTATTCTATAGGCCACCAACTAGTGGGAAGGATATAGAGGAACAGATTTGCATTGAAAATACAGAGAGGTGCAAGAATTATAGAGTATTTACAATAGGTGACTTTAATTATCCTAATATAGACTGGGATATCAATAGTGTAAAGGGCAGAGAGGGGCAAGAGTTTCTAGAGTGTGTTCGGGAGAATTTTCTACTTTAATGAGGAAGGAGGCATTGCTGGATCTGGTTCCAGGGAAAGGGGCCGGGTGGTGGGGCAGGGTATGGTCAAGTGAACATTTAGGGGACAGCGACCTTAGCATCGTAAGGTTTAGGTCATGGAAAAGGACAAGGAGCAATCCAGAGTGAAGATAATTAATTGGGGGAGGGCAAACTTCAGTGGAGTGAAAATGGATCTGGCCCAAGTAAAATGGAATCAAAGATTGGCAAGCAAAACTGTAAGGAACAATGGGCTGCCTTTAAAGAGGAGATAGTTCGGGTACAGTGAAGGTACAATCCCACAACAGGAAAAGGTAGGGCAAAGAAATCTGGAGCTTCCTGGATGACAAAGGAGATAGAGAGTAAGATGAAGCAGAAAAAGGGTGCATATGAAAGATATCAGGTGGATAATACAATTGAGAACCAGGCTGAATCTCGAAGGTTCAGAGTGGGAGTGAAAAAACAAATAAGAGAAACAAAGAGCGAGTATGAGAAGAGACTTGCAGTTAACATAAAAGAGAATTTAAAAGTCTTCAATAGGCGTATAAATAGTAAAGGAGTGCAAAAGGCAGAGTGGGTCTTATTAGGGATCTAAAAGAGGATTTAAGCATGGAGGCGGGGGCATGGCTGAGGTACTAAATGAGTACTTTGCATCGGTCTTTACCTAGGAAGAAGATGCTGGCCAAGACATGGTGAAAGAGGAGTTAGTTGAGATACTGGATGGGATAAAAATTGATAAAGAGGAGGTATTAGATAGGCTGGCTGTATTTAAAATTGATAAGTCACTATGATTGGATGAGATGTATCCAAGGATACTTAGTGAAATAAGGAAATTGCACAGGCACTGGTCACAATCTTCCAAACCTCCTTAGATCCAGGGTGGTGCCAGAGTACTGTAGAATTGTAAATGTTACACCCTTGTCCAAAAATGTTTGTAAGGATAAGCCAATCAACTACAGGCCAATCAGTTTAACCTCAGTGGTGGGAAAGCTTTTGGAGACAATAAGTCAGAACAAAATCACTTGGACAAACGTGGATTCGTTCAGGAAAGCTAACACGGATTTGTTAAGGGCAAATCATGTTTAACAAACTTGCTTGAGGTTTTTGATCAGATAACAGAGAGGGTTGATGAGGGTAGTGCGGTTGATGTGGTGTAAATGGAATTACAAAAGGCATTTGATAAAGTCCACATAACAGCTTGTCGGCAAAGTTAGAGCACTTGGAATAAAAGGGACTGTAACAGCATGGATACAAAAATGACTGAATAACAGGAAAGAGAGCAGTGGCAAACAGCTGTTTTTTGGACTGGAGGAAGGTATACAATGGGGTTCCCCATGGGGTGGTGTTACGACCCTTGCATTTCTTCATATATAGGTTAATGGCCTAGAATTGAGTGTACAGGGCACAATTTCAAAATTTGCAGATGACACAAATCTTGGAAGTATTGTCAAATGTGAGGAGGAGAGTGATAGACTTCAACAGAACAGAGAGGCGGAGGCGGTGGCATAGGGATAATGTTGCTGGACTAGTAATCCAGAGGCCCAGGATAATGCTCCAGGGACATGGGTTCAAATCCCACCACAGCAGATGGTGAAATTTAAATTCAATTTATAAATCTGGAATTAAAAAGCTATTCTAATAGTGACCATGAAACCACTGTTCATTGTTGTAAAAATCCATCTGGTTCACTAATGTCCTTTCTTTAGGAAGGAAATCTGCTGTCCTTACCTAGTCTGGCCCACATGTGACTCCACATCCTCAGCAATGTGATTGGCTCTTAAATGCCCTCTGAAATAGCCTAGCAAGCCACTCAGTTGCACCAAATTGCTACAAAGTCTAAGAAAAGGAATGAAACTGGACGGACCACCCGGCATCGACCTAGGCACTGGAAATGACAATGACAAACCCAGCCCTGTTGACCCTGCAAAGTCCTCCTTACTAACATCTGGGGGCTTGTGCCAAAGTTGGGAGAGCTGTCCTACAGACTCATCAAGCAACTGCCTGAGATGGTCACACTCACTGAATCATACCTGACAGACAATGTCCCAGACAATACCATCACCATTCCTGGGAATGTCCTGTCCCACCGGCAGGACAGACCCACCAGAGGTGGTGGTATACTGGTATACAGTTGGGAGGGTGTTGCCCTGGGAGCGCTCTATATTGACTCATGGCATCAGGTCAAACACGGGCAAGGAAACCTTCTGCTGAATATCACCTACCACCTCCCCGCCGACACCCACCCCTCCTCAGCTGATGAATCAGTGCTTCTCCATGTTGAATATCAATTGAAAGAAGCACTGAGGGTAGCAAGGGAACAGAATGTACTCTGGGTGGGGGACTTCAATGTCCATCACCAAGAGTGACTCGGTAGCACCACTGCTGGCCGAGTCCTAAAGGACATAGTTGCTAGACAGGGTCTGCAACAGGTGGTGAGGGAACCAACAAGAGGGAAAAACATACTTGACCTCATCCTCATCATTCTGCCTGTCGCAGATGCATCTGCCAATGGCAGTATTGTTTTGGTAGGAGTGATCGGCACAAGTCCTTGTAGAGACGAAGTCCCGTCATCACGTTGAGGATACCCACCATTGTGTTGTGTGGCACTACCACCGTGCTAAATGGGATAGATTTCAAGCTGATCTAGCAACTCAAAACTGGGCATCCATGAGGCGCTGTGGTCCATCAGAAGCAGCAGAATTGTACTCAACCACAATACGTAACCTCATGGCCCAGCATATCCCCCACTCTAGCATCACCATCAAGCCGGGGGATCAACTCTGGTTCAATGAAGAGTGCAGGAGGGCATGCCAGGAGCAGCACCAGGCATACCTCAAAATGAGGTATCAGCCTGATGAAGCTACAACACAGGACTATTTGTGTGCCAAACAGAGGAAGCAGCATGCAATAGACAGAGCTAAGCGATCCCACAACCAACGGATCAGATCAAAGCTCTGCAGTCCTGCCACATCCAGTCGTGAATGTTGTTGGACAATTAAATAACTACCAGGAGGAAGTGGCTCCACAAATATCCCCATCCTCAATGATGGGAGAGCCCAGCACATCAGTGCAAAAACTAAGGCTGAAGCATTTGCATCCATGTTCAGCCAGAAGTGCCGAGCGGATGATCCATCTCGGCCTCCTCCCGAAGTCCCCAGCATCACAGATGCCAGTTTTCAGCCAATCTGATCTACTCCACATGATATAAAGAAAAGGCTGAAGGCACTGGATACTACAAAAGCTATGGGCCCTGACAACATTCTGGTAATAGTACTGAAGACTTGTGCTCCAGAACTTGCTGCGCCCCATAGCCAAGCTGTTCCAGTACAGCTATAACACTGGCATCTACCTGGCAATGTGAAAAATTGCCCAGGCATGTCCTATCCACAAAAAGTAGGACAAATCCAACCTGTCCAATTACCACCCCAACTGTCTACTCTCGATCATCAGCAAAGTGATGGAAGGTGTCATCAACAGTGTTATCCAGCAACACTTTCTCAGCAATGACCTGCTCACTGACGCTCAATGTGGGTTCCGCCAGGGCCACTCAGCTCCTGACCTTATTACTACCTTAGTGCAAACATGGCCAAAAGAGCTGAACTCCATAAGTGAGGTGAGAGTGATTTCCCTTGCCATCAAGGCAGCATTTGACCAAGTTCTGGCATCAAGGAGCCCTACAAAACTGGAGTAAATGGGAATCAGGGGGAAAACTCTCCACTGGTTGGAGTCATAGTTAGAACAAAGGAAGATGGTTGTGGTTGTTGGAGGTCAATCATCTGAGCTCCAGTACATCACTGCAGGAGTTCCTCAGGGTAGTGCCCTAGGCCCAACCATCTTCAGCTGCTTCATCAATGATCTTCCTTCAATCATAAGGTCAGAAGTGGGGATGTTCTCTGATGATTGCACAATGTTCAGCACCATTCATGACTCCTCAGATACTGAAGCAGACTGTGTCCAGATGCAGCAAGACCTGGACAATATTCAGGCTTGGACTGATAAGTGCAAGTAACATTCATGCCACACAAGTGCCAGGCAATGACCATCTCAAACAAGAGAGAATCTAAGCATCTCCCCTTGATGTTCAATGGCATTACCATCACTGAATCCCCCATTATCAACATCATGGGGGTTATCATTTACCAGAAACTGAACTGGAGTAGCCATATAAATATCGTGGCTACAAGAGCAGGTCAGAAGCTGGGACCTCTCTGGTGAGTAACTCACCTCCTGACTCCCCAAAGCCTGTCCTCCATCTACAAGGCACAAGTCAGGAGTGTGATGGAATACTCTCCACTTACCTAGATGGTGCAGCTCCAACAACACTCAAGAAGCTCAACACCATCCAGGACAAAGCAGCCCACTTGATTGTCACCCCATCCACCATTCAAGCATTCACTCCCTCCACCACAGACGCACAGTGGCAGCAGTGTGTACCATCTACAAGATGCACTGCAGCAGCTCACCAAGGCTCCTTTGACAGCACCTTCCAAACCCCTGACCTCTACCACCTAGAAGGACAAGGGCAGCAGATGCATGGGAACACCACCAACTGCAAGCTCCCCTCACCATCCTGACTTGGAACTCTATTGCCATTCCTTCATTGTCATTGGATGAAAATCCTGGAACTCCCTTCCTAACAGCACTGTGGGTGTACCTACAACCCATGGGCTGCAGCGGTTCAAGAAGGGCATTACAGATGGGCAATAATGCTGGCCTAGACAGCAGCGCCCATATCCAATGAACAAATAAAAAAAAAAGACATTCTGATGGAATGGGGACAAGTGACAGATGAAATTTAATGCAGAGAAGTATGAAGTGATTCATTTTGGTAGGAAGGATGAGGAGAGGCAATAAAAACTAAAGGATGCAATTCTAAAGAGGATGCAGGAACAAAGGGGTCTGGGGGTATATGTGCAAAAATCAGAGAAGGTCTTAGGCCAGGTTGAGAAATCAGTTAATAAAGCATATAGGATCCTGGGCTTTATAAATGGGGGCATAGAGTACAAGAACAAGGAAGTTATGATAAACCTGTATAAAACACTGGTTCAGCCTCAACTGGAGTATTGTGTCCACATCTAGATATGAGACTATAGGAAGGATCTTAAGGCATTAGAGGGGGTGCAGTAAAGATTCATGAGAATGGTTCCGAAGATGAGGAACTTCAGTTATGTGGATAAATTGGAGAATCTGGGGCTGTTCTCCTTTGAGAAGAGTAAGTTAAGGGGAGATATGATAGAGATGTCCAATGTCATGAGGGGTCTAGACAAAGTAGATAGGGAGAAACTGTTCCTATTGGCAGTAGGATCCAGAACCAGAGAACTCCGATTTAAGGTGATTGGCAAAAGAGGCAATGGTGTCATGGGAAAAACGTTTTCATGCAGCAACTAGTTAAGATCTCGATTGCACTCCTGAGGGTGTGGTGGAGGTAGATTCAATCGAGGCCTTCAAAAGAGAACTGGATAATTATCTGAAGAGAAAAAATTTGCAGGGCTATGGGGAACAGGCAGGGGAGTGAGAATAAGCGAGTCGGACTAGGTGAGTTGCTCTTGCAGAGAGGCAGAACAGGCACAATGGGCCAAATGGGCTCCTTCTGTGAGTCAACCATTCTATGATTCGATCATTTTGTGCGGAAATGCATGGAAAGAAAACTATCCGTGCTGTTGAAATTTAAATGAATGTGAAGAGTAATGTGATGGAACAAGCTTAACAAGACAGAGTGAATGGGGGATGGAGTGTAATACAGGATGTAGGTGAATCTGCAACTGTGCTCACCTTTCCTGACCTGGTTAGGTCATTGAACTTCTTCCCTCATCTGTGATATCGGGGGTTAAATTTAATCTGTGCTACACAAAATTAGATTTAATTTGTTACACAGAGTTAGACTTAACCTGTGTTACACATAGTTAGATTTAATCAGTGCTACACAGAGTTTGATTTAATCTGTGCTACACAAAATTAGATTTCATATGTGTTACACAGGGTTAGATTTTTCTGTGAAATAAAGATTTAGATTTAATCTGCAATACAGAGTTTGATTTGATCAGTGTTACACAGAGTTAGATTTAATCTCTGTTAACATGCATGTCTGAGAACATAGACAAAAATAATACATGAACATATAATTATGAAAACTGCATTCCGCTTGTCAAAGGATGTCATCTTACCCCCACTCAAATCCATCAAACTGTCCTCCTTCCTGTTTTAACATTACGTCCTGGCAAAAGTTCATTGACCTGAAACATTAATTCTGTTTCTCTCTCCACAGATGCTGCCAGACCTGCTGAGCATTTCCAGCATTTTCTATTTTTAAGAAGGAAAAATCCTGGAGCAGTGTCGATAAAAGGCTTTTATAAATGGTTTCCTCTAGACATTTTTATTTAGGGTTGTATCTGAGTCAAGATTTGCACACACAGAGCTGATTGTGTGCTGAATGAGAGCACTGTGTGGCATATTGAGATTTCAATGCTTTCCAAACCACTGTCTGGAAATATATTGTGTAATTCACCTTGAGCATAAGTAAATTTGCTGGGATCAAAGTGAATGCTTATTTTTAAAAAGTCTTGCATATGCTAAATGCAACCGCATTATAATCCCACTCAAAGAAAAAACTTTAACAGATGAGGTTAACATGAAAGACATATGTTCCACATCTGGTGCAGAGAGGGAAATGAATCCTATTTAACGTATACTCACGTAAACTTGTAAATGCAAACTAGAGGGGAACTTAATGCTAAATTAAGGTTCCTATATCCGATTAAACTTAGGCCGGAATTTTACCGGCCTGCAGTGGGCCCTGCCGCCGGGACCAAATGTGGTTCTGAAGTCCGCACGGGCTAGCACGGGACCGCAGAGGGCACTTTACCGAAGGTGGTCAATTAAGAGACTGCTGCCGGGAATGCTGTCCTATTAAGAACAAAGGCTTGCCTCTCCGAGCTGCCGGCCCAATTAGAGGTCTGACAGCTCTGCAGCCTCGGCAGCACCACTGATAGAGGTAGCTGCCGAGGCTGTGGGGAGGAGAGGGCGCCTCCATGTTGAAGCACTCTCAAAGGGACGGTGAGAATTTTTTTAATGTGCTGGGACCAGGCAGGCAGGCCCCAATGATTGGTGAGGTGAACCCTGCAGCGGTGGTGCTGGAGCCATGGGAAAGTCCATTACCACTGGGTAGCCCTCAGTGGGACATGCAGCCACCAGGAAGGAAGGCCTCCATTCCATGGGCAGCCACTGGGAGGCCACCTCGATGTACCTGCTGGTCTCCTCATGTGGCGGGGGTCATCTCAATGCCAGGGTAATGCTGACGCTGGTGTAAAATGGCTGTTAATAGGCCAGCTAAGTAATTTAACTGGCCGCCGCCTCTGGGCTTCCGTCCTGACTCCTTCCACCACCATTCTCCCAGCCCTCCTGCCTCCCAGCCTGTCTCCGCAAAACACTAGTAAAACCCCAGCCCCAGTGTTAAAGTCGCTGATGCCAGTGATAAGCAGACAAAAAAAAAATCCTCAATTATCAAACACGTCACATCAGTATGTTTGCGTGGCTGGGATTGACAACCTGCTAATCAATAGCTGATGAGCATCATCTCCATTCCAATAATCCAAATGTTACTCCAGGAAAGACCAGTCAAAACCAAACCTGCATCTGACTTGGTCTAAGTAGCTGGGGCAGATTTCAACTTTCAGCACCAGATGTTTTACCAGCAGTAGCATTTCAATCTACATCCAGCCAGAATGCCCTCTCATCTGTTGGGTTTATAATAGGCAGTCAATTGTCTTCTGCCAGTGTTCCACCCAGAAGGGCAGGTTAACATATCACACTATCTGAGTTGAAGTAGCAAAAGGGACCTGAACGATACCTGTTCACATTCTGATCTGTCGAAAGATCTACACCAATTGTAATTAGATATATGTGACATCCTTATTCATGAAAGAGTGTTAGGACAGTCCTAGTAACTACAGGCCAATTAATTTAATATCAGTGGTAGCTAAGGATTTAGACACAATAATCAGGCAAAAAAGCAACAGGTACTTGGAGAGGTTCGAGTTAATTAAGGATAGCCAGCATGGATTTGTAAAAGGCAGATCATGCTTGACCAATCTAATTGAATTTTTTGATGAAGTAAAAGAGGTTGATGAAGGGAATGTGGTGGATATTGTTTATATGGATTTTAGTAAAGTGTTTGATAAGGTACCACATAAAAGGCTGGTTAACAAACCTGTGGCTCATGGACTAGGAGGGTCAGTGTCCAATTGGATAAAAAATTGGTCTAAGGACAGAAAATAGCGAGTCGTAGTAAATAGTTGCTTTTCAGACTGGAGCTGGTAGACAGTGGTGTTCCCCAAGGCTCAGTGCTGGAGTCACTGCTTTTTTTTGCTACATATAAATGACTTGGATCTTGGAATACAGAGTAGAATCTCAAAATTTGCCGATGGCTCCAAACTTGGAGGTGTGGCAAACAGTGAGGATGATACAAACCGCCTGCAACAGGACATAGATAGGCTAGACAGCTGGGCAGACAGGTTGCAGATGGAATTTAATATGGACATGTGTGAGGTGATACATTTTGGCAGAATGGATAGGAAGAATCAATATATACTTAATGGCACAGTTCTAAAGAGTGTGAGGAACAGAGGGACCTGGGGATTGTTTCAACCGAGGTGGGAGGAGTGCACTGTCTTTTCTAGTTCCACTTCTCCACAGGTCACAACATATATTTAAATGTTTATTCAGTTACTGGTACAGTCAATCATAGACTCTACTTTTTTATCCCAGAATAAAATACACCAACCAGGTTTCTTTAATAAACAACAAAATTATCAGTTTATTATAAAACAAGACATAACCAGTAATGAAGGAAAGCATTAACACACAGATTGAAATATGAAAGTTCCCTTTTACCCTAGCCCCTCACACACACACACACACACACACACACACACACACACACACACACACACACACACACACACACACACACACACACACACACACACACACACACACCCTTCAGGACTTCAGTACTATTGCTGGAATGTTGTCAGGGCCCATAGCCTTTGCAGTATCCAGTACCTTCACTCATTTCTGGGTATCACGTAGAGTGAATTTAATTGGCTGAAAACTGCCATCTGTGATGCTGCGGACTTCAGGAGGAGGCCGAGATGGATCATCAACTCAGCAATTCTGGATGAAGATTATTGCAAATGCTTCAGCCTTATCTTTCGCACTGATGTGCTGGGCTCCCCCATCATTGAGGATGGGGATATTTGTGGAGCCACCTCCTCCAGTTCATTGTTTAATTGTCCACCACCATTCACGACTGGATATGGCAGGACTGCAGAGCTTAGATTGGATCTGTTGATTTTGAGATCGTTTAGTTCTATTGCATGGTGCTTACGCTGTTTGGCACCAGTAGTCCTGGGTTGTAGCTTCACCAAGCTAACACCTCATTTTTAGTTATTCCTGCTGCTGCTCCTGGCATGCCCTCCTGCACTCATGTTTGAACCAGGGTTGGTCTCCTGGCTTGATGGTAATGGTAGAGTGTGGGATATGCCAAGCTATGAGATTACAGATTGTGGTTGAATACAGTTCTGCTGTTGCTGATGGCCCACAGCACCTCGTGGATGCCCAGTTTTGTATTGCTAGATCTGTTTGAAATCTATCCCATTTAGCACGGTGATAGTGCCACATAAGATGATGGAGGGTATCTTCAATGTGAAGATGGGACTTTGTCTCCACAAGGACTGTGCGGTGGTCATTCCTACCAATACTGTCATGGACAGATAAATCTGCAGCAGGCAGATTGGTGAGGATGAGGTTGAGTATGTTTTTCCCTCTTGTTGGTTCCCTCACCACCTGCCGCAGACCCAGTGCTGTAGGACTCAGCCAGTTCACTCAATAGTGATGCTACCGAGCCACTCTTGGTGATGGACATTGAAGTCCCTCACCCATAGTACATTCTATGCACTTGCCACCCTCAGTGTTTTCTCCAAGTGGTGTTCAACATGGAGGAGTAATGATTCATCAGCTGCGCGAGGGTGGTAAGTGGTAATCTGCAGGAGGTTTCCTTGCCCATGTTTGACCTGATGCCATGAGACTTCATGGGATCTGAAGTCGATGTTCAGGACTCCCAGGGAAACTCCCTTCCTACTGTACACCTGGGGATGGTGATGGCAATGCCTGGGACATTGTAAAGTATGATTCGGTGAGTATGACTATGTCAGGCTGTTGCTTGACTAGTCTGTGGGACAGCCAATTTAACTGATACATTGTTCTACGGGACAGGGAGAGTCTGATCTCGAAAGTTGCAGATTCCATTGAATACGTAAAGAACGCGAAAGTGAAAAATGGCAGTCAAAGACAGTAAAAGTGGGAAGAGCATCACGAGGCAGCAGCATCCAATTGCAGTAACTGTGGCC
Source organism: Heterodontus francisci (assembly GCF_036365525.1). Classification (NCBI taxonomy): domain Eukaryota; kingdom Metazoa; phylum Chordata; class Chondrichthyes; order Heterodontiformes; family Heterodontidae; genus Heterodontus; species Heterodontus francisci. Next base: position 20,262,441 of record NC_090380.1, on the reverse strand, counting down.
AAGTGAGGCACTAGCAGGAAAATTGCCTAACCTGAGAAGCAGAGTGTTTCTTATGTAAAAAGTGTGGACACTTTCAACCAGCATGCTGCAGTAAAAGAATAGTGCTGCAAAATATTAAAGGGAAATCCAAAGAAAATCAAAAAGTTAACAAAGTAAAGGATGTACAATGTGTTGAAATCCCATTTCTAGGGGAAATCCAAGGAGCAAGTGAAAATTACTGGATGGTAGAAATTCTTGTAGATGGCAATGTGACAAAATTCAAACTGGATCCTGCAGCAGCAGTTTCAATACTGTCAGACTCTGAACTGTGGCTGAAGAAGGAAAGTCTCATACTATCAGGTAAAAAGTTATATGGGCCTGGAGTCATTGAGTTGCAGGTAATAAGAGAGTTGAAAATGATTCTGAGTTACTGGGATAAAGAAATTCCTGAGACCTTATATATAAAATCAAGAAGCGGAGTTGTTCACTCCTGAGCAGAAAGGCTTGCGTAGACCTAAAGCTAATTTGTACAGTTGAAGAGCTTAAAGGTACAGAGGTACAGCCAAGAAATTTTAGGGCTGAATTCCCAAAATTATTCAAAGGATTGGGAAAACTAAAAACAGCAAACCACAGCACTTTGAGAAAGAATGCAGAACCAATGTGTTTGTTCACACCTAGGAAAGTTCCACATCGACTCCGAGAGAAAGTTAAAAAAGAAATCAGATTAATTGCCAAACAGGGAGTCATTTCACTTGTAACAAAACCACATGATGGTGCTCAGGTATGGTTCCAGTGAAGAAACTTAATGGGTCCATTCGAATTTGTGCTGACGTCACACAACTGACTAAGTCAGTGGAAAGAGAAATACATCCAATGTTGTCGTAGATAAGAGTTTGTGAAAGCTAGGGAAGAGCTCAGCTTTTACCAAATTAGACGTGAACATTGGATTTTGGCAATTACCATTGGATGAGCAATCTAAACCCGTGACGATTTTTATAACACCATTTGGAAGGTTCTGTTTCAACAGATTACCATTCGGAATTGCATCACCACCGGAGATCTTTCAAAGGACGATGTCGAGAATCCTGGAAGAATTAGATGGGGTCATCTGCCACACGGGCGATGTGTTAATCCATGGAGCCAATCAGCAGGAACACAGTACGAGAGTGAGCACAGTACCACAAAGATTGGAGGAAGCAGGTCTCACATTCAATGAGAAATGTGTTTTTTCCACAGCAAATGGTGAGATTTCTAGGACAAATTATTGATGGGTCAAGCATCAGAGCAAACCCACAAAGTGATAAAAGAATTTTCAGAGCCTAAAAACATTATGGAGTTGCAAAGGTTAATGGGAATGGTCAATGAAGTAGGGAAATTTCTACTGAATTTAGCCATGATAAATGAGCCATTATGACAGTTATTACAAAATGACAATGTCTGACAAGAATCCTTTGATAAAATCAAGAAGATGCTAGTTTCTTCAGCTGTGATAATACATTATGACCTAAAGTTATCAACCATCATAGCAGTGGATGAGTCATCAACAGGCTTAGGTGCAGTCTTAATTCAGGTGCAGAAAGATGGGAGACGCAGACCTGAATATTTTACATCTCATTCGTTAACAGAAACTGGACTTTCCTCAGGCAACATGGCTGTTGGAGCTGGGATCATTGTCGGAGGGCTGAGGAGCCGGTGTCCACACTCAAAGCCCTCTGAGGGGAACCCTTAGATGTGGGGTGCAGTCTCTCCTCCCTTTCAAGGATCAATTGAACCATCCTGCTCACCAGAGAAGGATGAGGATTAGAGTGCAGGTGCCTCATCCTTCTCTCACCTAGCTCCTGCTACGATGAGCTCATGGTCAATGCAATGGTGTGTAGGCCTGCATGCATTTGTGCGATCTGGCTCTCCGTGAGAGTCGCCAACATCTTGATGGAGGAAGCCATGTGCTCACATGCCTGAGGCATGGTAGCACTCATGGCATGAATGGACTTCTCCTCCTGGCTGCACATGGCCTCTGGCATCTCCTCCAGATGTTGCCTTACCTCTCTGCAACTCCAGCACACCCTGTGCTGTTGACACCAGAGACATGTCATCAGCTTGGGGCTCAGGATGGGCCTGGCCACCCACAGTCAGAGGCCCCGGCTGCCTCTGTCTCAGCCAGCTGCTCGGCCGCATGTGCGGTGCTCTCTCTAGCTTGTGACACTGATTTTACAGCTGAGCGGTTACCCACCGAGGTGAAAGTATCTGTGCTGGTGGAAGATGCAGGAGAATCTGGTGATGGTGCATCCTCTGACTGCTCCTCCTCAGAGGTTGACTACCATCCCTCTTCTGATGGAGTCTCCTGCTGACGCCGACCTGCATGAGAGAACACAAACATGAGTGGGTTTGGCTGTTGCAGATCTCATCATGATATCCATGTGTGATGTGGATCTCCAGAAGTGTGTTGGATGTCAACTGAAGACAATCCTCACTCTCTTGCACAGAGACTCCAGAAAAACAATCCACTATTGAGCGGCCGCCCTGGGTCCCCGCTAATTCCAGTGCTTCATTCTCAGCTGCCGAGAGAACACAAGAACACAAAACACAAGAAATAAGAGCAGAAGTAGACCACATGGCCCATCGAGCCTGCTCCGCCATTCAATATGATCATGGATGATCTTGGGCTTCAATTCCACTTTCCTGCCCACTCTCTATTTCCCTTGATTCCCTGCGAGACCAAAAATCTATCTATCCCAGCTTTAAATGTATTCAATGATGGAGCATCCATAACCCTCTGGGGCAGAGAATTCCAAAGATTCACTACCCTTTGAGTGAAGTAATTTCTCCTCATCTCAGTCCTGAATGATCGGTCCCTTATCCTGAGACTGTGTCCCTGTGTTCTAGATTCCCTGACCAGTGGCAACAATCTCTCAGCTTCTACCCTCTCAAGCCCTTTCTGAATCATGTATGTCTCAATTAGATTGCTTCTGATTCTTCTAAACTCCAGAGAATACAGGCCCAATTTACTCAGCCTCTCATCATAAAACAACCCCTTCATCACAGGGACCAATTTAGTAAATCTTCGCTGCATCGCCTCCAGTGCAAGTATATCCTTTCTTAAATGTTGAGACCAAAACTGCACACACTATTCCAGCTGTGGTCTCACCAAAGCCTTGTACAATTTTAGTAAGATTTCTTTATTTCTGTACTCCAATCATCTTGCAATAAAGGCCAATATGCCATTTGCCTTCCTAATAGCCTGCTGCACCTGCATGTTAACTTTGCATTCCTTGTATAAGTGCACCCAAGTCTGTCTGAACATCAACACTTATCAGTTTCACACCTTTTGAAAAATATTCTGCTTTTCTATTTTTATGACCAAAGTGAATAACTTCATACTTCCCTACATTATACTGCATTTGCCATCTTGTTACCCACTTACTTAACCCTTTTATATCTCTTTGCAGCCTCTCTAGGGGCGGCACAGTGGCGCAGTGGTTAGCACCGCAGCCTCACAGCTCCAGCGACCCGGGTTCAATTCTGGGTACTGCCTGTGTGGAGTTTGCAAGTTCTCCCTGTGTCTGCGTGGGTTTCCTCCGGGTGCTACGGTTCCCTCCCACGTACCAAAGACTTGCAGGTTGATAGGTAAATTGGCCATTATAAATTGCCCCTAGTATAGGTAGGTGGTAGGGAAATATAGGGACAAGTGGGGATGTGGTAGGAATATGGGATTAGTGTAGGATTAGTATAAATGGGTGGTTGATGGTCGGCACAGACTCGGTGGGCCAAAGGGCCTGTTTCAGTGCTGTAAATCTAAAAAAAAACCTCTATATCCTCCCCACAGTTTACCTTTCCACCGAGCGTTGTATCATCAGCAAATTTAGATACATTACTCTCTGTCTCTTCATCCAACTCATTAATATAAAGTGTAAATATCTGACGCCCCAGCACTGATCCTTGTGGTACCCCACTATTCACTGCCTGCCAACTTGAAAATGCCCTATTTATGCTCACTCTCTGCTTCCTGTCTGTTAACCAATCATCTATCTATGCTAATATATTTCCTCCAACACCAGGAGCCCTTATCTTGCCTATTAATCTTTTATGTGTCACCTTATCGAATGCCTTTTGAAAATCCAGGAATACTACATCTACTGGTTCCCCTTTATCTACCCTACTAGTTACATCCTCAAAAAACTATAATAAATTTGTCAAACAATATCTCCCTTTAGTAAAACCATGCTGACTTTTTCTAATTATACTATGCTTTTCCAAGTGCAATGTTAAGACTTCCTTAATAATAATCTCCAGCATCTTCCCAACGACTGATGTTGGCTAACTGGCCTGTAGTTCCCTGTTTTCTCTCTACCTCCTTTCTTGAAAAGCGGCGTAACATTTGCCAACCTCCAATCTAATGGGACCATTCCTGAATCTAAGGAATTCTGGAAAATCACAGCCAGCGTATCCACTATCTCTGCAGTTATCTCTTTTAGAACCCTAGGATATAGGCTATCTGGTCCCCAGGACTTGTCAGATTTTAGTCCCTCAAGTTTCTCCAGTACTTTTCCTCGACTGATATCAATATTCTTAATTTCCTCACTCTTTTTAGCCCCTAGGTTAATGCCTATTTCTGGTATGGAACTTGTGTCTTCCACTGTGAAGACAGGCACAAAATATTTGTTCAATGCCTCTGCCATTTTCTCATTCCCCATGATGATTTCTCTTGTCTCTGCCTCGAAGGGACCAACGTCTACTTTAGCTACTCTGTTCCTTTTAATGCTGTATATCTGCAAATCCTCCACCAGTCCTGAATGTCTCCCTGTTTTTATGGGCCTGCTTATCCTGCAAGTGGAAAGAAGGAAATAGTAATACCTCACAGGAAGAGCTACAGGACAGTTCTGCTAGTGACAGCCCCTCATCCCCTGCTGGGGTTTCCCATATAGCTCCTCCTCACATCAGCTCTCATGGGAGGGTGAGCTGTGACATCGGTGGCACCTCGCAAATGGCTGCACACCACTGCATTTCCCAGGTCACTGATGCCCTATTTGTCAGAGCTGGACAGTACATTCAATTGCAGACAGATGGGGCCTCACAGGCACAAAGGGCAGTGGGAATTGCCCCCATCGCTGGATTCCCACTGGCACAGGGCACCAACAATTGCACCCATGTGGCCATCAAGGTACTGAGTGACCGTCCAATGAGATTCATCAATAGGAAGGGCTTCCACTCCCTCAACATTCAGCTGGTCCATGACCACAACAAGAGCTTCCTCCATGTGTGTGCTCACTATCCTGACAGATGCCATGTCTCATTCATCCTCCAGCAGACTAGGGTTCCACCGCTCTTCATTCCACCACCTCCACCACCCCCTCCCAAAACTATGTGGATAGCTTCTGAGGATGAGGAATATCCCTTGAAGAGATGGCTACTCACCCCTTTACGAGAGCCTGAGACACAGTCACTGGGGTGCTAAGTCGAAGCCATGTGCTCACAAGGACCACCATCGAGCAGACAATTGGGTGTCTGAAGACGTAGTTCTGGTGCCGGGACTGGTTGGCGCCCTGCAGTACACTCCTGCAAGGGTCTCACTCATTCTAGTGGTCTGCTAAACTCCCCATAACATGGCTCTCCAAAGAGGTGTGCACCTTGATGAGGGTGCGGCCCTGGAATGGCACAGCTCATCGGAGGAAGAGAAGGGGCAGGACATGGAAGAGAAGGAGGAAGGGGAGGAGGAGGAGGAAGATGCAGAACACAGAGGTGCCCCGGCTGCAAAGGGAAGTGGCTGGTCCACTTCTATGCGGTGCTCCCCTTAAGGCCTTGAATGAGGTGGAGGCAGCCTGCTTGCTTGTCTCTGCTTGCGGCTGAGATGCACGTGGCAGTCATCCTCGCTATGGAGGTACCAATGAGGGCATCTCCAGAGGCTGCTGCACCAATGTCATTGCAGAGGCACCCTCCGTCACTGGGTCCCGCTGCACAAATGATCCCTCAGTCAGAGGAGCCAAGGAGGCTGATGATGAGGATGGCGCCCTTGCACCCTCATCCTCCTTGGTGACAACCTCAGCCTTTGGCTGGTGCCCTCGATGGCTGGACAGGAGCATCAGCTGGGGCATCCACTTCAAACATCTGTGCACCACCAGCGTCACTAACCGGCCAATACTGTAATGTGTTCTTTATGTTGTCTGATGCAACATAAATGAGATGCCTGGAGTCCAGTTGGTTGAAAATCTCAAACAGGTTTATTACAGCTCAACTATTATACAGTATAGAGCTAACTATTTACAGAACCTTACTCTGGGTATTACAGTTGCAAAGTGACGCTGGCTTGTAGTCACATGACTGCATTCTGGTACTTAGCTCATTAGCATACTCAGATCTTTAAAGGGACATTATTCTTAAAGGCAATCATACAGCATCCTCTTTCTTTCCAAAGATAAGTCTCATATGCTAAAAGTAAAAAACATATAACATTGGATAACATCAAAATTATTTACACACGGAAAGAGATTGTGAAATTAACCAACAGGCAATGCTTCAACTCATTCCTCCTCTGCCTCTTCAGGACATTTTTTGTCCTTCGCCTCACCTCAGCCTCTGCATCTGAAGGCCTGAGTCTCAAGGCCCAGGAACTTCTTGGGGGAGGAGTACTTGGCCTCATGGCGGTACCTGTCCACTCTAGCTTGTCGTGGTGCTGGCGGTTCTCTAGAGAGCAGAAGTGAAGGTGCAGCATAGTTGTGCTGTTGCTGGGTTTGCAAACTGCACCATTTGATGTTGGCCAGAGCCTGCGAGCGGATTCTGGTCCTTGGAGATTTCCCCTTAGCAGTGCTCCCCTCTGCCAGCCTTTGCTTCTCAATGGTTACAATGTCACTCTCTTCTTCTGAATCACTGGAGCTTGAAGAAAAACTGCCTGTTGACAAAGAACGTTCTCCAGCTGAATTTGGATCTTCATTCTCTTGGTGTGGCATCTCTAAGAAGGCACTGATACTCTCCAAACCAGAATCACTGAGATCCTGGAGAGACTATGACTCAATGCATTATCCTTGGTCTCTTCTGCCGTAATTGGTACCTTAGTGACCTCGTGGATGGTGTTACAACCAAGGTGGGAGGAGTGCACTGTCTTTTCAAGTTCCACTTCTCCACAGGTCACAACATATATTTAAATGTTTACCCAGTTACTGATATGGTAAATCATAGACTCTACTCTTTATCCCAGAATAAAATACACCAACCAGGTTTCTTTAATAAATAACAAAATTATCAGTTTATTATAAAACAAGACATAACTAGTAATGAAGAAAGCATTAACACACAGATTGAAATATGAAAGTTCCTTTTTATCTTAGCCACACACATACACCAGTTAACCAAAAAATAGAGATTTTCGCTTTCGAGCTCTGTTACAAAAAAAAAGACAAAGTAGAATGCTTTGGCCAAATACTTGCTAATTCTTGAAGAAAAAAAGATAACATATGGAAAGATGTCAGTCGTCCTTTTTTTGGTTTGTGTCCCAAATACACATAGACGGCTGTCACTGGGATCTTTCTGGAACGGTTCTTTTCAGGTAATGTTGAAGATCAGTTTGGCAGGCTATCCTGGAGAAATGCAACAGAGGTTTCTGGCAGGCTTTTCAGGAGAAATGCAGTATCAGTTTATCTATTTCTTACACTTGATTCTCAGGAAGTTCTCAAAGAGGTGGAAGAGGGTGAGCTGATGGTGGCTGTTCTCTTGGTTTGTTTTCTCCAACTGCCTTCAAAACAGTTCACACCCCCAATACACTGCCCAAAGTAAAACCAAAAATAATATCTCAAGAGTCAAGGTTCCTGACCCCTATAAATCTTGACCTGTCACTTCTCTGTAAACATCTCATCCAAGTCAAAAAGCCCCTGCTGGGCATTTACCTGAAGACAGGTGACTTCCAGTCAATGTTGTTTTCAAGCAAGACCTCTCAGTGTCCTTGTCAATGACACCAATGAAAAAAATCCATGGAATACTTTTCAGTTTTTCTAAACAAAACAATGTCCATAATTCTAAAATACATGAGTCCTCAAAATAAACCTAACAAAAAAATATAGAAGCACCCTCATAACAATGGTTACAAAGTTGGGGTCCTTGTACGCTGGTGGTCCTGCCATTGCTGGTCTGCTTGCGTCTACCGGGTAGAATATTTGTGGTTTCCATGCCGACTTGCCATAGTTGCATGCATTGTTAATGTGCCACTGCATAGCATGGGTGACCCATCGTATGCAGATAACTTGGCAGTTGTCGGTTATATCATTAATTTCCAACAACTCCAGTACATATCCTTCAGGATTCGGACTGGTAGGATATTTGAATTAGCTCCAGTGTCAATCTTAACCCTGAGTGTATGTTTGCCAGATTTCTTTGGGCATGTGATGTTAATAGTAGCGAAAATTCCAGTTGTTTGGCTTCATAAACACAAAGTGTCAGGTTCAAAATGTAAAATGCTTGTCTTCCCACTGAGTCATAGAGGCATACAGCACAGAAGCAGGCCCTTCGGCCCATCTTGTCCACGCTGGCCATCAGGCACCTATCTATTCTAATTCAATTTTCCAGCACTTGGCCCGTAACCTTGTATGCTATGGCATTTCAAGTGCTCATCTAAATACTTCTTAAATGTTGTGAGGGTTCCTGCCTCTACTACCCATTCAGGCAGTGTGTTCCAGTTTCCAATCACCCTCTGGGTGAAAAAAGTTTTTCCTCAAATCCCCTCTAAACCTCCATGCCCTTACCTGAAATCTATGCCCCCTGGTTGTTGACACATCCACAAAGGGAAGAAGTTTTTTCCTATCTACCCTATCTCTGCCTCTCATAATTTTGTATACCTCAATCAGGTCCCCCCTCAGCCTTCTCTGCTCTGAGGAAAACAACCCTAGCCTATCCAGTCTCTCTTCATAGCTGAAATGCTCCAGCCCAGGCAATATCCTGTTGAATCTTCTCTGCACCCTCTCCAGTGCAATCACATCCTTCCTATAGTGTGGTGACCAGAACTGTACACAGCTACCTAGCATTTTATACAGCTCCATCATAACCTCCCTGCTCTTATATTCTATGCCTCAGCTAATAAAGGCAAGTATGCCTTCCTAACTACTGAGAATTGAGTCTTGTCTCAGGTTTGTTTTATTAAGGTCTTTGTGCATTAGCTTGCACTTACGCAGGTCGCTGGTACTCTCCTTGCTGCTGTTGCCCTTTTGCTGCACCTGTCTTCTGTTTGTTTGTGTCCTACTGTGACTTCTGGCTCCATCTTTGGAGCCAGACTTTTTGCATAGGTGGGCCCAGTGTCCTTTTGCACCACACACCTTGCACAGGTCTTAAATGCAGGACAATTTCACAGTGAGTGGGACTAACCACACTTACCACACAGCTTGCTTGCTCTCTTCGGCCTGGTTATCATACCAACACTGTTCATTGCACCTAATGCTTGCAGATGCTGTTGTCCAGCTACAATGGCTTCATATTTTCTGCCATCTTCCAGCAGTGCATCAATGCTGTGACCTTTCTTTTTCCCCAAGAGGTCTTTCTGAAATGCTTCAATAGATGATGAGACAATTATCCGCTCCATTATTCAGTCTGACAGCTCAGTTTCTGAAAAATCGTACTTGTTGCCCTTACTATGATATCGACTGATGAACTGGTCTATTGATTCCTGTTGCTGCTGCCTGTAGGACATCAGGATCAGGTGGTGAATTCTAAAGTTCACTCGTAACCGGAGCTGATCTTCTAGCACTTTCCATATATTTGTGGGATCTTTCTGGTCCTCTTCAGTTATGCCAGAGGTATTGATTCTATGTAATCCCTCATTTCCAACTGCTATTAGTATTTTCACAACCTGTTTTTCTGGTTCTGCAATGACCTGGTCTGTGAAGCATAACTGCATTCTTTGTTTGAAAAGTGGGAACTTGGATGATATCCATGGCCTTCCAGTTCATGCTGGTAAATTTGGTATCTATCTTTCTGCTGTTCTTTTACTTAAAACCTGCTTTAAGACTTTAAGACTTGTTCTATGATTCTTCACTGTTTCCCCTTTAAGAAACTCTGTTATTTAGACTAGCTGCTTGGATTGAGAGGAGCAGACATTTGACATATTTGTTTATCTTGCTTGCAGTACTTAAGCCTGTCTGTTTACACAGCTATTCAATAGACAGTTAAACTGCTTTTTGTTTTGCTAGGGTTTGTTTATGCTGTTCACGCCCGATCGGTTTAATAGTATTTTTAGAGCTGTGGCTGTGTGAATGGAAGCTCTTTTTAACACACGAGTGATTTACTAAGTGTTTTAACTTTGGCTGCATGGATGAAGCTCTGCAGTGAACGGGGTTTGCCCTGTTTTCGCAATTGGACGCCTCTTGTAATGGTGCCGATTTCGATCAGCCTGGGAGAGGAGTCAGGTATTCCCCTTTTTTTTAAGAGTCTTGAGATAAAAATCAAGCTTTTAAGCACTTCAAAGCCTGTTTTTGTTAACCAGAATCCTTCACCCATCAGCACAATGACTCACCTAATTTATTTGCAGCCCGTCATTCTGAGCTCTGTCTTCTACAGCTAGGGATATGTTTCCTTTTTCTTTCTACTGTTTGGGCAAGTGCTTCTGCTGAACATTCTCTCCCTTGGCTGTAGGAAAGGTCATTTTTAGAGCTTTTTTATCTGTAGTCTTCAACTTAGATCTTTTTATCTTCTCACCACAGCTGCTGTCATGTAATGTGTTCTTGACGTTGTCTGATGCAACATAAATGAAATGTGTGGAGTCCAGTAGGCTGACGATCTGAAACAGGTTTATTACAGATAAATTATTATATACAGTACAGAGCTAACTATTTACAGAACCTTTCTCTAGGTGTTACTTTTGCAGAGTGATTCAGGCTTGTAGTCACATGACTGCATCCTGGTACTTAGCTCATTAGCATACTAAGATCTTAAAGAGACATCACTCTTAAAAGCAATCATACAACAAATACTACTGAGTGTGGCATATTTTCTATGCATGTCAGTGCACTACTCCTGCAACCACTCAGAGTGCTGTCACCTATGGCTCTCCATGAGTTTGGCCACTCTTTAAATGGAGGAGCTCATGTGCTCAACCCCCTGAGCCATGGTGATGCACATCAGCTGGATGCACTCCTCCATTTTTAGCCCATGACCCCGCACTGCCTCAGTGATCTCTGACGTGTGACAGTACATCTTTTGCTGCTGGTCTAAGTAGAACCTCCTTTCTCTTGACTCCCGAGGCCTTGCATCTGCATCCAGCTCGGTATGGCTGTGCCTGTCCTCCATCCTCTGAGGGGGGCTGCCCACTGCTGCCAACCCCTGCTCGCTCATGCCATGACCTGTACCCAGGGCCGCCTTTTCTATTTGTGCATGAGGACCCATCAGTGTGAATGTATCTGAGCTGGTGGAGGGTGCATGTATAAGATGTGACAATTCTGGCTCTGCTGTTTCAGTTTCTTGCCATGGCCCCAGTGTCATCACTGGAATCTGTTGCTCCCCCTCCACCTCTGTGGGAGTCACAAGAAGGCGATCATGAGAACAAGCCTTTGACAGCAAAAAGCTCCACAGTCCTGATGCTCTCCTGTGCAGCTGAGTCTGTGGATGCTCTCAGACAGGGAGATGGGCCTGCTTTGTTTGGGAGGGTGGACCTCTCCTGCCTCCCTCTGGAAAGAGGACCTCCCTCCTCTCCCTCAGTGCCTCCAGAAAGACCTCCAGAAAGACCTCCAGGTTGACATTGGAGAAGTGAGTGGGAGCCCTGACCCAGGTGGCGGGACTCTGCCTCTGCTCCTGAATCCCTGGTGCATCCATTCGTTCAGACAATGGCAGCCACAGTAATGGCTGCTAATTGGTGCCCAATCCACCCTCTGGCCAATTCACGGTCCGCCTCCACGAAAATCACAGGCTGTGACTAGATCCCCCCCACCTCGGGGTGGGTTCGGGGCCTGACCTCAATTTCCCAATCCTGCCCAAAAAATATTTGGGAACATGAGGAGGTCATGAAGAAGCAATTAAAAGGATTACTGTCACACATGAATCAACAAGGGGATGATATCCTGAGGGAGCATCAGAATACATTATTGTCTATGGAAGAATTGGTAGGAGAGCTGGAGAAGGTCCACAGTAAAATAAATGAGTTGATACAGGCAAACAATGAGACTAACCAGAATCAAGTCTTTACTAGAGGCTTTATGTGTAGCCTTTATGCAGCATGTGTGGTGGATGTAGTATAGAAGGGACTGGATGACATAGAGATTAATCAAATCCCTTTGCCTATTTATGAAGAGTAAATGAGAAAATGGTTCAAAGGAAGCATGGATATAAACCATAATATGGTGTGCCACAAGATGAGAATAGGAACGAGAATATCACATTGGCAATATTGACACTACTCTTGTTAACAAAGAATGGGAGTCAGCCTTTGAAAGTGTACCAGGTCAAGTCAAGGAGTGAGAAAAGACACTGTCAATTCCCGATACACAAACAATAAGACATCATCTGATAAAGAGTGGTGGAAATTGGATAGCACCGGACATAGAGTGTTACAACCTAAAAGGGACCACTTGGGTCTGTAGGCATGATATGATACAGCAACATAACACTCTGGCCTGCGGGTTCACAATTGATGAGGAACCACCACTGTAAGATGAGTCTGAGACTATGGGAGGAGGGGCAGAGGAATATAGCCTATCAAGGCAAGGGAACATATTGTGTGACTACTGCAGCTGCTTTTATGACTGTTGAATTGATGAGTTGCCTGACACTGGGACATTATCTCTGCACGTTCCCAACTGGAAACACCCAAATTGGTGATAAAACGTTTGTGCCGGTATACCATCAAAATGTAACCCACCTCTATGTGAAGCTGCCTTTGGAGAGTGAGATGATTTCAAGCAATCCCACACATTGGACATTGTAAATCCCTTCAATCCCTCAGTTTGAAATCCATAATCGACAGAACGAAAACAATCATGCACATGCAACAGGATAATAGGCGAATAGAATGGGCAATCAAGAAACAAGGAAATCATGCATGGTGAGAGGTGGCCACTGGTGTTAAACTACACCCATTGGTTAGATTACTTCAGATGAGATTGGTGACAGCACAAGTAGGAGTACTGGTAATTCTGATCATTGTGTTACACTTTGTGAGGTATTCGATAAGAGATATAGAAACTACTAGGAAAGATAATAAGTGCTGACAGAAAGCCAGGATTATTAATATAAAGAAGGATATAAAATGCTTTGCTAACATGTAACTCAGCAAGAGGAAAAAGCAAAAAAAAAGTAAGGCATGTTGAGAAAGAGAGAAAGGGAGAGTGAGAGAGTTAAAGATTATCCTATTAATAGTGTGTTCAAGATTCAACAGAGTGTTGCTACTGTAACAACAACGACATAAAAACTGCGGGTGCATTTCAAGTAGACAAGATACCAACAATTAGGCCAGAAATTACCATGTAAGGCAATGTGCAATGAAAGAACCAATCAGCAGAGAAAATTAAGAAAAATAGTGTATAAGTTTGTTCCTTTGTTCAAACAGTACCAGGAAGTTAATGCATGCATATCTTCACTTCTCTTTGCTGACAATACTCCACTTGGTAGGTTGCCTTTTATGCTGAAATAAAGAACAATTGTACATTATTATAACATAATAAAATATAACATAATATGAAATATTGTAAAAGAATAAAGAATGATTGTAACCACTGACTGACTTTGTTATGACTCAATTGAACAACGTGAGTTATTTAATAACACAGAGGCGTTCAAAATCATGTCAAGATAATTGGCAAGGTAAAAATAGAGAAATTATTTCCACTGGCAGGAGGGTCTCCAACAAGAATTAAGATAATCGCCAAAAGAATTAGAGGAGAGATGAGAATTTTTTTTTTTATGCAGCAAGTTGTTATCATCTGAAATGCACAACCTGAAAAGGTGATGGAAGTAGAATTATCAGTAATTTTTAAAAAAATGGATAATTACTTGAAAATAAAAAAAAATGCAGGGCTATGGATAGTGAGCAGGGAGGGCAGTGAGACTAATTGTGTAGCTCTTTCAAAGAGACAGCACAAGTAGGATGGGCTGAATTACCTCCTGCTGTGCTGCATCCTTTTATGATTCCATAATTCTATAATTCGATCAGATGGTTGGCTTATTTATTTTTTGATGATTGTGTTGCATTTGTTACAAAGTGTGACGCTTGAAGACATCTGAAATGTGATGTCTGTCTGTACTGTGACAAACTCATGCTTGGTGCTAGACTTTTAGCAACAACAACAACAACTTATAGTTATATGGCGCCTCTAAACTATAAAGCATCCCAAGGTGCTTCACAGAAGTATTATAAAACAAAGTATGACACCAAGCCACATAAGGTGATATTAGGTCAGATGACCAAAGCGCTTGATCAAAGAGTTACATTTTAAAAAGTGTTTTTTAAGGAAGTAAATGAGGTAAAGGGGCAGAGACATGTCAGGAGGGAATTCCAGAGCAAGACTCTAGTTGATGCCTCATAATGTTGTTACCAGTGAGTTAGACATCTTGTAAAAATTGTGGGGGTGTGGGTGGGCTTGTTTGTGCTAAGTAGTATTACCAGAGACATTGACTTATCAGCATTGAGGTAGCCTTTGGAGCTGGAATGGGCTCACAGGTTCTTACCATACTGGGATAGGGGGTGGGGATCTCAGGTTTTAGCAGCACTCTGAGGTGATCCTTGGGGTCTGGGAGCACTGCGAGAGGACTTGTTGAAGCATGATTCACCAAATCCTGGGATTTGAGTGAATAGGGGAGAGAGAGAGATCCCAGAGTCTGAGAACACAAGGCAGTTCTGGAATCGCAGAGCACTGGAAACTGCCTCCAGTGCATCCCTCCAGTGCATCCCTCCAGTGCACGGGGAGTTTACAAACTCAAACTGCCCTTGGGTCATCAGCAGCCACCTCAGTTACTCCAGGCTTGTTTATGCCTTCAGGGAACACCGCGCCCCCCTATTTTTTCTCCATCATTAGCCTATTCCTGCCTTTCAGCCCCTGCACCGTTTGAATAATCATAGCTTTCTATACATTCTCTCTCCCGTGATGGCACGTATAAGGCATCCTGTTACTATTACATTTTACTGCATACTGGTTAACATTTCTCCATATCATTGCAGAATTTGTTGTTTCTCTTTTATTTTACAATGCTATTAGCCTAGTGGTTATGGCTGTCAGTAGTATTAATACAACAACTTATATTTATATAGCGCCTTTAATGTAATAAAACATCCCAAGGCGCTTCTCAGGAACATTATAAAACACAATATGACACCGAACCACAAAAGGAGACATCAGGTCAGATGACCAAAAGCTTGGTCAATGTGAAGGACTGTCTTCAAGGGGGAAAGCCAAGTGGAGAGGTGAAGAGGTGTAGTGAGGATATTCCAGAGCTTGACCTAGACAACTGAAGCCACGGCCCCAATGGTGGAGCGATTAAAATCCGGGAAGCCCAAGAGGCCAGAGTAAGAGGGGTACAGATATCTTGGAAGGTGTACATGGAAGGAAGAACTTAATTAACCTTTTCTTATGCCTTGCACTATTAATTTAAACAGTGAAACTGACAGGGACTGGCCTCACTAGGGACCCAGAACCAATCCAAACTGCAATCTTGTTTTATCGTTATTCTCATTGAAATGAACTTTATATGAAGCACCAAAAAAGGGATTTGTGACTATTTCTGCCACTGCAGCAACCTTTCAAAGTCTATTGTTAAAAAGATTGACAGTTCTACAATGTCTCAAAGTGTTTCAGAAAACACTAAAGGTTTCAGATGGCCCTAATTTTCTTTCAAAGAGTAAAAGTTTTAAAGGAGGCATCACAATGTCACATTCATGCAGTACAAACTTATGAACTATAAATATGAACTTATGATGTATAAACCCAAAACGGACACTTTCCTGTAAAACAAAATGGAGTTGAGAGATCAGGTGACGTTTACTTTTGTGCCAATACATATAGAACTTCAAGAACCCCAAGCTAATTTTCAGATTTGGACAAGTCTTGGCAAAGTCATTAAAATGCAAATGACCTTTTTGGACATATCTTTGAGAAGTCATTAAAATACAAATGATCCTTCCTGTGGTAAAGGCTGCATTTCTCCAATTTAAAAAAAACTGAGTTCACAATACTGTTGCAGACACTTTGGGCTGGATTTTACTGGGCCCCTGATGTTAGGCTCCGTCACGAGGGGGGCCAGAAGGTAGTTCCGGCAGACACCCGCCATGGAGCCCAATGCTGGGCGGGCCAGGCCCGATTCTCCCTGTGGCAGTGAGGCTCCGTGCTGACCCCCCTGCAGCTGGACAACGGGACCTGAATTTCTATATTTAAATCAATAAAATGAATACATTTAAATATGTTTACCTTCAATCTTCCTGGCACACTGCGATCTTCAGTGCGACGGCCAGCATTCCCGTGCCTTCGCTTCTCTGTCTGGGGAAAGCAGGTGTGACAGTGGTGGGGAGGGGGTGTGGAGTTAAGGTTTTTAGTGTGGTGTAGGGGACGGGGTCAAATAATCATCATAATTGTAGGGGATGGAGGGAAGGGGTGAACTTTAAACTTTGTACAGTCTGGGTGGGCGGAGGTCACATTTCAAAGGTAAGTATTTGGGGGGGAAAGGCAAATTCTTAACGTAATTGTTATTGGGGGATGGGAAAGAGGTGTTACAATTTCATTTGGTAAATTTAGGGGGGAATACTTCTTTAAAAATTCAAATTTACCATCAGGTCTGTCTGCCCTTTAAAAATAGCACCAGCACCTGCGCACAAGCAGCTGACACCATTGCCGGCATCGGACAGCCCGCCCCCTCCACATGATTGGGGGGGGCGCGGGTGGCCTGACCTGGTTATTTAAAGGAGCTGCCGCGTGAGATCGTGGCAGTTCTGCAGCATGCGGGCCGCCATTTTTTCCGCCCGCTGCTGGGAGCAGTTGTGGGCTCTTAAAATCCTGGCCTTTGACTCCAAACTTGAAATCCCGAAAATCGGAGTGAAAATCTCTATCTTATCAAGATGGTATGTGGATGAGTGATACCCAGACACCAATGTCTGACAATGGCCTAACCATCAGAAACTATTTATGAGGACAATGGAAACAGATGCTCTGGTCACATGACAGAAACCAGAGGCTGAATTTTCTTCTCCTGCCGCCACTCCAGATGGCTCGCAAGAAAAATGGCAGCCCACATGCTGCCGCAATCTACCGCGCGACATAATATCCCGGTTGGGCCGCTCCCCCCAGTCCTCAATCACGTGGAGGGACAGTCTCTATAATACTGGCAACAGCTTCAGCTGCATCTGCACAGGTGCTGGCACCAATTTTAAAAGGCAGTCAGCCCTGTCACTACCTTTACATTTTTAAAACCCGAACGCTCCAATGCACCGCAAAATAAACTATCGCCTCTGTTTCCCCCCATTCCCATAACACTTACATGTAATAGTTGCCCTCTACCCACCGCCAAAACACTTACCTGGAAGAATTGACAAACCCCCCGCCCCCCTCAACTGATCAAAGTGCAGAGGTCACCCTAACCCCTCCCCTGCAATTGTAATGCGCATTTGACCCCATACTCCCTTCCCCATTATACTGAAAATCATTAGTACCCACTTCCCCACCTCGGTGGTGCCAGCTTTCCCTGGACGGGAAATGCATGAGTGCTGACTGCCGCTCAGAATATCCCGGGCAGCCGGTAAGATTGGTGTGAGTTTTATTTCTTCAGGGACTATATTTACATATGAAAAGCCGGGTCCCATCGCCCAGTGATTGGGGTGGGGGGGGGGGGCAGTCCACGGAGCCTTGCCGCTGCCTAGAAGTTTGGTCCCAGCACTCCTGATGTCGGACTCTGAGGTGGGCGGCTGCCCCCACCCACCACAGATCCTGGCATCGAGACCTCAGAAAAATCCAGCCCTAGGTTTCTGATAAGGGGTTTTAATAAGGCACATTCTGGACAGACAGCAAAAAAGAAACATCTATGCTAATGAAGAGAAAAGACCTGGCCTAAAACCACCAGCTTTAAACCACATGTTGACAGAGACTTGAGTTGTTCCTGAACTTTCCACCTAAGGAATTGTACCAGGGCTTTGCCATTGAACCTTGACTGGAATATAAGAAGAGAAATCTGCTACTGCAAACATAAAACAACAGCAATTCTGTCCTCCTAAGCCTCCAGAGATTTTCTTCAGTGGACAAAGAAAACAATTACAGGCCTGTCTCATTTCAAGTCTTCACCCCAGGGAAAAGCAAGTGCAACAAAGAACTCTTGAAATCATAAGACCTAAACACATGCTAGTTTTGATATCACAATCCTTTCTTGAGTGTGTGTGTCTCTGTGAGTGTGAGAGTGGGTGAAGTTGTGTATATTCTGGTGTTGAACAATAAACATTTATATTTCTTTTAAAACTGTCTGTTCCTGACAACTTAAGCACTCAGGAGCTAAAATGCTTTTTTAAAAAAACATGCTGTCTTGGGTCAGTCGAGAAGTGAAAAGGGAAGGAGCCATCCCTATCATCTCTCATCAGTCCATAACAACATACAAATAGGAAGTAAGAAACAAAAGGGATTATCCTATAATAAATAAACCGTTGCAGATAGAAAAGATACACATAGAAGAATGAATACACTGAAGTACCTGTGCATTACTTACAATCAGGTCAGACGTCTCTAGCCAGGAATAGAGGCTTCAAAATTTCCCATTGTGTGCATGAACCACCAAGTTGAAACTGGTAAACAAGAGGACCACGTGAAATTCGGCATTGTGTATGACCAGTAGGCAACCAGTGTACTGGGGACACCAGTCATGAAGAAGACAAAGATCAGCAAGTGAGAATACCAGCACTGAACCTGGTTCACTGGAAAGAGGACATTGGAGAAGAGCAGTGCCCACCTGCACCTCACAGGTCTAATTCAGAGCCAGGACAATCAGGAGAATCACTACTGCTGGATAGTCCACTCCTGATTTTCATAGGCAATGGGCCTAACTCCTGTTTCCGGTGGGTACCTCAGGCAGTTGCAGAGTTTTCCAACCAATATGGCATGTGGCATAAAATAAGCACGTGCACGCCCAAGCCATATTGGATCCTTCAGTGTCTGTGTCTTTCCCTGAGAAAACATGTGCTATGCCAAAAAATTTCTAGACCATGGGTGGTTAAAGAGTTCACTTGCTACTTTAATACATTAATGAATGCATCCATCCATCTAACCATCCACCCAGCCATCCACAACCCATCTTATATATTCTCAAACTTTCCATGATGAATACCATTGGAGATCAGCTAGTGAGCTGTCCAGATTGTGCATGCATTTCTCATATATCACAACACAGGGTTCACACTTGGGCATCACACATCCAGTATCACACCCTAGCATCATCCAGTGGCGTCAACACCTGGCATCAGACTTTGGCACAACACTTAATAAAAATAAAGCACCTACTAAATCAAAGCTGAGGAGATAGGGAACATACAAACTGTAATCAAGGAAATTAGCTGGAAAGTTAACAATAAGAAATTACTATGGACTTATGAAAACAACTGATGCTGAAAAACTAGCGAGGGGACTTACTAATGAAAGAAAAAGCATTGCTGCATTGCTTCATCTCCCTGGGCTGATATGTGCTGCACTTGGATTCATTTGTGTAGTTTTGAGCTGTGCCTCATAATTAGACACATTATTTACTTTATAATTAAGTCAAGCCAATCGGTTGCTCGCGGCACAGTGGCGCAGTGGTTAGCACCGCAGTCTCACAGCTCCAGCGACCCGGGTTCAGTTCTGGGTACTGCCTGTGTGGAGTTTGCAAGTTCTCCCTGTGTCTGCGTGGGTTTCTGCCGGGTGCTCTGGTTTCCTCCCACCTCCAAAGACTTGCAGGTTGATAGGTAAATTGGCCATTGTAAATTGCCCCTAGTGTAGGTAGGTGGTAGGAGAATGGTGGGGATGTGGTAGAGAATATGGGGTTAATGTAGGATTAGTATTAATGGGTGGTTGTTAGTTGGCACAGACTTGGTGGGCCAAAGGGCCTGTTTCGGTGCTGTATCTTTAAAAAAAACAACATAATAAGATATGGATTAGCTAATCATCAGAAATCTACACAGTACACAAAACTGGGGACAACAGTTTGCCAGGCAGGAAGAAGACCGAGATAATGGAATAGGAACGTCAGTGTCCAATTGGATAAAAAAATTGGCTTAAGGACAAAAAACAATGAGTTGTGGTAAAATGGTTGTTTTTTCAGACTGGAGGATGGTCGACAGTGGTGTTCCCCAAGGGTCACTGCTGGGACCACTGCTTTTTTTGCGAAATATAAATAACTTGGATCATGGAATACAGAGTAGAACTTAAAAATTTGCCGATGACACCAAACTTGTAGGAATGGCAAACAGTGAGGATGATATGAACCGCCTGCAACAGGATATAGATAGGCTAGCACAGGATTGTCCAACCTTTTCAGGTGCAGGGCCGCATTACAATTTTTGCTTGGCCTGGGTGAGCAAAATTCAAAAGATAAAGGCATTAAAATTTATCTTACTAATAAAAAAAACACCAAATTTGAATTTTTGTGAAGAAGCTTTAAACGAGAAGACTAATATATTGATTTACTTTCTTGTCACTATATTGAAAACTGATTTAGTGACATACCTGGTGTTGTTTTTGCTTTAATAAGTAGTCAATTGCTGCCCGCACACTTGATGTAGCGATGCAGAGTATTTTGGATGGATGTCCACCTGTCAGGACAGACCTTGATCTCTCTTCCCCCTTTCCCTATGCTGTGTGTGTGTGTGTGTGTGTGTGTGTGTGTGTGTGTGTGTGTGTGTGTGTGTGTGTGTGTGTGTGTGTGTGTGTGTGTGTGTGTGTGTGTGTGTGTGTGTGTGTGTGTGTGTGTCTTGTTCTCTCTTCGCTCCCCCCTCCCCTCTAGGACTAGGCGACACAGATTGAAAGTTTTGGGCCAAAGATGCAGGAGGAATATGAGGAAGCACCGTTTTACGCAGCGGGTGGTAATAACCTGGACCTCGCTGCCCACAAGGGTGGTGGAAGCGGAGATAATCAATGACTTCAAGAGGAAGATGGATGGTCACCTGAGAAATATAGACTCGAATGACTACAGGGATTGAGCCAGGGATTGGGACTGACTGCATAGCTCCGTGGAGATCTGGCATGGACTCGATGGACAGAATGGCCTCCTTCTGTGCCATAAGTAAACGACTCTTTGACTCTCTCTCTCCTCCCTTCTTTGTCAGTCTGTCTCTGTCTCCCTCTCTCCACTCTCTCTGTCTCCCTCTCCCCCTCTCTTTCTCCCTCTCCAACTCCTCTCTCTGTATCTCTCCCCCCTTCTCTCCAACCCCCATGTCTCCAGTGTTCCCCGCTGCCGCTCAATGTTTCCCACTCAGTGTTCCCTGCTCTCTCCGTTCCTGCTGTCTCTCTCTTCCCCCTTCTCTGTCTCTGTTCCCCCTCTCTGACTCTCCTCCTTTCTCTCTCTCTGTTCCCCTTTTTCTCTCTCTCTCTCTCTGCCCACCCTGTCTCTCTGCCCCCCCTCTCTGTCCCCTCTCTCTCTCTATCCCCCTTTCCCTCCGTCTGTCCCCCCTCTGTCTCCCCACTCTCTCTCCCACTACCCCCCTCTGTCCCCCCACTCTCTGTTACCCTCCTCCCTCTCTCTGTTCCCCTGTTTTCTTTGTCTCTGCTCCTCTCCCACTCTCTCTCATACAGTTGCAGAGAGTGGAACCCTCAGCAGATGGTTGGTCAGTCCTTTTAAAAAAGATCGCTGTCAGTTTCACAGCTGAGAGCTGCTGAGATTGGGAACAGCCGTTTCCCAACAGACTCGAGGTTTTCCGGCGGGCTTTTTAAAAAAAAGTGAGAACCTGCCGGAAAACTCCGGATCTATTGGGAAATGGCTATTTCCGATGTCAGCAGCTGTCAGCTGTGAAAGTGACAGCATGATAGTTTAAAAGACGGTCTGACAGAGAGAAATTTCTCATCTCCAGTTACAGTGAGGAAGAGGAATGACCCTGGGTACAGTTCACATCCGCGTGCTGGATGGAAACGTTTGGCAGGCCGAATCCTGGCCCACGGGACATATGTTGGACAACCCTGGGTGAGCAGAACGGGCAGAGAAGTGGCAGATCGAATTTAATACTGACAAGCATTGGGGTGGCACAGTGGTGCAGTGGTTAGCACCACAGCCTCACAGCTCCAGCGACCTGGGTTTGGTTCTGGGTACTGCCTGTACAGAGGTTGCAAGTTTGCCCTGTGACTGCATGGGTTTCTACCGGGTGCTCCAGTTTCCTCCCACAGCCAAAAGATTTGCAGGTTGATAGGTAAATTGGTCATTGTAAATTGCCCCTTGTGTAGGTAGGTGGCAGAAGAATTGAGGGAAGATGGGGATGTGGTAGGGAATATGGGATTAATGTAGGATTAGAATAAATGGGTGGTTGATGGTCAGCACAGACTTGGTAGGCCAAAGGGCCTGTTTCAGTGCTGTATCTCCCTATGACTAAGTGTGAGGTGATGCATTTTGGCAGAAGGGATAGGGTAAGGCAATATAGACTCAATTGCACAGTTCTAAAACGTGCTCAGGAACAGAGGGACCTGGGGGTGCATGTGCATCGATCCTTGAAGTGAGCAGGCCATATTAAGAGAGTTGTTAGCAAAGCACATGGGATCTTGGGCTTCATAAATAGAGGCATAGAGTACAAAAGGAGGGAAGTTATACTGAACCGTTATAAAGCTCCAGTTAGACACCAAATAGAGTATTGCATCCAGCTCTGGTCACAACACTTTAGGAAGGATATGAGGATTCTTGAGAGGGTGCAGAAAACATTTGCCAGAATGGTTCCAGGGATGAGGGATTTTAGTTACAAGAGAAGCTGGGGTTGTTCTTGAAGTAATGGAGATTGAGGGGAGATTTGATAGAGGTGTACAGGATTATGACAAGCTTAGATAAGTTAGACAATGAAAAACTGCTCCCGTTAACAGATGGTGCAAGGACTAGGGGAGGCAGATTGAAGGTTTTGGTGAGAGATGCAGGGGGAATATGAGGCAGAACATTTTTACACAGCGAGTGGCAATGACCTGGAATGTGCTGCCAGTCAGGGTGGTGGAAGCAGGGACAATCAATGATTTTAACAGGAAATTGGATGGCCACTTGATTGAAATAAACTTGCAGGGCTACGGGGATCGATTGGGGGAGTGGGACTGACTGGATTACTCCAAGGAGAGCCAGCATAGATTCGATGGGCTGAATGGCCTCTTTCTGTGCGGTAAATGGCTCTATGATTCTGTCAGTGGGTCAGAACACCGGCACTGAAGCTACTGTGAGTCCGTGGCAGAGGAGGTCAGGTGGTTAGGCGAGCAGTGCCCACCAGTGGCTCGCAAGTCTAATTGAAAGTCAGGAGGAGCACTAATGCTGGATATTACATATTACAACTTCTTTAAGGAAGTGACAACTCAGGTAGGCTGTGGTGAACCTAGAACATGGCATTCCTTCACTTCTGAAAGGCCTTTGACAACGTTCCAAAAGGAAAGATTATTCATTCAACTCAAAACTATAAGGATATATCGTGATCATTGTATCATAAGGTTTAGGCTGACTATGAAAAAGGACAAAGAGCAATCCCAGGTAAGAATAATCAACTGGGGGAAAGTCAACTTCAATGGGGTAAGAATGGAGCTGGGGCAAATAAACTGGAATCAAAAGCTGGCAGGAAAACCGGTAGATGAACAATGGGCTTCCTTCAAAGAAGAGATAGTCAAGATATGTTCCCTTGAAGGGGAAAAGTAGGGAAAACAAATCCAGAGTTCTCCGGATGACAAAAGAGGTAGAGATTAAATTAAAGAAGAAAATGTGTGCTTATGACAAATGCCAGATAGAAA
This sequence comes from Heterodontus francisci, assembly GCF_036365525.1. Lineage (NCBI taxonomy): Eukaryota > Metazoa > Chordata > Chondrichthyes > Heterodontiformes > Heterodontidae > Heterodontus > Heterodontus francisci. Next base: position 20,238,610 of record NC_090380.1, on the reverse strand, counting down.
ATACTATTGAGAACCAGGCTGAATATAGAAGGTCCAGAGGGGAAGTGAAAAAGCAAATAAGGGAAGTAAAGAGAGAGCATGAAAAGAGACTGGCAGCTAACATTAAAGGGAATACCAAAGTTTTCTATTGACATATGAATAGTTAAATGGTGGTAAAAGGAGGAGTGGGGCCAATTAGAGACCAGAAAGGGGATTTACACATGGAGACAGAGGCCTAAGCCAATGTATTAAATGAAAACTTTGCATCTGTCTTTACCAAGGAAGCAGATGCAATGTTGAAAAAGGAGGTAATTCAGACAGTAGAAGGGTTTAAAATTGATAAAGAGGAAGTATTAGATAGGCTGTCTGTACTGACAGTGGATAAAGCACCAGGACCGGATGAGATGCATCCAAGGATACTGAGGGAAGTGAGAGTGAAAATCACAGAGGCACTGACCATAATTTTTCGATCCTCCTTAGACTTGGAGGGCATGCCAGAGAATTGGAGAATTACAAACATTACACCTTTGTTCAAAAAAGGGTGTAAAGATAAGCCCAGCAACTACAGGCCAGTCAGTTTAACTTCAGTGGTGGGAAAACTTCTACAAAAAATAATTTGGGACAAAATCAATAGTCACATGGACAAATGTGAGTTAATTAAGGAAAGCAGCATGGATTTCTTAAGGGAAAATCATGTTTAACCAACTTGCTGGAGTTTTTTGAGGAGGTAACAGAGAGGGTTGATGAGGGCAATGCTTTTGATGTGGTGTACATGGACTTTCAAAAGGTGTTTGATACAGTGTCTCACAACAGACTTGTGAGCAAACTTATAGCTCATGGAATAAAAGGGATGGTAGCAACATGGATACGAAATTGGCTGAGTGACAGGAAACAAAGAGTAGTGGTTAATGGATGTTTTTCGGGCTGGAGGAAGGTTTGTAGTGGAGTTCCCCAGGGCTCAGTGTTGCGACTCTTACTTTTCCTGATATATATTAATGACCTAGACCTTGGTGTACAGGGCACAATTTCAAAGTTTGCAGATGATACGAAACTTGGAAGCATTGGGAACTGTGAGAATGACAGTGTAGAACTTCAAAAAGACATAGACAAGTTGGTGGAATGGGCAGACAGGTGGCAGATGAAGTTTAATGCAGAGAAATGTGAAGTGATTCATTTTGGTAGGAAGAACATGGAGAGACAAAAAGAATGAAGGGCACAATTCTAAAAGAGGTGCAGGAGCAGAGGGACCTGGGTGTATATGTGCATAAGTCATTGAGGGTGAAAGGACGGGTTGAGGAAGCGGTTAATAAAGCATACAGTATCCTGGGCTTTATTAATAGGGGCATAGAGTACAAGAGCAAGGAAGTTACATTGATATTGTATAAGACACTAGTTCAGCCTCAACAGGAGTATTGTGTCCAATTCTGGGCACCGCACTTGAGGTAAGACATGAGGGCATTGGAGAGAGTACAGAAAAGATTCACGAGAATGATTCCAGGGATGAGGAATTTAGTTATGAAGATAGATTGGAGAAGTTAGGACTGTTTTCCTTGGAGAAGAGAAGGCTGAGAGGTGATTTGATAGAGCTATTCAAAATCATGAGGAGTCTGGACAAAGTACATAGAGAGAAACTGTTCCCACTCATAAAAGGATCGAGAATGAAAAGGCACAGATTTAAAGTATTTGGTAAGAGAAGCAAAAGTGACACGAGGAAAAACTTTTTCACACAGCGAGTGTTTAAGGTCTGGAATGCGCTGCCTGAGAATGTGGTGGAGGCAGGTTCAATTGAAGCACTCAAAAGGGAATTAAACAGTTATATGAAAAGGAAGAATGTGCAGGGTTATGGGGAGAAGGCAGGGGAATGGAACTGCTCTTGGGAGTTGCTCTTTCGGAGAGCCAGTGCTGACACGATGGCCTGAATGGCCTCCTTCTGCGCTGTAATGATTCTGTGATTCAGGCTAACCCCTTAAAGTGTCTGAGGGACTGTTTGAAGTGTAGGGAACAATAAGTAGATGTTAAAGGAGATATGTTGAGGATGGGGTGAAGTAATGAGTGAGCTCCCTCAGGGATGAGTACAGGGATTACTACATTTTCTCAATTATATAAACCACCTTGATTCAGAAATTCAATGAAATGTGGTCAAATTTGCACTTGATTCCAGTCAAGAAGTGACAGGGGAATCAGAAGAGAAAGTTCAGAAAGTACAGAATGAGTGAACAGGATATGCAAGTGAATCAAACAATGGCAGATAAAATTTAATGTTGGCAAGCATGAAGTGCTATGTAAGTAGATTTAGATGATATGGATACTCCATGAATGGTGTTGAAATAGCGTAGGATAAAGCTAAAAGAGATCTAGAAGTCTTGGTAGACCCGAACCTATTCCAAAGCAGCAATCAACAAAGCCAATAAGATGACTAACTATGCAGACAGAATGGTAGAATATGATCAGGAGGTTATGATCAAACTTTATGGCACTCTGTTTAGACAGTACCTTGAATACTGCATTCAGTTCTGGTCACCATGAAATGAGAGACATTTAATCACCGGGGGCAGTGCAGAGAAGAGGCTGATCCTCAGCAATTGGGAAGCAACAGTAGCATATATAAAATCTAAATGTAATTAAGTACCAATGTGGTTTATGCTATTGATTACTCTTTTCAAATTTTTTGCTGAATGTGGCCAAGTGCCAGGATATCGGAGCAGGCTGACCATTTAAAAGGAGTTTGACACCCCTGCTTTGTTCGTCTTTGAAATGCTGTCATCCACCATTTTCCTTCAGCCTGCTGATGTCTGCTTCATAAATGAGTTTTCTGACATCACATTTACATATTTCATATAGTGATTAAACATAGTTATAAAATTATCCTTTGCATCGCTGGCCACCTTCATTAAGGTTTTTACATGGAGACTAATGGTGGAGTTAGCATTTTTCCTCGAGCTAGCATTCTGTCAGCTAAAGGGTTTTACCAATTACACCTGTGCCTGCACTCCCTCGGATACGCTTTCCAGGTAAAGTTTCACAGTTAAACCATTAACAATTGTTTCATTTCTTACTTCACAGAGAGCAGCTAGCTCAGAGACAAAAGACAAAGGGAAAAGTTGTTTACATGGTTGTTACTAATTGCACATATTGAAATGTTTTTCTACAGACTAAATGGTACTTGAGTTTGTTTGTTCTCCCAGATAATTTGAAAACAAGCTGGCAGGTGAAGCTTTATAGGGTATCATATCGATACAACTTTTACTTCGGAGAAAGAGGGCCTAATTCTGAGAAAGAAATAGACACCAAAAGATAAATGGTTCATCACAGCATACGTGCATTCTTTTTCTTATACTGAGAATTTTAAAAGAATTATTGTTTGAGAAGATTTTATTAAGGAGCTGTTTGGTCAATCAGCGGGTAGGGGGAACTATTAGTTACTTATTTCCCAGAACCAACCAAAAACACTTGTTTTGCTGTCTTTCTGCAGAGGTCTCAGATGATTTTAGTGAAGAGATGCTCCTCCCCTCATTCCTACATCCAACCCCTTGTAACAGCTAATCTGACTTACTCTGAGCAGCAACACAGGAGATTCATTAATAATAGACTAAGCACGATGAGATTTGACATATTTCCCATCGCCTGCCACATTCCAGAGTCTTACCTTTGTGCCACTCTGCAGCACATGCACATTTTCTGTGTTACACTTTCTTTCGATTGGTTTTAAGTTTATATTTGCTAAACTGTAACAATACAAAACTGACCAAGTTGACAACAGCAAGTTCCGGGCAGGAATGAAAACCAACAATTATAAGATTCAAAAACTGTACATTTTATACATTGAAAATCGTTAGTTAACAACAGGCACCAAGCAAAGAAAGAAGGTAAAGCCACAAAATCACACAAAATATTTATGTTTAAAAATTTTGACAGCATCTTCTTTCTCAGCAACCCGAAGACAGAGTACTAAAATAAGATAACATAAGCAACATGAAAAGTTGTGTAATCCACAATGAAGTCATTAAATATATCATAAACTTATCAATCCATTTTCTACCTCATAAGGTCATAAGAACGAGGAGCAGGAGTAGGCAATTCAGCCCCTTGAGCCTGCTCCGCCATCAATACAATCATGGCTGATCTCATCTCAGCCTCAACTCCACTTTCTTGCCCATTTTCCATAACCCTTCAACCCATTACTAATTAAAAATCTATCTATCTGCTCCTTAAATTTACTAAATGTCCCAGCATCCACCACACTCTGGGGTAGTGAATTCCACAGACTCACGACCCTTTGAGAGAAGTAATTTCTCCTCATTTCTGTTTTAAATCTGCTACCCCTTATCCTAAAACTATGACCTCTTGTTCTAGATTGCCCCACCAGAGGAAACATCCGCTCTACGTCTACTTTGTCAATCCCCTTAATCATCTTATATACCTCAATTAGATCTCCTCTCATTCTTCTAAACTCTAGACAGTAAAGGCCTAAACTGCTCAATCTCTCTTCATAAGACAAATCCCTCATCTCTGGAATCAATCTCGTGGACCTCCTCTGAACTGCCTCCAATGCAACTGCATCCCTCCTCAAGTAAGGGGATCAAAACTGTATGCAATACTCCAGGTGCGGTCTCACTAATGCCTTGTACAGTTGCAGCAACACTTCCCTACTTTTATATTCCATTCCTTTAGCAGCAAATGCCAAAATTCCATTTGCCTTCCTTATCACCTGCTATACCTGCATACTAGCTTTCTGCGATTCATGCATGAAGACACCCAGATCCCTCTGCACTGAAACACTCTGAAGTTTCTCTCCATTTTGATGATAATTTGCCTTTCTATTCTTCTGACCAAAGTGGATAACCTCACACTTATCCACGTTAAAATCCATCAGCCAAATTTTGGCCCATGCACCTAACCTATCCATATCCATTTGTAAATTTCTTATTTCTTTATTGCAACTTACTATCCCACCTATTTTAGTGTCATCTGCAAATTTGGCTATAGTACCTTCTATCCCTGCATCCAAGTCATTGATATAGACTGTAAATAGTTGGGGTCCAAGGACGGAACCCTGTGGCACCCCACTAGTTACATCTTGCCAACCAGAAAAAGACCCATTTATCCCGACTCTGTTTTCTGTTGGTTAGCCAATCCTCTATCTACCTGCTCTAACAACTGCCCTTTGAACAATCCATTAGGCCCTACAAACATCCTTGAACGTAATTCCTAGTTCTGGCCTCTGTCCTGGTCCGGATCCTTGTCTCACACGTTTCTGCTGTGTATCAATAATATTTCAAATAGATCCTGGAAATCATGCCAAAGGACAGGACCAGAGGCCCAAGGTCTAAACTCCAGCAAAACACATGCATGCATTTCTTAAAACATGGCCCTGTTTTCCCAACTGTTCTCCTGTCCCGAGCTGCAATATATTGCTTTGATGTGAAAGAACATCATTAATGATTGAAAAAGTGTTAAATGCAGTGGGGACCTGACCCTGAACTGCACAAAATGAGTGAATAAAACAGAGTATAAAGCAGAATAAGAGCGTGAAAGGCTAAAAACGGGCAGGATAGATGGACAAATGAAGATGTGGAGATAAAGTACATACTCACAGACAGCAAATGTTTACGAATCAATTGATGTATTGATAACAGAGACTGGAATGGAGTTGGGATTGTATGTAAAAGAGATAGGTAGCTGTATCAGTGGGCACACACATAACAAAAATATTGGAATATAAAATGAAAAGCAGAAAAGATAATGACAGATAGTTACAGTGAGAAACAATTGGGCAGAGGGATGAGGGAGAAAAAGAAAGACACATATAGAGCAACACAGAATTAGTGAAAATCTTAAAAGCCTCAAACTTGATCAACCCACCTTGAGCCCGCCCACTTCCAGTTTTAAAGAAGGTGAGATGGGGGTGCGGGCGACCAACCCTCTCCCAGAAGGTGGGCTGGTAATTTACATACTTTTATGAGTCAGCATTAGTTGTTTCTCCTGGTTGTCTTCTGGTTCCTGTAAGTTAGAAATAATTACACTTTAGGCTTGGAAAGGCTGGAGCTCTTTGTTTATTTATTCAGCTTCTATGTTGCCTGCTAGAGACTGCTTTAGGCTGGTGTTGTGCTATGCAGCACATGACTCCAGTGCAATAGTGAATGCGGCCCCCTGGAACACAACACATAACAATTAGTTCCGAGCTCTTTACAGATTATATAACGATATATAACAGCTTGCCTCAGATTTCAACTGTCTTCCAGGTTTACCTTAGTCGACCAGGTTTCCAAAGCCTCGGAAATCTGGCAGCTTCATGGGAAAGCTACCAGCCTTTCCAGGACTGCGGGCCAGGAGGAGCAGGAATGCTTCCCTCAAGGCCCGCCCACTCCCTCCCACAAGCTAACTTATTTGACTCCTGTCGGATTGCTAACCACCCTGCCCCCACAAGATCAGCTACCCCCTCCATTCCCCCACACTACCACTAACTCAGCAGCAGACTCCCTAGCTGCCCTTGCACCTGTGGCCTCTTCTGGAGTGTTCCCCACCCAACAGGGAGACAAGCCTGTCAATCAGACTGGCATCTAGCTGGGGAAACTGTTAGAAAAAACACTCTGACTTTAAAATTCCACAGCATGCAGGGAAACCTGAAATTCCAGGTTTTCCAACCGCAACTACTTCCCACTCACTCAAAAAACCCACCTGAGTCAAGATTAGAGAAAGAAAGACAGGTATATAGATAAAGAGACAGGCAGACACACACACGCATACCTACACACACACTGCGAGTGATGTCACTTTTCCCTAACATTTGTTAGTGAGAATTGTCACTGGAGAGCAGTTACAATTCGGGTAAGTGCAGGGAAAACGGCTAAAATCTGAACAGTATCAGACAATACTTTTCTTTCCCACAATTCTCCCACATTCCAACACTTGAATTTTAATCTGCAGCAGATGCCCCTATTCTGCCTCTCTCAGCCCCCTAACACTGGTTTCCAGCTGGTTACTATAATATTGAGCTGTATCGTTGGCAAGCAGTCAGATTACCAAAGCTGTTTAAAATTTGGATTAAATTACTGGCAAACAGATCACGTGCCAACAGTACAAAGAGTTGCTACAGTAACTTGCTGGAAACTTCCTTCACTCTTAGGTAGGCATAAACAGACATGAGCTGGCCTCTCCTCCTGCTAATGGGTTACCCATGGAGCAGGGCTACTGCCAGCACAAGGACAACTAACCACTGCAATTCCTCCAAAGGTGCAAATTATACATTCAGGGAAGGCTTGGAGTGATAATACTGCTCCTGAAAGGGCTTCGGCTGAAGGGACAGAAGGAAATTTATTTCTGGTGCAGACTCTTTTTTCCCTCTTTGTCCCAGTTGGGCCACAGGGTTAATGTTGCCAACTCGGGTTGGAAGTCCCCTGAAGGCTTCATCACATGACCTATTGCTTCCAATTGCCTGGCCCAGTCAAATGGCAATTTCCCCCATCTCCAATATTTTTATCACTAAGGAGTGAAATTGCCTGAAGAAAAGGAAGAATTTCCCCTGGGTTACTTGCAGCAGTGCCCTGGAGATTAATCTTTAATTTTTGGAGATTCCGGGGCAATCCTGGAGGGTTGGTTCACGAAGGATCTGAGGCACTGCATCAAAATTCTGGTCTGCCTTACAGGTTGGGCCAGGGTGAGTGTCGCCCATGACCTTTGCAGGCACCCGCAGTCTCCCCAGCCTATGAAATGGCTCCTTGGATTTGGGATGGCCTCCTTGGCCTGCAGATGTAGTGGTGGTGGGGAGGTGGTGGGTGGGCTGGTATTTCACTCAACTGCCATCTACACGAGCAGTATAGGTCCCCAGAAATTTCAGGGCTCTCGTTTCTTGTCCAACGCAGGCTATAGTTTTGGCAGCAAAGGAACATTTGTTGTTATTTTCTGAGAGCATAGCTAATATTGTAACTTGACAGTGTGCTACTGCTTCTGTTCATTTGATGCTTAATAATTATTTTGCCAGTTTATAACCTAAACCATCATTTAGTGCAATTTTTATTCTAGTCCTTCTGGAAGAGCATGTGATCCAACCAGTGGCCAAAATACAATGATGAGGGTTTTCTGTTCAATCCCCTGGGCTCATTCCAAGTTACCTAGATATTGAGCAGGTAAATGTAATGTCCATTCTGTCGGGAGGAAGGGCTCACCGACAGGAATAGTCTGAGATGCTGACTCTGAAGGAAAACATCTGGAGTAAAACTCCAAAATATGGTACAAACCAATGCAGGCAATCTTGATAATAAATCATCAAAGTAAATTCAGATTGCGTCTTCAGTATATTTTCCATCATTTTATGCCATCAGTATGTTGAACTATACTGCATTTTATTCCAAATCACAGTCAGACACACAGGATATGCCAGTGAGTCTTTCATATCCCTATCTCCTCAATGCACTAAAGCCATTAGCTCCAAGCTAAGATTTTACTGTGAGATTTCACATTGCCTGACTGATATGAAGCAAACATACTTTGGAAAAGCCTGCCGTTCACGTATATAATGTACTACAGATGCAGTAACTCAATCTGTGGAGGTTTGCTATAAGCTGGCCTGCACTGAACATATTGACCTCACATGAAGCAATTAGATTCTCAGTGAAGCTATGAATGCCTTCAAACCCACAAATGTAATTGTACTGATTGTTTACAGGAGAGAATGAAAACCCAGTTTCTTGCTGACCTCTTTTTTTCTCCTGCTTTTCAGAAGATGGAGATTTTGCCTGTTCCTTTTTTTTGACGCAATTATGCCATCCTCACTGAGTATAAAAGTGGCTCAGGTTTTCCTCTTGGTGTAAATCCTGCTGTAAGTGCTGAAGGACAGTGTTTCCACCTGTTAGATTGGCCCCACACTGACCTGAAGGATGTGTCAGCTCCAGCAACGTTAGAATGTCCTTGGTAGGTGGTTGGTAGGTCAGATTCCCACCTCTGGGATGTGCGATGGAATATGTCTCCTCCATTTGACTGAGGCAGCAAAGAAGGATGTCCACTTCCACTGGAGGGTCAGCCGTGGCTCAGTTGGTCATACTCTTTCCTCTGAGTCAGAAGGTTATGGGTTCATAGTCCCACTTCAGGACTTGAGCACATAAATCTAGACTGACAGTTCAGTGCAATACTGAGGACGTGCTGCTCTGTCAGATGATGCCATCTTTTGGATGAGATGTTACATCAAGGCCCCAACTGCCCTCTCATGTGGTTGTAAAAGATCATTGGCACTAAGTCAAGGAAGAGCAAGGGAGTTATCGCCAATGTCCTGATCGATATTTATCCCTCAATCAACATTACAAAATCAGATTACCTGGTCATTGTCACATTGCTGTTTGTGGGAGCTTGCTGTGCACAAATTGGCTGCTGGGTTCCCTACATGTCAACGGTGATTACACTTCAAAAGTACTTTTTTGGCTTAAAAGCACTTTTGGATGTCCTGTGGTTGTGAAAGGTGCTATATAAATGCAATCTTCTTTCAGTTCCAGTGGGGAGGGGGAACAGGAGGAATTAAATATTAGATTCCCTCTCACCCGTCATAGCAACACTGGATACCAGTAACATGCTGGTGTTCCCATTGTCTAGTGTTACTAGGATGCCATAAATGGGAAACACAACATCTGGCCATATCCGTGTCTTTTGACTGTGTTTACCCATATTTGGGCGGGTGTATTCAATTTGCATGTGAGCTCCAGTTGTGACTGATTTCCCATCCCTGTCCGCCCTGTGCACTCTCTTTCCTTGTCATGAGAGACAATGGGTAAGCGCCGAGAGGTGGTCAGTGGTTTGTGAAGCAGCACCTGGAGTGGCTATAAAGGCCAATTCTAGAGTGACAGACTCTTCCACAGGCGCTGCAGATAAAATTGGTTGTCGGGGCTGTTACACAGTTGGCTCTCTCCTTGCGCTTCTGTCTTTTTTCCTGCCAACTGCTAAGTCTCTTCGACTCGCCACACTTTAGCCCTGCTTTTATGGCTGTCCGCCAGCTCTGGCAGTCACTGGCAACTGACTCCCACGACTTGTGGTCAATGTCACAGGACTTCATGTCGCGTTTGCAGACGTCTTTAAAGCGGAGACATGGACGGCCGGTGGGTCTGATACCAGTGGCGAGCTCGCTGTACAATGTGTCTTTGGGGATCCTGCCATCTTCCATGCGGCTCACATGGCCAAGACATCTCAAGCGCCGCTGGCTCAGTAGTGTGTATAAGCTGGGGATGTTGGCCGCCTCGAGGACTTCTGTGTTGGAGATACGGTCCTGCCACTTGATGCCAAGGATTCTCTGGAGGCAGCGAAGATGGAATGAATTGAGACGTCGCTCTTGGCTGACATATGTTGTCCAGGCCTCGCTTCACAGAAAATCAACCCAATGGAGTTCTAAAAAGTTCTAAAATATTAGCTTTAACAAGATGTAGTTAAATTTAAGCACCATTGCAATTCATTTTATGGCAACCTTTTATGCAGATTGGACAACTCTTCGGAATGTTTTAACCACAATTGCAACAGCTGACACTTCCCATGAAGAATCTCTGTTTCTCCTCAAGCTAAATACCATGTGAGCACATTTGCAAACCAGCCCATCTGTCCCAGTTATTAGAATGGCTGGAGTGAGAACTAGATACAGGTGTGACGGGGTTGGGGGGCAGTGTGTGGGGGGGCGGGGATGCATTGAGCTGAAAATAATGGCCCGAATCAAATTTTGCTGAAACAGTAAAATATCCAGGCATGTTATCTTTGGGGAACTTGGCTTAACTTAAATGATTAATAAGAACTGAAGGAAAATCTCAAATGTCAGGATTTTTATGTCTGGAAGAACATTCCCATTGGAAGGTCTAATATTGAATAAAGTTGTGCAACAGCAAATTTACAGAGTTGGCTGCTGGCTTATGCCTGCTTTCTCCCTTGTCCTGAATTACTGAGTTCAGCAGGGTTGTTGTTAGCTGGTGACGAGCTGAACTCTACTTACAAGGAGGATGATATATTCTGAAAGAGGACTGTCCGAGGCTGCTCTTATGCAACTCCGAGGGAGAGGGCCATTACAGAAGGCCTATAAACTGGTTGCCTATCCTCTCATTGGTAAGAGTGCCCTGGTCTTGGGTGGGAGGATGATAAATCCAAAAGTGGCTTTCAACACCTCTCATCCTTCCTAATTCTTCAAAGTTTTGAGGCTGTGTTCCCAATGCAAAGGCTTGCACAATGGAGTGAGTGTTATGGATAGGTCCCTTGACATTCGCCACCCATATACTGACATTTAAATTGAATAGGTTAGTGCCTCTGCTAAAAAAGTGGAGAGAGAAATTTCAGACGAGTGCTGAGTGTCCATACACAAGTATCTCACCAAGTAATTTTAGAACTGAAAACGCACTAGCTGCAGCCGTACTGAAACCCATGTCAGCAATCTCTCTTGAGATAAACTGGTTACCACTCCTAAAATATGATTTCTGTGAAATGGTGTGTCATGAAGTTATGGTTCCTTAACAATATCTGTATCTTGTACTTACGCTCCTAGGTTTCTTCTGGTTCAATACAAAATGCTTTCCACACCATCCTGCCGATTACCTTCATCATTTTAAAACAACGTTTCTTGCTGCTTCTCCCTGATGGTGCCATTTGCCAGTGAGAACTGGTTCATAATAGATTTATTTGCTGATTCACTAGTAAGGTATTTGACAAGGTCCCACATGGCAGACCGGTCAGGAAAATGAAAGCCCATGGGAAACAGGGGAATGTGGCAGGTTGGATCCAGAATTGGCTCAGTGACAGGAAACAAAGGGCATTGGTCGATGGATGTTTTTGCGAATGGAAAGTGGTTTCCAGTGGCGTTCCACTGGGTTCAGTATTGGGTCCTTTATTGTTTATGGTATATATTAATGATTTGGACTTAAATGTGGGAGGCATGATTGGGAAATTTGTTGATGACACAAAAATTGGCCGTGTAGTTGATGGCGAAGAGGAAAGCTGCAGACTCCAGAATTATGTCAATGGTTTGGTTGAGTGGGTGGAAAAGTGGCAAATGGAATTCAATGCAGAAAAGTGTGAGGTAATGCATTTGGGGGGAGAAAACAAAGCGAGGGAATGCACAATAAACAAGAGGATATTGAGAGGGGTAGAAGAAGTGAGAGACCTTGGAGTGCATGTCCATAGGTCCTTGAAAGCGGCAGGACAGGTAGATTGAGTGGTGAAGAAGGCATATGGAATGCTTTCCTTTATTGGCAGCGGTATAGAATTCAAAAGCAGGGATGTAATGCTGGAGAAAGTACACAGGAGATTTACAAGAATGTTGCCAGGGCTTGAAAGTTGCATCTATGAGGAAAGATTGGATTGGCTAGGATTGTTTTCCTTAGAACAGAGGAGGCTGAGGGGTGACTTAATTGAGGCATACAAAGTTATGAGGGGCCTAGATAGAGTAGACAGAAAGGACCTGTTTCCCTAGCGGAGAGGTCAATTACCAGGGGGCACAGATTTTAGGTGATTGGTAGAAGGATTAGAGGGGACATGTAAGCCATGTATGTTAGTACCATTTCACTGTGAACCATGTATGTGTGTACCGTTTCATTGTGAACCATTTATGAGTGTACCATTTCACTGGAACCATGTATGAATGTACCATTTCAATAAGAAACATTTATGTGTGTATCATTTCATTGTGAACCATGTGTGTATAATTTCCCTATGAACCATGTATGTGTGTACCATTTCTCTGTTAACATGTATGTGTGTATCATTTCCCTGTGAACCATGTATGTGTGTATCATTTCACTGTTAACATGTATATGTGTATCATTTCTCTGTGAACCATGTATGTGTGTACCATTTCATTGTAAACAGTGTATGTGCGTACCATTTCATTGTAAGCCAAGCATGTGTGTACCATTTCACTGTGAACCATGTACATTCTACCATTTCATTGTGAACCATGTATGTGTATACCATTTCACTGAGAACCATGTATGTGTGTACCATTTCACTGTGAACCATGTACATTCTACCATTTCATTGTGAACCATGTATGTGTATACCATTTCACTGAGAACCATGTATGAGTGTACCATTTCACTGGAACCATGTATGAATGTACCATTTCAATAAGAAACATTTATGTGTGTATCATTTCATTGTGAACCATGTGTGTATAATTTCCCTATGAACCATGTATGTGTGTATCATTTCTCTGTTAACATGTATGCGTGTATCATTTCTCTGTGAACCATGTATGTGTGTACCATTTCATTGTAAACAGTGTATGTGCGTACCATTTCATTGTAAGCCATGCATGTGTGTACCATTTCACTGTGAACCATGTACATTCTACCATTTCATTGTGAACCATGTATGTGTATACAATTTCACTGAGAACCATGTATGTGTGTACCATTTCATCGTGAACCATGTATGTGTGTACCATTTCACTGTGAACCATGTACATTCTACCATTTCATTGTAAACCATGTATGTGTGTACCATTTCACTGTGAACCATGTATGTGTGTACCATTTCACAGTGAACCATGTACATGTGTACCATTTCACTGTGAACCATGTATGTGTGTACCATTTCATTGTGAGCCATGTATGTGTGTACCATTTCATTGCAAACCATGTATGTGTGCACCATTTCACTGTGAACCTGTACATTCTACCATTTCATTGTAATCCATGTGTGTGTGTACCATTTCACTGTGAACCATGTATGTGTGTATCATTTCACAGTGAACCATGTACATGTGTACCATTTCACTGTGAACCATTTATGAGTGTACCATTTCACTGGAACCATGTATGAATGTACCATTTCAATAAGAACCATTTATGTGTGTATCATTTCACTATTAACATGTATGTGTGTATCATTTCTCTGTGAACCATTTATGTGTGTATCATTTCACTATTAACATGTATGTGTGTATCATTTCTCTGTGAACCATTTATGTGTGTATCATTTCTCTGTGAACCATGTACATGTGTACCATTTCACTGTGAACCATTTATGAGTGTACCATTTCACTGGAACCATGTATGAATGTACTATTTCAATAAGAACCATTTATGTGTGTATCATTTCACTGTTAACATGTATGTGTGTATCTTTTCTCTGTGAACCATGTATGTGTGTACCATTTCTCTGTGAACCATTTATGTGTGTACCATTTCACAGTGAACCATGTACATGTGTACCATTTCACTGTGAACCATTTATGAGTGTACCATTTCACTGGAACCATGTATGAATGTACTATTTCAATAAGAACCATTTATGTGTGTATCATTTCACTGTTAACATGTATGTATCATTTCTCTGTGAACCATCTATGTGTGTATCATTTCTCTGTGAACCATTTATGTGTGTACCACATAGCTGTGAACCATGTATGCGTGTACCATTTCACTTTGAACCATGTATGCTTGTACCATTTCATTATGAAGCATGTATGTGTGTACAATTTCACTGTGAACCATGTATGTGTGTACCATTTCATTGTAAACCATGTATGTGTGTACCATTTCATTGTGAACCATGTGTGTACAATTTCCCTATGAACCATGTATGAGTGTATCAATTCACTGTAAACCATGTATGTGTGTATCATTTCACTGTGAAAAAAGTATATGTGTAGCATTTCTCTGTGGACCATGTATGAGTGTATCATTTCACTGTGAACCATGTATGTGTGTACCATTTCATTGTGAACCATGTAGGTGTATTCCATTTCTTTGTAAACCATGTATGATTGCACCACCTCACTTTGAACCATGTATCTGTGCATCATTTCACTGTGAACCATGCATATGTATATCATTTCACTGTGTGTCATGTATGTGTGTTACATATTGCTGTCCAGCACAATACCTTGGGGGCACTACATGGACTTTGAATCCAAAGTTTGCATTCATTTTTATTCTCCTGAAGTTTCTGCTACTTACAGATCTTATTGTTCAGACTTGGCTTTATTATTAATGAGACAGCTTTTTCCAAACCACCAAACCCACAGAATTCAAACAGGAAAATTAGCAAATAAGTTGTACAAATACAAATAGGACAGAGCTGGTTGGGCTCGAAGGGCCAGGTCGCCGGGGCTTGTGGACAGTACGGGGCTGTGGGCAGCAGCTAGGACACCTCTGATCTAAAGAGTTGTTCATTTGCTCCATCATTATCTGTTTTTTTTTATTCAGGCTTTTTGCAAATTACAATGATTTACACTATTTTATTTCTGCCCACGTTTTCAGTTAATTGTTCCCTAGCCAAGTCTCTCCTACACCATTCCTAATTTGGTACCAGGTCACTGCCTATGCCTCATTGTAATCATGACAAACTGTCATATGATGATGGTTAATGCACAACTAACAAAAGTGTTTGATGAAAGGCTACATTGGTGCAACGAGCAGTCTGAAACATTTCCTTTGCTACTCACTCTGTCACTGTGGAGCTTCCTGAGAATCCTGAAACAAGTGGTGACTAATATCCAATAATGCAAATATCCTCCAGCAGTTTGACTGTATTGTGAAGTGGAACTGATTAAATGATTCACTCACTGGTTTGCAATGACAGTTGTATCGTGTTTGCATGCTCTGCAATGCTGACAAAAAACAAGACCCACACTTTCCTTCGAGCTGGTGCCACGTTCAATGGTCACATAAGGCTTTTATTTTCTATCAGGTCTTCTCCCATTGTCAGACGATGTCAAACTTCATAGGCTGGAAGTTTACACTCCCCCAAATGAGTGGGCTGGTGGCGAGGGGGGGGTGTCAAATAGAGTGGGAGGCGGTGGGGGTGGGGGTGGGGGGCTTTCCGACTCCCTCCTGCACCTGCTGCAATTTTACGGGGGCGGCAGTGGCGAGAAACAGCCCACCCACCCGAGGCCAATCAAGGCCCTTAAGTGGCCAGTTAACTGGCACTTATTTTGGCCTAGGCAGGCAGGAGGCTGAGGTCTCAAAAAGCCCACTTGGTGAAACTAGGCAGCCTGCTTGCGAGCAGGTGGGAGGCCACCCTGATCGGGCACCATGCGCCCCACGGAGGGCCGCATCGAAGCCCCAACCACCCTCAATGCACAACATTCCCCCCCCCACCACTCCCTAACTGACCCCCCTTGTCCTGCTGGGGCCTGGCTGATTGTCCCCGCTGAAGCCCTAAAACCTTACCTTAGTTCCAGGGCCATCTTTCATCATCCTTGCAATGGGTGTAGTTCCAGCAATGGCCACCGCTCCCGGTGGACCTGCTGGGCCGAAGAGCTGTCGGCCCACTGATCAGCCGGCACATCCATTAGCTAGGACTTCCTGCCTCAAGCGGTTGGAAGTCCTTCCCAAGACCAATCAAAGGCCTGGGGAGCAAAAATCCCGGTCTGACTCCTCAGGCCCGGCAGAGACATGCTCGCCACCGACTCTTCGGCCAGTGGACGGGGCCTCCCACCCAATGGAAAACTCCGGCCATAGTTTCAATTGCCTACAGATAGACAATAAATTAGATTAGCAGCTTTGTTTCCATAACTTTGAACTGTTTATTGGACTCAATTCATAAAAAAGCTTGGATTGCCAAGCTGGAAAGTGTATCTCGATCCGCTGAAGTGCAGTTTCCTGGCAATTACGTTTAACAGAGTCAATGTATTTTACTTAAAGGAGCTGAGATGGTTTTGATATTAAGTTGCAAGACCAAACCTGCATTCCATCATAATAAATACAGTCACTTGTGAGAAAGGTAGAGAGCACTCACTCAATGGTGGTGAAGGAAGTGAATGTTGAAGGTGGTGGATGAAGTGTGAATCAAGCAGGCTGTTTTGACCTGGATGGTGTCAAGCTTCTTGAGTCTTATTGGAACTGCACTCATCCAGGCATCCAGAACCATTCTTGACTTCTGCCTTGCAGATGGTGGACAGCAGATAGTGGACAGGCATTGGGGAATCAGGAGGTGAATTACTCACCTTAGAATTTCCAGCCTCTGACTTGCTCTTGTAGCCACAATATTTATATGGCTGGTCCAGTTAAGTTTCTAGTCAATGGTGACCCCAGGATGTTGATGATAGAGGATTCAGCGATGGTAATGTCATTGAACGTCAAGGGGACATGGGTAGTTTCTCTCTTGTTGGAGATGGTCATTGCCTGGAACTTGTGTGACACAAATGTTACTTTCCACTTATCAGCCCAAGTCTGAATGTTGTCCAGGTCTTGCTGCATTTAGGCATAGAATGCTTCATTATTTGAGGAGTTGCACATGAAACTGAATCATCAATGAACATCCCCATTTCTGACCTTATGTTGAAGGGAAGGCCATTGCTGAAGCAGCTGAAGATGGTTGGGCCTAGGACACTACCCAGAGGAACTCCTGGAGCTGAGATGATTGACCTCCAACCATCACAACCATCTTCCTTTGTGCTAGGTATGACTCCAATCAGTGGAGAGTTTTCCCCCTGATTCCCATTGACTTCAGTTTTACTAGGGCTCTTTGATGCCACACTTAGACATATACTTGATGTCACCTCACCTTTTGAATTCAGCTCTTTAGTCCATTCTTGGTCTGGAGCCAAGTGGGCCTGGCGGAACCCAAACATCGGTGAGCAGGTTATTGCTGAGTAAATGCCACTTGATAGCCCTGTCAACGACACCTTCCATCACTTTGCTGATGATTGAGAGTAGACTGTCTGGGCGGTTATTGGCTGGATTGGATTTGTCCTGCTCTTTGTGGACAGGAAATACCTGGGCAATTTTCCACATTGACGGGTAGAGGCCAGTGTTGCAGCTGTACTGGAACAGTTTGGCTAGGGGCTTGTTTAGTTCTGGAGCACAAGTCTTCAGCACTACAATCAGGATGTTGTCAGGGCCCATAGGCTTTACTGTATCCAGTGCACTCATTTATTTCTTGATATCACATAAAGTAAATCGAATTGGCTGAAGACTGATGGGGACTTCAGGAGGAGGCCGAGATTGATGCACCACTCAGCATTTCTGCCTGAAGCTGGATGCAAATGCTTCAGCCTTATCCTTTGCACTCATATGCTGGGCTCCCCCATCATTGAGGATGGGGATGGTTTTCGAGCTTCCTCCTCCTGTTAGTTGTTGAATTGTTCATCACCATTCACGACTGGATGTGACAGGACTGCAGAGCTTTGATCTGATCCATTGGTTGTGGGATTGCATAGCTCTGCCTATAGCATACTGCTTCTGCTGTTTAATATACATATCGGGCTGTGTTGTAGTTTCACTATTTTTAGGTACACCTGGCGCTGCTCCTGTCATGCTTTTCTACACTCCTTGTTGAATCAGGTGTGATCCCCTGACTTGATGGCAGTGGTAGAATGAAGGATATGCCGAACCATGAGGTTATAGATTGTGGTTGAACACAATTTTGCTGCTGCTGATGGTCCACGGCGCCTCATGAATGCCCAGTTTTGAGCTGCCAGATCTGTTCTGAGTTTATCCCATTTAGCACAGTGGTTGTGCCAAACAACACGATGGAGGATATCCTCAGTGTGAAGAGGGGATTTCGTCTCCACAGGGTCTGTGTGGTTGTCCCTCCTACTAATATTGTCTATGACAGGTAGATTGATGAGGACAAGGTCAAGTAGATTTTTCCCTCTTGTTGGTTCTCTCACCACCTGCCAGATGTCCAGGCAGCTATGTCTTTCAGGATGCAGCCAATTCAGTCAGCATTGCTGCTATAAAGCCACTCTTCATGATGGGCATTGACGTTCCCCTTCCAGAGTACATTCTGTGCCATTGTTATGTTCAGTGCCTCTTCCAAATGGTGTTCAACATGGAGGAGTATGGGTTCATCAGTCAAGGGGGAGTGGTAGGTGGTAATCAGCAAAAGGTTTCCTTGCCCATGTTTGACCTGACGCCATGAGACTTCATGGGGTCCGGAGTCAATGTTGAGGACCCCAAGGCAACTCCTTCCCGACTGTTTACCACTGTGTTGCCACCTCTGGTGGGACTGTCTTGCTGGTAGGACAGGACATACCGAGGTGATGGAGGAGTCTGGTACATTGGCTGAAAGTGAGCATGACTATGTTGGGCTGTTGCTTGACTAGTCTGTGGGACAGCTCTCCCAATTTTGGCACAATTCAAAAGATGTCAGTGAGGACAATTTTACAATTATGCCTTTTTCACATCTGAATCCGATGCCTAGGTTGATGCTGAATCATCTGTCAGTTTCACTCTTTTTCATAGCAGTTTTGATAAAACAGAGAGCAGTTAAGAGTCAACCACATTACTGTGGGTCTGGAGTAACATTTGGCCAGACCAGGTAAGGACAGCAGATTTCCTTCTCTGAAGGGAATTAGTGAATCAGTCGGGATTTTACTACAATCTGGTAGTTTCATGGTCACAATTACTGATACTAGCTTTCTATTCCAGAGGTATCTAATTAACTGAATTTAAATTCATCAGCAACCATGGTGAGATTTGAACTCAGACCTCTGGATTATTAATCCAGACCTCTGGATTATTAGTCCAGTAACATAACCACTATTCGACCACACCCAATGATAATTTCAAATAAATATTTAATAATGTCTCTCTTTCTCATAAAATTTCTTTCTTTCGTCAAAATGTTTCCTCAGATACTGAAGCAGTCCATGCTTGTAGGCAGCAAGATCTGCACAACATTCAAGCTTGGGCTGATAAATGGCAAGTGACTTTCAGGCCACACAAGTGCCAGGTGATGACCATTTCCAACAAGAGCGAATCTTACCATCTTCCCTTGACATTCAACATCGTTACCATCATTGAATCCCCCACTATCCACATCCTGGGGGTTACCATTGACCAGAAACTGAACTGGAGTAGTCATATAAATACCGTGGCTACAAGAACAGGTCAGTGGCTGGGAATTCTGCAGTGAGTAACTCACCACCTGTCTCCCCAAAGCCTGTCCCCCATCTACAAGGCGCAAGTGAGGAGTGTGATGGAATACTCTCCACTTGCCTGGATGGGTGCAGCTCCAACAACACTCAAGAAGCTCAGCACCATCGAAGATAAAGCAGCCCACTTGATAGGCACCCATCCAGCACCTTAAACAGTCACTCCCTCCTCCACTGGCGCTCAGTGACAGCAGTGTGTACCATCTACAAGATGCACTGCAGCAATGCACCAAGTCTCCTTAGAGAGCATCTTCCAAACCTGCGACCTCTACCACCTAGAAGGACAAGGGCAGAAGATGCATGGGAACACCACCACCTGCAAGTTCCTCTTCAAGCCACACACCATTCTGACTTGGAAATATATCACCATTTCTTCACTGTCGCTGGGTCAAAATCCTGGAACTCCCTTCCTAAGAGCACTGTGGGAGTATCTACACCACATGGACTGCAGCGATTCAAGAAGACAGCTCACCACCACCTTCTCAAGGGCAATCAGGGATGGGCAACAAATGCTGGCCTGGCCAGTGATGCTCTCATCCCAAGAACAAATATAAAAAAAGGCAGTGTGGAGAACTTCCTTTGGACATTTTATGTGATGAAAATAGAAAGCCATTCTTTATCATTTCTCTTCAGCTATAACACAAAAGAAATTTTCTTCCTTTTCTGCCTATCTTACAACCACTACTTGTGAAAAGCTATTTTGATGTTGAATGCTTTCAAAGTCTGTGGAATTTCTTTCAGGAAATGAAGACTGACTAAAATATCCAAAAGCTACATGAGAAAATCATAGAAATGTCAACATATTGTCTGGCACACATTACTATTTCTGTCAGGATATTAATTCTGCCTTAGTTTCATTCCTTTATAAACCACCAAATATGCTAGTTTTGATCATGTATTTGAATATTGTAATACTGACTATTGTAAATAATATAAATAATATTCAGAACCCATTATTTTCTTTTTAAAAAAAACCTTGTACAATTTAAATATAAGGAGGAATATTCCCACTACAAAACTGAACACATCCACGCTATAGAGGCGTCATGGTCAATGTTTGTTACTGTGTCCTTTTTGCACAGAGCATATCATTCTATAGGATGTGATCAAAAAAGGTAGAAAAATATGTTGTGGAGGGGCTTCTGTTCAATTAAGCCAATTCCTTTTGGATCTCTTCCCACTGTAGTTGATGCATTTTTATCACTAGCACTGCACTAACTCCTCCAGACCTAGCTATGTTATTATTCATCCTAGCCTTGTGGCTGCTTATGAATGGAAAATATACTATACAACTGGGATTTGGGACACAATCCAGCTGTGTAAAAATAGATTGCTATGGCTGCAAAACTGTTGACATTAGTTAAATTTAATTTCAGCTTTTATTCAGGTATTGAAAAACAATTGAGTAAAAATTGAACCTTGCTGCATTCATTTTCCAGGAGGAAAACAGGGGCAAAAATGAGAAATTTGGGGGCCATGTTTTACACCCTAAAAATGCCGAAAATACATCCAAGCCCATATGGAGTCAGGCATTGTTCAGGCATCCGTTGCATATGTTGCTGAGGGGCCTCATGCTTGTTTTAGGACCCCTTTCTGAATTAGGGCTGTCCTGAGCAGAGCTGGCACCAGACGCTGTTCTCAGGATTTCCTTTCATGGATATGACCTAACAGTTACAACCATCCCGTTCAATTTATCCTATCATCTGTGTTGGTAAGAAAAGTGGCTTAAATTGCATGCTGCAATTGGGCAAAATCTCTCTGGAAGTGGAACAGGGTCACCTCAATTAACTGGATGAGGCTAGAGGCCCAATTACAATTGTACCTCAGGCCAACCACTTCAGGTCTCGTGCCCATTTGACCAGAAAACAGTGCAAAAGCAATTTCATCCTCCACCCCCCCAAACCCCACCCCCCACTATATCTTTCTGATGAACCAACTGGCCTGAAGTGGTTTTAATTCCTTACAAATACCAAAATAAAAACGGTGGTAGCCAAGATCAAACATAGATTCCACTTCCTCTCTTAACACCAAAATGGCTGCTCATGGATGCTTAAACTGCCTTACAGGAGTATAGATGTGAATTAAATTAATAATTTTAAATTATACTGAGCTGGATAGGTGTTTTTTTATCAGCTGGAGTTGCAGTCCTATGGCTGGAAACACTGAAGGGTGGCAACAGCCAAGGGTAGCTTATCATTAGGATTAGACCAACGCTGGTTCAATGAAGAGTGCAGGAGGGCATGCCAGGAGCAGCACAAGGCATACCTCAAAATGAGGTGTCAACCTGGTGAAGCTACAGCCCAGGACTACTTGCATGCCAAACAGTGTAAGCAGCATGCGATAGACAAAGCTAAGAGATCCCATAACCAACAGATCAGATCGAAGCTCTGCAATCCTGCCACATCCAGTCATGAATGGTGGTGGACAATTAAACAACTAATTAGAGGATGTGGCTCCACAAATAACCCCATCCTCAATGATGGGGAAGCCCAGCACATCAGTGCGAAAGATGAGGCTGAAGCATTTGGAACAATCTTCAGCCAGAAGTGCTGAGTTGATGATCCATCTTGGTGTCCTCCTGAAGTCCCCACCATCACAGATGCCAGTCTCCAGCCAATTCGATTCACTCCACGTGATATCAAAAAACGACTGAAGGCACTGGTTACTGCAAAGGCTATGGGCCCTGACAACATTCCAGCAATAGTACTGAAGGCCTGTGCTCCAGAACTTTCTGTGCCCCTAGCCAAGCTGTTCCAGTACAGCTACAACACTGGCATCCACCCGGCAATGTGGAAAATTGCCTAGGTATGTCCAGTACACAAAAAGCAGGACAAGTCCAACCCAGCTAATTAGGGCGGCACAGTGGCGCAGTGGTTAGCACCGCAGCCTCACAGCTCCAGCGACCCGGGTTCAATTCTGGGTACTGTCTGTGTGGAGTTTGCAAGTTCTCCCTGTGTCTGCGTGGGTTTCCTCCGGGTGCTCCGGTTTCCTCCCACATGCCAAAGACTTGCAGGTTTATAGGTTAATTGGCCATTATAAATTGCCCCTAGTATAGGTAGGTGGTAGGGAAATATATAGGGACAGGTGGGGGTGTGGTAGGAATATGGGATTAGTGTAGGATTAGTATCAATGGGTGGTTGATGGTCGGGACAGACTCGGTGGGCCGAAGGGCCTGTTTAAGTGCTGTATCTCTAAACTAAACTAAACTAAACTACTGCCCCTCCAGTCTACTCTCAATCATCAGTAAAGTGATGAAGGTGTTGTCGACAGTGCTATCAAGTGACATTTGCTTAGCAATAACCTGCTCACTGATGTTCAGTTTGGGTTCCGCCAGGGCCACTCAGCTCCTGACCTCGTTACAGCCTTGGTCCAAACATGGACAAAAGAGCTGAACTCGAGGTGAGGTGAGAGTAAAAGCCCTTGACACCAAGGCAGCATTTGACCGAGTATGGCATCAAGGAGCCCTAGCAAAACTGGAGTCAATGGGAATCAAGGCGAAAACTCTCTGCAGGTTGGAATCACACCTAGCCGAAAGGAAGATGGTCGTGGTTGTTGGAGGTCAATCATCTCAGCTCCAGGACATCATTGCAGGAGTTCCTCAGGATAGTGTCCTCGGCCCAACCATCTTCAGCTGCTTCGTCAATGGCCTTCCTTGCATTGTAAGGTCAGAAGTGGGGATGTTCGCTGATGATTGCACAATGTTCAGCACCGTTCTCGACTCCTCAGATACTGAAGCATTCTGTGTAGAAATGCAGTAAGACCTGCACAATATCCAGACTTGGGCTGATAAGTGGCAAGTAACATTCGCACCTCACAAGTGCCAGGCAATGACCATCTCCAACAAGAGTGAATCTAACCATCTCCCCTTGACATTCAATGGCATTACCATCACTGAATCCCCCACTATCAACATCCTAGGGGCGACCATTGACCAGAAACTGAACTGGAGTAGCCATATAAATACTGTGGCTGCAAGAGCAGGTCAGAGGTTAGGAATCCTGCGGCGAGTAACTCACATCCCGACTCCTCAAAGCCTGTCCACCATCTACAAGTAACAAGTCAGGAGTGTGATGGAATACTCTCCATTTGCCTGGATGGGTGCAGCTCCAACAACAGTCAAGAAGCTCAACACCATCCAGGACAAAGCAGCCCGCTTGATTAGCACCCCATCCACAAACATTCACTCCCTCCACCACCGATGCACAGTGGTAGCAGTGTGTACCATCTACAAGATGCACTGCAGCAATGCACCAAGGCTCCTTAGACAGCACCTTCCAAACCAGCGACCTCTACCACCTGGAAGGACAAGAGCAACAGATTCATGGAAACAACACCACCTGCAAGTTCCCCTCCAAGCCACACACCATCCTGACTTGGAACAATATCACCGTTCCTTCACTGTCACTAGATCAAAATCCTGGAACTCCCTTCCAAACAGCACTGTGGGTGTACCTACCCCACGTGGACTGCAGTGGTTCAAGGAGGCGGCTCACCACCACCTTCTCAAGGGCAATTAGGGATGGGCAATAAATGATGGCCTAGCCAGCGATGCCCACATGTCTAAGTAGTATTGTTGCTTTGATTGTGATCATTTGACAGTTTTCTCCTCAACGGAATTAGCGATATAAGTGAATTTTTCTGTTCTCTTAGCTCTTCTTTGTTGTTTTCTGGAAGATGTTCTGAACTCTGTGGCCATTGGACTTATTGATTTCCCGAGAGACATGGAAAACAGCTGTGTTATTATTCCACAAGAACATTGCTGGGAACTCATGCAGTGTGATGTTAGTACTCCATTTATATTATTCTAAACAACCTTCATTTAAATATCTGATGGAGGAATTTTCTGTGAAAATGTTAGTATTCTTGTTGCAAGTATCACACAGTGTGATGTTAAGACATACGTTTTCAAATGTAAACAAATCTGATTGCTTATTTTAGCCTGTACAATTCTGGTTTTCTGAAGAGACTAGAGGTGCAGTGGGAATCTCACGTAAACTCTCGAACGTAAATTACTACAATCAAGTTTATCTCAGGAAAGAAAGAGCAGGTTTCAGACTATAAGTCATGCAAATCTTTACAGAACCTGTTGATATGTCATCTGAATGAGAAAGGAGTGTTTAAAAAGCCTAAACGAATACATTATGAAACAGAGATTTGGAACACAAACCCAGGAGCAGAAAAATAGAAGGATAATTCCGTCTATGGCGTCTGAAATGCTGATAGCAGTTAAATTTAGCCAGGCTCCTGATTGAGAGATTGAAAACTCAGAATATCTTTCTCACAAAGTGGATAGTCTGAATTGCATTGGAATAAATTCCTCAAGTGGATACAGTTACTTTTAAACAAGTGCCAATTTGTATAAGTTCCTAACCGACATCTCTTTTTCATTTGATTCTGTATTGTGTGCTTCCTAATTCAAGTGATGAATACAAAATTCAGAAGTTTGGAAGAGAATATTTAAAAATAGTTTCGAAATGTGGTTATGTAACTCGGTTCATGGAGCTGAATATTCATGTGCCATTTGGCATAATCGAGCATACTTCTTTATCCCAGCTTCAAAGCATCACATGAGATCATGGAACAATGTCCTGAAAAATAAATGGAAGAATAACAAAGAATAACTATCTGTAGGGAGAGTTCAATGGTAAGGCCTTTGCCCCAGTGTTTATCTCAGGCCTCTGATCAGGTTGTGGGAAAGTAGTTCCCTGAACCACGCTACTGAATTCCGGGAAAGACTGAAGGGGCAATGCTGGAATTTTGGGACAGCAAGGTCTCCAGGAGGGCTGAGAAAATGGGACTCAGATACCCACAAAGGAAGCAAATATTTAATTGGTTCTAGAGTCTGCACCGTAGTCTGTCTATGATAAGCCTGTCAAAATCGCAACCTAATTGGCTTAATGCTAATCATTTCACCATTGGCTGCCATGCCTTCAGCTGCCTAGGCCCTGAGCTCTTTAATTTTCCTCCTATGCCACTCCACCTTTATATCTCTCCTTTTTAAAAAAATTCATTCATTGGATGTGGGTGTCGCTGGCTAGACCAGCATTTATTTCCCATCCCTAATTGCTCTTGAGAAGGTGGTGGTGAGCTATCTTCTTGAACTGCTGCAGTCCATCTGGTGTATGTACACCTACAATGCTGTTAGGGAGGGAGCTCCAGGATTTTTACTCAACAACAGTAAAGAACCTCTCCTTATGGAGCACTTAAGAGGTTCCTGAAAGCCTACCTCTTTGACCAAGCCTTTGGTCACATGTCCTAATGTTTCCTTATGAGGCTCAGTGTCAAATTTTGTTTGATAATGTTCTTGTGAAGTGTCTTGAGGCATTTTACTACATTCAAGGTGCTATATAAATGTAAGTAACTGGGATTGATTTTAGGCACAAAATTTGTGTTATGTAACTATTCCCCACTCATTGCATTTTGCTAGAGAAATAATCTTGCTGCATTCAGGAAATTCTGTGTGCTGTAGTTTTGATCATGAGTTCAGAGGCTCTGCTGTAGTTCGTGGGTAAATTAAATCCACAAGTTCCGCAACTCATTGGCTGAAACAGCGGTGCTAAAGTTCACTTCATTAACATTCCATGGGCAAGCTCCAACATAAAGAACACATTTGTAACTCACAGCAGTTTAAAGAGACATTGCTTTTTATTTGATACCATAGGCATGTTTGTTTTCAATCATGCTTGTCACAGATGGTCCAGTTAAGTTTCTGGTTAATAGTAATCTCCAGGATGTTGATGGTGGTGGATTCAGTGATGATAATACTGTTGAATGTCAAGAAAGATGGGTCGATTCTCTCTTGTTGGGGATGGTCATTGCCTGGCCTGAATGTTGTCCAGGTCTTACTGCATGTGGACACGGACTGCTTCAGTATCTGAGGAATCATAAATGGTACTGAACATGGTATGATCATCAGCAAACATTCCCATTTCTGACCTTGTGAGGAAGCAAGGGTCATTGATGAAGCAGCTGAAGATGGTTGAGCCTAGGACACTACCCTGAGGAACTCCTACAATGATGTCCTGGAGCTTAAATGTTTGACCTCCAACAACCAAACCATCTTCCTTTGTGCTAGATATGACTCCCACCAGTCGTGTTTTCGCCCTGATTCCCAGTGACTTCAATTTTTTTAGGGCCCCTTGATGCCACACTCAGTCAAATGCTGCCTTGATGTCAAGGACAGTCAGTCTCACCTCAGCTCTTGAAATCAGCTCTTTTCTCCATGTTTGGATGAAGTCTGTAATGAGGTCTGGAGTTGAGTGGCCCTGACAGCACGCAAACTGAGCACCTTCCATCATTTTGCTGATGATCGAGAGTAGACTGATGGAGCAGTAATTGGCCAGATTGGATTTGTCCTGCTTTTTGTGGACAGGACGTACCTGTACAATTTTCCACATTGTCAGGTCAATGCCAGTGTTGTAGCTGTACTGGAAGAGCTTGGCGAAGGGGTGTGGCTAGTTCTGGAGCACAAGTCTTCAGTACTGTTGCCGGAATGTTGTTTGCAGCTTCCAGTGCCTTCAGCTGTTTCTTGATATCACGTGGAGTGAATCAAATTGGCTGAAGACCGGCATCTGTGATGGTGGGGACCACAGGAAGAGGCCAAGATGGATCATCCACTTGGCACACCTGGCTGAACATGGATGCAAATGCTTCAGCCTTGTCTTTCCCACTGACGTGCTGGTCTTCACCATCAATGAGGATGGAGATGTTTATGGAGCCCCCTTCTCCTATTAGTTGTTTAATTGTCCACCACCATTCACAACTGACTACATTATTAGCATACTGAGATCTTAAAGGGCAGGCAATCATACAACATCCCCTTTCTTTCCAAAGATAAGTCTCCTATGCTACAAGTAAAAAACACATAAAATTAGATAACATCAAAATTGGTTATACGGAATATAGATTGTGAAATTTACAAGTGCAGAGGCTTAAAAGTCCATAAATCATTTCAGTGGTTTGACAACTCTAGTTCGGGGTATTTGTATTTTATCTGTTGTCGTTTTTTCTAAAGTTTCTTCCTCTCTCCATTCAGTTTCTGTTGCTCTGCATTCAGCCTGCTAATGTACTCTGTTGATTTTCTCAAGGTGACCACGTTTGAGGCCTTGTGATTCTTGGAACGTTCCAGCACCTCATCTCAAAGAGCCAACAGACAATGCTTCAATTCATTCTTCTGCCTCCTCAAGACATTGTGTGTCCTTTGCCTCTCCTCATCCTCTGTGTCTGACGGCCTGAAGTCCAAGGTCGAGGACTTATTGGGGAAGAAGCACTTGGCCGCATGGAGGTACTTGTCTGTTCTGGCTTATTTTTGTGCTAGCGGTTCCCTAGAGAGTGGAAGTGAAGGTGCAGCATAGTTGTGCTGTTGCTGGGTTTCCAGACCGCACCATTTGATGCTGGCCATGGTCTGCGAGTGGGTTCCAGTCCTTGGAGATTTCCCCTTGGCAATGCTCCCCACTGCCAGTCTTTGCTTCTCAGTGGTTACAAGATCAGCCTCTTCTGCTGTAATGGGTACCTTGGTGATTCCGTGGATGGCCGTGTCTTTGGAGCCAGATTTCTTGCATAGGCGAGCCCAGTGTCCTTTTACACCACACACCTTGCAGAGGTCTTAAATGCAGCACACTTTTGCGGTGAGTGAGACCAACCACACTTACCACACAGCTTGCTGGCTCTTTTTGACCTGGTTATTGTTCCAATACTATTGGCTGCACCTCGTGTTTGCAGGTGCTATTGTCCAGCTACAATGGTTTTGTGTTTCCTGCATCTTCTAGCAGTGCATCAATGCTGTGACCTTTCTTTTGCACCAAGGTCTTCTTGAAATGCTTCAATAGATATTGAGACAATCATCAGCTCCATTAGTTGCTTCGACAGTTCAGTTTCTGAAAAATCACATTTGCTGCTCTTACCTTACAGCATCTACTGACAAATGTGTCTTTTGATTTCTGTAGCTGTTGCTTGTAGGGCATCAATTTCAGGTGGTGAATTCGAAAATTCACTGTTAATTGGAGCTGATCTTCTAGCATCTTCCATACCTTTGAAGGATCTTTCTGGTCCTCTTCAGAAAAGCCAGAGGTATTGATTCTGTGTAATCCCTCATTCCAACTGCTATCAGAATTTATACAGCCTGTTTTTCTGGTTTTTCAATCACTTGGTCCGAGAGGATTAACTGCATTCTTTGTTTGAGAAGTTGGAACTTGGACAGGATATCCATGGCCTTCCAGTTCATGCTGGGAAGTTTGGTATCCATCTTCCTGTTGTTCTTTTGCTTTAAGACTTGTTCTATGACTCTGCATTGTTTCACCTTTAAGAAACTCTCTGTTATTTAGACTAGCTGTTTGGATTGAGAGGAGCAGGTGTTTGATAGTTCTCTGTGTTTATCTTGATTGCAGCACTTAAACTTATCTGTTCACACAGCTGTCCAATAGGCAGTTCAATTGCTTTATTTGCTAGAGTTTTTTTGCAGCATTTAAACCTGTCTGTTTACACAGCTGTTCAATAGGCCGTTCAATTGCTTATTTTTTGTAAGAGTTTGTTTATATTCTTCACGCTTGAGTGGCTTAATGGTATTTTTAACTGCGGTTGCGTGAATGGAAGCTCTTCTTCATGCTCGAGTGATTTAATGTTTTCCCATGCTTTTTTGCTATCGGATGCCTCCTGTAATGGTGCCAACCTCAATCAGCCTCAGAGAGGGGCTTGATCGTTCCCTTTTTTGTCACAGAGTCTTTAGGAAAAAATCTATATTTTAGGCACTTCAAAGCTTGTTTTTTTAAACCAGTGTCTCTCAACAATCGGCACAATGACTCACCCAATTTACATGCTGCCTGTCATTCTGTGCTCTGTGTTTCTACAGCTGGAGGTAAATTCTTTTTTTCTGTCCACTGTTTGGGCCAATATTTCTGTTGCATTTTTTCTCCAGTGGCTGTAGGAAAGCTTGTTTTCAAAGCTGTTTGACCTGTGATCTTCAACTTAGCCTTTGTCTTCTCATCACAGCTGCCATCATGTAATGAGTTCTTTATGTTGTCTGATGCAACAGAAATAAAATTCGTGGAGTCCAGTTATGCTGAAGATCTCGAACAGGTTTATTAACAGCTCACAAATATATCTAATACAGAGCAAACTATTTACAGAACCTTCCTCTAGGTATTACAGTTGCAGAGTGACTCTGGATTTGAGTCACATGACCACACCCTGGTACTTAGCTCGTTCGCATGCTGAGATCTTAAAGGGACATCACTCTTAAGGCAATCATGCAATAGAGGTGTTCTGATTCATCAGCTGAGGGAGGGCACTAGGTGATAACCAGTAGGAGGTTTCCTTGCCCATGTTTGACCTGATGCTATGAGACCTCATGGGTCCAGAGTCAATGTTGAAGACTCCCAGGACCACTCCCTCCCGACTGTATACCACTGTGCCAACACCTCTGGTGAGTCTCTCCTGCCGCTAGGACAGGAAATACCCAGGGATGGTAATGGAGGAGTCTGGGACATTGGCTGTATGATATGATTCTGTGAGTATAACTATGTCAGGTTGTTGCTTAACTATTCTGTGCATCAGCTCCAGTTTTATTCTTATTCAACTTGAGTGGCTTGCTAGGCTATTTCAGAGGGCAGTTAAGAGTTCACCACATTGCAGAGGGAATGCAGCCACATGTAGACCAGACCAGCTAAGGATGGTAGATTTCCTTCCCTACAGGGCATTCGTGAACCAGATGAGTTTTGTACGACAATCCAGTCGTGGTCACCATTATTTAGACCAGCTTTTAATTACAGATTTATTCATTGAATTTAGATTCCACCAGCTGCCGTGGTGGGATTTGAACTCATGTCCCCAGAGCATTAGTTGGGGTCTCTGGATTAATATCCCAGTAACAATACCACTATGCCACCGCCACCCTTGCTTAATACGTCTACTGCAGACTGACTGACGTTTCTCATATCCTCTTTTGCAGCTGGATGAGCCTGAGGCGCAGAAGTTTATTCTCCTGGCCACTGGCGATGCTGTGTCTATTCAGGAGCTTGGTTGCAGAGTACATTGCATTAAATGGTCCAGCTCTTTATAAGATCCTCCGTTAACTCATAGCCCAAACGCACCCTGTTCCACAGGCGAATCTAGGTAAGTCTGTATGCAATTTGACAAGTAAACACCATTTTCCTCTGCTGCGATCTGTAGCCCAAATTGCCTGGCATCCCTCTGTTCTTCCTCTTTTCCTTTCTCCAAAGGACATAAATAAAGAGGGATTTCAAATTTCTAAGTGGCAAACAAGAAAATGGGTGAAAACAAAATATTTTTTAAGTTTGTTCTCAAGATATGGGTGATGCTGACAAATTTGCATTTGTTGCCCATTCCTAGTTGTCCTAAGCAGATCATCCCTATAGCTGCTGCAGTCCCTGTGTTGAACATACTTCCACAATGGCGTTAGTTAGGCAGTTCCAAGATATTGACACAGGGACATTGAAAGAGCAGCCATATATGCCCAAATCATGATGGTGTGTGACTTGGAGGGGAACTTGGAGGTGATGGTGTTTCCATGCCATTGTTATGCCTCGCCAGAAAAAATTACAAGCAAGGTTGAACAAAAGGAGTTTAAATAATAGAAAAACATACACTGCACTTGCACTTGTCCCTTTAAATAACTTTGCAATGAAAGATAAAGCCAAGCTACCAGAGTCACCCATTTTACATGGGCAAAATTCAGAAGTATCGTACTTCTGGTACAAAAGATATGCCTATCCCAAATAAAATCCCTTCCACATCACCATATTTCTGGCAGAAACTTTTCATGTCTGGCACATTTGCCTCCCCTCAGTCAGAGACAGAGAGACTAGAAACTCAAAGAGAGCTGGTGACGGAATTACAAATATCTCTGATGCACATATGTTGACTTTACTTTATAAGTAACTGAACTACGAGAAGATGGAGTATGGTGATTGCCAAAATCATTACTTTGCCAAGACTAAATCATTTCTCTTCTGTCTTCAAGGGCCTTCATGCATGCAACATGTGTTGCAGGACATGCCTAAGCCTGATTCCGCAGAAAACCTCATTCCTTCTGAAAGTGCACCGTCACAGGACCCACAGCCACACACCAGCATGACGACTGCCACTTTGGTGAATCCAGTCAGACATTCAGTTGGGTTTTCACCTGGTGATTCACAAGTGAGTGCAAGCAGACACTGGTGGCAGGGATAGCAGTGGAGAGTCTGTGTCAGGGGGCACAATCCTATCCAAGTTCTCCTCAACTGGATACAGATGCTGAACCCTGGGGCCTATCATTGAGGAGGAGAAAGCTAGAGGTGAAACAGCAGCCGAGCGAGGTACTGACAGACGTGTCACACACACTCTCCACAACAGCAGAGAGGATGGAGGAATTCAACTCGATCACTCGTGGATTGGTGGCACAGGGAATAATGAAAATGTCTCCCATAGAGAGAGTGGCCACCTCCATGGAGATTCAAACAAGGCTCTCAAATGAGTCCATGCAGGCCATGACCACGGCCCAGCAGAATTCCGATGTCAATCTGTCTCCTGCCTTAAACAGGATGACAGATATCATATCCATGGCCTTACAATGCGGTACTGATCTTCAGCAGGCTGGTGTGCAGCAGGAGTGATGTGGCACTGAACCAGCAGAGGGGTGATGGTGGAAGGGGACATGGAAGTGGGAACTCCACTCAGAGTGCTCCCACTTCTCACCTGCCGTCTCCCTCAGCCAGTACTTGGACATTCTGCCCCTGTACAGGTGGGGGTGGAGCAGTCTTTGATGGGGACCTTAGGGGCTCCAAAACCCAGACAGCATCGGCTAAAAACATCTCCCAGTTAGGGCAGTGATGGGAGCAGCTGTCTCCACATCAGCTGAAGCTGTACAGGATACATCACATAGAGGAGATGGAAGTGTAAGTTAAAGCAATTGTAATTCACCAAGTGGGTGTTTTGGGTGTTTTGCAAGATGTCATATTGTTAAGTTTCCATTTTTTACAACAGCACTCATAAAATTTATTATTTAGCACCACTTCCACATTTTGCTCATTATTGTTTCCCGAGGCCCAACTCGCTCTTTCACTTGTTCCATGACGAATGTCAGTATGTGATGCGACACATAGATTATTTGCATGGGTGAATGACTGTTTAGTGCAAAGGGATGCAGTGGGGGGGGGGGGGCCTGGGACCAGTGAGTGGGGTTGATGCTGGTGGTGGGAATGGAACAAAGGATTTCATTTGCGATGTTTTCCTCTATGAGTCAACACTATCTCAGCTGTTGAGCAAGCTATTAGGGGAGCAATGTGCACGACTGGTTTTGATATTGAGTGTCCCATCTTCATCCTCCTCCACCACCTCCTCCTCCTCTATGTTTTGCTCACCTGAAGATGAGTGATGAGCCCCTTTGCCCTCCTCCACCGGCAATCCTTGCTGCTGTACAATGTTGTGCAGGACACAGCACACCACTATCGTGCTGGAGATCTTCACTGGTGAGTACTGAAGGACGTCTCTAGACCTTTCCAGCTACCTGAAGCCCATCTTTTGCATTCTGATAGCTTGCTCGATGACACACCTGGTGGTCATGTGACTCTCTGTAGCACTCTTGCACCTGATTAGTGGGACCCCTCACAGGTGTTGTGAGCCAGGTTTATCCCTTGTCTCCCTGGGCCAGCCCTTCAGGCCACAATCTTGGCAGAAGTGGGTTTTGTGATTGTGGGGGGTGGGGAGAGGAGATTTGGTGCAGCAAAAGATTGCCAAAGATTACAGGGTGACTGCTGTGTAGATGGCTAAAAAATGCAAGCAATTATGGGGCAATATTTTTTCTCATAGTCAGTTTTTCCCTTATGGGGACTTTAATTTTAATCACCAGCAACTTTTATGTTGCCTGTATTCTGCCCCTTTCAGCAGATTTCCCACTGGTTGCTTTAACTCTGTAACAGCTGGCTGTGCTATTCCCAAATTCTGAGCTCAGTGGCACTGTTTAAAATGTTTCAAAGCAGAGCATGTGCCAATTCTGCAGTCAGTTGTCACTGTAACTAGCTGTAAACTTCATCTGATAGCAAAAGATACCAGCACATTGCAACATTCTGCTGTTAAAATTAAAGTTTCATGGTTTAACGCTCCTACCGTTATAAAACAGCGTGCCATCTGACTTTGCCCCGAAGAGAAACAAGGAAACCAACCAGTAGCCGAAAGCCCCGAATGCACATTTTCGGTGCAGAATCACATTTACCAGGATTACATGTTGGAAAATGGGCAGAAAATCGTGGACAACATGCCCGTGATTAGCACCCTTGGTGGGCAAAGCTCCATGCCAGAATCACCCATTCTAAAATTCATTCCTAATCATTAAAGACAAGTTAATGAAATCATTATAATAACAACAGAAAATACTGGAAACATTCAGCAGGTCTGGCAGCATCTGTGAAGAGGAAACAGAGTTAATGTTTCAGGTCGAAGACCCTTCATCAGAACTTGGAAAAGTTAGAAATGTAATAGATTTTAAGTAGGTCAAATGTGGGAGGGTGGAAAAAGAACAAAAGGGAAGGTCTGTGAATGGGCATTGAATGACAAGAGTTGGTGGGGCAGAGACCGAAGGGAGTAATAATGGGACAAGTAAAGAAACAAAAGATGTGTCCAGAGGAGGTGTCAATGGCGGAATAATGAACAGCTGCTGTCCAAAAGCTAAAGAAAAGAGAAAAACAAGATTAAGGACGAAACATGCAAAGAAAAGGAAACAAAATGGGGCAGAGATTATGATCTGAAATTGTTGAACTCAATGTTGAGTCCAGAAGGCTGTAAAGTGCCTAATTGAAAGATGAGGTGCTGTTCCTCGAGCTTGCTTTGAGCTTCATTGGAACAGTGCAGTAAGCCGAGGACAGAGATGTCAATGTGAGAGCAGGGTGATGAATTAAAATGGCAGACTATCGAAAGCTCGGGGAATTGAATGCTGACTGAGCGGAGGTGTTCCATAAAGTGATCACCCAGTCTGCCTTTGGTCTCCCCAGTGTAGAGCAGGCCACATTGTGAGCAGCGAATACAGTATACTAAATTGAAAAAAAGTACAAGTAAATCGCTGCCTCACCTAGAAGGAGTATTTGGGACCTTGGACATTGAGAAGGGAGGAGGTAAAAGGGCAGGTGTCACATCTCCTGCACTTGCATGGCAAGGTGCTGTGGGAAGGGGAGAGGGTGTTGAGGGGTGATAGAGGAGTGGACCAGGGTGCAGTGGAGGGAACAGTCCCTTTAGAATGCTGAAAGGGGAGGGGAGGGGAAGAGGTGTTTGGCAGTGGCATCTTGCTGGAGATGGCAAAAACGGCAGAAGATAATTCATTGAATATAGAGGCTGGAGGTGCAGGAGGTCAGGACAAGGGGAACCCTATCATTGTTCTGGGAGGAAAGGGTAGGGGTGAGAATAGAAGTGCAGGAAATGGGTTGGACACAGTCGAGGTGCCTGTCAATCACAGTGGCCAGAGGGGAATCTTTGGTTGAGGAAAAAGTGAAATCATTGTTCAGTAAAATGTTGCAGTTTTTAGTATTTAGCATTTTATTATTAAACAAGCAGCACCACAAAACTTTAAAATGGGAGGAGATATGCTGCAGTTTTTGCAGAAAATAGCGGTCAACAATTAAATCAACATTGAAGCAGGGGCATGGGCCTTCTTATTGTAAGAGTTGCTTTATAAGAGGGTCAAAAGACCAAAAATGCCCCAGGATTAATGCTGTGGATGTGTTGAGTTAGCTGATCATCGTCAAGATGGTGGTAGGAGCATAACAATTGACATCAGCGTTTCTGGGTTAGGGAGGAACACATTTGTTGTGCTTCCCATTCCTGATTGCTACCCAGCAAGGGCACATCAGCTGGAGACAAGAGAGCTGCAATTCCTTACACCAGTTTGATCAGGGCCAATTTAGGCACGGCTTTCAGGTAGATCATGGGTTGGGGGACGATGAGGATGGGGTGCAGAAGAATGGAGGGGGAGTGGGTAGGCAACAGTAGTCAACGAAAGGGTATGTTTTAGTTTTCATTTTACCTTCATGTGGAACTGGGAGGAGTGGGATTCCTGTGGAACTGGAAGAAATGGGATTCCTGTGGAACTAGGAGGAGCAGCAACACTGTTGAACTGGGAGAAGTGGGATTCCTGTGGAACTAGGAGGAGCAGGTATGCTATGGATGTGGGAGAAGTGGGATTCCTGTGGAACTAGGAGGAGCAGGTACACTGTGGATATGGGAGAAGTTGGATTCCTGTGGAACTGGAAGGAGCAGGAATGCTGTGGAACTAGGAGGAGCAGGTACGCTGTGGATATGGGAGAAGTGGGATTCCTGTGGAACTGGGAGGAGCAGGAACGCTGTGGAACTGGGAAAAGTGGGATTGCTGTGGAATTGGGAGAAGCAGGAATGCTGGGGAACTGGAAGGAGTCGGAACGATGTGGAACTGGGAAAAGTGGGATTGCTGTGGAACTGGGAGGAGCAGGAACGCTGTGGAACCGGGAGAAGTGGGATTCCTGTGGAACTGGGAGGAGCAGGAATGCTGTGGAACTGGGAGAAGTGGGATTCCTGTGGAACTGGGAGAAGATAGAATGCCGCCACATCGCTGTGATCTTAGGCCCGGCAGCTCATTAGCATGTGCAGGACGGCCACCACCTCCCCACTCCCCCCGAACATATGGTGAGGCAGTCTCAGCGATTCCGTAAACGGCGTCCAACTGTTTCTGAGCAGACGCTGGTGCCATTTTTAAAGGGATGAGAGCCCAGCGAAGAAACTGCAGAGTTGCTCCCGTTCCCCTGCTCAACTCCACCAAAAATACATATTTGCCCCTTCCCTCCCCCCAACTACACTACCAATGCAGAGTTGACCCCTTCTCCCCCAAATTGCACCAAGTGCAGAATTCACCCCATTTCCCCCCAGTACACTACAATTGCAGAGATCCCCCCTTCCCCTTTGGTGGAGCCAGCTTTCCCTGGACAGGAAAGTGAAGGCACGTAAGTTCCGCCCGTCGTGCTGAAGATCCAGAACTGCAGGTAAGATCGCGGCGGATTAGATTTTAATTAACACAAACAGCTTATTTAAATACATAAAACCAGGTCTCGTCGCAGAGCAGCGGAGAGTCCGCCACAAAGCCTCCTCGCTGCCGGGAAGATCGGGTCCGGCCATCCCGGCATGATGTTCCGTGATGGGCCGCAACCATTCCGTTCTTCTGGCACCTTCCCGCCGCCACGGAGCCTGCATTGGGAGGAGAACAAAATCCAGCCCAGTGTAAATCCACAGAGGTCATCTGATAAGGTCCATGTACCATCCCTTGACATGGTTTTAGTTTTTTTTTAGTTTTAGAGATACAGCACTGAAACAGGCCCTTCGGCCCACCGAGTCTGTGCCGACCATCAACCACCCATTTTTATACTAATCCAACATTAATCCCATATTCCTACCACATCCCCACCTGTCCCTATATTTCCCTACCACCTACCTATGCTAGGGGCAATTTTATAATGGCCAATTAACCTATCAACCTGCAAGTCTTTGGCATGTGGGAGGAAACCGGAGCACCCGGAGGAAACCCACGCAGACACAGGGAGAACTTGCAAACTCCACACAGGCAGTACCCAGAATTGAACCCGGGTCGCTGGAGCTGTGAGGCTGCGGTGCTAACCACTGCGCCACTGTAGCTAGCTTTATTCTGACAACAAAAGTAATTTGCGTTGGCAGTGCATACCGTTTTGCTAGCTAGCTAATACAGTTGCGTTGCTCTCAATTGATGTTTCGATGCTTAGTTACTTTAATAATAGGGAGAAATCTGTTTTAAAATGAATTGTGTGATGATGGCATTGGATTGGCTATACACTTCATATGCAGATTAATTGCCCCCATGTCCATGGCTGAGTCAATAATTTTGTCAAATGTCTGTGGTGCAACATGTTGGTGCCTATCCCTGAATGGAACAGGGAGGAGCGGGGGTGCTGTAGAACTGGAAAAAGCAGGAATGCTGTGGAACTGTGAGGAGCGCTGCTTCTTCTCCTGGCTCTACATACAATGTAAAGCCAGTGAACACAGAGGGCTGAGGAGTTGCTGAGTGTTGACTATGTACCAGCAGAGATTGTTCCTCAGTCCAGGAGAAAGTGTTTTGCTGCCTAGGGCACAAACCAGTGAACTGGAGTACAAACCAGAATCCCAGCAGTTATTAGCAGCTGGTGAGGCTGGGCACTGTACTCCAGCAGATATTGTTAAACTCAAAGCGATTGAGCAACAGGGCAGAATCATGGTAGTTGAGATATATAGAATAGTCCAGTGGAACAGTTCAGTCCTGATGGTATAGGTGAGCAAAGTTCTAGCCATTGAAAGGAACACAGGTAAAAATACTACAGAACAACCTGGGTTGGGAAATGACAATGCAATAGATATGGATAGCAATAACTGGTAGCTTGAACTTGTAGATTGAGCTAAATAGATTCACTATTTGGAGTATGAGGTCTTATGTAGTAGAGGAGAAAAGAAATGGGAAGGAATGCCAATAGATAGCCAAGGATGGAGTTGCAAAGATGTGGACCTGAGTAGGGAGTTGGAAACCCATGACCAAGCTTGTTCAATAAATTAACCATCTGTGCTAGTGTATAGTGCAGTCACACTTCTATACAAAATGGCATAGTCATGTTGTTAAATATTTTACAGTACAGGATGAGTACAGTCGATGGAACAGATTGACTCTCTCATCACTGAATTTATTGCACTTGTGTGAGAAGAGCAGCTCTTCCACATGGTCTTTCAGCATGATACCATTCCAAGTTCCCTCGAGTTTTCTGAAAACTTTTCTGTGGGAAATATCCAGTCCTCCAATGGCTGGAGTGTTCACCCAATGCAGAGAGTTCTCTCTAGTGCGTCCTTTGTGTTCTGGGACCCTGCAAAGTACAGCAGCCAAAAAGATCTTTGAACAGAACAAATTGGTACATTTGAAGAGCACATAAGTAATGTTGCAACTGTTATCCATTTCTCAATCACCGTTTTACATGTTGCTTCCATTTTGGCCAGCAGAAACTACTGTGTGGTTGATTCCTGTCTCTGGCTTTGAACAAGCCATGCATTGGGGGGATGTAATGGAAGTGAAAGTTAGGAGAGATGTTAAACTGGCTTCTGATTCACTATTGCCCATTTATACTGTCATGTGGAGTCAAAATTACCCTGAATAAATGAGGAAAACTAATGTCTCCATACAATGCACTTGCCTATACACTGATTTACAGACTTTCTTCCATTATAACTGCTCAAGGAGATTCTCATCAAATGGTCAAAATGTCTCTTTCTTCAAGGAAGCAATAGCATTACCAGAATTACAACATATAATTACAACATATAATGCAGACCAAATACATTATTGATATTCACTGTAATGAATTAGATAGTGCAAGCATGATTAAGCAGAAGCAAATACCACCTACTCCCATTCTTTCCTTGTTTAAATGTTTGCTTGTTATGTTTTAGGAAGCCTATTTTAAAACAAGATATGAAGACCATGTTTTGTCATTACTCTGCCCTTGGAACAGTCACCAAAGAGCAAAAAGGGGTGCAGACCCATTACATCACTTCCACTGCTTCACCTTTGGATTTCTGAAATTTCCTACATGGCCGTTATTTGGCCTCTACCTGCAGGCACTGATACAATGTTCATATTGAAACAAGGTTGGGTGGGACATTCCAGACCATCCTGCATCACTTTCTGCTGTATACATCAATGGAGCACACAAATGCAGGGCACTTGGACTTAAATGCAGGGGGCATGATCAGGAAGTTTGCGGATGACGCAAAGGTTGGCTGTGTGGTAGATGGCGAGGAGGATAGCTGGAGGATACAGGAAGATGTTGGTGGTCTGATGGAGAGGGTGCAGAGGAGATTCACCAGGATGTTGCCTGTGTTGGAGCATTTCAGCTATGAAGAAAAGACTGGATAGGTTAGCGTTGTTTTCCTTATAGCAGAAAAGGCTGAGGGGGGGACCTGATTGTGGAATACAAAATTATGAGGGGCATTGATAGGAAGAAACTTTTTCCCTTAGAGGAGGTTTCAATAACCAGGGGGCATAGATTTAAGGTAAGGGGCAGGAGGTTTAGAGGGGATTTGAGGAAAAATTCTTTCACCCAGAGGGTGGTTGTAATCTGGAACACACTGCCTGAAGGGTGGTAGAGGCAGGAACCTTCACAACATTTCAGAAGTATTTAGATGAGCACTTGAAATGCCAAGTGCTGGAAAATAGGATTAGAATGGATAGGTGCTTGATGGCTGGCGGGGACACGATGGGCTGAAGGGCCTTTTTCTGTGCTGTACAACTCTATGATGATGTAAAAGATCACATGTAAGAGAGACTGGAGGGAGAGGCAGCATGGCTTCAGAGGAGTTATATAGACTTATGTAAAGCTGTATATAGTTAACATGTAATAAATGAGTTCATGTTAAAATTACTGAAGACTCAGTAATCTCTCTCAGCTAGACTAACCAAATACACAAATTCTGGCAGACTAACCAAACATACAACAGATGCTGGAATTTTTCCCTAAGCAAATTGGAGCCATCCAACGACTGAAAAGTCGGGGAGAACCCACCTCCGCCTGGCCTAGGGATCCGATACGCATTTTGCAGTCTCCAGGCCTTTAATTGGTCTAAGGCAGGACTTCCACCTCATTGAGGCAGGAAGTCCCGCCTAATGCAGCTGCCGGCCAATCAGCAGGCTGGCAGATCTCTGTCCCAGCAGCTCCACCGGGAGCAGTGGCCACAGCTGGGACTTCACTCAACTTCAAGAAGGAAGATGTCGGGGAGCCCTGGAACAAAGGTAGGTTTCGGGGTCTCGCCGGGGGTGATCTGTCGGACCCCGGTGAGGCAAGGTGGTCGATTGGGGTGACAGGGTGGTGGGTGTTGAGGGTAGTTGGGGTATCGGGGGCAGCCCTCCATCGGGCACAGGGTGCCTGATCATGAGGGCCCGCCCCCAGGCCATCAGGAAGCCGCCTGCTTTTGTCAGGCAGCTTCTCTCGGCCATGGGCTGCCTGACCAGCCATGGGTAAAATCCCCGTGGCGGTGGGCAGAGGCCCTTAAGTGGCCGTTAACTGGCCACTTAAGGGCCTTGATCGGCCTGAGGTGGGCATGCTGTTTTTCGCTGCCCCTGCCCTGCAATAAATTATCGGCAGAAGTGGGATTGGGTCGGGAAGGGCCCCTGAGCCTCCCGCTCCAATTTTACTCCACCCTCACCCCTCTCGTCACCTTCCCGCTCTTTGGGGGAGGAGGGCGTAAAATTCCGGCCTATAGGTTGGAGATAGGGTACAATACTGTACCAACCCACCCCCTTTGAATGCAGCTCCCTGCTGGGAGCACAGGGCCACGGAATTTACTCTACAATTTGGGCACTGTTAGCCCTGAAATTAATCTCCTGGAGGTTTCTAAGGTAAAACTCTAAAATGTCTCCTAGCTACTGAAGGCAATCTTTTGGAAACTGCTAGATATCAAGCTGCCATTACAAATGCATTATTCAAACATTACTAGGTGGCAGTTCATAGTCGATTTTCGTTTGGCCCCAGAAGGACGAAAAACCATTGTGGTTATAGCTCTGGATCTGGGTCCAGACAAAATATGGTCACCTCTGTCAGGTATGTGTTATCTGACACATAGAATGGAACCCCTTGATTTGAACTGATCATCTGACACATTTGAACCAATTTACAAAATAACCTATTGGCTGTTTGAAAGAATAGGGACATAAAAAAGCTGTGATGAGATACTGTAATAGGGGATTAATGGAAATGCACTGGCTGATATAGTCACTGTGCCACACTGTTCAGTGAAATCAGCACGACAAAGGTAAGAATATCTCTATTAAAATTGCTGTTACATTTTTTAATGTTTATTATGCCACTATTTAGATGCTGTGGCATTTTTAGCTTTGTTATGACATCTGGGACTCAATAACGCCTGTATAGTCAAATCATTGCCATTTTCATACCTATTCACAGATCATTGCAATTATAACTAAAAAAAAAACTTGTAACTTCATTCCATTACATTGCTAGTTCCAACTGACATTTCAGGGTTACTGGATATATATTGATGGGGCTTTCTGCACAATAAATATTTTTGCTGTACTCTATCACATGCACAGTTGCATTGCCTTGTTGATTGTAAAGGGCATTCTGCTTTGTAATATTTCTTTGTGAAATTTCATCAGCTAAAGTGCATCATGTTTTTTTTTAATACAAACTGCGCCATCTCAATGTGATTTATTATCTGGTTCTATTGAATAGAATTAAAATGATGACAACTCTCATTGCAGGCTCACTGCAGCAATAGTCTAGGACACTGAATCATTTTGTGTGGGCAAGCTAAGTACTGATCTGTGTTGGGATCACAAGATAAATACAGATGAGAGAGGATATTCAGCCCATCTTAATTCATCCATCATGAATAAAAGATCTACTCCCTTCTCCCCTCAAATGTACAACACAGATCACGAGGTGAGTACTGTTACAAGTGTTATGACTGAGGCGCGAGGAGTGCACTGTTAATTCAGTCCCGCTTCTCCACGGGTCACAGCATATCAATACATTTTCCCACCAACCAAAAAACAGCCAATTACATACTCTATTTGTCCCCCAGAATAAAACACACCAAC
This sequence comes from Heterodontus francisci, assembly GCF_036365525.1. NCBI lineage: Eukaryota > Metazoa > Chordata > Chondrichthyes > Heterodontiformes > Heterodontidae > Heterodontus > Heterodontus francisci. The sequence continues at coordinate 20,196,182 of NC_090380.1, read as the reverse complement.
CAGGTTTCTTTAATTAACAAGAAAATTAACTATTTATTATAATAACCAAGTCTTAACCAATAATGAAGTAAATCTATATTAATCTCCTTATTTCCATGGCCCTCATACACACACATATACATCAAAAAAAATCAGTTAACCAGGGAAAAAGGATTTTGGTTTACAGCTGCCAACACTGATTCATTAGTCAAAATGACCTTTAGCTTTTTCAAAAGATGCTTGGCACTCCCTGACCACACTACCTTGGTTTTCTTTCTCGGTAGCAAATCTGTTAGTGGGGTAGCTACAGTACTGAAATTTGGTCCAAACTTTCTGTAGAAACCACACCTCCCCAAAAACTTCATGATTTTACTCTTAGTCTTAGGGATAGGGAACTCCACCAAGGCTTGTACTTTTGCCACTCATGGCAACACTTGTCCTTGCCCCGCTATATGGTCACTGTTGCTTTTGCGAATTTGCTTTTTGCCAGATTTACCACTAAATCAGCTGCTTGTAATTTTTTAAACAGAATTTCTAGCGGTTTCAAGTGTTGCTTCCAAGTGTTACTGTATATTAGCATATCATCAAGATATACTACACAGTTGGGAACACTAGCTACCACTTGATTCATTAGTCTCTGAAAGGTTGCTGGAGCATTTTTTAGCCCAAATGGTATCACTCGGCACTGGTAAAGACTGTCTGGTGTGACAAAAGCTGATATTTCCTTAGCTTGTGGTGTTAAAGGAACTTGCCAATATACTTTTAGCAAATCTATCTTTGTAAGAAACATGGCATTGCCCACTCTGTCAATATAGTTTTCCAAGTGAGGAATTGGATAGGAGTCTGCCTTTGTTACTGCATTGACTTTTCTATAGTCGATGCAAAGTCTGGTTGACCCATCAGGTTTAGGTACTAATACTATTGGTGATCTTCAGCTGCTTTGACTAGGTTCAATTAAGTTGTTTTCCAGCATATATTGGATTTCTGCTTTTACTTAGGCCTGTTTGGCTGGACTTAAGTGATAAGGATGCTGTTTTATAGGAATGGATTCTCCTACATCCACATCCTATGTGGCTAAAGTTGTACATCCTGGCTGATCCCTACAGACTCTTTTAAATGCTATGAGTAGCCTTGTTAGTTTTACAACTAAATACGAAAGAATGTTGTCCAATTTTCCTAGCCATTCTGTATTAGCTAACCAGATAGTAGGAGGTTCAATTTGCAAACTGTCTATGCCCCCTTCTGCCTCATCCTCACTATCCTTTTTATTCTGAACTGTCCCTACTACCTGACATACCTGTACTTGCTTATCCTTCTCCCAGCGATAATGTTGTTTTAACATATTGATATGACACAGCCGATTCTTTTCCGGCGATCTGGGGTGTCAATCAAATAATTTACATACCAATTCTTTTGAGCAGTTTCTGCAGACTACTGATCTGTACTTTTAATGGTATACCCTGTAAACATAATAATACTAACTTCATCCCATGGTTGAAATGTTCGGGTCTTTGCATGCTTGTCTGCCTCTTTTTTCACAGTGGTCTGGAATGCATTATGGTGTTGCTGTGCCACATTGCAAGCTTTTGTGAGTCTTTCCCAGAACACGGATACATAGCCTAGTATAAAAGATTCATCCCTTTGTTCTAAAATACTTTCTTTGATTAGTTTTAGAGGACCTCTTATCTCACATCCGTAAACCAATTCAAAATGATCATAATGAGCACCAATTCTGTGGAGGACGAGTTTCTGGAGTGTGTTAGGGATAGTTTTCTGAGCAGTATGTTGAGGAACCAACTAGAGAACAGGCTATTTTAGATCTAATATTATGTAATGAGAAAGGGCTATTTAATAATCTTGCTGTAAAAGAGCCTTTAGGGATGAGTGACCATAATATGTTAGAATTTTACATTATGTTTGAAAGTGAGGTAGTTCAATCTGAAGCCAGGGTGTGAAATTTGAACAAAGGAAATTGTTAAGGTATGTGGGGCAAATTGGCTGAGGTGGATTGGGAAAATACATTAAAAGGTATGACAGTACATAGGCAATGGATAGTCTTTAAAGAAATATTACATAGTTTACAGAAACTATACGTTCCTTCAAGGCACAAAAACCCCAAAAGTAAAGGTAGAAACCGTGAATAACAAAGGAAGTTAAGGATTGTATAAGATTAAAAGAAAAGGCCTATAAAGTTGCCAGGAATAAGTAGGAAACCTGAGGATTGGGAGGATTTTAGAATACAGCAAAGGAGGATGAAAAACTGATAAAGGGAGAATAAAATATGAATGTAAACTAGCAAAAAATATAAAAACGGACTGTAAAAGCTTCTGGTGGTACGTAAAAAGGAAAAGTTTGGCTAAGATAAATGTGGGTCCATTACAGGCAGAGTCAGGAGAATTTATAATGGCAGAGAAGCTAAATGATTACTTTCTGTCTGTCTTCACTGAGGAATATACAAGAAATCTCCCAGAATTAGAGATCCAAGGGATTAGAGAGAATGAGGAATTAAAGGAAATTAGTATTAGTAAGAAGGTTGTATTAGAGAAATTAATGGGGCTGAAGGTTGATAAGTCCCCAGGACCTGATATTCTACATCCCAGAGTTTTGAAAGAGGTAGCTATGGAGATAGTAGATGCATTGGTGATCATCTTCCAAAATTCTATAGATCCTGCAGTGGTTCCTGCAGATTGGAAGGTCACAGATGTCAGCCCACTATTTAAAAAGGGAGGGAGAGGGAAAACACAGAATTCCAGACCTGTTAGCCTTACATCAGTCATTGGGAAAATGCTAAAATTTATTCTAAGGGATGTGATAAATGGACACTTGGATAATAATGATCTGATTGGGCATAGTCAACATGGATTTATGAATGGGAAATAATGTTTGACGAACCTGTTGGAGCTTTTTGAGGATGTTACTAACAGAATTGATAAATGGGAGTCAGTGGATGTGGAATACTAGGATTTTCAAAAGGCCTTTGATAAAGTACCCACAGGAGGTTGGTTAGCAAAATTAAAGCACATGAGATAGGAGGTAATATACTGGCATGGATTAAAGATTGGTTAACAGGCAGAAAGCAGAGAGTAGGAATAAACGGGTCATTCTCGCATTGGCAGGCTGTGATTAGCGAGGTACTGCAGGGATCAGTACTTGGGCCCAGCTGTTCACAATATATATCAATGATTTGGATGCAGGGACCAAATGCAGTATTTCCAAGCTTGTGGATTACACAAAACTGGGTGCGAATGTGTGTTGTGAGGAAGAAGCAGCTTGAAGGGATTTGAAAAGACTTAGTGAGTGGGCAGGAATGTAGCAGATGGAATATAATGTGGAAAAATATGAGGTTATCCACTTTGGTAGGAGGAATAGATGTGCAGAGTATTTCTTAAATGGTAAGAGATCAGAAAGTGTAGATAGGGACCTGGGTGTCCTTGTGAATATGTCACTGAATGCTAACATGCAGGTGCAGCAAGCAATTAAGATGGTTAAAGGTATGTTAGCCTTTATTGCAAGAGGATTTGAGCACAGGAGTAGTGAAGCCTTGCTTCAATTGTATAGAACTTTGGTTAGACCACACCTGGAGTACTGTGTGCAATTTTGGTCCCCTTACCTTAGGAAGGATATTATTGCTATAGACGGAATGCAACAAAAGTTCACCAGACTTGTTCCTGGGATGGCGGGACTGTACTATGAAGAGAGATTGGGGAAACTGGGCCTGTATTTTCTAGAATCTTTCAGAGAATGAAAGGTGTTCTCACTGAAAGCTACAAAATGCTTAAAGGGATAGAAAGGGTAGATGCAGCTAAGATGTTTCCCCTGGTTGGGGAGTCTAGAACCAGGGGACACAATTTCAAAATAAGGGGGAAGCCACTTAGGACAGAGATGAGGAGAAATTTCTTTACTCAGAGGGTTGTGAATCTTTGGAATTCTCTGCCCCAGAAGGCTGTGGAAGCTCATTAATTGAATATGTTTAAGGCAGAGATTGACAGATTTCTAAATATGAATGACATGAAGAGATAGGAGGACAGTGTGGAAAAAGGCATTGAAGTGGATGATCAGCCATGATCATACTGAATGGCGAAGCAGGCTCGATGGGCTGAATGGCCTACTCCTGCTCCTGTGTTCCTAAAAGGACTAAAACCTGTAGACTCATTCGGTGAATCTCTCGTGGCAAATAAAAGAAAGTCTTGCCCTTTATTCCTATCATGAGGATATTCATGACAGTATGCCTTTATCATTATTTTCAGAGCTTGATGGTACCTTTCTAGAGCTCCCTGTGTCTGTGGGTGATATGCTGAAGATTTTAAGTGTTTGATACCCAAATTACCCATAACTTCTTGATATATCTGAAACATAAAATTGGAACCTTGTTCCGATTGAACCTCAATCGGTAATCCATATCTCGTAAAGAATTGGGTCAACATCTCTACCACTACCTTAGCAGTAATTGTCCTCAAGGGAATGGCCTCTGGGAATTGAGTAGCCACATCCACTGGTGTCCCGCTTTTGTTTTCGGTAAAGGTCCTATGCAGTCCACCAACACCCTACTATGTGTTTCCTCAATAACTGGTATAGGAATTAGAGGTGCCAGTTTTATGGCAGGGTGTTGTTTTCCCACCATCTGGCATGTATGGCATGTTTTACAAAATTGTACCATGTTCTTGGTAAGACCAGGCCAGTAATAATATAATAATAATATGTGATTTGGTCTTTCGGATCCCCATATGTCTTGCTGTCGGTATTTCATCTGCTAATCTTAATAATTCCCGGTGATATTTAGGTGGTACCACTACCTGTCAAACAACCATCCAGTCTTCATCCACAGGTCAATAAGTCAGTCGCCATTTCCTCATCAGAACCCTATCTTTAATATGATAGCCTTTTGGAACTCCTTTTGCTTCAGCTTTTGTCAGAGCTAATTGTGCTATTTTATTTAACTCTGGATCAGCTTGCTGTGCTGTGATTAGAAAACATTTGTTAAACATTTCATTTAGATTATCTAAATCCCCAAGGAAAGTTTCAGATATTTGGCTATCTGTGGTGCCAATTTTACCTTCAATGGAACTTATTTAGCCATTGCTTGGGTTACTACACACGAAGGAAATATTCCTGGAACTTTTTCCTGTAACTGTTCTGTTTCTTTAACTGCACTTGGTTTCTCTGTGACTATGGGAGAAACTAATACTTTTGCCCCAGCCAAATCATTCCCTAGGAGTAGGTCAATTCCCTCTACCAGCAAACTATGGACAACTCCTACAGTTACCATCCCAGACATCAGGTCACTTTCTAGGTGCACTTGATACAAAGGTTCGGGTATATACTCCCCGCCAATACCATTCACTAAAACTTTAGCTTTCAGTGTACTCTCTGGTGGAAATATTATACCTTTCTCCATCAAAAGAGTTTGGGTTGCTCCTGTATCTCTAAGTATAACTATAGATTTTCCTGCCTCACTCGAGGGATATGGAGTTACTTTTCCTTTCGACAAGAATTCCCTAAAACTTTCAGGTATCTTTTTCTCAACCCCTGCACTCACTTTGGTTTTTGTACCTTGTTTTACAGTTGCCATCAAAGCTACAGCCTGATCTGCTGTACTCTCAGTCAAAGCCCCTTTCTATACATTGGCTTTGTATATCCCAACAAGTCCCATGGGTTTACCTGCCAACTTCCAGCATCCTGAATGAAGATGTCCCACCTTGCGACAATGATAACACTACGGCTTGCGGACCTCACTTCCATCCTCAGCACCTTCCTTTCTGGCCTGAGGAAGGGATCCTGGGGCATTCCTAGCTGTCCCTTCTTGTCCCCAGCTACTTGCCTTCCTTTCACCTTCCCACTTTCAACCCTTCTTAGATTTGTGGGGGTAATGGAAAAAGGATTGGGCTTATACACAAGCTCAAAATCATCAGCGATTTCTGCTGCTTGTCTGGCTTTTGAAACTTTTTGGTTCTCTAAATGACTTCTCACTAATGGAGGGATTGAATTTTTAAACTCTTCCAAGAGAATCAGTTCTCTAAGGTTTTCATATGTGGTTTCCATCTTTAGTGCCCATATCCAATGATCAAAATTAATTTGCTTTACCCTCTCAAATTCTACATAAATCTACCCAGCCAATCTCTGGATGTTCCGAAACTTCTGCCAGTCAGCTTCAGGGATTAATTCATATGCAGTGAGAATAGCCTTTTTTGCCATCTCATAATCTGCATGAGCCTTTTCAGAAAGCATGGCATAAACTTGATGAGCTCTGTTAATCAACCTGCTTTGCCTAAGCAGTGTCCAGCTTTCCTTTAGCTACTACTTCATTTGTTTGGCTATTTTTTCAAAAGAAATGAAAAATGCCTCTACGTCCTTTTCCTTAAACCTAGAGAGAGCTTGTATAAATTTAAACAGTTTTTTTGCTGGGTCCTGGGCTAGACTCAGATTTTTCCTGACTATAAGTTTCCCTGGAGTCAAGACTATTCCGTTTTCTTAGTTCCATCTCTTTTAATTTGAATTCCTTTTCCTCTCTTTCTCTTGCTCTTTCTTTCCCCTTTGCTTCAAACTCAAGATTTTTCATTGTCACTTCTTTTACAAACTCAAATTTAAGTTTTTTTCAGTTGTAACTGAATTTTAGCTAATTTAACTGCATCACCCTCTGACTTACTATCTAGAATTTAGAATTTAGAACATTACAGCGCAGTACAGGCCCTTCGGCCCTCGATGTTGCGCCGACCTGTGAAACCATCTGACCTACACTATTCCATTTTCATCCATATGTCTATCCAATGACCACTTAAATGCCCTTAAAGTTGGCGAGTCTACTACTGTTGCAGGCAGGGCGTTCCACGCCCCTACTACTCTCTGAGTAAAGAAACTACCTCTGACATCTGTCCTATATCTGTCACCCCTCAACTTGAAGCTATGTCCCCTCGTGTTTGCCATCATCATCCGAGGAAAAAGACTCCCACTATCCACCCTATCTAACCCTCTGATTATCTTATATGTCTCTATTAAGTCACCTCTCCTCCTCCTTCTCTCCAACGAAAACAACCTCAAGTCCCTCAGCCTTTCCTCGTAAGACCTTCCCTCCATACCAGGCAACATTCTAGTAAATCTCCTCTGCACCCTTTCCAAAGTTTCCACATCCTTCCTATAATGCGGTGACCAGAACTGCACGCAATATTCCAGGTGCGGTCTCACCAGAGTTTTGTACAGCTACAGCATGACCTCATGGCTCCGAAACTCGATCCCCCTACTAATAAAAGCTAACACACCATATGCCTTCTTAACAGCCCTATTAACCTGGGTAGCAACTTTCAGGGATTTATGTACCTGGACACCAAGATCTCTCTGTTCATCTGCACTACCAAGAATCTTCCCATTAGCCCAGTACTCTGCATTCCTGTTACTCCTTCCAAAGTGAATCACCTCACACTTTTCCGCATTGAACTCCATTTGCCATCTCTCAGCCCAGCTCTGCAGCCTATCTATGTCCCTCTGGACCCTACAACATCCTTCGGCACTATCCACAACTCCACCGACCTTCGTGTCATCCGCAAATTTACTAACCCACCCTTCTACACCCTCTTCCAGGTCATTTATAAAAATGACAAACAGCAGTGGCCCCAAAACAGATCCTTGCGGTACACCACTAGTAACTAAACTCCAGGATGAACATTTGCCATCAACCACCACCCTCTGTCTTCTTTCAGCTAGCCAATTTCTGATCCAAAGGTCTAAATCACCTTCAACCCCATACATCCGTATTTTCTGCAATAGCCTACCATGGGGAACCTTATCAAACGCCTTACTGAAATCCATATACACCACATCCACTGCTTTACCCTCATCCACCTGTTTGGTCATCTTCTCAAAAAACTCAATAAGGTTTGTGAGGCACGACCTACCCTTCACAAAACCGTGCTGACTATCGCTAATGAACTTATTCTTTTCAAGATGATTATAAATCCTGTCTCTTATAATCTTTTCCAACATTTTACTCACAACCGAAGTAAGGCTCACAGGTCTATAATTACCAGGGCTGTCTCTACTCCCCTTCTTGAACAAGGGGACAACATTTGCTATCCTCCAGTCTTCCGGCACTATTCCTGTCGACAATGACGACATAAAGATCAAGGACAAAGGCTCTGCAATCTCCTCCCTGGCTTCCCAGAGAATCCTAGGATAAATCCCATCTGGCCCAGGGGACTTATCTATTTTCACACTTTCCAAAATTGCTAACACCTCCTCCTTGTGAACTTCAATCCCATCTAGCCTAGTAGTCTGAATCTCAGTATTCTCCTCGACAACATTTTCTTTCTCTACTATCTTCTTCTTCTTCTTTCAATTTCAAATGTTGGGCTATTACTTTAATTATCTCTGCATTTTTAGCACTTAATTTCAATTCTAACCCGATTGTGCAGCCCAATCTTTTAATTTAACCCAAGTTAAAGTCTCCAAGTCATTGAGGGATACAGTCTCCTTCCCCAGAAAACTTGCAGCAACTGCTAAAGCCATTCTGTAGACTTTACCCTGTTACACCAGAAACCTGGTTCTTTTATTTTCCTCTTTCAATTATTATTACCCCACACCTTACAATTAACCGATATCAGCGTTGAATTTGACCCGACAAGAGCCCCCCCCCCATTAATGTGTTACAACTGAAGTGGGAGGAGTGCACTGTTAATTCAGTCCCACTTCTCCATGGGGTACAGCATATCAATAATTTTTCCCACCTACCGAAAAACAGCCAATTAAATACTCTATTTGTCCCCCAGAATAAAGCACACCAACCAGGTTTCTTTAATCAACAAGAATATTAACTATTTATTTTAAAAACCAAGTCTTAACCAATAATGAAGTAAATCTATAAACGGAAATCTCCTTATTTCCCTAGCCCTCATGCACACACACATATTTCCAAAAAAAAACCCGGTTAACCAGGGAAAAAGGATTTTGGCATACAGCTGTTTCATAGGAATGAAACGAATAATAAAATAACTTAGTTTGTCACGTTCTGGTAGGAAGTGCTTCAATTTGGTGAGGTGTCCCAAAATCGAATAGTTGGATGCCAGTCAAAGTCTTTTCAGGCCAGGTTGATGAACAGTCTGTGATGGGTAGGCATTCAAGGCAATTCAACTGCAGAAGGCTTCACATAGGTCTTCCATCAGGTGTACAGCAACAGGTCTTCTTAGGTTTTACAGCAGCAGTATAGCAGTAGAAGATTTCTGCTGATTTCAGGATTTCTTAAACACAGGAGGCAACAGGAACCACACTTGATGCAGGGGTTCTTCAGAGACAGGTAGCAATAGTTTTCTTCTCAAGAGATGCAGGATTCCTTTACAGAGAGAGGTAACACTTTTTCTGGGTCTTCCTCTCCGATCTCCAGGCAGGTCACAGCCTGCTCTTCGTCCAACACATTGGCTTTTTAAAAGGTCCAAAGTGAATCTGAAGCTTCCAGAACTAAGTAATATGCCCAGTCATAAAGTTTGTCTTGTCACTGAAAGAGTAGCCAAGAGGTCAAACCCTTTGCTGGTTTCCTTGAAATTACCCGCTTTCCTGTTCTTGTGTACAAGTTCAGCTTCCTTTCAAAACACCCATCAAGTTCAGCTTTTGTTTTGAACTTCCTTTCAAAATGTTCATAAATTTCAACTATTTGCAGGTGTCTAAATGTCTACTGGAATCCTGTTTTAGTTTTTTAAAACACACAGAATCTTAAGTTTTTCATACAAAAACAAACTCATTGTAACACGAGATACTTCAGCAACCAATCAATGGATAGATGCCCATTGGCAAAGTGGAAAATAAAAAGAGCTTGGGTGTGATTGCCAGCATTCACTAATTTTCTGTCTGAAAACTATGGTCCATGAATACAATTTCCACATCTGTCCTCATGGTGGAAAATGATCTGCATCAGGAGTTCAGAATCGGAAAGCATCTAGAATTGAATTTGCCTTCACTGGACAGAAAACAACCAGAAAATGAGAAATGCAGATCTTTAAAACAGTGAAGGATGTAGCTGCCATGCAGGCACTGAGGTCATTGAATGCTCCATTGTTGGGAATGCTCAGTGAGGGGGCGGGGAGGGGGGTCTCCTAATTGGCCCCTGTAAATTCAGTGGAAAATTGGCTGTAACTGTATTTGAACGGGCTATCTGGGATTTCTGCTGAAATTACAGAGGCCAATCAGGATAATCCCTCAGGAAACTTCTGGTACATGAAATTGAGAAATGTGTAGAAAAGATTTATATTCCCCTAGTAATTTAGTCGAGAGATGTCCAAACTATGGCATTATGGCTATGTGTGATCCATGATCCATGATGTCTTGCAGGCTGCTCTCTAAAAGGAGCAGTAGTTTCATCTTCAATTATTTTTTTTGTAACTTAGCTTTTATGGAGCTATAGAATAATTTTTTAGCTGTACCTCTATGGGTAACACTCTTGCCTTTGAGCTACAAAGCTGTGGGTTCAAGTCCCACTGCAGTGGCTTGAGTATGAAATCTAGGCTGACAGTTTAGTGCAGTAATGAGTGTGCTGCACTGTCAGAGGTGCTGTTGTTTTTGGATGCAACTTTAAACTGTATGTCCTCACAGATGGATGTAAAAGATGACACTATTTTGAAGAATAGCAGAGGAGTTCTCCCCAGTTTCCTAGCCAATATTTATCCCTCAAATCACATCACTGAAACACATTATCTGTTTGTTATCATATTGTTGTTTGCAGGAACTTACTGTGTGTAAATTGTCTGCTGTGTTTTCTATTTTGCAACAGCAATTCCACTTCAAAAAGTACTGTAATGGCTAAGTTCATGGACGGCACCATATAAATGCAAGTTCTTTATTTATTTAATTTTAAGGAATTATTTTGTATCTGGGTGTCGGAGCATAGTTCTTCCATGTCTATTTTCTGAACGCAGAAGTGTAATTTATAGGTAATTTATAAGTGTAATTTAGTAGTGTAATTCATTTACAGTATTCTTGGAATTCAATGGCATTCAATTAAGTGACACACAAAGACAAAATAATTGGATACCATGAGCTATGTTTATTATCTAGTGCAGTATCAAAGGAGTGCTGCATTGTTGGAGATGCCTGTTTCCAGATCAGATGTTAAATCTGTACAGGTGGACATTAAAGATCCTTGGCACGGATGAAAACGAATAGGGAGTTCTCATAATCGTATCACTGGGAAATATTAAGGATATCCCATGAAATTCCTATAATGGGACATGTGAGGATCAGGAAGACCCAATCATGTACGGGTTGACATTTTTACTGGCCAGGTCTTTCCAAGGACATGGTGCAGTTTTATAAAACATGCCATACATGCCAGATTGTGGGTAAACCGCAACCTGCCATAAAACCAGCACCTCTAATTCCCACACTAGTTATTGGGGAACCATTTAGTAGGGTGTTGGCAGACTGTGTAGGACCTTTACCAAAAACAAAAGCGGGACACTAATATATATTCACTATCATGGATATGGCTACTCGGTTCCCAGAGGCCATTCCCTTGAGAACAATTTCTGCTAAGTAGTGGTAGAGAGGTTAACCGAGTTCTTCACTAGATATGGATTACCGATTGAGATTGAGTCAGATCAAGGTTCCAATTTTATGTCTAAACATTTTCAGGAAGTTATGGGTAATTTGGGTATAACACAGTTAAAGTCTTTAGCATACCACCCACAGACACAAGGGACTATAGGACGGTACCATCAGACCCTCAAAACAATGATCAGAGCATACTGTCATGAATATCCCCATGATTGGGATAAAGGGCTAGAATTTCTTTTGTTTTCCACTAGGGATACACCTAATGAGTCTACAGGTTTTAGTCCTTTTGCATTAGTTTATGGACATGAGATAAGAGGTCCTCTAAGACTAATGAAAGAAAGGGTTTTAGAACAGAGGGACACATAATCCGTGTTAGATTATATATCCGTGTTCCGGGAACGGCTCATGAGAGCCTGCAAAGTGGCTCAGGAGCATCTGAAATCTTCCCAAACAACCATGGGCAGACAAACATGCCATGACCTGAACATTTCAACCAGGGGATGAGGTGTTAGTATTACTGTCTTTACAGGATGAACCGCTGAAAGCACGATTCAGTGGTCCATATAAAGTGGTCAAGAGAATTGGTAAAGTAAATTATTTGATTGACACCACAGATTGCCGGAAAAAGAATTGGCTGTGTTATATCAATATGTTAAAACATCATCATCGCCAGGAGGAGGATAAGCAAGCACAGGTATGTCAGGTAGTAGGGACAGTGAAGGATGAAAGGGATGGTGAGGATGAGGCAGAAGGAGACCTAGACAATTCTCAAATTGAACCTCCTACTATCTGGTTAGCTAATAGTGAATTATTAGGGAGATTGAACACTATGCTTTCATATTTAGATGCAGAACAATGAGAAGGCCTAACAAGGCTACCCACAGCAATTAAAGTGGTCTGTAGTCACAAACCAGGATGTACAACCTTAGCCATACATGATATGGATGTAGAGGAATCCTTTCCTATAAAACAGCATCCTTGTCGCTTAAGTCCAGAGAAACAGGCCCAGGTAAAAGCAGAAATCCAATACATGCTTGAAAACCACCTAATTAAACCAAATCAAAGCAGCTGGAGTTACCTAGTGGTGTTAGTGCCTAAACCTGATGGTTCAATTCGATTCTGCATAGATTTCAGAAAGGTTAATGCAGTAACAAAGGCAGACTCCTCCCCAATTCCTTGCTTGGAAGACTATTGACAGAGTGGGCAGTGCCACGTTTCTTACAAAAATAGATTTGTTAAAGGGATACTGGCAAGTTCTTTTAACACCCTGAGGTAACTTTTCCAATGCTGAGCAATGTCATTCGGGCTAAAAAATGTCCCAGCCACTTTTCAGAGACTAATGAACCAAATGGTAGCCAATGTTCCTAACTGTGTGGTTTACCTTGATGATGTGCTGGTATACAGTGACACTTGGAAGGACCACTTGGAAGAACTGAAAGCTTTGTTTAGAAAATTATAATCAGCTGATTTAGTGATAAACCTTGCCAAAAGTGAATTTGCAAAAGCGAGGGTAACCTTCCTCGGGCATATAGTAGGGCAAGGACAAGTGTTACCAAGAGCAGCAAAAGTACAAACATTGGTGGAGTTCCCTATCCCTAAGACTAAACAAGAAATAATGAGATTGTTGTGAATGTGTGGTTTCTGCTGCAAGTGTGTACCAAATTTTAGTACTATTGCTGCTCCACTGCTACAAAGGAAACCTGTGGTCAGGGGAGTACCAAACATCTTTTGTGAGGCTAAAAACCATTTTGTTTAATGAACCAGTGTTGGCTGCTCCAAATTTCATTAAGATCTTCAAGGTAGCAATTGATGCTAATAACCTGGGGCTCGGTGGACAAGACAATGAATCGGGCATAGAAAGGCCAGTGGATACTTTTCCTAAAAGCTAAATTGACACCAAAAGAAATACGCAATGGTGGAAAAGGAAACCCTGGGCTTATTACTAGCTTTGAAACATTTTGAAGTATATGTCCACCACAACTACAGAGAGACACTGGTATATACTGATCATAACTTTAGTTATTCTGATGGAGTTTACTATTGCAACTTTGTCATTTAAAGATTATTCACATTGAGGGGAAACAATGTAATTGCAAATGCTTTGTCTGGATTTAAATCTACTTTGAGTTATCCAAGTGCAAAGATGGTACAAAGCAGAACTGTATTAGCTACAGGTAAAGAGTGAATGAGAATGAGTGTGTAAATGTGTTTGAATTTTTTTTTCATCTTCTGTTTTTCCATACTTTGCAATGAAATGCATTTAAAAATTGTAGTTCATTCTTCCAAGGATGGAAGCGTTATGAAGGTGCTTCTATGTGAAATTTTTTTTTTTGAGGATTCCTGTGTTAGATTAGTGGAGATAGATTCATTGGAGAACTGAAGTAATTCCATAGATGTTTTGCTTTTCAAGAGAAGTTGCCGGAAGGACACTTGAGGTCTTGTTTGAAAACAACCTTTACTGGAAATCACATGCCTTAAGCTCAATAAACAACAGGAACCTTGGTGACTTGAGGGAGATGTTTACAGAGAAGTGACATGTCATGATTTATGAGGGTCAGGAGGTTCTGACTTGCTGTTTGGTTTCACTTCTGAGATATTGCTTTAGTTCAGTTGGGGTGTGGATTGTGTTTGAAAGCAGCTGGAGATCAACCTGCCAAGAAAGAAACACCCAGTTTCCCTCCTTCCTCTTGTCTCTGTGAAATGCTACATTTCTCCTGAGGAGCTCTTGGAATGCTAACCAGGTTAATTCTCAACACTGCCTGAAAAAGCTGCTGCAGAAAAGATCCTAGTGACCTGTCCATGTGTACTCAGATGCCATTTTAGGACACAACATATCTCATCTATTTTCTTCAAGAATTAACAAGTATTTGGCCAAAGCGTTTTTTTTTCTTATTACGTTTTGTAAAAGAGCTCTACAGAGAAAATCTCTTTATTTTTCGGTTAACCAGTGCAAGTGTATGTGTGTAAGGGGCTAATGCCAAAAGGGAACTTTCATATTTCAATCTGTGTGTTAATGCTTTGCTTCATCACTGGATAAGTCTTGTTTTATAATAAACTGATAATTTTGTTGCTTATGAAAGTAACCTAGTTGGTGTATTCTATTTGGGGATGAAGAGTAGAGTATATGATTGACCGTATTGGTAACTGGGTAAACATTTAAATATGTGTTGTGACCTGTGGAGAAGTGGAACTAGAAAAGACAGTGCACTCCTCCTACATTGGTCACAACACCGGGTAGAAGGGTATTAAATTGGAGCAGTCAGTAAGAGAACTACAGAAGGAGCCAGATAAAATCTGCAAATGGGCAAATTAGTGGCAGATGAAATCTAATAGAGACAAGTGCTGAGTACTATACACTAATAGGAAAATGGGTGCCATAAATATAGATGGATAGCACAGAAATAGCTAGGGGTAAAGTGAAAAGAGATCTGGAATTGGAGTAGAGATGATACTTTATATGTTCTGGGCACCACACTTTAGGAAGGATGTGAAGGCATTAGAGAGGGTGCAGAAAAAAATTACAAGGGTGATTCCAGGGATGAGGAACTCCAGTCATGTGGATAGATTGGAGAAGCGGAGGCTGTTCTTCTTAGAGAAGAGTAGGTTGAGTGGAGATTTGATAGAGATATTCAAAATCAAGAAGGATCTAGACACAGTAGATAGGAAGAAACTGTTCCCATGTGCAGAAGAGTCGAGAATGAGAGGACACTAATTTAAGATGAATAGCAAAAGAACCAAAGACATTTTGACACTGCGAGTGGTTACTAACTGCAATGTATAGCCTGAGAGTATAGCAGAAGCAGATTCAATTGTGGCTTTCAAATGGGAATTGGATGATTATCTGAGTGGAAACATTTGCAGGGCTATAGGGTAAAGCTGGGGGAGTGGGACTTGCTGAGTTGCTCTTACAGACAGCCGACATGGACATAACGGGCCAAAGGGCCTCCTTCTATGCTGTAATCATTCTCTGATTTTACAAGGTAATATGAGGCAGTAAGAAGCAACATGAACAAAATGCTTAATTATACTGCTAGATTAGTCAAGTATGAATGAGAAGGCAACACATTAAAACTTCCTGACCAGTTTCTTGCTTGAGTATTACGTTCAGTTCAAGGGAGAGAATTAAACCATGAAACTGGTGCAGACAAGAGACAAGAGACAGTCCTGTTGTCAAAGGATTAAATTATGAGGAAAGGCAGGACAAACTAAGGCTGGTTAGTTTTAAAAAATAGAGAAAACAAAGGGGGAGATTATATGAGTATACAACATATTAAACAGTATAAGATAAATCTCGAGCATTACTTCCATTATCGGGCCAAACTGAGCTATGCTCTGTGACTCAAGACCTTGAACAAACCTTCAACAAGGCAAACAGTTTGGGTCAGATTTCTGTGAACACTATTAAGAATGGGAGAAAAAATTGAAATACTGCTTAATGAAAAGTCAGTTATTAACTTTCCAAATATTTCCCTACCAGTTTAGTCAATCCTGTTTATCTTTTAATATTGGCAGAGAGGTGAATGTGTCCTTGTTACCTTAAAGTATAACAGTTAAGCCCTCTGGTTCAAATAATAATGACTAACATGAAGTAGCATTAATGCTTTACTGAAACTACATTTAAGTGGTTCATTTCCTATATTAGGTATTTTTAGGAAGCCATCATATTAATCATATTTAATCCTATCTGTGCTATTTTAAAATTGCCATTAACTCATTTAAAATAGCTGTTTTAAAATAATGCAGGAAAGAATTAATGGGACTGAATTAAAATGTGCACTAAAAACAGTGCACTGATTGAATTAAACCTATTATTATGGTCAACAGGCATGTTTGGAAAGGTTTAAAAACTTTCACTTACAGTAAAGGGATTGAACCTGCTATTATGGCAACTCGTCCAAAATGTTCTCTAAATTGCAACATTTCGCTGTGTGCCATTGGCTTTTTAACACATATAAGCACTGAGATTTCTGTTGTAAAAGCCACCTGAATTTACAGTGAACTGGATGCTTCGAGCTTTCAACTGAATGAGAAATAAGGGCTGAGGCAGCAATGCTCGTGTTGGAAAGCACTGTCACCTGTTTATCATTTACTGTTATGACCTTCTAATGCCATGTTGATTTTCAATTTTTTACAGTTTTACTTATTGAAAAATCCCATCTCATCAGCTTGTAAGTCACTGCATCTATATTTACTGCATGCTGTGACAGATAAGAGCTCTGTCCACTTTCAGTCTTTAAGAATTTCCACCATGTGTATATTGTTAGTGAATTTTAAATTAATCAAATCCTTTGCTATTTGTTTAGAATTGATTTTTGGTGATTTCCTAAGGGCAGCTATTAGAGATGAATATTATGGGACTGTGCAACACAAACAAGAAATGCTGGAAATACTCAGCAGGTCTGGCAGTATCTGTAGAGAGAGAGGCAGAGTTAACATTTCAGGTCCTTCACTGACCTGCTATTCCAAAACACTTTTTGACAAAGTCTCGCTGTAATTCATCGAACGAATGGTTTGGCCTTTGGATGCTTTTTCTTGTGTTGGGCACAGGAAGAAGTATATGAAGAAGTTTGAATCATAAGCCTTCTGTTTCTATGGATTGCTCAACAAGTATTGGTGAACACAAAGCTCATCCAAGTGATGGAAACAAATAATATTGATCATTGGGCTATCAATGGTTTTCACTTCCAGCTTTGGGCTTTGCAATTGTCCTATGGGGGAAGGGGCCTCCTATGAGCAAAACATTTTCATGTTGGCTTTATTTTGAAGGTATGTGAATTGTTGACCTGATTTCAGGGACACTATCCTTACAGCTGTGAAATCATTTGATTCATGTGTATGTCACTGTGGGTATTTTTCAGCTTTGATTAATTGTGACCCACATCTCTCTATTTTGCCTTCATACCCTTGTGAGTTTGTGGGATTTCTGAGCATTCTTTTTTTTTCATGGATCTGAGTTATATCTAAGTGTTTGTATTTAAAGAAAATTGAATTTACACAAAGCGAAAAATAGAGGTGCCAATTGCAGACATGTATTGAAGTCAGAAAAGCCAATTTCTGAAATATCACAGTCTAATTCTAACTGATACAATGAGGTTCATGATATCAACCACTATACAAGGTGAGGGAGCCAATTTTATTGACAGACCTATGAGTGAATTCACTGAAGAGTGAGAGAATCAGTAAGCAGACCTTCTCTTGGTTGGGAATACAAAAAAATATGGACAAAGGGACATATCAGCAGTCAGGTTTTAAGTAAGAGATTGCCTGAAGCTAAAAAGTGAATGCTGTTTAAATCTGAAAGCAGTAAGAAAGAGGCCATCTGTGAGCTTTGAATTGAACTGAAGGCTTAAGGAATGGCATTGAAAAGCTGGAGGCCTGGCACAGGGGAGATGGCAGTCCCGGGTTCTCAGATAGCAATCTGGAGGTGATGCTTGAGGCCTTGAGTGAGAGAAAGGAGATCATCTTCCCTGAGGGTGATGAAAGGAGGCCACCCATTGAAATTAAACAGGCCTGGGTTGAAGTAGCTGCCACCATCAGCGGCAGAAACATTAATAGACAATCCTGAATTCAGAGCTGTAAAATGTTCAATGACATCATGCATTCTGGCAAGGTGAGTGTAACCCCCAATCCCTCAAACAGGTCTCAGGGCTTCCACCCTCCAGTAGACTCACCACCTGAGGAGCCTCAGGGCACATGCCCCTGAACATGGGAGGGGTATGTGCCCAGGGCACTTACTGGCCCCTCAGAATGGCTCAGAGCCATAGTTCTGCTGAGGACCTGTCACCACTGAGATATGAAGCTCCTAATGGATAGGGGCAGATAACATTGGACACAGAGGACAGCAGTGCCTTATCTCACTCTCTTTTGTCTTTGCAGGAGAAACAAATGAAAAATGCACAAGAAAGGTCAATGATGGGCGGTGGGGTTCCCGACGACCAAAGCATAAAGCCAATGGAGCACAGAGCAATGGAGATGGTCAGGATTCTGGATGTGGAGGAGGTTGGGCCTGGTGAGATGGGAACCCATGGTGCAGATGGTGATTACAGAGGGAAAAGCACTCAATAAGGGGTGTAGTGAATGCCACCCCATGTGGTGGCATGCTGGGCACTGAGTTGCATTGGGTAGCCATAGCACTGCAGTAATTTCTGCTCTCCTACGCTGGTTCACATTATCTCTTCTTGTGTTTCCCACAGATGGAGGCATCCACCCAAGGACACTCACTCCTTCACCCTCTCCCTCTCCCTCCCCTTCAGCAGCCCCAGAGGAACATTACGCAACTGAGGAAGCACCATTACACCTGGTAAGCCCACTATCCACCAACGCAGATACTCTCACCTCGGTAGGTCCTGGCGCATGTTTAATGAGAGTGGCCAAAGTCATGGAGAACCATCCACTGCATCACACTGAGTGGATGCAGGAGCAGCGCACTGACAGGTACAGGATGCATGTTACATTGTGTAGCCTGGAGTGGTCAGTGGAGCTGATGGCGCAGAGATGTCTGGAGTCGATGCCAGTTGCGCCCCAGCTGGTGTCCACCTCCAGCCATCTGGAGTGCCAGACAAGGGTTGAGGATGTCATGGAGAATGTCACAGGGCACCTTTGTCATCCTTGGCCTACTTGACCCCTCTGACTGTGTGAACCTCTGTACAGCAGGGCCAAGTGATGAAGGCTAACTCTGCAATGTGTCGGTGTAACAGCCTCTGCAGATGCCCTCACTGGCACCTCCACGACGAGGACAACCACCACATGCATCTCAGCCGCAGGCAGAGACCAGTGAGCAGGCTGCCTCCACCTCCTCTGAGGCCACAAGGAGAACACAGTGTAGGAGTGACCGAGCGTAGAGGGCACCATATCGCGCAGAACACTGAGTGGGTCACTGGATTGTCTTTGTACTGTCTGTGTATCCTGTTTCCCTTTGTTAGCATTTTAGAAACAGTCACACTTCAAGGCATACGTCTGAGACTCCTTTTATTGACGGCGTGACAGAAAAAGTGGTCGAAGGTTCTGAAGGAGATCAAGGGTGTAATCAAGGAGAGGGCCGAGGCTCTGGGAAGATGTGCACTTTTGATTGTTATAAGAGTTTAGATGTTCCAGCCTTTGTCTTCAATGCATGTTAGGACAGTAACCTCAGATTCCATGGCAACCCATGCCTTTCATCCTGGGTCAGAGGAACGTTCCTGAATCAAACGATACCTGACATTCATGGCACCCTGTGAAACTGGGGTACCTTGGTGTTCTGCATCCTCCCCCTCTGCCTCCACTTCCTCCTCCTCTCTGACCTCTAGCTTCTCCTCTTCCTCCGATGAACTATCTCATTCCAGGGCCTTCACCATACTCAAGGGCCTCACCTCTCTGGAAGTCCATATCATGGAGAGTGCCACCACAATGACTTCCTTGCAGGAAGGTATTGGAGGGTGCCACCTGATTGATCCAGGCACTGGAATCATACCTTCAGAAGACCAATGGTGGTTCTTGTGAGCCGCTGGTTTTGCTTGTATTGTTTCTGTGCCTCTGTCTCGGGCTCTCGTAGAGAGGTGAGTAACCATCTCTTCAATTGATGTCCCTTGTTTCCTAGAATCTATCCACACACTTTGGAGGCTGGAGTGAAGTTCTGCAGCAACCTGGTCTGCCGGAGGATGAAGGAGTCATGGCAGTTGCCAGGAAAGTGAACACACACATGGAGGAAGATTTTATTGTGGTCACACAGCTAAACTTTGAGGGAGTGGAATACCTTTCTGTTGATGAATCTCTCTGGCTGCTCACTGGGTGCCTTGATTGCCACATGGGTGCAATCGATGATGCCCTGCACCTTGGGGAATCCACCGATGGCAGCGAAACCCACTGCCCTCCATCCCTGCGAGGCCCCATCTGTTGTGAAATGAATATTTTGTCCAGCTCTGGCAAAGATGGCACCGGTGACCTGCAAGATGCAATGGTGTGCAGCCATTTGTGAAATGCCACTAAGGTCTGCTGCTGGTCCTTCGAAGGAGCCAGAGGCAAAGAAGTTCAAGGCCACAGTGACTTTAACAGCCACTAGCAGGGCATGGCGACCAGTGCTTCAGCGACGAAGGTACAGATCTCTGTAACCATCTGCCTGGAGAATTGCACTCTTCTGCAGTTCTGGGTCCTGGTCATCTCCAAGTAGCTCCTTCTTCGGCAGTAGATCCTATGCGGAGGGTATGGCCTTCGTGTCCTTCCTGCCTCTCTTTCCTCTCCCATGCCCTCCTGATGGCTAGGATTCGAAAATAGAATCATAGAAAAATTACTGCACAGAAGGAGGCCATTCAGCCCATCATGTCAGTGCCGGCTGAGAAAACTAGCCGCCCAAGCTAATCCTACCTTCCAGCACCTGGTCCATAGCCTTGCAGGTTCTAGCACTTCAGCTGCATGTCCAGGTACCGTTTAAATGAGTTGAGGGTTTCTGCCTCCACCACCGTTCCTGGCAGTGAATTTAAGACACCCACCACCCTCTGGGTGAAAAGGTTTTTTCCTCATGTCCTCTCTAATCCTTCTACCAATCACCTTAAATCTGTGCCCCCTGGTAATTAACCTCTCTGCCAGGGGAAACAGGCCCTTCCTGTCTACTCTAGGCCCCCCATAATTTTCTACACCTCAATTAAGTCACCCCTCAGCCTCTTCTGTTCTAAGGAAAACAACCCTAGCCTATCCAATCTTTCCTCATAGCTGCAACTTTCAAGCCCTGGCAACATTCTTGTAAATCTCCTCTGTACTCTCTCCAGAGCAATTACGTCCTTCCTGTAATGTGGTGACCAGAACTGTACGCAATATTCCAGCTGTGGCCTAACCAGTGTTTTATACTGTTCCAGCATCCTGCTTTTGTATTCTATGCCTCAGCCAATAAAGGAAAGCATTCCATATGCCTCCTTCACCACTCTATCTACCACTGGAAACCACTTTCCATTTGCAAAGTCATCTCTCGACTACTATCCTTTGTTTAGTGTCACTGCGGCACAGTGGCGCAGTGGTTAGCACCGCAGCTTCACAGCTCCAGCGACCTGGGTTCAATGCTGGGTACTGTCTGTGTGGAGTTTGCAAGTTCTCCCTGTGTCTGCGTGGGTTTCCTCCGGTTTCCTCCCACAAGCCAAAGTCTTGCCGGTTGATAGGTAAATTGGCCATTAGCAATTGCCCCTAGTATAGGTAGGTGGTAGGGAAATATAGGGACAGGTGGGGATGTGGTAGGAATATGGGATTAGTGTAGGATTAGTATAAATGGGTGGTTGATGGTCGGCACAGACTCGGTGGGCCGAAGGGCCTGTTTCAGTGCTGTATCTCTAAACTGAACCAATTCTGGATCCAACCTGTCACATTCCCCTGTATCCCATGGGCTTTAATTTCTTTGGTAATAAAAGTAATTTATTTACACAGAGGATCATTGAAGCTGCCAATGCTACATCCCAGAGAATAGCTGAGGTCTATTGGAAGGGAAAAGCAGATAAACATTTGAAGCAGAGGAAGGTATAGTGTACAGGGAGTAGGCAAGGCAAAGCATTGGCATAGATACGCTGCAGCCTCCCTCTATGTTGTTAATCTCTATGCTTTGTCTATTCCCTCCCTTTTCAGTTCTGTTCTCTTTAAGTCCATCAACAAAGTGTAATGGAGAAATGTTAACGAAAGCTTGATACTTAAAGATGTATGTACGAGACATGAGATTTTTTAAATTCTGATAATCAGAGGACATGGTGTTTTGTCATCCCCTTGTGATTACTTTTCTCACTCTTTGTCTCCATTAGAAGTCTCCTTTAGCAGTGACTGTTTTCTCATCCCCAGCTACGTGTACTAAAACTGCCCATGATCACCTGAACACTCCCTCCATGGCAGATTGTTGTATCACCCACACCCATGAAAGCATTTTTTTAAATCAACAGTCCGTTTTGGGTTTCTGAGTATAAACGGTGCTAGAATCTTACTTTAAGTAGTGTCAGCAGAGTAGGACTGCAGTGGTTCAAGAAGATGGCTCACCACCATCTTCTCAAAGGCAATTAGGGATGGGCAATAAATGCTGGACTAGCCAGTGATACCCAATCCCATGAACAAATAATTAAAATAATTATCCATAATGTTTATTTTGTGAAAAGAACTACCAGATGGTGTGTGAATATTATGCATGTGTGTAAATAGAATTCCAGTACCCTTGAAGTGTGTTACAGGTAAGTCTTTAATTGTTAATGTAAGATCACGAATAAGCCTTGCTGGGACCAGGAGAGAACTCAGCCATTCAGGAAACTACAAATGATGGAGAATCTGTCCCTTGTCTAATCTTTACTCTGCAGCTCTGTTTGAAATGGCATCAAACCGTGCGTAGTGCAGCATAATACATAGGAAAGAGGGGAAGGCAATTTCAGCAGATTTCTGGCTGAACCTATTTCATGTGGTTTCTAAAGGGAGAGCTAAGAAGAGCTAAGAAGAGCAAGGAGAAGACACGAGAAGTCATTGGCGGATAGGATCAGGGAAAACCCTAAGGCTTTCTATAGGTATATCAGTAATAAAAGGATGACTAGAGTTAGATTAGGGCCAATCAAGGATAGTAGTGGGAAGTTGTGTGTGGAATCAGAGGAGATAGGGGAAGTGTTAAATGAATATTTTGCGTCAGTATTTACAGTAGAGAAAGAAAATGTTGTCGAGGAGAATACTGAGATTCAGGCTACTAGGCTAGATGGGATTGAGGTTCACAAGGAGGAGGTGTTATCAATTTTGGAAAGTGTGAAAATAGATAAGTCCCCTGGGCCAGATGGGATTTATCCTAGGATTCTCTGGGAAGCTAGGGAGGAGATTGCAGAGCCTTTGTCCTTGATCTTTATGTCGTCATTGTCGACAGGAATAGTGCCGGAAGACTGGAGGATAGCAAATGTTGTCCCCTTGTTCAAGAAGGGGAGTAGAGACAGCCCTGGTAATTATAGACCTGTGAGCCTTACTTCGGTTGTGGGTAAAATGTTGGAAAAGGTTATAAGAGACAGGATTTATAATCATCTTGAAAAGAATAAGTTCATTAGCGATAGTCAGCACGGTTTTGTGAAGGGTAGGTCGTGCCTCACAAACCTTATTGAGTTTTTCGAGAAGGTGACCAAACAGGTGGATGAGGGTAAAGCAGTGGATGTTGTGTATATGGATTTCAGTAAGGCGTTTGATAAGGTTCCCCATGGTAGGCTATTGCAGAAAATACGGAAGTATGGGGTTGAAGGTGATTTAGAGCTTTGGATCAGAAATTGGCTAGCTGAAAGAAGACAGAGGGTGGTGGTTGATGGCAAATGTTCATCCTGGAGTTTAGTTACTAGTGATGTACCGCAAGGATCTGTTTTGGGGCCACTGCTGTTTGTCATTTTTATAAATGACCTGGAAGAGGGTGTAGAAGGGTGGGTTAGTAAATTTGCGGATGACACTAAGGAGTTGTGGATAGTGCCGAAGGATGTTGTAGGGTACAGAGGGACATAGATAGGCTGCAGAGCTGGGCTGAGAGATGGCAAATGGAGTTTAATGCGGAAAAGTGCGAGGTGATTCACTTTGGAAGGAGTAACAGGAATGCAGAGTACTGGGCTAATGGGAAGATTCTTGGTAGTGTAGATGAACAGAGAGATCTTGGTGTCCAGGTGCATAAATCCCTGAAGGTTGCTACCCAGGTTAATAGGGCTGTTAAGAAGGCATATGGTGTGTTAGCTTTTATTAGTAGGGGGATCGGGTTTCGGAGCCACGAGGTCATGCTGCAGCTGTACAAAACTCTGGTGAGACCGCACCTGGAGTATTGCGTGCAGTTCTGGTCACCGCATTATAGGAAGGATGTGGAAGCTATGGAAAAGGTGCAGAGGAGATTTACTAGGATGTTGCCTGGTATGGAGGGAAGGTCTTACGAGGAAAGGCTGAGGGACTTGAGGTTGTTTTCGTTGGAGAGAAGGAGGAGGAGAGGTGACTTAATAGAGACATATAAGATAATCAGAGGGTTAGATAGGGTGGATAGTGAGAGTCTTTTTCCTCGGATGGTGATGGCAAACACGAGGGGACATAGCTTCAAGTTGAGGGGTGATAGATACAGGACAGATGTCAGAGGTAGTTTCTTTACTCAGAGAGTAGTAGGGGCGTGGAACGCCCTGCCTGCAGCAGTAGTAGACTCGCCAACTTTAAGGGCATTTAAGTGGTCATTGGATAGACATATGGATGAAAATGGAATAGTGTAGGTCAGATGGTTTCACAGGTCGGCGCAGCATCGAGGGCTGAAGGGCCTGTACTGCGCTGTAATGTTCTAATTCTAATTCTAATTGGCTGGTTGCATTTTCTTATGTTGAACAGTAAAAAAATAAAAAAGTATGTGGAAACTTTACGATATTGTTTTAAAAATCCTGTGTATAGTTATCTATCTCGATTTATCTTTAACAATGATTTTGAGTCATGTCTCCACTACAACCAATATTGTATTTTGCTTTAACACATAAGTGTAATTTGTCCATAAATGAAAAAGGATCAGGACATTTTCTTCCATTTTATACCTTGGGTATACCTACTCCCATTATGCAAAGTTTTCATCCTATTTGGGCTTCATAGAAACTTTCAAGATATTTGTGTGGCTGGAGTGCACCTAACTGGAACAGGCAGAAACATTTAAATTACAGAATCACAGAATTGTAACAGCACAGAAGGAGGCCATTTGGCCCATCGTGTTTGCACCAGCTCGCCAAATGAGCAATTAATTCACCTAGTGCCATTCCCCTGCCTTCTCCCTGTAACCTTGCACATTTTTCCTTTACAGATCACAGTCTAATTCCCTTTTGAATGCTTCAATTGAACCTGCCTCCAGCACATTCTCAGGCAGCCTTAACCACTCGCTGTGTGAAAAAGTTTTTCCTCATGTCACTTTTGCTTCTCTTACCAAATACTTTAAATCTGTGCCCTCTCGTTCTCAATCCTTTCACGAGTGGGAACAGTTTCTCTCTATCTACTCTGTCCAGACCCCTCATGATTTTGAATACCTCTATCAAATCACCTCTCAGCCTTCTCTTCTCCAAGGAAAGCAGTCCTAACTTCTCCAATCTATCTTCATAACTGAAATTCCTCATCCCTGGAACCATTCTTGTAAATCTTTTCTGTACTCTCACAAATCCCCTCATGTCTTTCCTCAAGTGTGGCGTGCAGAACTGGATGCAATACTCCAGCTGAGGCCGCACTAGTGTCTTATACAAGTTCAATATAATGTCCTTATTCTTGTACTCTATATCCCTATTAATAAAGCCTAGGATACTATATTATTAACCGGTCTCTCAACCTGTGCTGCCACCTTCAATGACTTATGCACATATCCACCCAGGTCCCTCTGCTCCTGCACCCACTTTAGAATTGTACCCTTTATTTTATATTGTCTCTCCATGTTCTTCCTACTAAAATGAATCACTTCACATTTCTCTGCATTGAACTTCATCTGTCACCTGTCTACCCATTCCACCAACTTGTCTATGTCCTTTTGGAGTTCTACACTATCCTCCTCACAGTTCACAATGCTTCCAAGTTTCGTATCATCTGCAAACTTTGAAATTCTGCCCTGTACACCAAGGTCTAGATCATTAATATATATCAGGAAAAGCAAGAGTCACAACACTGATCCCTGGGGAACTCCACTACAAACCTTCCTCCAGCCCGAAAAACATCCATTCATCACTACTCTCTTTCCTGTCACACAGCCAATTTTGTATTGATGTTACTACTGTCCCTTTTATTCCATGAGCTATAACATTGCTCACAAATCTGTTGTGCTGCACTGTATCAAATCCAGTGCGATTGAGGTAGGAGTGACTATTGAATGCTTCTCAAATAATTTTCCAAATGACCAAAAGACCCAGCCCCTTCAGAATGGAGGGTTTGAGAAGAGCCAATGTTCCCCCTAAATTCTTGTTGTACTAGGTGGGATAAAAACTCCTCCGTTTTTAGTCCACGGGCAGGTTACATTTTAAGAGTTACTTGCTACAATTCTCTAAATGAATTGAAAATATTTACAGTATAGCACACTAAAAATAGTGGCCTTCCATCAAAAGATTACACAGACACTGCTAACCGAAGAATATAATATTGGAAGGGCTAATTTATCAATTCAACATAATCTGCATTTCAACAGTCATTCTGCCAGGACCACTCAGTTCCAGACCTCATTACAACCTTGGACCAAAGAGATAAATTCCAGAGGCGAGGTGAGAGTGACTGCCCTTGACAGTAAGGCAGCATTTGTCCAAGTATGGCATCAAGAGCCCTATCAAAACTGAATGCAACAGGTATCAGGGGGAAAGCTCTTCACTGGTTGGAGTCATACCTAGCACAAAGGAAGATGGTTATGGTTGTTGGAGGTCAATCATCTCAGTCCCAGGCCATCACTGCAGGAGTTCCTGAGGGTTGTGTCCTAGCCCAACCATCTTCAGCTGCTTCATTAATGACTTTCCCTCCATCATAAGGCCAAAAGTGAGGAGGTTTGCTGATGATTGCATAATGTCCAATTCCATTCGCAACTGCTCCGATAATGTAAAGCAGTTTGTGCCTGCATGCAGCAAGACCTGGACAACATTCAGGCTTGTGTTGATAAGTGATAAGTAACATTCAGGCCATACAAGTGCCAGGTAATGACTATCTCGAGCAACAGAGAACCTAACCACCTCCCTTTGCTCAACATCATTACTATCTCTGAAAGTCCCTGCATTCAACACCCTGAGGGTTGCCATTGACCAGAAACTTAACTGGACCAGCCACATAAATAGTGGCTACAAAGAGCAGGTCTGAGGCTGAGAGTTCTGCGGAGAGTGATGCCCCTCCTCGCCACTGGGCCCAAACTCCCCATTGAAAGCTGCTGTCTTCATTGTGCTCAACATGTTGCCCAGTTGCCCTTAGATTCCTTGCCATGCTCTTTTGCCCCCTCAATGCCAAGAGGTGATGACCCCCTGCATTGCCCGAGTGCTCACTCCCCACTCTCCTCATCACCTGCGCAGTGGCGAGAGCATCTGCCCCTCAAAATCCAGGTCCCGCTCTGCACCACTGAAACTTTTATGCCTCCAGGGTAATTCCCTGGGATGGTCATGACTGGCTTCCCACTCTGTACCCATCTCCTTTCACCTGGTCTGCCCCAGACAGTGCGCGTATCCTTTGCGCCCCCGTTAATGAGCTCTGCAAGTACGTTAACTGGTCTTAATCAGGGGATCAGGTGGGATTGAGATCCCACCCTCAACCCACCCTGGTGAACATGGCCAGTGCCGGGAGTGGCATTACAAAACCAGCACACCGGCTGGCTGGCCTGCACCATTATTTCTGCGCCCATCTGCCTCTGTTCCCGGCCTCGGTGGGGCCCGAAAATTCAGCCTAATATGTCAGCCTATAAAAGGGACAAGACTTTGCTTTTTTTTCCTAATTAAATATATTTATATTACATAGAACATACAGCACAGTGTCACGCCAACGTGCTTTGTTGAATGATAATTTTCTTTAATCCACTGACTGGAGACATGAATTTATATTTTTAAAAGAAATTTCAAAAGGAATGGATAAAAGACGACTTTGCTAGCAACTTAAGATGGCCATCTAATTTGCAACACTGTATCCTACATTGCAAGGCTTGTGGGGTAGAGGCAAAATGTCTGCTCATCCAGCAAGAACCAAGACCCAGGAAGTTTAAGGGAACTGCCTGTTCTTTTTAGCAAGAAGAACTATCCTGCTAAATCATTGGGTGGCTGTCATGTGACACCCCCCCCCCCACCCCCGTCCCCATCTGTGGTTTTAAGCTGGTGTTTCTTTGCAGTAGGTTGAAAAGCATCTGGAGTCTGACATGTGCAGACCCAAGTGGGGGTCCTTCCTCTCTCTCTCTCTCTCTCTCTCCCTTCCAGCTTGCATGTTATGAACCCTGCCTGCTGACTGACCAGCTCTGCACACTCTGACTACAATCAGAAACCCATTTGGAGGAAATCATCCGCATTGTTGTGTCCAAGAGATCCACCAAATCAGTCATCTATCTCTTCAAACTAAAAGCTTCAGGACTGCCAAATTCAGCCAGAAGCCAGATGAATCACCAAACTCCATAGATTGTATACCCATTTTTTCTATGGACTCTAACTCAATCAATCTAACCTTCCTCACTCTGTAACCTATTTGTGTGTGTGTAAACCTCCAGTGTATGTGTGTGTATGTGTATGTGTGAAAGTTGGCACGTAGTTTATTATTTTACTTAGTTTGGTTTAAGTATAATAAAGTTAACCTCTTTCTTTGTTAAACTCAAGAAAACATGTCCGATTGGTTCTTGTTATGATCATATCAAGTAAGTAATAAAACATCTACTGAATTGACCAGTCCATCCACTTTTAAAAAGAATTTAACCTGTTGTGGTCAAACATGGAGAGGAAAAAGAGGGAATCCCTTTGACCCCTCTTCACCTGACCATAACAACAGAATCAGGTCATCTGCATCAAATGGTTTATGCCAGTGTTATGTTCCACATGAGCATTTTCACACTGATCTTCATCTAATCCTATCAGCATAACCCTTCACTCCTTTCTCCCTCTACTCATCTAGCTTCAGCTTAGATACATCTATGCTATTTGCCTCTATGTGGTAGCAAATTCGACATTCTCATCACTCTCTGAGTAAAGAGGTTTCTCCTGAATTCCCTATACTTATTATTAGATTACTGTATTTATTAATGGCTATCTTTATTCATGGCCATTATTTCAGTTCTTCCCCACGAGTGAAAACATCTTTTCTATGTCCACTTTATCAAACTCTCTCATAATTTTAAGCACCTCTATTAGGTCACCTCTCAGCCTGTTTTTTCTAGAGGTAAGAGTACATCCCTATCCAGTCTATCCTGATTGTTAAAACCTCTCAGTTCTGGTAATTTTCTTTTACACCTTCTCCACTGCGCGCAGGAACCTATATTATTTTTAAAGGGCTTCCAGCCCTAACATTTAATTTAAATTTTTAAAGTTACAGGAATGTTAAAAATTAAAGTTATCCCAACCTTCTCCCACAACCCCCCCCCCCCCCCAATTACCACCAAATTTATTACTTGCCCTCTCCTCCCCCAAAAAATCTTACCTTGTGCTCCCACCCTTCCCCCCACAAAGTGAGTAAACTATGAACTTTACCCCTTCCCACCACCCCATAGACCAATCGAAAATGTTTAACCCCGCTCCCCCCCCTCCTGCCTTGAAAACGTACCTACTCCCAGACCCCTCCCAACCAATGTTCCACCTCGCATCTCCAAATGGCAATATGGGGCTGGGCCTTCCCGACGCTGAGGCCCATGGCGGGCCTCTCCTAGAGCCATATTTCAGGCCCCCTGCCACGAACCCCAACATCAGGGGGCCAGTAAAATCCAGCCCTTATTCTCCAAGGAATAGATGGCCCTCTCATTTATCTCATTTATCTATACTGAAATTAATTTGCCAATTACACACCTATTCTGCAAGTTTATTAATGTTGTCTTGTATCTTGTCACCATCTTCCTCAGTATAAACTACACCACCCCAATTTGGTGTCATTCACAAATTAGGAAATTATACTTCTGATTCCCAAGTTCAAATCACTTGCATTAATGGTGATCAACTGTGGTCCCAGCACTGATCTCTGTGGGACACCATTTCACTCCTTTTGCCAGTCTGAGTAGCTATATTTAACTCCTACTTTCTGTTTTCTGTTTTGTTGCCAGCTTGCTAACTAACTAACTAACTAGTGGATAAGGTAGTCAAGAAGGCATACGGCATGCTTGCCTTCATCGGTCGGAGCATAGATTGAATATTGCGTGCAATTCTGGTCGCC
The DNA here is from genome assembly GCF_036365525.1 of Heterodontus francisci. NCBI lineage: Eukaryota > Metazoa > Chordata > Chondrichthyes > Heterodontiformes > Heterodontidae > Heterodontus > Heterodontus francisci. The sequence continues at coordinate 20,165,888 of NC_090380.1, read as the reverse complement.
ACACTACCAGAAGGACGTGGAGGCTTTGGAGAGGGTACAGAGGAGGTTTACCAGGATGTTGCCTGGTCTGGAGGGCATTAGCTATGAGGAGAGGTTGGAAAAACTCGGATTGTTTTCACTGGAACGACGGAGATGGAGGGGCGACATGATAGAGGTTTACAAAGTTATGAGTGGCATGGACAGAGTGGATAGTCAGAAGTTATTTCCCAGGGTGGAAGAGTCAGTTACTAAGGGACACAGGTTTAAGGTGCGAGGGGCAAAGTTTAGAGGGGATGTGCGAGGCAGGTTTTTTACACAGAGGGTGGTGAGTGCCTGGAACTTGCTGCCAGGGGAGGTGGTGGAAGCAGATACGATAGCGACGTTTAAGGGACATCTTGACAAATATATGAATAGGAAGGGAATAGAGGGATATGGGCCCCGGAAGTGCAGAAGGTGTTAGTTTAGGCAGGCATCAAGATCAGCGCAGGCTTGGAGGGCCGAATGGCCTGTTCCTGTGCTGTACTGTTCTTTGTTCTTTGTTCTTATTCTGATGCTGCACGCTCTGCCCTTCATCATAGAATCACTGAATCATAGAAATTATAGAACAGGAGACCATTCAACCCGTCGTACCTGTGCTGGCTCTTTGAAAGAGCATTCATGCTTTTTGTCCATAGCATTGTATGTTTCACATCTTCAACTCCCATTTCAAATTATTTCTGCAATTGGCTTCCACCATCTTGTCAGGTAGAGTGTTCCTAATCCTGACAGTTCTCCAAGTAAAAACATTTCTGCTCATGTCCTCTCTCAATCTTTTGCCAGTGATTTCAGTTAATTTCAGTTAATCAGGGACAGCCAGCATGGATTCATGATGGGAAGGTCATGCCTGACAAATCTCATTGAATTTTTTGAAGAGGTGACTAAGGTAGTGGACAGGGGAATGTCTATGGATGTTATTTATATGGACTTCCAGAAGTCATTTGATAAAGTCCCAAATAACAGACTGTTAACTAAGGTAGAAGCCTATGGAGTTGAGGGCAAATTATTGACATGGTTAGGAAGTTGGTTGAGTGGTAGGCGACAGAGAGTGGGGATAATGGATAAGTAAAAGCAAAATACTGCGGATGCTGGAAGTCTGAAATAAAAACAAGAAATGCTGGAAATACTCAGCAGGTCTGGCAGCACCTGTGGAGAGAGAAGCAGAGTTAATGTTTCAGGTCAGTGATCCTTCTTCGGAACTGTCGTATAATGGGTGATTTATGATGGGTGACCAGTGATTAATAATACTGTATAATGGGTAAGTACTCCGATTGGCAGGATGTGACTAGTGGTGTCCCACAGGGATCTGTGTTGGGGCCTCAATTATTCACATTATTCATTAACGACTTGGATGATGGCATAGTAAGTCATATATCCAAATTTGCTGATGATACAAAGTTAGGCAGCATTGTAGACAGTCTAGATGATAGCATAAAATTGCAAAGAGATATTGACAGATTAGGTGAACGGGCAAAACTGTGGCAGATGGATTTCAATGCAGGCAAGTGTGCGATTATCCATTTTGGACCAAAAAAGGATAGAGCAGGGTACTTTCTAAATGGGAAGAGGTTAAGTACAGTGGATGTCCAAAGAGACTTGGGGGTTCAGGTGGATAGATCTTTAAAATGCCACAAGCAAGTGCAGAAAATAATCAAAAAGGCTAATGGAATGCTAGCCTTTATATCTAGAGTATTGGAGTATAAAGACACAGAGGTATGCTGCAGCTGTACAAAACCCTGGTTAGACCCCACTTGGAATACTGTGAGCAGTTCTGGGCACCACACCTTAGGAAGGATATATCGGCCTTGGAGGGAGTGCAACGTAGGTTTACAAGAATGATATCTGGACTACAGGGGTTAAGTTACGAGGAGAGATTACACAAATTAGGCCTGTTTTTGCTAGAATTTAGAAGGTTAAGGAGTGATCTGATCGAAGTCTTCAAGATATTAACAGGAAAAGACAGACTAGATAAAGATAAACTATTTCCACTGGTTGGAGATTCTAAAACTAGGGGGCATAGTCTAAAAATTAGGACCAGACCGTTCAGGTGAGATGTTGGGAAGTACTTCTTCATGCAAAGGGTGGTAGAGGTTTGGAACTCTCTCCCACAAACAGCAGTCGAAGCTGGAACAGTTGTTAATTTTAAATCTGAGATATATTTTTGTTAAGCAAAGATATTAAGGGATATGGGCCAAAGGCAGGTATATGGAGATAGGCCTCAGATCAGCCATGATCTCATTGAATGGCGGGACAGGCTCGAGGGGCTGAACGGCCTACTCCTGTTCCTATCTTCCTGTGTTCCTATGTGATATTAAATCTATGATCTCTAGTTATTGACCCACACACCACAGCAAATAGTTTCTCTTGATCTAATCTATCCAAACCTCTCATTATCTTGAAAACCTCTGTTAGATCACCTCTTAACCTTTTCTGTTCCAAGGTGAACAGTTGTAACTTTTCCAACCTCTCCTCATAAGTGAAGTCCCTCATCCCCGGTACCATCCTGGTCAACCAGCTCTGCACCCTTTCTCAAGCCTTAATATCTTTCCTGGTGTGGTTCCCAGAGTTGTTCACAATACTGCAGCTGAGGCTGATTAATACAGTTCTAGCGTAATCTCTTTGCTTATATATTTTATTCCCCTATATATAAACCAAAGTAACCAATGTGCTTTTTTAATCGCCATATCAACTTGCCTTGCCACCTTTAAGGGTTTGTGTATATGAACATCAGAGTCTCTCCGCTCAACTACATTTCTCACAAATCACGCCATTTATAGTAAACTGTCTTTCCATATTAGTCCCCTCAAAGTGCATCACTTCACACTTCTTCCCATTGAACTCCATCCATTATGTTTCTGTCCATTTCACCATCCAGTCTATCTTATCCTGAAACCTATAAATATCCGCATTACAATCTACTACTTGCATTATGTATCATCTGCAAACTTTATAATATTGCTCCCTACATCTGAGTCTGGGTCATTTATGAAAAGTGACAAAAAGTAACTGACCCAAAAACTGACCTTTGGGAACACCACAGAAAACCACCTCTGAGTCTGAAAAACATCCATTCATCACCACCCTCTGCTTCTTTTCACTGAGCCAATTGCAACACTTTCCTTTTAATTCCATGGGCTTCCTTCTTCTTAACAAACCTCCTGCGTGACACTTTGTTGAATGACTTCCAAAAGTCCACATTGAAAACATCTACTACAGTACCTCGATCAACTTTCTCTGTCACCTCATGAAAAAATTCCATCAAGTTAGTCAGACATGGTTTTCCTTTAACAAATCTATGCTGATTTACACATGCTATTCCAAATGAAAGTTTATTTTGTCCCTGATAATGGTTTCAGTAACTTCACCACCACTGATATTTGGCTGATTGGCTTGTAGTTTCCTTGTTTCTCCTCCTCTCTTTCTTTAATAGTGGCATAACATTAGGAACCCTCCAATCGTTTGGCACTATTCCAGTGTCCAATAGGGATTTAAAAATTGTGACCACTGCCTCTGCTATTTCCATCTGGACCAGCTGACTTACCAACTTTCAGTAACGCTCATCTTTTAGTACATTTTCTCTATTACTAGCCTGTCTGTGATTTCTCTCTCCTTTTTTTTTACTGTAACCTTCACATCAGCTGTTTCCTTTGTTTAATACTTCATTTAATACTTCAGCCATGTCCTCTGCCTCTACATGAAGATTTCCCTTTGGGTCCTTTAAAGGCCCAACTTTTCCCTAGCTTACACTGTATATGTTTATAAAAATGTTTTAGGGTTCAATTTAATCTTTTCTCACAACCATCTTTGATTCTGGTTTAGCTTTTGTAATTCCCCCTGCACTTTCCATAATCTTTCTGGTTGACATAAGCCTCCATTTTCTGTTTTATTTTAACTTTTATTACCTTTGTCATCCATGGGACATTTGTTTTGGATGCTCTACCTGTTCCCTTGATAGGAATTTGCCTCTCTTGTATCTGAATGCCATTCATTACTCTGTTGCTGCAGTACCCTGGGATCGCCTTTTCCAATCTACCTGTGCTAAGTCCCTTCTTAAATCATTGAAATTAGCTCCTCCCCAGTTGAGCATTTTTACCTTCAATATTTACTGGTCTCTTTCCATAATTGCTTTAAACTAAATTAAGTGGTCACTGCTAGCAAGATGATCTCCTACTGTAACACACTTGATTTCCCAGAACCAAATCCAACACTGTTTCCTTCCTTGTGAAATTGGAGACAAATTGATCAAGAAAATTCTCCTTTAAAAAAATCAGAAATTCTTTTCCTTCTCTACTCTTAGCACTATGATTTTTCCCTGCCACAAGCCTACGATGAAGTATTATCTACAGGCCGCACTGCAGCAAGTCACCACGGCTTCTTTGGCAACACCTTTCAAACCCACAATCTCCACCACCTTGAGGACAAGGGCAGCAGGTGCATGTGAACCCCACCTGCTCGAAGTTACCCTCCAAGTCACACAGCAGTCCGACTTGGACATTTATCTGCGTTCCTTCACTGTTGTTGGGTCAAATTCCTGGAATTTCCTACCTAACAGCATTGTGGAAGCACATTCACCACACAAAGACTGCAGCAGATCAAGAAGAAGGCCCACAACCACCTTCTTGAAGGCAACTAGGGATGGGCAATAATTGTCAACAATTCCCACATCCCGAGCAGGAATAATAAAAAAAAAATCCACATTCTATCCTATTTCATTGGTTTGGAGTACGTCTGGCTATCAGAAGTGAATGCATCATCAGATGCCACCAAACATATCACACACTGTCATTAGGGCACAGCATAAAGAACAACTTAAATAAAAACAGAACATGCTGGAAATACTCAGCAGTTCTGGCAGCATCTGTGGAGAGAAGAGCAGAGTTAATGTTTCAGGTCAGTGACTTTTCATCAGAACTGGCAAAGGTTAGAAAAGAATTAGGTTTTAAGCAAGTGAAGGTGTGGGGGGTGGGGGGGGGGTGGGGGAGAGAGATGGGGCGGGGGAGGGATGGTGGGAAGAAAACAAAAGGGAAGGTGCGTGATAGGGCAGAGGGCAGAAGAGATTAAATAACAAAGCTGTCCTGGGACAAAGCAAAGATTGTGTTAATGCTTGTGGTGAAAGACAAAGCATTAGTCCAGAGAGAGTGTTTATAGCAGAATAATGAGCAGCTCTGTCTACATGAAGAACAGGAACATGGTTAAAAAATAAAACAAAATACAAGAAAATAAAAATATAAAAAAGGTCAGTCATGCTCTGAAGTTACTGAACACAATGTTCAGTCCACAAGGCTGTAGAATGCCTAATCGAAAGATCAGGTGTTGCTCCTCGAGCTTGCGTTGATGTTCACTGGAGCACTGGAGCAGGCCAAAGACAGAAATGTTGGCATGAGAGAGCAGTTGGAGGAGGGGCGGGGGGGGGGTTGAAATGACAAGCAACTGGAAGCTCAGGGCCATGCTTTCCTAATTTCCTTTTTGATTTCACCCCTCCACTTTCTGCACTCATCTCAGCTTCCTGTAGTATTGAGTTCTCGGTGTCAGACATATGCTTTCCTTTTCTGCCTTATCTTACCCTGTAAGCTCCTTGACATCCATGAGGCTCTAGATTTGGTCATCCCACTCTTTTTCTTTGTGGGAACATGCTTTCTCTGAACCCCTTGAATCTCCCCTTTGAATGCTTCCCACTGCTCTGACACTGATTTACCTACAAGTAGTTGTTTCCAGTCCACTTCCTCTAAATCACTCCTCAGTTTAGTAAAATTGGCCTTGCTCCAATTGAGAACTCTAACTTCTGTTCTCTCCTTGTCCTTTTCCATAATTATGTTAAACCAACTGAATTATAATCACTACCACCAAAATACTCTCCAACTGCCACTCCCTCCACCTGCTCAGCTTCATTAGCTAAAACTAAGTCCAAAACTGCGCCCTCTCTTGTTGGACTTACCACAGACTAGCCAAAAAGTTCTCCTGAATGCACCTCAGGAATTCTGCTCCCTCAATTCCTTTCACACTAAAACTATCCCAATTAATATTGGGGTAGTTAAAATCCCCTACTATTACTGCCCTATTGTTCTTGCACTTCTCAGAGATCTGCCTGCATATTTGCTCTTTTATCTCCTTCTGACTGTTTGGGGGTCTCTAGTACACTTCCAGCAGTGTGATTGCCCCTTTTTTTGTTCCTCAGCTCAACCCATATGGCCTCATTTTATTAACCTTCTACCATAGCATTCCTCCTCACAGCTGTAATAGTTTCATTGACCAAAATTGCCAGAGACAGGGAAAGAGAGGGAGTGACACAGCGAGACAGAGACAGAGAGGAGCAGAGATATAGGGACAGATAAAACAGAGAGAGAAAAAAGGAAGAATGAAAGAGCATAAAAGGGAGAGAAAAGAGAGGGAGAAAAAGGGAGAAAAAAAGCAAGAGAACACCACAATGAGAACGAGAACAGGGATAGGTGGGAGCAGATACAGAATGATAGAAGGAAAAAAGATTATAGATACATAAAGGGAGAGGGATGAGAGATACAAACACACATTGGCACACATACACCGACACACTCACACATTCACACAAACACATTCACACACATATTCACACACAAACACAACACACATTCACACACACACACACACATATTCATGCACAAACACACATATTCCCATGCAAACACATACACACACACATTTATACACACATACACTCACACACACATTCATACACAGGGCTGAAATTCATGCCCATGGCGAGTCCCCCGATGCTGGGATGAATAAGCAGTGTGAATCCCACCTCAGCCAGCTGGAGAACCCTACCCCTCCACCCCGGAGTGATTAACTGGGCCGGTGCTGGGAGCCCCGTCCTTTAAAAAGGGGATCTCACCTCCAAGAGCTGCTGCCAATCAGAGGGCCAATAGCTCAGTAGTATCAGCAGTGCCACTGGAATTGGTGGCCACTGCCGGTACTGCAAGAGAACTTGGACCCTGGCCAGCGTTGGAGTCCAGACCCAAGACCAGCGAGGCAAGGTTGCTGGGCAGGCCCCGACGAGGTGGTGGGTGAGGGTGGACATTTAGTGCAGTGGGAGGGGTTTCAGGGACATTTAGGTTTTCCCAGCAGGGGTCTTCCATGGACCACAGATTGCCCACAGAGGAGGGCCCCCGCCGCAAGTCCACAGGGAGTTCTCCTCGTTTTACTGGGCAGGAAGCCCATTTTCGGCCTATCCCGCCCCCAACAAAATTGTGCTGTGATGAGGCGGCAATGGGCCCTCTGTCCACTGCCTCCTGCCGCAATTCTATGCCCCCCCCGACCTCTGAACCCATCTCAGGGGCCCATAAAATTCATCCCGCACATTCACATTCACACACACAGATCGGGATTTTATGACTCCCACGGTGTTCCCGATGGTGGAACCGGAAGTTGGCGCAACTTCTGCTTTCACCATTTTTCCCTTATCCCACGCAATTCTAAATGTAAATGAATGTTGCAGTGATGGGCATGAGAGACACATGCGATCATGCAGCAGGGACGGCCTTTCATTGTTGTACCCGCTGTCACTGGGTCAAATACTGTGATCGCTACAGATATAAAGATTCTTTATTTACAGTCCCAATAAGCAGCAGCCTTTATGTCATCGTCAGAGTTATCAAAATTAAACATTTTACTTATTTGTATATGTTTTCTCCTTCCTTAATTTGTCAAACCCAGCGCCAACTCCCTCTTTTTATCCTCTCCAGCAAAATCAGTGAGCATGCAGTGTCCCGCCACATGGTTCAGTGATGTCTCCCTGCAGATTCTCCTCCAGGCCATCAGGGAAAGGCGGGAGGTGATCTTTCCTGCAGTTGGAATCAGAAGGTCCTCCTGCCTGACCAAGGCTGACTGGATGGAGGTAGCAGTGGAGGTCTCGAACCATGGGGTGGCATGGCGAACCTGGGTCAGTGTCAGAAACGTATTAATGACTTGTTCAGAGCGGCCAGGGTAAGTGGTCTTGGCGATGTTGCTCCATTGTTTCTCGCCCTGGCTCCGTGACTTTAAGACCCAGGATAGATAAGGCATACAGTGGAATGCAGGAGCAGCCTTGGTGCCATGCACTAAATGATTGTGCGCCAAGATGACCATTGACACTGCTTCTGTGCTTGGATGTGTCGCGCGAACGCCACTCCGGAATGAGTGATGTCAATGCATGGTTGTGATGCATCTTTTGACATGTCATTAAATTTGCACCGTCTCCTGCAGGATAAACGCACCCACAACCAGTGAGAGTGTATTAAAATGGGAGGAGGTGCCCCTGACATCCAAGTACTGACACTGACTGAGGAGAAGGCATCAGAAATTGAGAGAGAGGAAGGAGGCAGGATCGTCAAGGCATAAGAATAAAGTGTCATCTTCAGTATTGCAACCATATGCGTACACCAAAGGAAATTGTGTGAACTCATGTTCAGCTGATGCTTAAAGTGCCTCTTTTTTGTGTCTCCACTGCAGGTGCTCAAACCTGGGTCGCAGAATACCGCAAGGCCCAAGAATCCTCCTCTAGGGAGGAAGATGAAGCCAATGTCCCAGAGGGTACACCGTCTCCTGCCTCTTCTTCCACCTCCACCAGTGCAGATACAGCCACACAGTCTGCGAGGGGGGTTAGGATTAGAATCTGGGTACAAGCTGGTGGTCACAGCACAGACACGTCCCAGCAGCTGAGGGAGCATGTGCCAGCCGCATCCCCTGACAATTGGACCAGTCCCTGCTTAGCCCCACGCTCATTATGATCCTCTGTTAGTTGCTACGAGAAGTCTGCTGGATGTGCAGCAAAACCATGGGGAAAATATATCGGTGATGCCTGAGGTCATGCGTGGGCTTTGCCTGAGTCTGGAGGAATCCATGCAAGTCATGACGTCTGTCATGTGCCAGGCATCTGAATGTATGGCTTCCTCAGTCGACAGTTTGCCGAGCTCCATGACGAGTTTCGTTCAGCACTCGAGCCATATGTGATCTGACCTGCACTCCATCGTCTAAGCGAGAGGGGGACGAGGAACCTGGACCTTCCTAGGGGTGCTCCTTCCCCTCAGGGAGACAGGCAGGTGCCATGGTGCACACAGATGGAGGAGGTGTGCATGCCAGCTGCCCCTGGACTCTCCTCTCAGGAAGCCCACAGGTTAAGCAGCGTCTCATCTTCCCCCTGATATTGACCCCCTTACCTCCAGCAGGTGAGCCCACGGGGGTTACTCAATCACCCTTGCTGCAGACCCCCAGTAGGATGGAGCCACCAAGACCCCGTGGCTCCAGAGGACGCCTACCACGGTCATCCAGAGCAGTGGGGCAGTGCACTGAGCAGACTGCCTCCACCTCAGCTGTTAATGTCGGGCTGCACCGAGACATAGTGGTAGGAAACGTAAGCAGAAACAGTTTTGAGCATGAAGGTGACACAGGTGCTGTAAATATTGTGCACATTTTGCTCAATTTTCTATACATATTTAATTAGTTTAATATTTGATGGACTCTCGTCAGTTATTTGCTTGGTTTCATTTGAAAAGATAAATGTTTATTGGAGGTGATTGACAGCAATACATTGTTGCATTTCAGAAAGTGTCCAGTGTCCATTTTCCAGTTTGATGTAAGTCTTCAGTCCTCAATGTTGGCTGTATCTCATTTGCATATTTTTCAATTGTAAAACTACCAACATGCCTTCCATTCATGTTTCTGGGTTCATACTCTTCCTTTCCTTGCATTGTTGTATTCTCGGTTCCATTGTAGCCCAGACAAAATTAGATCGGCAAAGTGTTGCAACACTGTAGCTTCCTATATGTGCGGGTTAATGCCTTGATGCAGTAAAATATTTTCAGTGGAGACGCAAGTCACTTTTAATGAAATGTATAACATCCAGGCTGTTTGGCACATCTCCACTGCAGGTTCATGTGTTGTTGTTAGAAGAGCCCTGTACAGCAATGATTAAGACCTCAGGTGTATGTGAACACATTTAGGGAATGTTTGTTTTCTCCTAAAAATGTTTCTTTTTGAAGTGACTTGTTGTTGGCTGAAACATGGAAATGTGAGCTTTTCCCTGATGTCCCTTGCATGTCTCTCCATGACGCTTCTATCTATAATGGCATTGTTTACATTGTTGTCCTCCTCTTCACAGTCACCCTCAACTCCTCCTCTTCACCCGCTTCACAGTCACCCTCATCTCAGGAGGACTGGTGTTCCTCCTGTTCCTCCGCCTATAGAACATTGCCCTGTCTAATTGTCAGGTTGTGTAATGCACAGCAGACAATGATTATTTGTCAGACCCTCTTTAGCGTATCATGAGGAGTTCCTCCAGACCAGTGAAGGTAACGTAAGCACATTTTCACTATGCTAATGGTGTTTTCGATGATGGCTCTGGTGGATACATGAGCAGCACTGCATCTCTCTTCAGCTGCACTTTGGAGATGCTGCACTGGTGTCATCAACCATGTATAAAGTGGGTGACCCTTGTCACCCAGGACCCAGCCGTTCACTTCAGCTTCTTCGTCTCAAACTGCTGGCAGCTGTGATTTCCTCAAAATATATGAGTCGTGACAGCTCCTTGGGAAATGTACGCAAACCTGCATTAATTTTCTCCTGCGGTCACAAACCAGTTGTATGTTCAAAGATTATAAGCCTTTGCTATTCACAAATGCAGCAGGCTGCTCCCAGGGAGTTGTAATGGTCACATGAGGGCAGTCAATCACCCCTTGCACTCTAGGGAAACCAGTGATGGTGCTGAGGTCAGCAGACCTTGCTGCATGGCTCTCCTTGTCTATAGATAAGTAGATGAACTCATTGGCATGACGAAATAGGGTATTGGTCACCTGTAAGATACATCTATGGGTTGCAGACTGTGATATGCCACATATGTCGCCCGTTGATCCCTGGAAGATTCCGCTAGCCAAATATTTAATGTAGCATCACCTTGCGGGCAAGGGGCATGGGATTCCCATCAAACCCAAACGGTTACAGGTCATGCTGCAGGATCCGACAAATTTCAGAGACAATTTCACGTGACATCCTTCGGCATCTCCGACATTGTCTCTCTGACATTTGAAGGTGATTTGTCCTTGTCCTGAGGATGTGATGATGTGCCAGCGCCCGTCTTCAATAATGTCATTCCTGGATGTTGTCATTTGCAGCATTTGTTCTACTTGTTGCTGGTGTTCAGGCATCATGCATTGAGGGAAAAGAGACATCCTTCGTCACTCCCTCTGCTCTTCTTCCCATGGTATTGGACAAATTGGATACATGACACCAATGTCGCTGCAGCTTTGCAAATAATGAAATGAGCAGAATGTTCAAATTCAGCCTTCTGCTGCCAGTCAGCTGAACCATCGTGGACATGTGCAGTTCTCATTTCTGGACATTAAAATTGCAGCCAGGTTGAGTCTCCATCCACCATCATTTATCTCCTCCCACTCACCTTGCAATCCTCCACGTTGTTTTCATTATCCCTCGAGAAGATTGTGTGTGTACAATTTAAGGCAAGTCTCCTCACCTTCCAACCTCCTCCTGTCACCTTCCAGTCTGAGCCCATCACCCTTAACCCTTCCCTCCATGACCATTGAACATCCCCCCGTTACCTTAGACAGTGTCACAATTCATTTATTCATGCCATCCATCCCCCCTGTTCCGACTCCCGTTGCCATGGAAATACTCACTCTGACCCTTGATCCTCCTGAAATCCACCTGAATATTATTGCTGAGTCCCGTTCCCCTCCCTATGATGCCTTAGAATACCCAACACTAAATCTCCACCTGCCCCCTCACAGAATCCATTTGTCCCCATTGACTGTGACTGTTCCATCTGCCAGCCAGCATCCTCAATTCACTCCACAGGTCCCGACATTGACAGCACTCATCCTTCCCTTTAGGTCCCTCATGACCATCTGTTCATTGTCATACTCAAATCAACCCACCACCACCGCAGCTATCCACATCCTGCTTCAGCAGCAAAACAACCACTACACACCCTGGACACTCCACTCCTCCCTCCCCTGCTCCTCCATGTACCAGGTCAACCCACCATTTCTCCTCCCCTTCTCCTCCATTCACTAGGTAGCCCCATGCTGTCCTCCCCTTCTCCCTCCCCTGCTCCTCCATGCACCAGGTAACCCCACCCTGTCCTCCCCTTCTCCCTCCCCTGCTTCTCCATGCACCAGGAAACCCCACCCTGTCCTCCCCTTCTCCCTCCCCTGCTCCTCCATGCACCAGGTAACCCCACCCTGTCCTCCCCTTCTCCCTCCCCTGCTCCTCCATGCACCAGGTAATCCCACCCTGTCCTCCCCTTCTCCCTCCCCTGCTTCTCCATGCACCAGGTAACCTCACCCTGTCCTCTCCTGCTCCCTCCCCTGCTCCTCCATGCACCAGGTAACCTCATCCTGTCCTCTCCTGCTCCCTCCCCTGCTCCTCCATGCACCAGGTAACCTCACCTTGTCCTCCCCTTCTCCCTCCCCTGCTCCTCCATGCACCAGGTAACCTCACCCTGTCCTCCCCTTCTCCCTCCCCTGCTCCTCCATGCACCTGCCCCCTGTGCCTTCACTGCCGTCCCCTGTGAAGAATTGCCCCTGCTGGTGCTGAGCCTTGAGCCAAACATCCATTCCAATGCTGGCATTCCTTTTACCAACGTGTTCAAGAAAGAAAAGCACTGACCTCAGACACAATTACACAAAACTGATTGTTGCCATGTTCAATCGAATGGGAACTGGGTGGCAGGGGAATACCACTCACCGTTCACTTAATCTGGCAGGTAGGGCTTAATTGGAATGAAGTGTAGGGTAATGAGTATTGAAGATATGATAATGAATTCAAAGCTATAATCCGCCATCGTGCGGGGAGACCCCAGACCGCTGCTGACTTACTTCTGTTAAAAAATCCCGACGTCTGAAATCCAACAAAACAACTCTCGCCTAATTAAATCACCCCACATGCCACCAAAGCTGCTCATGCAGGGCCCATAAAATTCTACCTGTACACACATACTCTCATACACTCTCACACAAACACATTGTTACAGTCAAGTGAAGACCACTTGTTTGACCACAACAGGTTTAATTCTTTTTTAAAGTGGATGTACTGGCCAATTCAGGAGGTGTTTAATTCCTGACCTGTTATGATCATAACAAGAACCAATTGGACAGGTTTTCTTGAGTTTAACAAAGAAAGAGGTTAACTATATTGTACCTAAACCGAACTAATGAAAATAATAAATGATGCACCAACTTTCACTCACACACACACACACTAGAGGTTTACACACACATACCAATAGGTTACAGAGTGGGGAAAAGTAGATTGGTTGAGTTAGAGTCCATAGAGAAAAGGGGTATACAGACTGCGGTTTTTGGTGATTCGGCTGGCTCCTAGCTGAACTCGGTGGTCCTGAGGCTTTTAGTTTGAAGAGGTAGATGACTGGTTCGGTGGGTCTCTTGGAGACAGGGGTGTGAATGATTTCTTCCAATGGGGTTTCTGATTGTAGCCGGAGTATGCCAAGATGGTCAGTCAACAAGCAGGATTTGAAAGCTTTTAAGTTGGAATGGAGAGAGAAAGAGAGACCCTCTCTTGGGTCTGTATGTGTCAGAGTCCAGAAGCTTCTCTTTCTCTCTGCTGCAGAAAGACACAAGCTTAAAACCACAGATGGGGAGGGGCTTGTCACATGACAGTCATTCAGTGATTCAAACATAGCAGCTAGCAGTATTTCTCTCTTGCTAAAAAGAACAGGTAGTTCCCTAAAACTTCCTGGGTCTTGGTTCTTTCTGGGGCATGAGCAGACATTTCATCTCCCTCCTCACAAGCCTTGCAATGAAGGATACAGTGTTGCAAATTAGGTGGCCATCCTAAGCTGCCAGCAAAGTTATACTTTTAGCTGTTCTTTTTTAAATGTCTTTTAAAAAAATATAAATTCAGATCTCCAGTCAGTGGATTATAGAAAATTATCATTCAACAAATCACATTGGCATGATCTTACACACACACATATTCTCACACACACACATATTCTCACACACACATTCTCTCACACACACACACACTCACATTCACACACACATTCTCACTCACACATTCACACACACACATTCTCTCACACACACACTCACATTCACATACACACACACACACACACACATTCACACTCACACACACACACACATTCACACACATTCACACACATACACATTCTCTCACAGACACACACACTCACATTCACACACACATTCTCACTCGCACATTCACACACACATTCTCTCACACACACACACACACTCACATTCACATACACACACACACACATTCACACTCACATTCACACACACATTCTCACTCGCACATTCACACACACATTCTCTCACACACACACTCACATTCACATAGACACATACACACATTCACACTCACATTCACACACACACACATTTTCACACACACACACGCATTCACACAAACACACAGTGGAAAAAAAATACACGAATTGAAAGGGAAAAAGTGAGATTGAGTGAAATTAGTGGAAATTGCTTTGTGTGTTACTCTATGGGCTGGATTTTGGAAACATGCCAGAGGCAGAACTGGAGACGGACAGGCCTGGAATTTCCCGGTGTCAGCTGGCAATCTAGTTTCCCGGCATCTTCCGGTCTCTGGGCGATTTTTAAGGGAGCAGGTCGGGAGGGGTGATGGGTACCTGCTTGTAAGTGGCGGGTAACTTGTTAATATAATTAAAAGGCTTATTAAGGACAATGATTGGCGGCAGAGTGGAACTTTCCAGTCCACCTGCAGGCCTCCCCCATGGCATCCGGAGCCTGGCAGATGCTTGGAGGCAGCCTCCAAGGATCAATTTGAGGCCACACCCCGCAGCCACCATACCTATATGGTCACAGTTGCAGCCGCAGGTCAGCCTGGGGAGGGGCTCCCCCTCCACAATGGTGGTTCGGCAGCTGAGGCCATTTTAAAAAAAAAATTGTAAAAGAGCGCTGTCAGGGTACCTCCATACTGAGGTGTCCTCTCTCTCCCTTACGTGTATCGGTAGGTTGCAGCTCCTTCAGTGCTGGAAGGTCTCCTATTGGCCCTCCAGCTTCCAGAGCCCACCCACCACCCTTAATTAGATGGTGAGTGTGCCTTCTGGCCATTAATTGGCCATTCCTTTGAAAACCGTGTCAGGTGACTGTTTCCAAGACAATGCGGGGTCGGGACTCAGATTTGATCCTGATATTGGGGTCCTAACCCTTGTGTGTCTGTGAGATAAAGCAGCTAAACAACTTGTATCTGGCCTTGTCCCGCCTTGTTTCATAGTTTTCCTTCAAAAGGATTAATGAAGCGTATGTGAGAACACAGATCATAAAGGTGACTATTGTTACACCTTTGGGTTAGGCTATTGTAATATTATGTAAAAAGCTGTTTGGGCACACTCCTGAGCATAAGATACTCAGACCACTCATGGAAGTGACCAACGCCTAAAATAACATCGCAGGTGAACTCGAATCTTATAACTTGCAGTGTGTATCAAAGGAAAGAACAGAATATAATTGAAATTGGTGCTTTATCTTTCTCAGCTTTTTTTCTCATTGTGCTGCTACAGGCAAAGAATAATAAAAGGCACTGTAGAGTTCATTTTCCATGTATGTGTTTTTATCGGGTACATATGATTCAAATTGTTTCAGTGATGCAGAGAATGGAGAAAGAAATAGACTTTAATTGTTTTGTAAGTGACACTGAGGGCATGAATCTTGCTTTTGTTAATCTTCTCAATAAATTTGATTTGCAGTTTTGAGTCTAAATCATTGTGAAATGTGCTGTCGGTCAAAGGTGTCAGGGCTGTAAAATTTGGTTTCAGTGCTACAGGAGACCAGAGTTCAAAGAAATGCCACGGGGTTCACTCTTGTCAACTTCCAGCACAGCCCACACCGATTGTCATCTTGGGATGGGCAATAGCATGGGCATGTCACTTGTGCACCGGAAGCTTACAGAGAGGGCAGATTGTGGTGTCAGTCAATGTCTGACACTGATTTAGTGACCAATCTGCTATGTTGGACCTTGTAGATCCTGATAATGCCCTCTCTTAAGCTGAACAAGTGTTCAGCTGCAGGAGAATCCCTCCACCAGAGCTATTTAAAGAGACCAGCATGGGACTTGCATGTCAGGTGCTTTTGACTTTCTTTTGATGATGCAGTGACAGTGAATGTACTGTGTATTGTGTTGTTGGAGGAGCGCACACAAGTTCCTTGAGTAGGAAGGGAGCATTGTGTGGCACTACCACTGTGCTAATTGGGATAGATTTCGAACAGATCTAGCAATGCAAAACTGGGCATCCATGACGCGCTGTGGGCCATCAGCAGCAGCAGAATTGTATCCAACCACAATCTGTAACCTCATGGCCTGGCACATCCTCCACTCTACCATTACCATCAAGCCAGAGTACCAGCCTTGGTTCAATGAAGAGTGCAGGAGGGCATGCCAGGAGCAGCACCAGGCATACTTCAATATGAGGTGTCAACTTGGTGAAGCTACAACCCAAGTCTACTTGTGTGCCAAACAGCTTAAGCAGCATGTGAAAGACAGAGCTAAGCGATCCCATAACCAACAGATCAGATCTAAGGTCTGCAGTCCTGCCACATCCAGTTGTGAATGGTGGTGGACAATTAAACAACTAACAGGAGGAGGCTCCACAAACATCCTCATCCTCAACGGTGGGTGACGTCAGTCAGAATGGTCTAAGCGACTGCCACATCAATAATTCGGAGCACCCTCTCCTCCAAGGAGCTGAGGACACAGAGCCCTGTCTGACTCCCACATCTTCTCTGCGGCTCCCTTCTGTTATGTGCCACCTTGTCCAGTTCTGATGAAAGGTCACTGACCTGAAATGTTAACTTTGCTTCTTTCTCCACAGATGCTACCAGACTTGCTGAGTATTTCCAGCACTTCCTGTACTTATTTCAGATTTCCAGCATCTGCAGTATTTTGCTTTTATTTTAGTGTTTAATTCACTGCCACTTCTCTTCCAGGAATGCCTACCTTGAAGAAGTTCTGCTCTTCTCTCCGACAGGATTTTCGTTTGTCTCTTTTACCTTGTTCACCTTCATTGCTTTCTATTTCCCTCCTGGTGTTTGATAAGGTGTCGACCAAAACTCGTTTTCACAGCCACATCTCCTTCCTCAGTGACTGTCTCCGGCTCCGACTTATTCCACGTGGATTCTAACTGAAGTTCCATCCTTCATGTTTTGAATCCACCCAGGATTACAGGTATCTCCAAGATATACAATGTTCCTTGGACTGCTGTTCTTGCAGCATCCTGAAATCCACACTCAGTGCCATGCGCTGCCACATAGACACACTGGACCTCTCTGTTCAGAAGCACTGCCTCACCTTATCTCAAAGCTGTCCTGCTCCGCAGTTTCATTTTATCCTTCGTTTTATCCAATGCACTAACAAAAACATTTTCCTGTTCCTTTCAGGTGTTAAGGAATGCAAGCTCCAGCTGCTCATTGGGACTAACGCCCCTCCAGATCCTTTTTCCCCTTCACTTCCCTCTGACCCCATCCCTTCTTCTAATCTGACCCCTTGCTGTGTATTCACAATACCCTCTGACCTTCTCATCTCTGACATGGAACGATCTGTACTCAACAAAGGACTCAGTTTTATCCCCTTACGCCCCCAATTCAATGAATTTCGCGCTCGGCATGACATTGAGCTCTTCTTCCGTCGTCTTTGCCTCCGGGCTCACTTCTTTGACCAGGAGTCCTGCCCGCGGCCAGCGGACCCTTTCACCCGCCTCCAGTATTCTCCTTCTACCTGGACCCCTCCCTCTGATCGTTACCCACTCTTGATCTTTTCATTGAGAACTGTCGGCGTGACATCAGCCATCTCAATTTCTCTGTCCCCCTCACTCACTCTACCTCTCTCACTC
Source organism: Heterodontus francisci (assembly GCF_036365525.1). Lineage (NCBI taxonomy): Eukaryota > Metazoa > Chordata > Chondrichthyes > Heterodontiformes > Heterodontidae > Heterodontus > Heterodontus francisci. Next base: position 20,147,998 of record NC_090380.1, on the reverse strand, counting down.
TGAACTTGCTGCATTCCGTTCTTTCAAGTCTAACCCTGACATTGTGCTTAAACCTGCAGATAAAAGTGGCACCAACTCTCAGACACTTGTTCTGACCTCCCGCAGACCATGACCCCATCATCGAACATCAAGCCACTGTCTCCAGGACTGTCACTGACCTCATCTCCTCTGGAGACCTTCCCTCTACAGCTTTCAACCTCGACAGTCTGCTTCCTTCTCCTTCTCAAAATCCACAAACAGGACTGTCCTGGTAGACACATCATTTCAGTCTGTTCCTGCCCCACTGAACTTATTTCTTCGCATCTTGACTCTATCTTTTCTCCCCGGTCCAGTGTCTTCCCACCACATCCGTGACACTTCTGACGCCTTACATCATTTCGACAATTTCCAGTTTCCTGGCCCAAACCTCCTCCTCTTCACAATGGACGTTCCAGTCTGATGAAAGGTTACAGACCTTAAATGTTAACTCTCTTCTCTTTCCACAGATGCTGCCTGACTTGCTTAGTATTTCCGCACTTTCGGTTTTTATTTTGGAGTATATGAATGTTAGGCATGAGTCCTAAATGCTAGAGATTGCTGATGGTTGAGTGATGGGTTGTGATGGATTGAACAGTGTATGATGTTGGTAGTGTGGTGAATAGGAGATAGTATTTGGCAATGGACTCGCTGACTGTAACCACTTGTGTGAGGTTATTGAACATTTTCTGGCATTGTAGCCAGTTGCTTGCGGCCAGACTTCTTGCATTGACTTCCATGGCTCTCTGCTCCCATTCCTTTTGAAATGTATGTTTGGAGGGCCTCCTGGCCCCTTATGGAAGTTTTTTGTTATTTGTTCTTGAGATGTGAGCATGACTGACAAGACCAGCATTTATTGCCCATCCCTAATTGTCCTTGAGAAGGTGGTGGTGAGCCGCCTTCTTGAACCGCTGCAGTCCATCTGGTGCGAGTACACCCACAGTGCTGTTAGGAAGGGAGTCCTAGGATTTTAACCTCGTGACAATGAAGGAACAGTGATATATTTCCAAGTCAGGATGGTGTGTGGCTTGGAGGGGAACTTGCATGTGGTGGTGTTCCCATGCGACTGCTGTCCTTGTCCTTCTAGTTGGTTGAGGTCACAATATTGGAAGATGCTGTTGAAGGAGCCTTGGTGCATTGCTACAGTGCATCTTGTAGATGGTACACACTGCTGCCACTATGCGTCGGTGGTGTAGGGAGTGAATGTTTGTGGATGGGGTGCCAGTCAAGCGGGCTGCTTTGTCCTGGATGGTGTCGAGCTTCTTGAGTGTTGTTGGAGCTGCACCCATCCAGGCAACTGGAGAGTATTCCATCACACTCCTGACTTGTGTCTTTTAGATGGTGGACAGGCTTAGGGGAGTCAGGAGATGAGTTACTTGCCTCAGGATTCCTAGCCTCTGACCTGCTCTTGTAGCCACAGTATTTATATGGCTGGTTTAGTTAAATTTCTGGTTGGTTTTAAGTGCAGCCTAACTGTAGCTCATGGTATCGTCACACAAAACTCGAGAAAGCACCAAACATTCATCCAATCGTAGCACAGCCAGTAGAAATAAATTAACAACTAACCTGAAAATAGCTGATAATCCCTTTAAATTACGTTGATGGGGTTTCTTCCTGCTGCTGAGCATATGTTTAACTGAGTGAGGTTAGAGAGGGTGTTAGATAAAGCTTTGAGTGAAAGGCCTGCTACTCGACCCAAACCCAATGGGACCCGACGACATGTGTCTGGTTCGGTTGGGTCGGACCCTTCTTCTGGGTCCAGCTTTCGGGCTGGGGTCGGGTCGGGACGGATCCGAGACGGGCCGGACACACACGGTAAGTGCTCTGCTGGTAAGTATTAAAATTAAAAACTTACCTGAGCTGGGAGTCTGGGACATCAAGCGGGGAAATTGAGTCTGTGCAGTGAGCGAGTGACATCTCTCAGACGTCATCACGCACACGCTGCAGCTTCCTGGAGGCTCCGAGTCGGAAGGTAAGTAAAGGATGGTCGGGGCGGGCTCGGGCTCGGGTCGGGTCGGGTACGGGGCAAAATTGGAGGGACTCGGGCCAGGTCGGGCTCGGGACTGCTGTGGTTTGGTTGGGTTCGGGTCAGGTTCTTTTACCCCGACCTGAGCAGGCCTTTACTTTGAGCTCCAAAATGGTAACTTTGGTGTCAAATCTGCGTTACACATTGATTGACATCATGATCTGCCTACATTGCATACTTGGTGGATTCTCACTGCACATGCGATAATCACAGAATCACAGAATCATTACAGTACAGAAGGAGGCCATTCAGCCCATCGTGTCCACACTGGCTCTCTGAAAGAGCAATTCCCTCAGTTCCATTCCCCTGCCTTCTTCCCATAACCCTGCACATTCTTCCTTTTCATATAACTGTCTAATTCCCTTTTGAATGCTTCAATTGAATCTGCCTCCACCACGTTCTCAGACAGCGCATTCCAGAGCTTAAACACTCGCTGCATGAAAAAGCTTATCCTCATGTCACTTTTACTTCTCCTACTACATACTTTAAATCTGTGCCCTCTTACTCTCGATCCTTTCACGAGTGGGAACAGTTTCTCTCTATCTACTCTGTCCAGACACTTCATGATTTTGAATACATCTATCAAATCACCTTTCAACCTTCTCTTCTCCAAGGAAAACAGTCCTAACTTCTCCAATCTATCTTCATCACTGAAATTCCTCCTGTCTGGAACCATTCTCGTGAATCTTTTCTGTACTCTCTCCAACGCCCTCAAGTCTTTTCTAAAGTGTGGCGCCCAGAATTGGACGCAATACTCCAGCTGAGGCCGAACTAGTGTCTTATACAAGTTTAACATAACATCCTCGCTCTTGTACTCTATGCCCCTATTAATAAAGCCCAGGATACTGTATGCTTTATTAACTGCTCTCTCAACCCGTCCTGTCACCTTCAATGACTTAAGCACATATACACCCAGGTCCCTCTGCTCCTGCACTCCCTTTAGAATTGTACTCTTTATTCTATATTGCCTCTCCATGTTCTTCTGACCAAAATGAATCGCTTCACATTTCTCTGCGTTGAACTTCATCTGCCATCTGTCTGCCCATTCCACCAACTTGTCTATGTCTTTTTGAAGTTCTACACTGTCATTCTCACAGTTCACAATGCTTCCAAGTGTCGTATTATCTGCAAACTTTGAAATTGTGCCCTGTACACCAAGGTCTAGGTCATTAATATATACCAGGAAAAACAAGGGCCCCAACACTGATCCCTGGGGAACTCCACTACAAACCTTCCTCCAGCCCGAAAAACATCCATTAACCACTAATCTTTGTTTCCTGTCACTCAGCCAATTTCGTATCCATGTTGCTACCGTCCCTTTTATTCCATGAGCTACAAGTTTGCTCACAAGTCTGTTGTGAGGCACTGTATCAAACGCCTTTTGAAAGTCCATGTACACCAGATCAAAAGCATTGCCCTCATCAACCCTCTCTGTTACCTCCTCAAAAAACTCCAGCAAGTTGGTTAAACATGATTTTCCCTTAGGAAATCCATGCTGGCTTACCGTAATTAACTCACATTTGTCCATGTCACTATTGATTTTGTCCCGAATTATTTGTTCTAGAATTTTTCCCACCACTGAAGTTAAACTGACTGGCCTGTAGTTGCTGGGTTTATCTTTACACCCTTTTTTTGAACAAGGGTGTAATGTTTGCAATTCTTCAGTCCCCTGGCACCATCCCCGAGTCTAAGGAAGACTGAAAAATTACGGCCAGTGCCTCCGCGATTTCCACCCTCACTTCCCTCAGTATCCTTGGATGCATCTCATCTGGTCCTGGTGCTTAATCCATTTTAAGTACAGATAGGCTATTTAATACTTCCTCTTTATCAATTTGAAACTCTTCTAGTGTTTGACTTACCTTCTCTTTCAACATTGCCTGGGTTGCATCTTCTTCCTTGGTAAAGACAGATGCAAAGTATTCATTTAATACCTCAGCTATGCCCTCTGCCTCCATGTGTAAATCCCCTTTCTGGTCCCTAATTGGCCCTACTTTTCCTTTTCCTATCCTTTTACTATTTATATGTCTATAGAAAACTTTGGTATTCCCTTTAATGTTAGCTGCCAGTCTCTTTTCATGCTCTCTCTTTGCTTCTCTTATTTGCTTTTTCACTTCCCCTCTGGACCTTCTATATTCAGCCTGGTTCTCAAAAGTATTTTCTACCCAACATTTGTCATAAGCACACTTTTTCTTCTTTATCTTAATCTCTACCTCTTTTGTCATCCAGGAAGCTCTCGGATTGTTTGCCCTAATTTTCCTCTTCGATGGAGCATACCTTAACTGTGCCCGAACTATCTCTTCTTTGAAGGTAGCCTATTGTTCAGCTATCGGTTTTCCTGCCAGTTTTTGAATCCAATTTATTCGCCCCAGCTCCATTCTTACCCCATTGAAGTTGGCTTTCCCCCAGTTAATTATTGTTACCTTGGATTGCTCTTTGTCCTTTTCTATCGTCAGCCTAAACCTTATGATGCAATGATCGCTGTCCCCTAAATGCTCTCCTACTGATACTTGATCCACCTGTCCCACCTCATTCCCAAGAACCAGGTTCAGCAGTGCCTCCTTTCTTGGTGGACTAACAACATACTGTTGTAGAAAATTTTCCTGAACACACTCTCGGAACTCTTGCCTCCCATGGCCCTTTACACTACTATTATCCCAGTCTATGTTTGGATAATTAAAGTATATCTACCCTATAATATTTGCACCTCTCTGTAATTTCCTTGCAAATTTGAGCCTGCACATCCTTCCCACTGGCTGGTGTCCTGTAGACAACACCGAGCAAGGTAACTGCACCTTTTTTAATCCTTAGCTCTCGCCAAATTGATTCTGTCCTCGACCCCAGTCAGACATCCTTTTTCTCCAGCACTGTAATGCTCTCCTTAATCAATACTGCCAGCCCTCCCCCTTTTTCCCTTTCCTATCTTTCCTGAATGCGTTGTATCCAGGAATATTTAACACCCAGTCCTGCCCTTCTTTGACCCAGGTCTCTGTTACAGCCACAACATCATATTTCCACTTGGTAATCTGTTCCTGTACCTCACCAGTCTTATTAACCACACTCCGTGCATTCACATACATGCACATAAACCTTGATTCAGACTTTATTCCTTTCTCCCTTACTATGACCCTACCAAATAACTTACTATTCCTGTGCTATTTATCTCCCCCAGCATTCTGTACACTTTAGTATTCCTCTCTAATACTTGCTCCTGGTTCCCACACCCATGACAATTTACTAGTTTTGATTCCCTCCAATCTGAGCTCCCTCTCAGGTTCCCACCCCCCTGACAATTAAGTTTACACCCTCCCCAACAGCACTAGCAAATCTCCCCGCAACGATATTCGTCCCAGTCCTGCTAAGGTACAACCCATCCATCTTGTACAGGTCCCACCTGTCCCAACACCAGTCCCAATGTCTCAGAAATCTGATGCTCTCCCTCCTACACCCGTTCTCCAGCCATGTGTTCAATTGCTCAATTTTCCCAATCCTATGCTCACTTGCACCTGGGACTGAGAGTAATCCTGAGAAAACTGCTTTTGAGGTCCTGCTTTTTAATCTCCTTCCTAACTCCCTAAAATCTGCTTCCAGGACCTCATCCCCCTTCTTACCTATGTCATTGGTACCAATGTGGACCACGACCTCTGGCTGTTCACCCTCCCCCAGAAGAATGTCCTGCAGCTGCTCCATGACATCCTTGACACCAGGGAGGCAACACACCATCCTGGAGTCATATTTACAGCCACAGAAATGCCTGTCTGTTCCCCTAACTAACGAGTCTCCTATCACTACTGCTCTTCCACTCCTCTTCGTCCCCTCCTGTGCAGCTAAGCCACTTGTGATGCCACAAACTTGGCTCTGACCTCATTCCTCTGAGGAGCCATCACCCTCACTAGTATCCAAAATTGAAAACTGATTAGCGAGTGAGATCATATCAGGGGATTCCTGCACTGCCTGCCTGGTTCTTTCTGATGCCTGGCGGTCACTCAGTCCCTATCTGCCTGCATGCTCCTAACCTGTGGTGTGACCACCTCCCTAAACGTGCTATCCACTTGGTCCTCCGCCTTGTGAATGAACAACAGTGACTCCAGCCACTGTTCGAGTTCCAAAACACGGAGCTCAAGCTTCTGCAGCCAGTGACACTTCCTGCAGATGTGTTTGTCTAGGACACATGCTGCGTCCATGACTTCCCACATGCCACAGGCTATACATTCCACTTGGCAGAGCTGCCCTGCCATACCTTAACTTTACAGACTATTTATTATAAGTAGAATAGCTGACCAGGTACTCACCAAACAGCTCCTTCCACTGTACTGAAGCAGGAACCAAATACTGGAGGGCTAAAAAAGTACAAAAAAGGAGCACCTCCTTCCCCTTTCCCTGATTTCACCACTCACCAAACTCAAATCTCCACACTCAGCTTGCAATCTGCACACCATTCACCAAGATGGCGCCCGGCATGACTTGCTCCAGAAGTGCGCATGCACACACCATGGAGGCTGATCTGGACCTCTGAGGCCACACATGTGATTGTACAAGAGTTTGGTGCTTTCTTGAGTTTTTTGAAATTGCTAAAGTGTACAGGGAGGGGTGTGGCTTGTGCTGAAGGTTTTGGTTCTGATTTCAATGATTCTGCACCAAGCAGTTGCAACCAGACATGGAGGAAGTAGTAGGCATTCCTCTTGGATGACAGCATGAATGGGAGAATGAGCAGAGGTGACACAGAACAAGACAAACAGTTAGAAGAGGCAGGATTAGGAGGTGGAGAGAGCCCTCAATAAGAGGCCCATATCCACCCAGTGTGCACAGGGAGCAATTCTCCTACCTCAGTGAGGTAGGTGAAACTCAGTGAGGAACAATATGTTAGATGTCAAATAATGGATGCAATGGGACAAAATTTTGTGGCCTGTAGTTGAGCCATGTTTCAAACCATGTTGTAACCCCTCCAATCAGATGTTCGCCCCGCCACAGTATTGAAATGGCTGTTAATAAAATCACAAATAATATTCTATGTGACTGTGACCATGGTAAACTATCCCTCATCATCCTTCTTTATCTGCCTAAAGATTTTGACACAGTTGACCACACCATCCTCTTCCAATGCCTCTTCACCATCATCCAGCTGGGTGGGACTGCACTCACCAATTTCCATTCTTATCTATCCCATTTTAGCTGATGAACCACCAGCAATGGCTTCTCTTTCTGCCTATACAAACATGCGAATTAGGAGCAGAAGTAGGCCATTCAGCCCGTCAAGCCTGCTCCGCCATTTAATAAGATCATGGTTGATCTGTTTCTGTCTCGAATTCCACACTCCCATCTATCCTCGATAATCTTTAATTTCCTTGCCCAACAAGAATCTATCTACATCTGCCTTAACTATGTTCAATGACCCCGCCTCCACCACCTTCTGAGGCAGAGAATTCCAAAGTTGCACAACCCTCTGTGAGAAACAAATTTCTCCTCATCTCTGTCCTAAAAGGGCGACACCTAATTTTCAAACAGTGCCCCCTAGTTCTGGACTCACACACAAGAGGGACCATCCTTTCCACATCCACCTTGTCAAGATCAGGATCTTATATATTTCAATCAAGTCTCCCCTCACTCTTCTAATCTCCAGTGAAAAAAGCCCAGTCTGTCTATCCTTTCCTCATAAGACAACACATTCATTCCAGGTATCAATCTAGTAAACATTCTCTGAACCGCCACCAACGCATTCACATCCATCCTTAAATAAGGAGACCAAAACTGCACACAGTATCTGAGACGTGGTCTCATCAATGCCTTGTATAACTGAAGCATAACATCCTTACTTTTATTTTCAATTCTTCTCGTAATAAAGGATAGCATTCCATTAGCCTTCTATACTACTTGCTGTGCCTGCATAATAACCTTTTGTGACTCATGCACCAGAACACCTAGATCCCTCGGCACCTCGAAATTCTGCAGTTGTTCTCTGTTTTAAGTAATATTCTGATTTTTTTATTCTTCCTGCCAAAGTGAACAAGTTCACATTTTCCCACATTATATTCCATCTGCCAGATTTTTGCCCACTCACTCAACCTATCTATATCTATCAGTCTACAACCTCCTTATGCCCTCTTCACAACATACTTTTCTACCTATCTTTGTGTCATCTGCTAATTTATCTGCCATGCCCTTGCTTCCCTCATATAAGCCATTGCTACAAATTGTAAAAGTTTGAGGCCCCAGCACAGACCCCTAAGGGACTCTACTCATTACATCCTGCCAATCAGAAAAGGACCCCTATTTGCATGTTTTCTGCCAGCCAGCCAATCTTCTATCCATGCTAATATGTTACCCACTAGACCATGAGCTCCTACTTTGCGCAATAACCTTTTTGTGGTACCTTGTCAAATGCCTTCTGGAAATCCAAGTACAGTACGTCAATGGGCTCCCCTTTATCCATGCCACATGTTACTCCTTCAAAGAACTCCAATAAATTGATTAAACATGATCTCCCTTTCACAAAGCCATGCTGACTATTCCTGATTACCTTGAGTTTTTCTAAGTGCCCAACTATAATCTCCTTAATGATCAATTCTAACACCTTCCCCACAATAGACGTCAAGCTAACTGGCCTATAAGTTAGCTGTTTTCTGCCTCTCTCACTTCTTGAATAAAGGGTTATATTTCCTATTTTCCAGTCTGATGGAACCTTTCCAGAATTTTGAAAAATTAACACCAACGCATCCACTACCTCATTAGCCACCTCTTTTAAGAACCTAGGATGAAGCCCATCAGGACCCAGGGACTTGTTAGCCCGCAGCTCCATCAGTTTGGTCAGTTCTGCTTCCCTGGTGATTGTAATTTCACCAACTTCCTCTCTTCCTTCCACCTCCTGATTTATAGTTATTACTGGAGTATCTTCTATAGTGAAGACAGAAGCAAAATATTTGTTCATTTCATCCACCATTTTCTTATTATCTACTATTAACTCCCCATTCTCACTCTCTAGAGGACCAATGCTCACTTTATTTACTATTTTCCTAATACCTGTAGAAACTCTTGCTATCCACTTTTACATTTCTAGCTAGCTTCCTCTCATACTCTAATTTCTTAGTCCCGATTAACCTTTAGTCATTCTCTGTCGTTCTTGATATTCTGGCCAATAATCTGACTTGCCACTCACCTTTGTGCAATTATATGCTTTTTCCTTAAGTTTGATGCTTTCCTTAACTTCTTTAGTTAACCACAGATGATGGGTCCTCCCCTTAGAATTTTTCTATATAGCAGGAATATACTTATCCTGAGTATTCTGAAATATCCCCTTGAATGTCTGCCACTGCTTCTCTATTGATCTATCTCCTAGCCTAGTAACCCAGTTCACTTCAGCTAGCTCAGCTTTCATACCCACATAGTTGCCCTTATTTAAGTTTAAAATACTAGTCTTAGACCAACTCTTCTCTCTTTCAAATTGGATGTAAAATTCAGTCATATTGTAGTCACTGCTACACAGAGGTGTCTTTACTTTCAGGTCATTAATTAATCCTGTCATGTTACACAATACCAAATCTAATATAACCTGCTCTCTGGTTGGTTCCAGAACGTGTTGCTCTACAAAACTATCTCGAAAGCATTCTATGAACTCCTCATCCAGGCTACTATTGCCAATCTGATTTTTCCAGTATTTATGTAGATTAAAATCACCCATGATAATTGCCATCCCATTATCACAAGCACCCAATATTTCTTGCTCCAACATCACTATCTTTGGTGTCCTCCATGGATCTATTCTTAGCCCCCCACTTATTTCTTCTATACATGCTGCCCCTCAGTGACATCACAAAACACACCAGGCTCCACATATACATTGACAACACACAACTCTACCTCACCACCACCTCTCTCGACCCTTCCACTGCCTCTGATTTGTCATGCTGCATGTCTGACATCCAGTATTGGATGAGCAAAACATTCCTACAAATAAATATCGGGAGGACCAAAGCAACTATCTTCAGACCCACCACAAACTCTGATCCCTAGCTACTGAGTCCATCCCTCTCCCTGGCAACTATCTGGGCTGAACCAGACTGTTGGCAACTTTGGCATCCTATTTTACCATGAGATGAGTTTCTGACTCAACATCACGAAGACCACTTTCACCTCCGTAACATTATGTATCCTGGCCCCTGCCTGAGCTCATCTGCTGAAAACCTCTTCCATGCCTTTGTTACCTCCAGACTTGACTATTCTAATATTTTCCTGGCCAGCCTCCGATTTTGCACCCTTTGTAAACTTGAGATCACCCAAAACTTTGCCGTCAGTACCCTAACTCTCACAAGGGCGATGGTGGCATTGTGGTAATGTCACTAAACTAGTAATCCAGAGGCCCAGCCTACTGCCCTTGGCACATGGGCTCAAATCCCACCAGGAAAGCTGGTGGAATTTAAATTCAATTAGTTAATATAAATTTGGAAATAAACCTAGTCTCAGTAATGATGCCAGGCAATGATTGTTGTGAAAACCCATCTGGTTCACTCATGTCCTTTAGGAAAGGAAATCTGCCATCTGGTCTGGCCTACATGTGACTCCAGACCCACAGCAATGTGGTTGACTCTTAACTGCCGTCTGAAGTGGCCTAGTAAGTCACTCAGTTGAAAAGGGCAATCAGGATGGACAACAAATGCTGAACTTGCCAGCAACACCCACATCCCATGAAAGAATTAAAAAATAGTCCCATTCACCCATCTCCCCTGCACTTGCTAACCTACATTGCCACCTGGTCTGCCAAAACCTCCATCTTAAAATGTGCATCCTTGTTTGTAAATTCCACTATTGGCTCAGCCACCTTATCTCTGTAACCTCTTCCAGCCTAACAAACTTCTGAGCTCTGTGCATTCCTCCAATTCTGGCCTCTTGCCCATCCCTGATTTTCATTGCCCTACCATTGGCAGCCGTACCTTCAGCTACCTAAGCTCCAAGCTCTGGGATTCCATCCCTAAAACTTTCTGCCTCGCTAACTCTCCTCCTTTAAAATGATCTTTACAATCTTCCTCTTTGACCAAGCTTTAGTTCCTTATGTAGCCTCATGTGAAATTTTATTAGCTAGCTCTCCTGTGAAGCTCTTTGGAATGTTTTACTACATTAAAGGTTGTTACGGCCAAGTGAGGAGTCAATCACAGTTGCTCCTCTTGCCCTTCCTCTTATTTGACTGCAATTGGGTTTATTCCTTTTTTTAAAAACAGTGGTTGTGCTTACCACCTCTATGTGTGTTTTACCTTTTACCTTTACTGTGAACATGAAAGAACCAATCGGACAGTTTGCTTCAGTTTACACAAGAAAGAGGTAAGTTTATTATACTTAACAATCTAAACCCGATGTAAAAATCATAAAATAATTATGCTACACATTCACACACACATTCACATGAGGATCACACAGACACAAATAGATTGCAAAGTGGAAAGTAGGATTTTTGGTTGGATTAAAGTCCAGTATAAATAAATGTTAAATACACCGTCAGTGGGGTTGGATAATTCACTGGTCTTCAGGATGAAATTGTATTCTCAAAGTCCTTGGCTGGTCAAAGTGCACTTTGTGGTTGGCTTGCTTTGCTCAGGGTTTTCTTGAAGGCAGACTGGTAGGTGGCTCTCTTCCCCTGGTCTCTGACTGCAGCAGTCTGTAGGTTTGGAGGGTCCACAGTCACAGACCATTTACAAATGTAATGTTTTCTGCAGAGAGAGACAGAGAAGAAGAAGGGAGGCACACCACTTCCTCTGCTGCTGCAGTCTCAGTTACTGCTTGTCTCTTGTCCGTGGAACAAAACTCCCAGTTTTTCAGACATGGACAGACCGTCACATGCTTCTCTCAATCTGCTTCATTTTTAATGAGGTCCGAAGTCTAAAAGAAAAAACCTCTTTCAGGTGAAGTTGTCAGTGATACCCCCGGAGGGACGTCTCCACTTATGAATGCCTCGAGATGGCTTTGAATGTCCTGCTAATGAGGGTGATCTGGATAATCTACTCAGTTTGCCAAAGCATTGTTCTGGCTGGGCGTCTTGTTAGACGTCTGGTTCCAGTTCGGGTCTTGGAATGTGAAAAGGTGTTTCAGATGCAAATTGCAGTGGCCATCTTGGCTGCCAGTTTTTTTTAAGTTAACTGTAAGATTTTCTCCATAAAAAGTCTAATCCAAGTTTCCAACCGATGAATTAACATTTCTCATTTGGCATATAGGTTTTCTTGATACCTCCACTCCACACGGAATGAAATGTGATGATAGGAGCATTTCATTAGTTGTAGAAAAGAAAAAAAAAGTAAACACATTCATTCTTAACACCCACTCCTCAAATTAACTCATTAATCTTAGATTTACCGCAGCTGGCTTTGTCTGCAACAGCTATGCTGATTTAAGAATTTTTTTGAGTTTTGTCTGGGATAGTCATGCGCTGTCAAATGGGCTTAAAGTTTCTCTAGTATCAATTTGTAATACCCTGGGGATGTGCATCTCAATAATCATGTGGTTGTTGGTGAAGCTTGGGGGCTGCAAATTTCCATTGTTGCTTAAGGCAAGTTTTCCTGTACAAGCTTTAACCCCTCAACTGCTCTTTTTGCAACATGTGATTTTAACCAGTCAGGCTCCAGCACCTTGACAATTTTTCTCCCTACAGTGACAGTGGGTAACAAATTGTTTTTAGCCCCTGTGAGCTGTCTGTGATTTCCTCTGGGACCTTGTTCTTGCTGAATTCTGAATTGAAATAGCTGTGTTTGATTAGCTTTGGGTTTGGATTCTTCAGTGGGTATATCCACACTGACCTCACCTTTAGTTTTCTGGTGAGTCATACAAGTGCTGCGTATTTGAGGGTATTTTCCCTTTCTTTTTCCCTTTACTGTGGGGAGGGTCTCTTTGCTAATTTGTCCCATGTCCTCTGGGACATCCCCACTCGGAGGTGTCTGTCCAACTTCCACTACACTCCCCTGCGGCATTTCAACTAGGTGAGACATCAGCCTCACTGTTAGTTTGCCTTTTTGGGAACTTTCCTTGTCCCTGCAGGTTTCTGTAAATGCTGTTAGCAGCCCTAGTAGGGTGCCTCTTTGGCCTGCATTTACATAGGAGGGTGTGAGGTCGAATGTTTCCAACATTTCAGGGTTGGCTGACCGGACAGTAGGGGGTTCCATTTGAGGATCTTCCTGGCCCTCCTCTCACCTGTCCCCAGTGTCCTTTTCATTCCCTTCCTCCCTAATTGTCTGACAAACCTGTGCTTGACTGTCGCCGTTTGTTTTCGGCAGGGGTCCCAGCACCCTGCTGAAGGGTTCCCCAAAAGTCAGTATGAGAATTAGGGGTGCAGGTTATATTGCAGGTTGGGGTTTCCCACAATCTGGCACATGTGGCAAGTTTTACAGAACTCCAACACATCTTTGGGGAGTTTGGCCAGTCAAAATGCTGTCTTATACAGGCTTCTGTTTTTCATACACCAACATGTCCAGCCATTGGAAGCTTGTGAGCCATTCTTAGCATTTCTTTATGGTACCTCAGTGGTACCACTTTTTGGGATTTTCTTCTCCCTGCTGCTTTCACATGCATTCAAGTCCTCTGAAGAAGGAATTGTCCTCCACACAAGATCAGGGGGCAGGTTGTTCAACCTTGCCCATCTAAGAGCGAAGTCCAAAGTACGGAAAGTCCTCATCATGGAACTCCTCTTTGCTGACGATGCTGCATTAGCATCTGACACTGAAGAGTGCCTGCAGAGTCTCATCGACAGGTTTGCGGCTGCCTGCAATGAATTTGGCCTAACCATCAGCCTCAAGAAAATGAACATCATGGGGCAGGACGTCAGAAATGCTCCATCCATCAATATTGGCGAGCACGCTCTGGAAGTGGTTCAAGAGTTCACCTACCGAGGCTCAACTATCACCAGTAACCTGTCTCTAGATGCAGAAATCAACAAGCGCATGGGAAAGGCTTCCACTGCTATGTCCAGACTGGCCAAGAGAGTGTGGGAAAATGGCGCACTGACACGGAACACAAAAGTCCGAGTGTATCAGGCCTGTGTCCTCAGTACCTTGCTCTATGGCAGCGAGGCCTGGACAACGTATGTCAGCCAAGAGCGACGTCTCAATTCATTCCATCTTCGCTGCCTCCGGAGAATACTTGGCATCAGGTAGCAGGACCGTATCTCCAACACAGAAGTCCTCGAGGTGGCCAACATCCCCAGCTTATACACACTACTGAGTCAGCGGCGCTTGAGATGGCTTGGCCATGTGAGCCGCATGGAAGATGGCAGGATCCCCAAAGACACGTTGTACAGCGAGTGCTCCACTGGTATCAGACCCACCGGCCGTCCATGTCTCCGTTTTAAAGACATCTGCAAACGCGACATGAAATCCTGTGACATTGATCACAAGTCGTGGGAGTCAGTTGCCAGCGTTCACCAGAGCTGACGGGCAGCCATAAAGACGGGGCTAAAATGTGGCGAGTCAAAGAGACTTAGTAGTTGGCAGGGAAAAAGACAGAGGCGCAAGGGGAGAGCCAACTGTGTAACAGCCCTGACAAACAAATTTATCTGCAGCACCTGTGGAAGAGCCTGTCACTCTAGAATTGGCCTTTATAGCCACTCCAGGCGCTGCTTCACAAACCACTGACCACCTCCAGGCGCTTATCCATTGTCTCTCGAGATAAGGAGGCCAAAGAAGTACCTCGGTGGTACCACTATCTGATGAACCACTGTCCACTCTTCCTCCGCAGGCCTATGAAGAGGTCTTCACTTCCTCATCAGCACCTCATTCTTTATGTAGTAGTGTTCTGGGATTCCCTCTGCTTCAGTTTCAGTTTGAGCAGTCTATGCTAATTTCTTTAATACTGGGTTGGCTTGCTAAGCCTCAACTAGGGAGGATCTGTTCAACATATCCTTTGGGTCTTCTAACTTCCCAAGGAAGGGTCAGATAGCCAAACAGTAGGGTCATCTGTCTGCAGTGCCAGTTCAGCTTCCTCTGAGTGTGCTTGTTTGGCCATGGACCGGGTCACCACACAGTCAGGAAAAATGCTGGGGACCTTCTCCTGTAACTGCCTTGTCTCCCTGATCACTTTCGGTCTCTCAAACTACCAGGGAAGCTACCACCTTTGCCCCCACCAGATCATTACCCAGGGGCAGGTCGACCCCATCCACAGGTAAACTAGGGACAAGCCCCACAGTTACCGGTCCTGAAACTAGGTCACACTCCAAGTGCACCCAATATAAAAGTATTTGCATACACCGCTTTCCGATACCATTCACTAACACCCTAGCATTCACTGCACTCTCTGGGGGAAAGGTCATGCCTTTTCCCAGCAGAAGGGTTTTGTTGGCCCCTGTATCCCTGGGTATGACTATGGGCTTGCTTGCCACACTCAAGGGGTATGGGTCATTTTTCCTTGGGATACAAAATCCTGGTTAACCTTCAAGGATTTTGTTAAGCTTTGCCATACTCACAGCGATATGCTTACTGGGTCTTACTGCCGCAGTTAAAGCCACTGCCGCAGTTAAAGTCACCGCCTGCTCTGCTGTGCTTTCCATCTGGTCCCCTTCTCCTGCACTGGTCTGGTGTGCGCTAATTAATCCTAAAGGTTTTCCCTGTAATTTCCAGCAGTCTGCTTGAGATGACCTGCCTTGTTACGGTGGAAACACACAGGTCTTCAGGTATCACTCCTGCTCTCAGTACCATCTTTTCTGGTTTGAGGAGAGTCTCTGTGTGTCCAGCTTTCCATTCTCTCCCAGGGCTGTTCGGGCTCCTATCCCCTCCCACCGGGGCGGGGCGGCACAGTGGCGCAGTGGTTAGCACCGCAGCCTCACAGCTCCAGGGACCCGGTTTCGATTCTGGGTACTGCCTGTGTGGAGTTTGCAAGTTCTCCCTGTGTCTGCGTGGGTTTCCTCCGGGTGCTCTGGTTTCCTCCCACATGCCAAAGACTTGCAGGTTGATAGGTTAATTGGCCATTATAAATTGCCCCTAGTATAGGTAGGTGGTAGGGAAATATATAGGGACAGGTGGGGATGTGATAGGAATATGGGATTAGTGTAGGATTAGTATAAATGGGTGGTTGATGGTCGGCACAGACTCGGTGGGCCGAAGGGCCTGTTTCAGTGCTGTATCTCTAAACTAAACTAAACCTTTTATCCTTTTTGGGTTTGTGCAGGTGACTAGGGAAGGGTTTCCATTGGGGGTAAAGTCTTGTGCACCAGGGTAAATTCATCAGCCAGAACTGTGGCCTGCATGGTACTTTGAACCTTTTGTTCCTTTACGTGGGTTTTAATAGAAAGTGGAAGTGAGTTTTTAAACTTCTAGAGAAGAATCACCTCTCTGAGGTTTTCATCTGTGAGCTGTACCTTAAGTGCCCTTATCCACTGGTCAAAAGCAAGCTGCTTAATTCTTTCAAACTCAAGGTAAGTTTGGTCAGTAAAAGCAAAATACTGCGAAGAAGGGTCACTGACCCGAAACGTTAACTCTGCTTCTCTTTCCACAGATGCTGCCAGACCTGCTGAGTGAATCCAGCATTTCTTGTTTGTGTAAGTTTGGTCAGGTTGCTTTTGGATGGTTTGGAATTTCTGGTGGTACACTTCTGGTACTAGCTCATATGCCCCAGGATAACATTTTTAGTCATCTCATAATCTGATGAACTTTCATTTGGCAACAATGAATAAACATCATGGGCTTTTCCTGTTAACTTGCTTTGTAACAACAGAGTCCAGCTCTCTGCCAGCTATTTCAGCTGTCTCGCAAGCTTTTCAAAATTGACGCAAAATGCTTCCACACCCCCTCATTGAACTTTGGAATCAACTGGGAGAATTTTAAGAGCTCAGCATATGGTCCTGAGATAGGGGTAGCTTCCTCACTAGCCTTACCTTTACTTGGTGTACTGGATCACCCCCTAGTTAATTCAAGCTGCCTTAGCTCTCTTTCCTCCTACTCCTTCTGGAAATCTCTCTCTTTTTCCCCTTCTTCCCTTTGTTTTTCCCTTTCTTGACACACTCTCTGCTCTTTTTCTCTTTCTGGAATTCTAATTCTAGTTTCCTCTGTTCTAATTGTATTTTAGCTAACATTACCCTATCTTTTTCTGTCTCGAACCCTGTTTCTGAATCTTTGGGTCAAGTGAAAAATGGTTGGCCATAAGTCTTAGGATTTTGGATTTCTTTGAATGAAAAGTAATCCCTAACTGCCCAGCTACTTTCCTCAACTCTTCGTTAGATGGAGCCTTTAACCTGTCCCAAGTTACTTCACCTTAGGAAGACACTGGCCTCGAATGTGGACATGTTAGTATTCTAGTAGTGAAAACCACAAGAAAACCTTATTGAAGTTTTTAAAAAATGTTTTTTAACCAGGAATCAGTTTTGGTTTCCCACTTCCAATTTCTCATTTGTCATTTGGTTACGATCCCAGACTCTATCTCCCAAATTTCTGTTACGGTTATAGTTGCAGATGGTTTTCAAACGTGATGTTTTCTGGAGAGAGAGAGAGAGGAGAAGGGAGGCACACAGCCTTCTCTGTTGCTCTAGTCTCAGTTACTGCTTGTCTCTTGTCTGTGTAACAAAACTCCCAGTTTTTCCAGAGGTAGACAGACGGCCACATGGTTCTCTCAATCCGCTTTGTTTTTAATGAGGTCCAAAGTCTGAAACCCAAAACCTCTCAGGTGGTGTTGTCAGTGTTCACCCCCTGGAAAATGTCTCCACTTATGAATGCCTCGAGGTGGCTTTGAATGTCCCGCTAATGAGAGTGATTTAGATAATCCACTCAGTTAACCAAGGCATTGTTCTGGCTAGGCTTCTTGTTCGACTTCTAACTCCAGTGGGGGCCTTGGAATTTGCAAAGGTGTTTCAGATACAAATTGCAGTGGCCATCTTGGCTGCCAGTTTTTGTTAAACTGTAAGATTTTCTCCATTAAAAGTCTAATGCAAGTTTCCAAATGACGAATTAATATTTCACATTTGGCATATAGCGTTTTCTTGAAAAGGTGCTATATAAAAGCAAGTTGTTGTTGCTGTTGTTAGGTAAAAATATCTATTAACTCCTTTCTGGAACGGTTTCCTATGTGTGTGCAAGTGTGAATGTGATGATGCGAATACATTGACCTTGTTTGGGGTATATATGATGAATTCAAAGATGTTTTTTTCTGTTTATCTTGATTGCTTGCAGACAGATACCAATCAGGCCAAAGTTGATTTAAACAATTCCTTTCCACTTTTGCAGATACATCAGTTCGTTCTGGATGTAGAACCATCCAGTGCCTGAATCTCAGGCACTTTGCTAGCAAAGGTTAATCATTTTTAAAAAAAACACTGAAAACTCATATCAAGTGTATTCTAATGCTCTGAGTCCATCATCACCCTAACACCAATGCACTCGTAATACTTGCAACCGAAAACCATGTGTAACCAAATACCACGTGCACTATAACACCATAGCCTTGATTTTCCTTTGAATTACAGCAAGTTTTGGGGCACATTTTTGATGATATTCTAAACTTCAAATCCAATGGTAACAAAAACAGCATGAGTTATCCTCACAAGAAAAACAACAGGCCCCTTTAAACCCTGTCAGGAACCGTATCTACATTACATAATTGAAGTTAACAGAACATGGCTAGCTCCTCCGACACATTGCCCCAGACTCCATTCCAAATAATTACCATCCCTATGTAAGCAGCAATAGGAGGCACATGAAGGTATCCCTCAGGTGGATACCACATTGAGGACTCCATGGTGTAGGCTGCCACTGTAGGTTGGTGTTACTTTCCTAGAGTATCAACCTCTTTCACACTTTGGAGGTTCAGTCAGGTTTCACTCAGCCCTGCTCCTGGATTGCATTGGGGACATGGATTTCCCAGTGGGAATCCCTCACCCTTAGGCTGTGAAGAGGAACGGGGAGGAAAATGAAAACATGGAAATGGCTAGATTGGAGGCTCATAATCATGATTCGTGAATACATCTCTTCCCCGTGCTCTGGTAACCATACACCTGGCTCTATAGACATTTCTGATCTCCAGTACCTCAGCGAGCTTTGCTGCCCCCTGGAGGTTATTGGGGAAATATGTCAACTGCGGGCTGAAGAACTTTCATCCAATTCTAGCAGAAAGATTGTCTGTACCAGTGAAGATCACTACTACCTTGAAATTCACTGTGCCTAGATCTTTCTGGGTAGCAGCAGGTGACCTTTGCTACATTAGTCAGGAAGCTGTTCACTATTGCATCAAGAAGATCACCATTCAAGAAGGCTGCTCAATTGAAAGGGATTGTGCAATTTCTATCCTTCCAATGGAAGCAGAAAACTAAGAGAGACAGAGAGAGCTTTTCAGTTCTACAGACCAATAGGGCTCCAACATGTGCCAGGAGCAATTGACAAAATGCATGAGACACTCAAAGCTCAATATGACAACACTTTCCATTTTAAGAACAGGAAAAGATGCTCAATTCATATCCAGCAGGTGAACAATACCAATGACCTTGTCCTTCATGCTAGTGTCAGATACCCCAGACATTGCCACAATCATGTGACGTCTACCATGTCAGTCTTCATAACCTGGAACTTGATTTTTGGGTCTCGCCAGGGGCGAGTTTCATCAGGGAGGGGGGAGTTTGGCCCCGATAACCTGCCCAATTCCCAAATGAGTACAATGAAGATAGTTAAAGGGCTTATTGATAGCTCATTGAGGGCCAAGCTGAGATTTTGATGGGGGTGCACAGATTGCACACTGGGTCTGGAGCAGACCAGATGGAAGCAAAACACAGAAAGGAGCCAGTCACCCTCAAGAAATTAGGTGACTGTATAAAGGGGAGAATGGCTCAGTGGAAGACTCAGCCATTGGTACACAGGTGCCATCAAGTATGTGCAGGTAACAGGAAGTGTGTTCTGGATGTGTTCGGGTGAGGCAGGGGGGTCGTCACCCTGCTGGCATTGCGGGGGCATAAAAGGAGGGGGGGCAAGGTGTCCAGACACAATTGGCAGGTCATGTGAGCATAAGGACGGCAGCAGCTGCCAATGGGAGCACAACTCTCAGATTTGGTGTCCAGTGGCAATGAGGAGCAACATCCTCTGCAAGAGGGCAGAGCCCTGGGCATGAGGAGGGCAGAGTGGGGCAAGGGGCAAGAAGACAATGGAGGTCATATCCTCAGTATAGGCTGTACCGCAGATGGAGCTACCTGGAGATGATGGAGAACCAATGTCACAAGAGACTGCGGCTCTTCAGGCAAATGGTCACAGACATTTGTGCCCTTGTCACTAAACACCACGCACCTCACAGCACTGGTCGCTATGCTCTGCCAGTAACCATAAAAATCACTGTGATGTTGGCCTATTTTGCCTCTGGGCCCTTCCAAGGATCAGCTGCAGACCTTGGTGGCATCTCTCAAATGGCCACACACCATTGTATCTCAGAGGTCACTGATGCCCTATTTGTGAAAGCTGGGCAGTACATACAATTCCAGATAGATAGGCCCTCGTAGACAGAGGGCAGTGGGTTTTTGCCTCCATTGCTGGATTCCCCCACAGGCAGGGGATCATCAATTGTGCTTATATGGCCAGCAAGGCACCCAGTGAGTAGCCAGTGAGCTACATCAACATTCAGCTGGTCTGTGCCTACACCAAATGCAGGACCTCTGGAGTCAATGGACTCCTTCATGACGCCCCACTGCCTCAAGGAACTCTGACATGTGACAGTACATCCCTCGCTACTGGTCTAGGTAAAGCCTCCTTTCTTGTGACTCCAGAGGTCCTGCATTTGGCACGTGTGTACCAATGGCTGAGTCTTCCACTGAGCCATTCTCCCTTTTATACAGCCACCTAATTTCTTGACTGTGACTGGCTCCTTGCTGTGTTCTGCTTCCATGCACCTGGTCTGCTCCAGACCCAGTGTGCAACCCGTGCGCCCCCATCAAAATCTCACCATGGCAGCTGCCATGACTCTTACATCCTCCAGCAGTTCAGGCTGCCGCAGCTCTTCATTCCACCCGTCTAACTACATAGATTGATTCTAGGGGACAAGGGTTATTGCTTGAAGAGATGGCTACTCACCCCTTTACGAGACCCCGAGACAGAGCCACAGAGGCGTTACAACTGAAGTCACCATCGAGCATCCAGATGGCCAGAGGGTAGGACCAGCTGGGCCGCAACTGCATCCCTTCCAAACATCTCTGTGCCATCAGTTATGTAGTCTTGACCAGTCAGCATGCATTCTATGCATGTCGGTGAGTAGTTCCTGCATGCACTCAGAGTGCTGCTGCATATGGCTCTCCATGTGTTTGGCCACTCTCTAAATGAAGCAGCTCATGCGCTCAATGCCCTGAGCCATGGTAATACACATGAGCTGAATGGACTCCTTCATGACGTCCCACTGCCTCAAGCAACTCTGACATGTGATAGTACATCCCTCGCTGCTGGCCTAGATAAAGCCTCATTTCTTGTGACTCCAGAGGTCCTGCATTTGTGTCCAGTTGAGCAGGGCTGTGTCTGTCCTCCATTCTCTGGGGGGGACTGGCTTCAGCTGCCTCTGCCTCTGGCACCTCCTCCTGGTGACCTGCTCATCACCCTGTGCCTCCCTATGTGCGAGAACCCACCAAGATGACTGTGTCTGAGATTGTGGAGGGTGTGCTTGTAAGCTGTGATGGTGATTGCTCCAAGGTCTCCTCTGGCAGTGCTGAGCCCTGTGCACACAGGAATCTGTCCTTCTCCCTCAACATTTGAATGTTTGGGAGACACAGGAAGAGATCATGAGAACTAGCCTTGGAGAACAGAAGCCTCTGCTGTGCTAAGACTGAGACTTCGGTATGCTGTCCACTCCCTTGAGCTACACATTGCAGTTTCTATTCACCCTCTCTAGCAGATGCTGATGGTTTCCATTGCTCCCTTTTCTATGGCGGTGATGACGTGTAGGATGGGAACCTCTCCGTTGGTCTGTGCTCTTTCACAGGCATTATATGCTGCTTATCCTACAAGGACAAAAGAGGGAGAGAGAAGACTCATGGGGATAGGAAGATGTATGTCTCAGATGGAGATAGGAAGATGCATGACTCAGTGGTGAAGGTCCTCAACAGCACCAGGGCTCTAAGCCTTGCTGAGGTGTCAATTAGTACCCTGGACACACATTCCTCCCATGTGCAGGAGCAGCATGCACCCTCACACTCTTCAGTTGGAGTATCTACTGGAGGTTGAATACCCAGAGGCCTGTCATGAGGGTCTACCATTATACTCACCATGCCAGAGTGAATAAGGTCATTGAGCCTTTTCCAGCACTGGACCCAGTTCCGCCTGAACACACTCCTTCTGCTTATGATCTCAACCACCTCTATCTTGCCACCCTCCGGAAAGAAGACCTCCCTCCTCCCCTCACCACCTCAAGGAGGACCTCCAGGTCTGGATCTGCAAAGCCAGGGGCTGCCCTGCCCCGGGTCCCAGTCCTCTGCCTTTCCTGCTCCACGAGTAAAGCAGCAATTAAATCAATAAAATGGCAGCCACAATAATAGCTGCTGTGATCTGTTGAAAACAGGCCTGCACTCTTTCTGTCTTGCCTCATTTCCCATCCCTGTGGCTGCCCACCCAACCTCCAGCCAATTAACAGGCCACCTCCATGAAAAACGGGATCTGGGACTGCTTCTTCCCAGGGGCAAGATTGGGTCCCATAAATGGTCCCGATGTCCGTTTCCAGAACTCGGAAGGAAATCAGGCCCTTGGAGTCATATATCCACATGGTTGATTGCCGATCAGGAATATACCCGGCTGTCATGGCCAATGATTCTAGTAAGACTTTCATAGACAGAGGGTAACAACAGATATAATGTCCAAAAAGTCACAGAGGATAGTCACGTGGGAGTCGGAGACGACAGGACCTCTGTCATTGGATGAGAGTTGCAGGTTACAATTCCTCCGTCATTTCGATATCGTGTGATGTTTGAGGTTATTAAATACAGTAGCTGTGATGATCTTGTTTGATCGACATCGCAGTGAGTCGCGCCTCCACACAGTCCAGCTGAGCAACAACATTTTATGTTGGCAGAAGCGACTGGCTGAGAACTTTCATGCAGGAATATTCGAATCACGACAGAGCTGGTCGGGTGCTCTGTTAATCTTATTTTCCTGCAGAGAGCAGTCAGGAAATTGATTGTGCCATAAAGCCACCGTCATCCACTATTAAACATGGGTGGTGAGTTTATCGGATTCCCGAAGGTTAGTCATCCAATGGGATCCAAAAGTAGCTTAAAGTTCTGGGAGTTGGCACTGGAATCTGAGTTGCTCGATCTCAAATACCATTTTAGGTACCTGGATAAATCTGGTGGATCTCTGCAATGTAATCTGGTGAAATCCTCAATTATCATTGCAAGCTGCTGAATTCAGCAACGAAGAGAGGCTTACTGCTTCTGAAAACTGAAGTGAATGATGGTGAAGGAGGTGGCAGGCTTCACTTCCCGCAGCAATAACAAGGGTAAAGCAGAGAAAAGAGGGTGCAACAGACAGCTCAGTGTTTTCAAAGAAATAACAGTTCACGCGCCAATTCACTTCACCCCAGCCTGTTCTCTCCCATGCTCTCACAAATTCTCTCACTGTCAAAGACCACTGCCAAGTTCCTTCATAAGGCATCATCCCAGCTCCCAAAATCACAGTGACAAGCTCAGAACCAAATGTACACAAGCATCAACTTCACATATTCTCCAAGAGTGCCAAAATGTCCACTCATCTTACCTACAACTACTCCTTAATACTATGCTTGCCTTTGTTGGCAGCTAACATACTTGCTTTTACTCCTATTCTATCACTCCTACAAGATATTCCCCCAGTGAGATAATATTGAGAAGTGGATGGCTGGGATGGCTTCCCGAGAGATCTACAGCCCCAGGCCACTTTCATGTTATGGAAGCATTTGTCCCAGAGAGAATAACCTTTCTCTGGCAGTGACAAGGGATGCTAGACCTACATTTGAAGCTCCCTTATGTATGGGTATTGGCTGAAGGCAGTAGGCTCAATGCCATTCTCTGGAGAGACTGTGAATTATGTGCCTACCATTCGTAGCCCACTGATGCTGAGCACAAGCTCAGAGTAGCTATTAATGAGTGTCAGTACAGACTGAATAGTGCCAATCAGATCTAGGAAGCCCTGTCACAGCAGTCCTGCTCAAAGTATCGGTGGCAACTTTGGTATTTGCCACTTCTAAAGCCACCAGGATGGCCTGCAGATACGTGGCACACTCTGAAATCCAGAGCTTGTCAGCCAAAAGTATCTCCCAGTCAGGGCAGGGATGGGAACAGCTGGCTCCACCTCAGCTAAAGCCTCACAGGATGTGCCACATAGAGGAGGTAGGAAGTGTAAGTTAAAGTAATTGTAATTCACCAAGCGTATGCATGTGGGTGCTTCACAAAATGGTATGTTGTAAGTTTCCTTTTCTTATAACAACACATAAAAGTTATTGATTCTTACCATTTACAAGTTTTTCCCATAATTCTGTCAGAGGTTCAACTTTGCCCTTTAATGTCAATACATAACAGGAGCCATTGGGCAGTGTGCAATGGGTGGATGAGTGATTGAAGAACAGTTTAGTGTAAAGGAACATGATCAGGTGGGTAGACTGGGGTTGGTGCTGATGGAGGCAATGGTCTGGAGGATTTTATTTGTGATTTTTTTTTTCTGTGTGTGTCAATACTATACAACTGATCCTTCACAGTATTAGGGCATCCCTGGTATCTTGGGCAGCAATGTAAGCAGCTGGTCTAGCAATCGGTGCCCCATATTCATCCTCCCCATCTCATCACAGGGGAAGTTTACATAACTCCCAGCCTTGGCAAACAATCTATCCTTCACCTGCCTTATGGATTTATGTGAAGCCAACTGTCTCGAAATATCTCCAGTAACACCCTGGAATGAATCAGGACAAAGAAATTGAGGGCAGTGCTGGCCTTCACAGCCACTAGTAATGCATGGCCACCAGGTTCAGCAGGCAGCAAGTCTTCTTCTCAGAGGCTGCAGATCTCTACGGCCGCCTGATGTATTAACCTTAGCCTTGGTCAAGTAAGTTCAGCCTCTTGTTATGATCCCCGTGGAGACCACCAGCAAACCAAAAGAACCGAATCCACCGATTGACCCCAATTTAGGAAACCAAAACAAATGGACAAGATTTCACTTTTATGAATTTTACTTTAATACTCAAACCAAAGCCAACATAAATTCAATGTGAAACAACAGACAGATCACGGTCAATGCACATATTACAAATTACACCTTATCTAACAGAGATGAGTATCACAGTTTCACTGGGCATTCCACCCAGCATATATGGCAACAACTAAAGTCACACAGTTCTTCACAACTCTGAGGTTCCTCAAATAGATTTTCAGTTCCTTTCTTCAAGGATTTAGCTGCAGTTCTTATTCCAACAGCAGTTCCCTCTTAATCTGAACTCCACGGGTGCGACTGTCACCATAAGGTGCACTTCTCCAGAACTTCCCCAGCTCTGCTCACGGCAGTCTTGATGGCATGGATTTATCAGTCTTCCCTTTAGCTGAGTCCTTCTGTGACAACCTGTGCACTGTATGGCTTGGATCTGGTTAAGCAGCTACTTTAAATAACAGAAACAGCTCCTTGATTCAGTCTTCACTTTCTTCTGTTTGCCAGTGCTCCACTCCTGCCTGATCTGCCTCGTCTGTCTGGTCTAGGGAGGACTCTGTCTCCTTTTATCTGGTTCTATCCAGTGTCTGTTTCCCCAGAAACCTGAAGTTGTTTTTTCAGCGCCTGTTTTGTTTCTGTTTCAGTTCCAGTTTCCCTATCAGTTATGGTCTAAAAAAAACAAGCTTTGCAACTATGGATTCCATCACACTCTGTACACTCTGTAATATGGGTAGTGCCTCCAGTGACCTCGGGTCCTCTCCTGTCCACCTCCTTCCTGTGCACCCTCCTCATGCACACCTGCCTCCTGTGTGCATTGCTGGTCCCTTTGCTGCCATGGATGGTGATGGTCTTCCTCTTCTAATGTGCTGTCAAACACATCCAAGGTGCCTCCCATCCTGATCTTGTCAGATTGAAAGGCTGTAAAGCTTAGAAGAAGCAGTATCCACACAGACAAACGGAGACACCAGCTGTAATAAGTGAGCTTTTATTCAGATGGGGCAATAACAAGTTTAAGTACCCAGCTGAACTCGAGCTCAATCTCGCCTCTGTTTCATTGGTCAGTTTCCCGAGCCCAGGAGCACATGCTAGAGACATTAAATTTAAAGGTAAATCAAATTCAATGTGAAAAGATCTCATTAACATTCCCTAATGTAATTGCTGTGATAACTTCCCGCCCACCTGCACTAATTAAGATCGTGACTGCAGTTAGTAGTTTACTCGCAGGCATCCAAATGGGTCTCCATCAAACCCGAAAGTGGGCTTGTTGGAGCCGGGTTAAGGTCGCGGTCTAAACTTAATTCTTTTAACAATCCACCTGCCTCCAACCCACCCATTCTTGGGGATTAAAATCCTGTCTACGGACCAGCTGCCACACAAAAGCAACGGCTCCCCCACTGAACCTGAATCAGCCGCACATTTATTTTTGTACATTCACTGCCTGTGGTAGTTTGTTGTTTGAACGCTGTATCTTGTATGCCTGCGATATTGATCTCCTGCCGCACTGTGTGATAACCAGCAGTCACTCCATTTCAATGTTCTGTTGGAAAGTTCAAATCTTGTCTTTTTGTTGTAAAATTAACTTGTCAATTCAAATGTCAGCAATAAACTCAGTCATTTCATTCTTTGCAGGTTGGCAGATGTAAGTCTTCAACTGAACGGAAAATTCTCTGCAATTTGCAAGCAACCCTCCTTTTTCAGCAAAAATTGTACAAGTGACTGTAAAAAATACCCAGAAATGTCTACTTTCCACTTTCTCTTTGCCCTGGGTTAAGCAACGTTGGCAGCCACCAGGTTTATAAAGGATGATCTGAATTTTAAGTGTAAAGTTCTAAGTCACAGCTTACAGTAAGACGGTGCTGATTTAATTCTGATTGTGCTGAAAGGGATAATGAGACAACCATGCGAGTTAGGATTCATTTTTATTGCACCTTAAGCAAAATTGTACAAGTTTCTCGTGTTGACATTAAACATGGACATGACAGTCCTGAGCAAGTTTGTTTTTATTTGGGGACCAATTTTTTTCAAACACATTTTCGCATGAGATCAAGTCTTTGAGCAAAGGTAAAGATGAAAGAAAACTCTACTTTTTCATTAAACTGTACAAATCAAGGAAAATACCGACTCCTATTTGCTCGAGGTCTGTGCTTCATGAACTGGCTCCATATAAAAAAAACGCTTACAGCATTTATTATGTGAGATTTCCCACTATCACAAATATCTCTAGCTCACTGGATTCACTATCAGTATCATAAGTGATTTTATCACAAGCCAGTGTTCTCTGTGATTTTCTTTGTCATAAGTAAGCAGCATTTGCCCTTTGAGGTTAATGAGACAGCCACTTTTGAACTGTGGTCCCCTTGAATCAGAATTCAAGTTGAGCCATCAGAACATAGGAACAGGGGTTGGCCATTTAGTCACTTGAACCTGTTCTGCCATTCATTGAGACCGTGGATGATCTGTATATTAACTCCATCAACCCACCTTGGTTCCATATCTCTCAATACCCTTCCCTAACAAAAATCTACCAACCGCAGTTTTGAAATTGTCAGTTGACACCCCAGCCTCAACAGCTTTTTAGGGGGACGGGACGGGTTGAAGAGTTGCATTTCTGTGAATAATTTTATTGACATGACCCCTGTAATGTGAATTTAGAATGCGTTTAGACGAATGAGAGGAGGTGATCTCATTGAAACACACAAAATTCTTACAGGGCTCGACAGGATAGATGCAGGAAGGATGTTTCCCCTGGCTGGGGGTGGTCTAGAACCAGGGGACACAGTCTCAGAGGGTCGGCCATTTAGGAGTAAGATGTGGAGGAATTTCTTCACTCAGAAGGTGGTGAATCTGGAATTCTCTACCTCAGAGGATGGTCATTGAGTATGTTCAAGACGGAGATCGGTAGATTTGGGATAGTGCAGGAAAATGGCATTGAGGTAGAAGATTAGCCATGATCTAGTTGAATGGTGGAGCAGACGCGAGGGGCTGAATGGCCTACTCCTGCT
This sequence comes from Heterodontus francisci, assembly GCF_036365525.1. Classification (NCBI taxonomy): domain Eukaryota; kingdom Metazoa; phylum Chordata; class Chondrichthyes; order Heterodontiformes; family Heterodontidae; genus Heterodontus; species Heterodontus francisci. Next base: position 20,119,883 of record NC_090380.1, on the reverse strand, counting down.
CCTATTTACTATGTTCCTATGAATGGCCTAGCTCTACTTTTCAGGTTATGACTCCTTGTTCTGGATTCCCCCACCAGAGGAAATAGTTTCCCTCTATCTAGCCTATCAACTTCTTTAATTATCTTAAACACCTTAATTAGATCATTCCTTAATCTTCCATACACCAGGAAATACAGACCTAGTCTGTGCAACTTCTCCTCATGTTTTAAACTTTTAGCCCCAGGGTCATTCTGGTGATTCTGCACTATATCCCCTCCAAGACTAATACATCCTTCCTAAGGTGTGTTGCCCAGAAATGAACGAAGTTCAGCAAAACCAAAAAAAAAGAACAAACCAGATCCTGGTGGGATGAGGAATTTCTGTGGAGTGTCAATAGAATAGATGTGAAGTGGGAGGTGACAGAGAGAACCATGCTGCACAAGAATGGCAAAATATTGCTTATTTTCTGTAAGGCAGACTTTAGCTACAATCTGTCCGTCACCTGAAAAACAAGAAAGGACAAATAAAGCATCTTTATTGATACTTAGTTAACATTGCCTCTCCTGGTCACCATTACACAGGCAAGAACAGTGGTGCTATCCTACTGATAATTAAGTGTGTGACACTTGAGTGAGGCAAACAGTATGTGCAGATAAAACCAAAAGAAATGCTGTAAATATTTTACAATCCTGACCCTACCGAGAGAGTAATTCAGATCTTGATGTGATTCTTTTTCACTTGGAGAAATATTTTTATAAAATGGGTAAATGAAGGGGCAAAGGCTATGTACCTCTTTCAGTTGGTTCCCTGTGCTAACCAACCCCTTCTGCATCTGAACAGCAGAATATCAGCTAAGGTGACAGAATTGCACAGCACTCTCATTTCACTCTCATTTGTTATTCGAATTACAATTTTTCTCCTGCTCTGTGCCAGCTGGCAAAGTGCCTATTTCAAACTGGGAAAGAAATCAGCAAGTCTGCACCAAACTTTGCCCCCTGCGGATAATGGAGAACATTTCAGTGGCACAACATTTCAGCATCTAGGCTGGCAGCTGCTGTCGTCTGCTTCTGAAAGGGCTGGCTGCCCAAAAATTCCATTCCAATGGACAAATAAGCTGAAAAGAAAACTGGCTTACGATGCAAAGCATAAAAGATAGAGAAAACCTTTGGATGTTTCTGATGATTGAGTTTTGCTATAACAGCTGCATTAAAAAGAAACAACTAGTTTATTTTAAATTAATAAGAAGCAGATCTTGCAAGCTTCAGTATGTGAGCACAGGGATATGGTATCTCTGGTATGCTAGAGTCATGTTCCAGGCAACAGCCCAGATGGCAAGAATCAGCACAGAAACGACTGAGCACTCTTATTAACTACCCTGAATACTATATACAAATTCACAGCAAAAAGGTCAAAAAAGCACTAGGCATAGTTTTTTCATGTACAGGAAAGAGCCAGACTCAGACTGAATAAACCATATCCTGTGAAAAAAGCAATACCAGTAAGAATGGAAAGGTAATTTGCGGATATGGATTGATAAAATAATCCATTTATCCAGAGGTCCACTGCAGGCATATATTAGCTTTTGATACAGAATAAAATTAAACCTATGGTGTACAAGATGCTGGATGGGCACATTCTAGGGAATAAACATGCAGCTGTTTCGCTAAAGTACAGATACCAGTTTCTATTTTTACAACTAAGGCTCTACACCTACAGCAGGGAGGGACACAGGGTAATTATGCAGCTATCATAGGGGTTATTTTGATTGGTTAATTGTAATTTCCATAGCAATGGCCAATTGCAACGAGGCAAATGACTGCCAAATCATGAGTAACAAGGAAGAATATCTATATTGTGCTTGCTGTACTTGATACATTCACCTAGTAATGAATATATTAACCTCATGGCTAGAGTTTTATGCCCCCCACCCCCAACGAGCAGGCTGGTGGTGGATGGGGGGCTGTAAAATTGAGTGAGAGGCGGGGCAGGTGGGGGTTGTGCGGGGGTTGTTCCAGAGGCCTTCCCGTTGCCACTGCAATTTTACTTGGGGCAGCAGCAAGAAATGCCCACCCATCCATGCCAATCAAGGCCTTTAAGTGGCCAATTGACTGCCAATTAAGGGCCTTCTCCCGCTGCTGCTGGTATTTTACCCGCTGCAGCCAGATGGCAAAAGCCCCAAAAACACCAGGTAAAACCAGGCCACCCTCTTGCAGGCTGGGTGGGGAGGCCCTCCACATCAAGCATCCTGTGCCCCATGAAGGGCCACCCATGAAGCCCCAACTGTCCCCAACGCACAACATTACCCCCTCCCCTCCCCCCCCCCGCCAAACGACCCCCATCCCCGCCCCGCCCCCACCACTTGCCTTGCCAGGGCCTGGCTGATTGTCCCTGGCAAGGCCCAAAAACTTACCTAAGTTCCTGGGCTGGCCTTCCTCTTGCTTCTGATGGCTGTGTGTAGTCCCAGCAGTGGCCACCGCTCCTGGCCTCTAGGAGGTGTAAGTTCTACCCAAGACCAATTAAGGGCCTGAGGAGCAAACAATCCTGGTGTGGCTCCTCAGGCCCAGCGGAGGCGGGCTCACCACCGACCTTTTAGTCGGTGGACAGGGTCTCCCGCCCAATGTAAAATTCCGGCCCATATCTTTTCAATTACATGTTGTATTCTTTCATTTGTAGGGAAAGAATATACACATATAACCAATGTCAACTAACAACATCTATTTTATAAATGCACTGAAGCCTATCATAGCTCCAAAGCTACTTAAATATATTTTATTTAAACCTATATTAGGAGAGCATTTTACATTAAGAGCATAATCAAGCAGAGAGGGAAAAGCTAAACAAATGAAACAAACTTGAACATTGGAAACGTGTTGAAGGAAAGTACAATGTACTCTGACATACAAAACCCATGTTAAACCAGGACAGTGACTGAGTGATTAAAATATCAGGACATTAAGCTAACAGCATGGACAGGCTCAACAAATTGGTTGGAGGAATAGTAATATTGCAGGACTAACAATCAAAAAGCCTGGAGTAATAATCCAAAGAACGTGTATACCACCACGGTAGTTTGAGAATTTGAAATCAGGTCATTCAGGAAATTAAAAGTTAGCAATAGTAAAAGTGACCATAAAGCTGCCAGATTGTTGTTAAAAACCCCACTGATTCATTAATGAACTTCGGAGAAGAAACCTGACATCCTTACCTGGTCTGGCCTGTAAGTGACTCCAGATGAAGCGTGGCAATGAGGTGGTAGGAGGTAATCCTGGATTTCCTGTTGTGATACAGTATTTGTCAGTATGGTAAATATAATCATTTAAATATATGCTTATGCTAATATGCATGTCATCACAGGAAGTGATGCAATATCGCATGATTCAATTCTCTTGCACAGTCAGTTAGCATATGAAAGCTAAAACAACAAGTCAGCATTAAAGCTCTGCATTCAACACCTTTATGCCTGCCCGTCAGCTTCATCTGTATTAATCTAGAAAGAGATAATACAATATGGTGGCAGTGGTAGTGGGTCGACAGCATTGATCAGCAGCTGAAAATAACAACTCAAGTCAGGAGTCCTTTCTGAAGCGCTGCAACCAGATCACAGCTCTCACATCGGGAGAGCAATGGTGTGAGTAGAGGTCAAAGGCGATTTGAGCACACTCCCATTTTTGCCCCGAGCCGGCAAGAATATTATCGGTAGTTTCAGCTGTAGATCAGTGCAGCATTGTGTTTTGACGCAGATGCCTTCCCGCCGTGGCCACACCTGCATGACATTAGCTGACCCCGACACCAGGGTCCCTCTCGCCTGCAAGCTCATAAGCTTGTGCTGCAGCAACACAGCTCAGGGCATGGCTCCTGCTCAGCTCTGCAGACATCGCAGCTTGCTGTAACTTTCAAAGTAAAGTTCGCTGCTCAGGGAGAGAAAACAGTAGAGGGCTTAGGTAATGGCAGCCAGATTTCTAGAGATGGACAGAAACAGGACAAGGTGAAAGATGCACATGATGTGCATGCAAGTGCAGAATTGCCGTCACTATACGTTGGACAGAAGGTGAGGGTCCTTCACCCGCAAGAACAGACATGGATGATCCCAGCAAAGGTGTCCAAAGTCTGCAAAGAACCATGTTTGTATAAGATACAACACTAAATGGTACGATACTGCGAAGGAATCAATATCACCTCAGGGGACCTTCCTGATAGCCATGCAAAAGGCAAACAACCAGCATCACCGAGGTGTACACACGTATGTTTTGAAGATGAAGAGACAACAAGTAACACACTAACAACTGAGCACAATACTCCCAATCACAATCTTCAGGAGGAGAGGATGGACATTTCAAGAATACACCCACATGTCATTGTCTGGTCGAGTCAGCCAATGACAAGTATGGTTCCAAACTTAGACAACATCTTGGAGAGGAGTGTTTAAAATGTTCTTGTTACAGTTGAATATTTTATGTAAATAGTGTTATAGTTGTCAAATTTCTTATATCTCATAAGGCTTGCTTATTCATGTACATAGTTATGTTATGTTATATGGGGTTGTCATTTAAGGGAAGGGGAATATTGTGATAGTGTATTTGTCAGTATACATGATGCAATATCATGTGATTCAGTTCTCTTGCAGTCAGTTAGCACGTGTATTAGTCCCGTCAGCTGTCCCTCGATTCGAGGATGACGTCTACTCAAGGTTGCTAGCTTCTGCCATGGGTCTTCAGGTGACTGAAGATTCTCGACCCGCAGATCTTTGGGCACATGGGGCAGGACGTCCCACAAGGCAGTGGGATGTGGAGTGTAGGATTTGCTTTCTTTTCTTTCTTTCTCTGCCGCCGCTCTGCCTCATCATTAAGGTGTTTGGACTCAAACCATGATGCAGCTTAATGGACAAGTTGTTGCCATTTTGAACAATTGGTAGCAAGCTCCTCTGGTCATCAATGTCAGTGCTGCCGCGCTTCAAAGAGAGCTTCAGAGTGTCTTTGAAGTGTTTTCTTTCTCCTCCACTGGAACACTGGCCATTTGAGAGTTAAGAAAACAGGACCTGGTGGGGGAGATGGTTTTCGGCCATCCAGACACAGTGTCCAGTCCATCGAAGTTGGTTTTGCAGGAGTTTTTGCCTGAATGCTTGTTGAGCTGGCTTCAAGAAGGACACTAGCGATTGTTCGACAGTCCTCCCATTGAATCTGGAGGATGCGGTGGAGGTATTGCTGATGGAATTTCTCTAGTGCTTTTATGTGTCGCTGATACACAGTCTAGGTCTCACTGCAGTACAGGAGTGTGGTGACAACAGCTGCTCTGTACATGAGGACTTTTGTTGACTTAAGGAGTTCTTTGTTGCCAAACACTCACTGCTGGAGTTTGTAGAAGGCTGAGCCGGCGCAGCTGATCTAGTGTTGGATCTCCTGGTCAATGGTGGCCTTTTGAGAGAGGTGGCTGCCAAGGCATGGGAAGCGCTCAACATATTTCTTCATGTCTCCTTCAACATATATCAGAGGTGGAATATTTGGCTGACCAGGCATGGGTTGATATGAGTTTCATTTTGGCTACATTCAACATTTAGTCTAGAAAGAGATGATACAACATTTCCCTTGTCTTCCTTGTCTTCCTTTGAATACCCAAGTAGAAGGACATCCAAAGAAAATTAGTGCTGGGGTTCCTGCTTAGATCCCTACAGACTGGAGGGTCTGTGGGAATCCAAGAAGTTGCTAATAGATTTTTCGAGGTAAGTACGTCTTATTTTTTCCTATTTTCTTATTTTCCTTTTCTGCCCCACCCACAACAATTTTTGGGTTTCAGGAACTCAGACAGAATGTATTTCTGGTAGGCTACACCTGCTAGGTGACCAGTAGGACCCAGAACCAAGCATCTGCCCTCAAATTTGCCTTCCACCTTCTTCAGCTGCTTCATCAATAATCTTCCCTCCATCATAAAGTCAGAAGTGGGGATGTTCACTGATGATTGCGCAGTGTTCAGTGCCATTCATAATTCCTCAAATACTGATGCAGCATGCAGCCAGACCTAGACAACATTCACACTTGGGCTGATAACTGGCTCCATGTAAGTGCCAGGCAGTGACTGTCACCAACAAGAGAGAACAGTGGCCACTGCTGGTACTACAAGAGGCCCGGGTCCAGGATCATCACTGGAGCCCTGGACCCCAGCTTAGTGTGGCGGGATCGAAAGGGCCATTCTGGCAGGCTCTGGTGAGTGGGGGATGGGGGTGGGCGCTGGTGTTGGTGAGGATAGGGGGGCTTGTTAGTGGAGGAATAGCCTATGCAACTGGGAGGCCTTCATAGGCTACAGAATGCCCATGGAGGAGGCCACCACCCCACAAAACCACAGGAAGGCTGCCTTGAGTTACTGGACAACCTCCCCATGTGACGGAGGCACCCTGCTGCTGGTAAAATGCCAGCAGGGATGGGTATAGGTACTTAAGTGGTCAAATTGGTCACTTAAGGGCCTCAATTGGCCTATGGATGGGAAGGCCCCTCCTCGAACTCAATTCCAGGACATTGGGAAGGTGACAGGCACTCCGCCACGCCTTGCCTTGCAATTTTATAGGGCCCCCCACCTCAGTTCCTGTTCCTCGGGGGCCCATAAATTCAGCCCATCAAATCCCCCACCGTTAACATCCTGGGTATCAGCACTGGCCAGGAAACTAACTGGACCAGCCACATAAATACAGTGACTACAAGAACAGCCCAGAGGCAGGATGTTCTGTGGTGAATAACTCAACTCCTGACTCTCCAAAGCCTTTCCAACAGCTACAATGCACAAGTGTGATGGTTCAACTCTGCAGATCCAACACGCAAGAAGCTCGACAGCTTACCAGATAAAACAACCCACTTGACCGGCACCCCATCTACCACTTTAACCATTCAGTCTCTTCAACACTGACATGGCTGCAGTGTGTACCATCTAGATGATGCACTGAAGCAACTCATCATGTCTCCTTGGACAGCGGCCCTGAAACCCACAACCTCTGCTGCCTAGAAGGATAAGGGCAGCAGGCACATGGGAGCACGACCATCTGCAATTGCATACCATCCTGACTTGAAAATATATCGCTGTTCTTTCATCGTTACTGGGTCAAATTCCTGGAGCTCCCTACCTAACACCATAGTGGAAGTTCCTTCCCAACATGGGCTGCAGCTGTTCAAGAAGGCAGCTCACCACCACCTTCTCAAGGGGTATTCGGGATGGGCAATAAATGCTGGCCATGTCACATGAATGAATACATTTTTAGAACTGTCTCAAGGGTAGAAGGAGTGAAATTATTCAATCTTTAACTGCTACTTTTGTAAGCTTGCTAACTTTGGGAGAGATTTCTGAGAATTGGAAAGTACTTAATATGAACACATTGTTGAAAAAATTGGGTTAGTTCGGCAATTACTGGAGGGTGGTCCCAATTAACTTTAATCACAATGCAAATATCAATGATCAGCATGTGGCATACTCCAATGCTATCACAGATCTGACTGTGATGCTTGCCTTCAGCTAGCCCACTTACTAAAGTTAATAGGAGGAATTGTACTGTTACCACTGGCAATGGTTCCAGAATGGAGCTGCTGATGGGGTGGCAAGGAACTTGAGCGGAGTTTGCTCTCATCAGATCTCTGTCCTGTATGTACATCAAATGACAGTTTGGCCAATCAAAATGGCCTGTTAGCTTCATTTAAATATTCTAATACTCTTAAATTATTTAAATGAAGCACTGCACAATTCCTCATCTATTTAGGGAAACGTAATTAAAATTCTGATTGGGAGTCTTAGCTTCCTGCCCAGGTAAGTTGTTGGCATTTGCCACATTCCTAATTGGACACGGGTAAATGAATGCTATCACCATCACATAATGCATGTGTTTGAACTGCCTCAACCCTTCACTAAAACAATAGCTTTGATGTTAAGCTAGAGGCATGATTTCCTCACTGGAATTGTATTCAGTAGCCTGCCAGTTAAACTAACTCTTCCATGTTTCATTGAGGATATGAAGCTGGACTTTATTCTCCATACATTTGATGATTATTATTTGTTGTGAAGTGATCCTGATAAATTCACAATCACTGGGACTTCAAGCAGAAGAGTCCATTTGCACTTTTACAATGTAATAAAAATGAGTTACAAAATTTACAGCTAATAAAGATAAAACGCATTTATTTGTTAAACAATAAACATTTAAAGGCTGTATTGCTGAGGCAGTTTATATAATCTGTAAAATATCCTCTTACCTATATAAATAGATTTTCTGCTCATAAATCTGCCAAGAGTTGTTCCATCATTGTCAAATTCATTATCGAGTGCCTTTAATTAGCTTTCGCTAACTATGGAAAATCCCAAACAAGAGGACTTATGAAATATTTTAACTGTCTGCTTGCTGGTATCAGACTCTGTGAACCATGTCAATTAACCCAGTGTTTCTGATAGCCACGTGGAAACAGCAATTGATGAAGAAAGGGGGTCGATTTACCATTTAGTACATACATTTCCCTGCCAAAATGTACCATCTCACATTTCTCTGCATTAAATTACATTTGACAACTATCTATCCAAACTATTAACCTTTCTTTCTCCTCTTCAAGTCCTATTTTTGAGTTATCTGTCAACTTTGATGTTATGCTCTTGATGCCTGGGTCCAGAAAACAAGATGTATTAAGAAGAGCAATGGTCCTAAAACAGACCTTCGAGGACACCACTGTTTACATTCCTCCAGTCCAGAAATACACCCATTAACTACTACCCTCTCGGGGTGATTTTAACTGCCCACGTTATGGAAACCAGGCAGGAGGGCAATTAAAATTGCCCATGGGAATCGCCTGTAGATGATTTTAATCTGTCAATATGCCAATTAGCAGATATAATTGGGCTCAATGGCTATTTTAACCAGAGGCCTGTGAGGGGAGGCTGTTGTATGTTTCCTATTAGAACACCCTAGTAGGGAGAGCTGTCAGGGTCAGAAGAAGCCCAAATGGTAGGACTTATTACTTTTTGACTTTCCTTGTGAGACCAAGAGCCTCCCTTGCTGCAGGGTTCAACTCCTTCCCATCATGAGGCCTTCCTGATCCCCTCCCAAATCTCCTTCCTACTTAGCTGATTGCTGGGAACTATTCATTCCATTCCCAGCAATGACTTCCTGCAGTTTGACATTGTACTTCCACCCACCAACCAGCTGTTGCTTTCTGCTGCTTTTCGGGCAGAGTACTGGCCAAGGCTGTGCAGGTAAGATTTGGTAGTTAAAACCTCCCAGGCTTCACGCTGCTGAGGTCAGGATAGTCCATGTTTAGATAAATACCTTTGCAGACTTTGGTTTGCTGTACACATGTGGCCTCTGATGTCATGTTATTTAAATAAAGGCTCTTAGCCGTCGCCATTTTCTGCACGACATGGAACATGGTATCAGAAGTGAGTGGCCGAGATTTGAGAGGATTTTGATCGCTGTAAGACAGCGGCAGATGTGCAAAACATCAGAATATAACTAGGCCTCGTGGAGTTCCAGCAGTGAAAGTTTTAGTTTAAAACAAAACTTCTGTCTACAACTTTGCACAGGACATTGACGGCTGGGTAAGTCATTATGGATTTGAATTTTCCAGTACCTACTCCTATGGACATGAAAGGAGATTTGAGAGGGAATTGGCAATTCTTCCCGTCTCAGTGGCACAATTATGAGATTTCCAGAGAGTTGGACAAGAAACCGGAACAGATAAGAATAGCAACTCTGTTATCATTGATGGGGAAGGAGTGTTGCAAGCTGTATTGCCTAGATCTCAGTGAGGAAGGAAAAGCAGGACTTGTGAGATTTTGGAGACCTTGAAGTCCCACTTTGAACCCTCTACTAATGTCATTTATGAACACTATGTGTTTAACACCAGAGCTCAGGAAGAGAGGGAGAATATTGATCAGTATGTGACTGTACTGAGACATTTAGCTGAGTCTTGTGAGTTTGGGCAACTGAAGGATGATCTCATTAGAGATAAGATTGTCTTCGGAGCAAGAGATCTGGCTGTGAGAGCACGTCTGCTGAGAGAAGTGAAGCTTACTCTCAAGAAAGCTAATGACATGTGCAGAAGCTCTGAAGTGGCTAATCAACAGTGAAGCGTATTGATGAGAGACAGACGAGGCTGTGCACTATACTGAGAGGCAGTACAAGTCTTCCAAGCACAAGACAATGATGAAAAGGAAGGACAACTTTCCGAAGGGCCAGCAGAAAGATCAAGGCCAGAGTATTGGATGTAAATACAGTGGGGGACACCACAAGAAGGAAAAGGAAGAATGTCCAGCATGGGGAAAGCAGTGCTCTAACTGCAAGAAGCTGAACCACTTTGCATGCAAATATTTTGCTGGAAAGTAGAAAGGTAAGCCTGTGAAAATGGTTGATGGAGAGATGTTGGCGATGATTCTGACAAATCTACACACTAGAACATGTTGGTGCCGTCCAGTCTCGAGGTGGAAAGTGGTTTGTGACTGTTGGAATGATGATTGCAGAAGGAAAGCATCAGGCTGATGTGAAGTGTCAGATAGACGCAGGTTCTACGTGCAAGATCATGAGCTTCGCAAACTTGTGTGAAGTTGCTTAAGATGGTGACCTGAATATGAAGCCGTCGATTGTAAAGTTGACCCTCTATGATGGAACAATGCCCAAGAGGGCAAACTAAGCTGAGAGACTAATACAATGGGAAGAAAGAAGAACTTTAGTTCCAGATAGTGGACACTAAGCAAACTCCATTCAGCTTAGATGAAACAAGTCAAAAGCTTGCACTGGTATCTCTCCACAGAGATTTGCAGTGTTTCACATGACAAGCCATTGACTGCTGAACAGATCCTGACAGATTACAAAGATGTTTTCATAAGTCTTGGATGCCTTCCCGGTGAATATCATCTCAAAATAGATGAGACTGTGAGGCCAACTCAGGAGAGTTCCAGCTGCCTTCAAGTCCAGCCTGAAAGACAAGATATAGGAGCTTGAAAAGAAGGGAATAACCAAGAAAGTGACAACTCTGGATTAGCAGCATGGCAGCAGTGAAAAAATAAAACTGTAAATCTGAGTGTGTGTTTAGATCCAAAGAACCTCAATAAAGCTTTGAAGAGATTTCACTACCCTACACCAACCATTGAAGGGATTCAGCCTCAATTTGCCAAGGCAAAGGTCTTTACTGTGTTATTGCCTTCTTTAGCAATACGGTACCAAACAATCTTGAAAGGTAATCAAGGAGTGGGTTCTTTACTATTAAGCACCAGGTTTACAAGAGTGCTGTACAATACATGTGTGACTAGATGACTAACACAACTCCAACTGAGCTATCACAGGTAGGTTGATGTCATTTCCTGTGATGATGAGTGGAGTGCTCAGCCTGTAAAAGTGTTATCACAACATCCCCCTTTCCTAAAATGGAAATACACAAAAGATAAACTATGTACGTGATGAAAGAAAATAGTTTTAAACAATATTTACATATGTACTGACTTTCAAGTCCTTCAGTCAAGTGTCTCTATAATGTACAGGTGGTCTAGTGACTTGATCTGATTTTGTCACTGTGCAGCTTGGTTGAGAACTAGACTTGTCAACTTTTTTCTCTCGACCTGCCTGTGTGCTCTGATAGTCATCCTGTGCTTGAACACTTACATATGTCACTTTTCTTCACTACGTTGTGTAGGTTGGAATATGAACGTGACCACATAACACGATGTCATTGTTAATTCCCGACCAGTAGACAGTTTCATGTGTAAGTCTTTTGGATTTCTCTGCACCCATATGACCTTGGTGCAACTGTGAACGAATGTCAAGGTGAAGCGATTGTGGAATTAACACGTGCCTTCCCTTGAAGATCATGCCACTAGAAACCCCTAACTCATCTCAATATGCCAGAAGATTCTAAGTTCTGCAGGAACATCTCGTATTGTGTCAGGCCATCCTTTGACAATGAGTTGCGATTGCTCCATTAAGACTGGGTCTCTAGAAGTTTCTTCCTGTAGTTCCTCATGCTTCCTTTGTCCGAACCACATCAGAGCTCTCTGACATACATCTTCCAGTTCTATGTGGACTTCTAAACTTGGATGGCTAATGGAATGTCTTCACGCTTCCGATGATTGGGTATTCTGCTAAGGATGTCTGAGGTCACCATGAGATTTCCAGGCTGATAACCAACCTCGCAGTCATATCCTTGCACTTTTATGAATATTCATTGTAGTCGGGGTGGCGAACTGGTGAGCGGTTTCTGCCATAGGACAATCAGCAGTTAATGATCCAACTCGACTGTGAAATGCTTCCGAAAAAGATGTGTGGAACTTGGTGATTAAGATTACCAGAGCTAGTGTTTCCAGCCCAGCGCTGGAACCCCGGACAAGAGGTAGGTGAGACAGGGTCACCAGGGCCAGTCTGGAAGGTGTCAGTGAGAGGGAGTTGGGGACTTGTCTTTCAATCCAGGGGAAAGGGGTCCTGCGGGGGGTGGGGGGGGGTGAATTGGTTCATGGTGGAGTTCCTCTGTGGGCCACAAATTGCCCATGGAGAAAGGACCCCCACAAGGCTGCAGGGAGGGCGTCTTCTGTTACAAGGCAACCTCCCCGCATGGCAGAGCGCCCCCGCCACCACTGGTAAGATCCCAGAGGCAGCGGGAAGAGCCCTTCATTGGCTGTTAATAGGCCATTTAATTGGCCTCTGGGCAGGAAGGCTGTCCTCAGCCTATTCCGTCCCCGGGGAGATCGCTTGGCGATGGGAGGGGACGGGCCCTCTGCCCTGCTGTCCTCCTCGCCACCCGTCCCGATATTCCGTGACCTCCCCCCACTCCGCCGCCAATCCCGCCTCATGGGACCAGACAAAATCCATCCCTACATCTAAGATCGTCTCTCACTAATGTACTAATCTCGGCCCTTATTAAAAGTGCTACCCCACCTCCTTTTCCTTTTTGCCTATCCTTCCTAAATGACGAATATCCCTGAATATTCAGTTCCCAGTCTTGGTCACCCTCCATAATGGCAATTAAATCCTACCCATTTACCTCTATTTGTGCCTTCAAATCATCTACCTTGTTGCGAATGCTGCATACATTCAGATAGAATGCCCTTAACTTTGTCTTTTTAACATTAATCCACATTTTGATCCTATTTGATGCTTGCCTTTGCTTTCTCAGTCTTCTAATTTCGCTTAATATTTTTCGACTTCCTGTTCCCACTGAGCTCCCTCTCAGGTTCCCATCCCCTTCGAATCTAGTTTGGACCCTCCTCAACAGCACTAGCAAATCTACCTGTGAGGATATTAGTCCCAGTCCTGCTAAGATACAATCTTATACAGGTCCCACCTACCCCAGAACTGGTCCCAATGCCTCAGAAATCTGATGCCCTCCCTCCTACACCAATTCTCCAGCCATGTGTTCAATCGATCTATCCTTCTATTCCTATGCTCACTAGCACATGACATTGGGAGTAATCTTGCTTTTTAATCTCCTTCCTAGCTCCTAAAATCTGCTTTCATTACCTCATCCCTCTTTCTGCCTATGTCGTTGGTACCAATGTGGACCATGACCTCTGGCTGTTCACCTTCCCCCAGAAAAATATCCTGCAGCCACTCTGTGACATCCTTGACCCTGGCACCAGGGAGGCAACGTACCATCCTGGATTCACATCTATGGCCTCAGAAACGCCTGTCTAATCCCCAAACTAATGAGTCCCCTATTACTACTGCTCTTCCACTCTTCTTTCTCCCATCCTGTCCAGCTGAGCCACCTGTGGTGCCATGGACTTGGCTCTGTCTGCACTCCTCTTTGAGGAACCATCACCTTCACCAGTATCCAAAATGGAAAACCAGTTAGCGAGCAAGATCATCTCAGGGGACTCCTGCACTGCCTGCCTGGTTCTCTTAGACTGCCTAGTGGTCACCCAGTCCCTCTCTGCCTGCATGCTCCTAGCCTGTGGTGTGACCACCTCCCTGAATTTTCAGAAGGCTTTTGATGAGGTCCCAGACAAGAGGTTAGTAAACAAAATTAGAGCTCATAGGATTGGGGGTAAAACACTGGTATGATGAAAGGAGATTATTCATGAGTCGGCTGCCCTCCCTCATCTCTTTCAGCACATCATACACGTTGGGCTGGTGTGCCCCTCAATGATGTCCCTATCTAAATGGTACTGCAACTGTGAGGGAGGCTACTGTCTCAGTGTTGCAACTGGACCCTTGATCTGACAGTGTTAGGGAGAATTACGGACACTCTGTGAGGTCTGCTCATATGCAATGACCAATCATCCGGGTGCCGCTGGCCACTCATCTTATCAGATCACAAGAGGTAATTGAACCTCTTCCTACCCTGGATCCACGTCCTTCTGGTGAGTCCATGTCTGCTGACGTCTGTCATTTCTTCCATCCAAGCCCTCTTGGTCTATCTGGGCAGATTTCTCCTTCAGACGTCAGGAAGAGCACTTCTGTCCTCTCTGCCACTGCATCCGTCAAGACCTCAATGGAGCCAACAGAAAGTCGTAGTGCCGCCGGGGATGTATGTTCATAACAGTCCCCTGATCTCCCTTCAGCTTCAGACCTGCAGGTCATGGCAAGCCCACTCATGGCTGCCGTTTGCCTTTTAAAATCGCCATTGTAACTTGGTCCCGTCTACAGGATGCTTCCGACATCTCTAATTAGATGCTGGACTTGCCCCCAGGCCAATTAGGCCTTCTACATTTGAAAATAGTGTTGTGTCAGCAGCGCTGATGTGGCACAGGGTCATGACCTGGAAATGTTCTGGGCCTTAGGTTCCCAACCCTAGAATGAAAATCCAGCCCATTGAATCTGTCAGACAAGCATCTTGCTCAGTTCAAGCAAAGTACGTGATGAGATGAAGATAGGGATTATCAATGCGTGGCTTGAGGCACGGTGCAGGAGGGAGAGCTTCAGATCCTTGGGTCATTGGGACCAGTTCTGGGGCAGAAGGCATCTATTCAAAAGGGACGGGTTGAACCTCAACAGGACTGGGAGCAATGTCTTTGTGGGGAGGTTCACTAGAGTGGTTGGAGAGGGTTTAAACTAAATTGGCAGGCAGATGAACAGCAGCATATTGAAGTAGAAAAGAGGAATAAAGTGCATTAAGGAATGAGAGTGTTGGATAATACTAGGGAAGGAAGCAGTACCATATTAGATAAAAGCAGACTAAGAAGGATTACAAGGAATACAAAGACAGGTTTACAATGCATATATGTAAACGCACAAAGTGTGATGAATAAGGCTGGTGAGCTACAAGCACAAATAGCAGAGTGGAAATATGATGTAGTGGCAATAATGAAAATGTGCTTTAAAAATGGTGAGGACTGGGTGCTTAAGATTCAAGGACAAAGGGCAGGAGTTGGAAGTCCGCTGGACAGTGAGTGGCAGGTAGATTGTTAAGATAATTAAGAGGCCTATTAATTCAATTAATCAGAGGCTGACTGGAAAGTTTCCATTGCAGTGAGTGTGCCACACCATGTGGTGTCGGGACCCAGAAATTATCCCGACATTGGGGTCCTGACCCCAAAACAAAAACCGTGTCCAAAGTGTTTAGAAAAGATAGGGAAGGAAAAAAGGAAGGTGTGGTGGAAGTACTGATTAGGGAAGACATTGTAGTGTTGGAAAGAAAGGATTTCCTTGAGGAGTAAGGACAGAATCCATTAGGTTCGAGTTAAGAAGCAAAAATGGTACGATCACACTACTGGGGGTATTCTATAGGCCTCAAATAGTGAGAGAGATAGAAGAGCAAATCTGCAAGGAAATCACAGAGATGTGCATGAACTATGGAGCGGTGATAATGGGGAACTTTAATTATCCAAATATTGATTGGGATAATGTTATAGTAAAGTGTAAGGTGGGGGAGGAATTTCTGAAATGTGTTCAGGAGAACTTCCTTGATCAATATGTTCTCAGTCCAACTAGGAAGGAGGCATTGCTGGATCTGGTGCTGGGAAAAGAGTTGGGCCCAATGGACCAAGTGTCTGTGGGGGAACACTTGGGGAAGACTGATCATTGTATCATAAGGTTTAGATAAACAATGGAGAAGAGCAAGGAACAAATAAAGTAGAACTTCAAAATTGGGAGAGGGATAACATCAATGGGATGAGAGGAGATCTAACCAGGGTAAAATGGAACCAGAGATTGACAGGAAAATCTGCAACAGAACAGTGAGTGGTCTTTAAGGAAATACAAGCTAGATATATTCCAACATGGGAGAATGAAAGTGGAACCAAAGCCAGGGCTCCTTGGATGACGAGGAAGATAGAGAATATGATGGAACAAAAAGAGGGTGTACAATGCATGTCAGGTGAATTCTTCAAGCAAGAACCAGGCTGAGTACACTAAGTTGTGAGGGGAAGTCATAGGGTCGTAGAATCATTTACATCAACGAAGGAGGCCATTCAGCCCATCAAATTCACGCCGGCTCTCTGCGGAGCAGTCCAGTCAGTCCCATTCCCCTGTTTGACCCCTGTTTCCCTACAGGTTTATTTCCTTGACGTGTCCATCCAATTTCCTCTTGAAATCCTTGATTGTCTCCCTTCCACCACTCTTGTGGGCAACGAGATTCAGGTCATTACCATTCGTAGGGTAAAAAAGTTCTTCCTCACATCCCTTCTGCATCTCTTGCCCAAAACCTTAAATCTGTGTCCCCTAGTCTTTGTACCATCAGTTAATGGTAACAGTTTTTCTTTGTCTACCTGAAAAGGAAAATATGACTGGCAAAGAGACTATGAGAATAGAATGGCAGTTAATATAAAAGGGAACCCAAAAATCTTCTGCCGGCATGAAAATAGTAAGTGGATAGTAAGAGGCGGGTTGGGGCCTATAAGGGACGTAGAAGGCAATATATGCTTAGCAGCACAGAGCAAGCCTAGAATAATTGATGAGTACTTTGTATCGGCGTTTACTAGGAAAGAAGATGCTGATAAAATATCGGTAGAAACGGAGTTGTAGAGATAATCGACGGGAGCAAAATAGATAGGCAAGATGTACTGGAAAGTCTGGCTATGCTTAGAGCGAATAAGTCACATGGCTTGTTTCCCAAGTTGCTAAGGGAAGCAGGGGTAAAGATAGGAGAAGGACTTGCCATAATCTTCCAAACTTCCCTAGATATGGGAGAAAGGCAAAAGGATTGGAAAATGGTAAATGTGACACCCTTGTTCAAAAAAGTGTGTAAGGACATTCTTAGTAACTACAGACTAGTCAGGTTAACAACAGTGCTGGGTAAGATTTTAGAAACAATAACCGGGGGAAAAAAAACTAACAGATAATTAAGGAGAACCAGCATGGATTTCACAGAATCACAGCATTGTTACAGTGCGGAAAGAGGCCATTCAGCCCATCGTGTCTGCACCGCCTCACCAATAGAGTAATTCACTTAGTGCCATTCCCCTGCCTTCTCCCACTAACCCTGCACATTCTTCCTTTTCATATAACTGTCTAAATCCCTTTTGAGTGCTTCAGTTGAACCTGCCTCCACCACGTTCTCAGGCAGCGCATTCCAGACCTTAACCACTCGTTGCATGAAAAAGTTTTTCCTCATGTCACTTTTGCTTCTCTTACCAAATACTTTAAATCTGTGCCCTCTCATTCTCAAGCCTGAGTAGGAACAGTTTCTCTCTATCTACTCTGTCCAGACCCCTCATGATTTTGAAAACCTCTATCAAATCACCTCTCAGCCTTCTTTTCTCCAAGGAAAACAGTCCCATCTTCTCCAATCTATCTTCATAACTGAAATTGCTCATCCCTGGAACCATTCTTATGGATCTTTTTGCA
The DNA here is from genome assembly GCF_036365525.1 of Heterodontus francisci. Taxonomy (NCBI): domain Eukaryota; kingdom Metazoa; phylum Chordata; class Chondrichthyes; order Heterodontiformes; family Heterodontidae; genus Heterodontus; species Heterodontus francisci. The sequence continues at coordinate 20,102,179 of NC_090380.1, read as the reverse complement.
CTCTCTATAATGCCTTCACATCTTACTTAAAGTGTGGCGCACAGAACAGGATACAATCCTCTAGATGAGGCCAAAGAAGTGTCTTATATAAGTTCAATGTAACTTCCTTGCTCTTGTACTCTATGCCCCTATTAATAAAGCCCAGGAAATTGTATGATTATTAACTGCTCTCTCAACCTGTCCTGCCACCTTCAATGACTTATGCACATATACACCGAGGTCTCTCTGCTCCTGCATCCCCTTTAGAATTGTATCCTTTATTTTATTTTGTCTCTCCATGTTCTTCCTACCAAAATGAATCACTTCACATTTCTCTGCATTGAACTTCATCTGCCACATGTCTGCCCATTCCACCAACTTGTCTATGTTATTTTCTAGTTCTACACCATCCTGCTCACAGTTCACAATGCTTTCAAGTTTTCTACCATCCAGGAACTTTGAAAATGTGCCTTGTTTACCAAGGTCTAGGTCATTCATATATATTAGGAAAAGCAAGGGTCACAACACTGAACCCTGGGGAACTCCACTACAAACCTTCCTCCAGTCCAAAAAACATCCATTAACCACTACTCTTTGTTTCCTGTCAATCAGCCAATTTCATATCCATGTTGCTACCGTCCCTTTTATTCCATGAGCTATAAATTTGCTCACAAGTCTGTTGTGAGACACTTTATCAAACGTCTTTTGAAAGTTCATGTACACCACATCAACTGTATTGCCCTCATAAGCCCTCTCTGTTACCTCCTCAAAAAACTCCAGCAAGTTCGTTAAACATGATTTTCCCTTAAGAAATCCATGCCGGCTTTCCTTAATTAACCCACATTTGACCATGTGACTATTAATTTCGTTCCGAATTATTTTTTCTGGACTTTTTACCACCACTGAAGTTAAACTGACTGGCCTGTAGTTGCTGGGCTTATCTTTACACCCTTTTTTGAACAAGGGTATAACGTTTGCAATTTTCCGGTCCTCTGGCACCACCCCCAAGTCTAAGGAAAACTGAAAAATTATGGCCACTGCTTCTGCGATTTCCACCCTCACTTCCCTCAGTATCCTTGGATGTATCTCATCTGGTCCTGGTGCTTTATCCACTTTCAGTACAGGCAGCCTATCTAATACATCCTCTTTATCAATCTTAAACCCTTCTAGTGTCTGAATTACCTCCTCTTTCAACATTGCCTGGGTTGCATCTTCTTCCGTGCTAAAGACCGATGCAAAGTATTCATTCAATATCGCAGCTATGCCCTCTGCCTCCATGTGTAAATCCCCTTTCTGGTCCCTAATCGGCCCCACTCCTCCTTTTACCACCATTTTACTATTTATATGTCTATAAAAAACTTTGGGATTCTCTTTTATGCTAGCTGCCGGTCTCTTTTCACGCACTCTCTTTGCTTCTCTTATTTGCTTTTTCACTTCCCCTCTGAACCTTCTATATTCAGCCTGCTTCTCAATGGTATTTTCTACCTGGCATCTGTCATAAGCACACTTTTTTTTCTTTATCTTAATCGCTACTTGTTTTCTCATCTTGGGAGCTCTGGATTTGTTTACCCTACCTTTCCCCTTCGAGGGAACATACCTTGACTGTGTCCAAACTATCTCTCTTCTTTGAAGGTCACCCAATGTTCAGCTACCATTTTTCCTGACACCTTTGACTCCAATTTATTTGCCCCAGCTCTGTTCTTAACTCATTGAAGTTGGTTTTCCCCAATTTAATTATTTTTACTCTGGATTGCTCTTTGTCCTTTTGCATAGTCAGCCTCAACCTTATGATACAATGATCACTGCCCCCTAAATTATCACCTACTGATACTTGATCCACTTGACCTACCCCATTCCCAAGAATCAAATCTAACAGTGCCTCCTTTCTCGTGGGACTAGAAGCATACTACTGTGGAAAATTTTCCTTGTAAAAGGCAGATCATGTTTGACTAATCTAATTGATTTATTTGATGAAGTAATGAGAAGGCTGATGAAGGGAATGCAGTGGATGTTGTCTATATGGATTTTAAGAAAGCGTTTGACAAAGTACCACATAAAAGGCTGGTAACCAACATTGAGGCTATGGAATAGAAGTGTCAGTGTCAGCTTGGATAAAAATTGGCTTAAGGACAGAAAACAGCATGTTGTTATAAATGGCTATTTTTCAGACTGGAGGATGGTAAACAGTGTTGTTCCTCAAGTGTCAGTGCCAGATTCCATTGCTTATTTGATATATATAAATGACTTGGATATTGGAATACAGAGTAAATTTCAAAGTTTGCCCATGATACCAAACTTGAAGGAGTGGCAAACAATGGTGAACAATACCAATCAACTGCAGCAGGACAAAGGTAGGCTAGCAGAATGGACAGACAAGTGGCAGATGGAATTTAATACAGAGAAGTATGAAATGATGAATTTTGGCAGAAGGGATAGGGAGAAGCAATATAGACTAAATGGCAGAGTTGTAAAGAGTGTACAGGGACAGAGGGTTCAAGTGCATAGATCTTTGAAGGTAGCAGGACATATTGAGAGAGTAGTTAGTAATCTTGGGCTTTATAAATAGAGATATTAAGTACAAAAGTAGGGAAGTTGTGCTGAACCTTTATAAAGCTCTTGTTAGGCTATAACTAGAGTGCTGCGTCCAGTTCTGGTCGCCACACTTCAGGAAGGATGTGAGGATCCTTAAGAGGGTGCAAAAGACAGATACCAGAATGGTTCCACAGATAAAGGATTTTAGCTGCAAGGTTAGGTTGGAGAAGCTGGGGTTGTTCTCCTTGGAGCAAAGGAGATTGCAGGGAGATTTGATAGAGGTGTACAAGATTATGACAGGTTCAAATAAGGTAAACAAAGAAAAACTGTTCCCATTAGCTGATAGTACAAGGACTGGGGGACACAGATTTTAGATTTTAGTCAAGAGATACAGGGTGATGTGAGGAAGAACTTTTCTGCACAGCAAGTGGTAATAACCTGGAACTCGCTGCCCTATGAGAGTGGTGGAAGTGGACATAATCAATGATTTCAAAAGGAAATTGGATGGGCACTTGATGAAAATAAACTTGCAGGGCTACGGGGATAGAGCAGAGCAATGGGACTGACTGGATTGCTCTACAGAGAGCTGGCATGATCTTAATGTGCCATAATGACTCCATAACTCTATTTAAAGGCACTGCACCTCTTAAAGGGGAGGGACACATTTTATGTGGAGGATACTAGAACTTGTTTTTCACATTAAGTTGACAACTGCAACCAGGGTTTTTGGATAATGCCATAGAGGGGTTCATAGAGCAAGTGAGCAGCAAGAAAGAGGCCGTCTTCCACCATGATAGTTGCTAGGTGCCCAAGCAGATTTCTCATCAGCAATGGAGAGAGGTGGCAGAACACATAAATGCTACAGGAAGGTTCCAGAAACAAGACCTCCAGTAATGCAGGAAAAGAAATTAATGACCTCATCAGAGCTTTAAAGGTAAGACTCAATTTCACATATTTCTTACTTTCTGCCACTCTACTTTAGCCTTAGCACTTTCAACCCTTCCATCCCTGTTTCAAATGCCCCTCCCACCACCTGAACAGGATACTTCACTGTACACTTTCTACTTGTATTTGTACAGTCAAGAGGACCTACTACAGCTCTCACAATATTGCCCCCTCTATACCTGCTGTTTTGTCCTTACATCTTACACACTATGTTAAGATGCCTCACACATCTTCAGAACTCTTCAACAGGGAAGACCATGATCCATTTCCCTTCATCTTACAGGACACGCTGACACACAATAGGAGAAACTGTACAAAATCAGGAGACACTGTTCCCTCAATACAAATGCTCACATCAGTGGAGGATGCAGTTATCAATGTAATTGGCACTAGAGTTGTCGAGACTGGAGTTCGTGCAAATTAGGTTATTTGGAAATCTTCCTTTCTGTCTCTCTTTACACTGAACTCTCTCACTCAAATCAGCCTGGCGGTGCATAGTTCTGCCACTCAAACTACACTCTAGCCCTCTCCTCTCATTCTAGATTCATCATGTTAAACTTCAGAAAGGTTATGGAGGATAATGCTGGAGCCTATATTTACTCAGTTTCACAACATGTAGCTCCTCACTCAACCCCTCCACCATTCTCAGTGAGTGTCTTCTTATAAGTGCTCAACTAAGACCCCAATTAACACCCTTCACCTGCTTATAATCAAACCATTGATATACAATGAACAGCTTAACGCATCAGAGATCTCAGGGAAAGTTGCAGCAGGTGCCGAGTAGAGGAACCCTCCTGAAGAGGCACCATCACTTGTACACACCACAACCCCACCCACCCCAACCAAGCACCAGCACTGAAACTGTCATTCCTCATACTCTAGATAGTGAGTTTGAGGAATTAGCACTGGGTGTTTCACTGAGCACGAGTGAGCAAGAACAAGTGCAGGTGGTAAGGATGGACAAGGAAACGACTGAGAAGCAGCCATTGGGATCACGATTTATGAGAAGAATGATTTATGTGCTCCATCAATTGTTCAATGCATAGGATTGTCTGTCAGTGTGCTTCCACAGCATGTCAGACTATGGGATTGTTGCAGTCATCCATAGAGTATGTGGTCACATCAATGGGTGCAGTAGCTGGGCTGTCCCTGCAGGAGCCTCTGGTACCAGTAATTCCATCTCTCAGGGATGCCTATATTGGGACTTTGCAGGCTCTGAGCTCAACAATCTCCACCACTTGGGCAGACTAAATAGAAAGGGGCTTCAATCCAATCACAAATTTCCCACAGACTGCTCTCCTGCATATCGGTTGGTGAGTAAGCCGCTGGACTCCATATCCAGCACCAGAGCACTGTGACTGCAGCATGTACAGTCTACAGGACTCTTGGGAAGCTGAAGAGCAGGAGAATGAGGAAAAAGAGGAGGATAAGGAGGAGGAGCAAATGGAGGAACAAAAAGAGGAGAAACAGAAAGAAGGACTGAAGCATTGACAGCCTCTTTCTGCTCACCTTCTAAATGATCAAATCATTTATGAGCAATACCAGTATCCTCAATCACAATTTCCCATTCACCAGTGGGAAAATCAGCAGAGGAGTCTGCAGATGGCCTTGGAGAATGAACTCAAGCAGCTCTGAGCCTAGAAGTCCCTGCTTCAGCCTGTGCCATCTCAGCCTGGGCTGCAACAGTCTGGGCTGGCTGACCGGAAACAGCAAGGACACTGGCAGAGTGTCAGTGGTGGAAGCACAAATGATGTCTTCCTGAGAGAGCACAGCAGGTTTGTACTCCATGGAGCCACAGCCCAGGGCGGCACCTCAGCAATCCTAGTAATCTGCTGCAGGACAGATTGCTAGACTGCTTTGATGCGGTGGAGGTCCTATTGAACACTGGTATCCAGAGCCACAGTGTCAGCAGTCTGAACTTGTATGGGAACAATCTGAGATTGCATAACTTCAGTCTGAGCTTCCACTGCAACACTCAAGACTTCTGGTAGATGCTGCTTGTGCTACAATGGAAGCTGAAACATTGGCCATCAGACACTGCATCATATTGGGTTCTACAGACGTGTTGATGGAGTTCATCACCAGTTCTATAATGGAAAGGATGGTCTCCAAGCTCTGTGCAAAGCCCTGCACCAAGTTGGTGTCAGACTGCTCCATTCTCCCTGACATTGAATGCAGGATTTCCAACAGGCTTTCCAGGTGCACCATGCATTTCAGTATTGCACCCATCAGCCTTCTTCTGAATGCTATCCCATCACAGTGCTCATCTGAGTCTTCTGCAGCAGAACTAGTGTGCGACCTCCCCCTCATAGTGGCTGGCACCTGCGCTATCCTTTACCCCCAACCTAACTCCTGTGTACTTGTGTCTGGTGTCTCACCAATTGCATTCCCTCTTCTATTCTATCCTCTAAAACAGGGGTTTGCTTTAAAACTCAATGAAGCTGACTGGAGAAACTCGTCAACTTTTCATCTACTGGGGTGGCAATTTTATATTGTCCCATTTCACAATAACTTCTTGTAATTTGCCTTAAAGTAGGTGCTGCAGACTCTCAGTTACCAGCATTGATAGCACTGTGTTAAGTAAAGGGGCTTTGGGGGGTTGTAGGCAGCATTTGATTGGGTTTAAACTCTTTGGTAAGTGAAGCTGCAACTTGCTTTTTTAAGATAGTTTAAAATTAAAAGAAAGACTTGCAATGAAGAATATTATCAACATCACTACTGGCCAGACATTACAGGAAGTGGTAGACACAGGTTGCAAACATGCTGGAATATTCCTTGGGTTAATATGTTCAGTTATTAAAAAAAAAAATTGCTTGTTGTTGCCCAAGATTTTCTCCTCCTTTGCAGTGCCCTTTCCCCTATCTTTCAACTTTCTCACTTTGATGTATTATTTTTTTGAGAGGAATTCAAATAATTTTATGTTTTGAAAACAGTCTTCTTATTGAGATAATCTTGATTTATTTTCACAAACTGATAACTGATCCAGTCTCTTCGGAAAATTGATGATTTTTATTATGTATGCATCAATCCCAATTTAAATCTGACATGCTTAACTTGACTAAAAAACACAGCATCATTAAAATGCGAAATGTTTTAATTTAAAATGTTAAGACTTAGAGGAAACAAAATATTCAAAGCAACTGCGTAATCAATCTTATTTTTAGATGTGGTTGATGTGAAGTACAATAGGATGCATTAAAAACAATGCATCTGAAGGAAGGGAAACGTATTGTCATTTGCATATACAATGGTTATAAAACCGAATGACACTCAGTTCTGAGAATTAAATTTACTAAAACTGGCATGGGGTAAGTTAGTTTCTGGGAAAAATAACCTTTCCCATTCTTGAACTTTTCAGCATTTGAAAATGTTTCTGGGAAATTGGAAGGAATAATAAAACTTAGAGCAGTGCTTTAATTATTAATAGGTTAAATTAGGTTATTTAACCTAATTAATTAGGTTAAACTGATGGGCTCCATCATTCTAGATTTAGGAGAAACTGACGGAAGAGGTTCATTCGGTACCCAGTGAAACGCAAACAGCTCTTCCACAGATTTTCTTTCATTATCCATGCTGCAAGGCTTGTCGATAAAAGAACACGAGAACCTGCTGCACATCTCAACTGACAGTGGACTCAAGATTGAGTTCCAACAAAAGCAATTGGCTGAGTTTTGGGTCCAACTGCGAGCAGAGTTCCCTGAATTGTCAAGCAGGACTGTCAAGGTTTTGCTACAACTTACCTGTGTGAAACTGAATTTTCATCACTCACTGTTAGTAAGTCAAAGTGTCATCAGTGTTTTTGTATAGAAAACAACTTACAACTCAAACTATCATCGATCACTCCAAACATTAGGCACTTATGCTCAAACAACCTCATTTGTCACATTAATGGAGAGTAGTACTATTAAAGCATTACTTAAGTTGTATATGTGTATTGTAATTTGTGCATTTTGTACAATGTTTACACATTAAAGGGTTTAAAATACTAAACCTGTGTGTTGGAAAGGGTATGCAGGCAGCTGGTAGATCTGAAAGAGAGTGCACTATAAGTAAAGTTTGGAAATCTCTGCTCTAAAATACATGCAGTGTCAGTATCGAAGCTGGTGGCTGAGGCAGTAAGATAAAGTGACAGTGTCTTATCTTCACTTTCTTCTTCCTCTTCCTCCACCATCTGGCTCCAGGATCTAATTAGAGTCATAGAGTCATTTACTGCACAGAAGGAGGCCATTTGGCCCATTGAATCCATGCCAGCACTCCACAGAGATATGCTTGGGTATTTGAAATGGAAAAGGGAAAACGGTTGAGATGTGGTGTGGGGAGAGGAGGGAGTAAGAGGCACATGCCTGCACCATCTGCAGTTTCGCAGTCAGAATAGATTGAGGAATCAGGGAGAAGTGGGATGAGGGAAGGAGGATTAGGTATACTCATATCCTCACCATCAATGGCTTCAGCCCCGCCAGTGGCCATGGCCTCAATGATGTTCTTTCCCATGATGGTCAGCACTGTCTCCTCCATTGGGGTTAAAACATCCAGACATGCTTCTCCCAGTTAGTTTTTCCCTGTTGCTTCCTGTTATGCACCAGCTTCTCCTGCAAGAAAGACGCAAGTGTGTCAGTGAGTGTCATGCAATATGTTTGGATGATGTGACTGTAATGTTCGAATAGCTGTCAGTGTGTATGAGCTGTGAGTTGTGGGTGTGAGATTTGCAACTGCGCTTTTTAAAAAATTTGTTCGGGAGATGTGGACATCGCTGGCTAGGCCAGAATTTATTACCCAACCCTAATTGCCCTTGAGAAGGTGGTGGTGAACTGTCTTCTTGAACCACTGCAGTCCATGGGATGTTGGTAAACCCACAGTGTTGTTAGGAATGGATTGCCAGGATTTTGACCCAGCGGCAGTGAAGGAACGGCGATATAGTTTCAAGTCAGGATAGTGTGTGACTTGGAGGGGAACTTGCAGGTGGTGGTGTTCCCATGCATGTGCAGCCCTTGTCCTTCTAGGTGGTAGAGGTCGTGGGTTTGGAAGGTGCTGCCGAAGCAGCCTTGGTGAGTTGCTGCAGTGCTTCTTGCAGATGGTACACACTGCTGCCACTGTAGCCAGTGTTGGAGGGAGTGAATGTTTGTGGATGGGGTGGCAATCAAGCGGGCTGCTTTGTCCTGGATGGTGTCGAGCTTCTTGAGTGTTATTGGAGCTGCACCCATCCAGGCAAGTGGAGGGTATTCCATCACACTCCTGACTTGTGCCTTATAGATGGTGGACAGGCTAACATTTTCCCTAAGACAGACGTTAAGCTAACTGGCCTGTAGTTTCCTGCTTTCTGTCTCCCTCCCTTTTTGAATAAAGGAGTTACATTCACTATTTTCCAATCTAGCAGAACCTTCCCTGAATCTCGGGAATTTTGGAATATTAAAACTAACACATTAACTCTCTCACTAGCCACTTCTTTTAACACCCTAGGATGAAGTCCATCGGGATCTGGGGACTTGTCAGCACGCAGCTCCAACAATTTGTTCAGTACCACTTCCCTGGTGATTGTAATTTTCTTGAGTTCCTCCCTCCCTTCCATTTCCTGATTTTACAGCTATTTCTGGGATGTTACTTGTATCCTCAGTAGTGAAGACCGATACAAAATACCTGTTCAATTCATCTACCATCTTCTTATTATCCATTATTAATTCCCCAGACTCACTTTCTATAGGACCAACGGTGGACCATGGGTCTGGCCATGTTGCCATGAAACACTCCATTCAATTTGACCGTGCTGTACCACCTGACCCTCGTGGAAAAGTTTGTACAGAAAAACACCGTGGACCACATGTCTATCAGGCAGTGGTCTGCACGAACATCCTCAAGGCCTCACAGGAAGAGAAGATGATGGATCCTGTTGGATGGTTCCCTGAGCAGACTGTCAAACTCCTTTGGCAGAATGCTTCATCGCCAGAACTTTCAAATGAGCACCAAGACATAGCTTGGCTGGTGGTGAGAAGGGCCCCCCCCCACCCCATGAAATCCTTCCTGCACACCCGGAGTCTTACCGCCTCCACATGCTGCCCTCGAGGTGGCTGTTGTGGGGAAGAGACTATTGTCCACCTTCTTCTGGAATGTGCCTTTGCAAAGCACGTATGGAAAGAGATGCAGTGGTTTTTGTCGAGGTTCAGCCCGAGCAGCTGAATAACGCAAGACTGTGTGCTTTATGGGATGTTCCCGGGGACGCACACAGAGATAAGCATCAATTGCTGCTGGATGACCATCAACTCAGTGAAAGATGTACTTTGGTTGACGCAAAACTTGCTAATCTTCCAGTGCAAAGAGTTGTCCACGACTGACTGTTGTAGACTGGCACGTTCTAAGGTCCAGAACTACGTGTTGAGGGATGCACTAAAGTTTGGGGCAGCCACCGCAAAGTCTCAATGGGGAAAGACCACAGTGTAAGGTCCTCCCGCCGCAGTGAACCGAGGGGCTGGAACCCATGGGAAACCCCTCAGGCTGATGCATCAGAAATTTTATTTTGTATGTAAAGCAAATGTTCGATGTAAGTATTACTTGGAATAGCAAGAGCTGTGAGGCACCTCATATACTGTATTGAAAGAAACTGATCTTTATTACACTTTATGAAATGTCCAATTTGAATTGTTTTGTCATGCATTTTTCTGAATAAAGTATATTTTTGGAAATAAAAGATTGTTCCAAGAGCATCAGGTGGCCACTCCCTGTCTTTAATGGGACAGTGAGCCTGGAGGCAGCCAATTAGGAGGTCGCCTCTGGTAAAATTGCTGAACCGGTCCCGCTGCCGGCAAGTGCAGGCTCAGGACTCCCGTTTCATCCCGATGTCGGGCTCCCGCAGCCGATGGGAATATTCAGCCCATTCTGTCTCTGGTCCTTGTTATCCATCTCTCAAACAGGAACCACCTCAACCAATGCCTGTCAATGTGTGGCTTTGCGACCTGCTGGGGTACAGATGCAGGCGGGAGGGCACAGACCTGCCATGCAACTTTCCCTCAGGACATATTAACTTAAAGAGTTCATGGTGGCTAAATGGAACTTGAGGCAAAATAAATAGCTGCTCCCAGCAGAAAGGCTCATGAAAGTCTAAGTGCTAGAAAGGGGAAGGAGTGGGGAAGAACAAAAATAAACTACAGAGAGGCCTTTAAAAGGCCTAATGCACTGACCTTTAACATATGTGTGCCTTTTAAAGGTCTCTTGGCTGAAGGGCTGCCTATTTCAGTTGTGGTTTTGCTGGCTTTACTGAGGACTCTGTACCCAGCAAGCATGTGGGTAAAAAATAGCTTTTCACACAAAGCAAAAGTGGTCATGTGAGAGAGGTAACAGAGAGCAGCTGATGTCCATACAGTAGTACTCCAGTACGAATAAACTCCTTCAGGACAGCAGGGGAGAACAATGGGGCTTTTTTAAATGGCATTTTCAGATAATTTCTGGTTCCACGTTACTGTTTAAGATGGTTTCACAATGATTTCCAAAGGTAATGATAGAGGTTTACAAAGTTATGAGCGGCATGGACAGAGTGGATAGTCAGAAGCTTTTTCCCAGGGTGGAAGAGTCAGTTACTAGGGGACATAGGTTTAAGGTGCGAGGGGCAAAGTTTAGAGGGGATGTGCGAGGCAAGTTTTTTTACACAGAGGGTGGTGAGTGCCTGGAACTTGCTGCCAGGGGAGGTGGTGGAAGCAGATACGATAGCGACGTTTAAGAGACATCTTGACAAATATATGAATAGGATGGGAATAGAGGGATATGGGCCCCGGAAGTGCAGAAGGTGTTAGTTTAGGCAGGCATCAAGATCAGCGCAGGCTTGGAGGGCCGAATGGCCTGTTCCTGTGCTGTACTGTTCTTTGTTCTTTGTAATTAAATACATGTTACAAGCTAAGTTAAAATCTGCTCTATTTGTGTTTACTGGAATGCATTTCAATCATTCGTTGTATTATGTGTCAGTTAGACTCCACAGCAAGGCCAGGATTTTATCCGAGCAATGGGGGTCTCAACCTCCAGCAAAAGTGCCACTGAGAACCCCGTGTCACCTCTTCTGTGGGAGGCCTGCCAAAGCAAGTGCCAAGTAGGCACTTAACCGGACAGCAGTGGGCCTTCCATGGGAGCATAGACCCCGGTGACAGAAGGCCTGCCCTCTGAGAGCAGTGCCACCACGGAGGCGGTGGCTGCTGCCAGTGGAGCACCCAACTGAGGCCCAGGAGTGACACTGGATGCTAGCCACAGGTAGTTAAGGGTGGGTGGGGTCTCATCGATTGGGGCTCACAGAGGAAGGGGTGGGTAGGGGGGTCAGCAGTAAGGGCAGGGGGATGGATTGTAGCAGGCCCCTCTTCGTTCAGGCACTGTGCCTTTTAATGAAGGACCACCCCCTTCTCCACCACAGAGCTGGCAAGCTACCTACACGGGTTTTCTTGTCATGCTCACCGTGGGACGACATGCCCGCCTGCCGTTGAGCTAATTGTGGCAGTGTTAGGATGTGGCCCTTAATTGGACATTAATTGCCCATTTGAGGCCTCAATTGGTGGTGGGGCGGGAAGGTCAGTCAAAGGTCGTCCCGGACTTTTTTACGATGGAAGTGGGAAGGTGGCGGGGTCACCACCATCCCACCTGATTATATGCTCTCCCACCTCCAAAACAACCATGGGGAAGAGCATAAGAATACCCCCCCGAATGACACACAGCAAGTGGAAATTAAAAAGCAACATTTCAAGCACAAGACTTGGTGGGCAGGATTTTGGCTTTTGGGTCAGGGGACCCCAATGCTGGGGCCTAAAGGGGGTGCTGCCCCCGCACTGTATGGGGAACACCCAGCAGATTTTCACTGAATTGGACCATTATTGACCAGAGGGCAGGCTTGACGTCCAATTAAGGACAGAGGGTGGGCTCTCAAAGCTGCAAGGCCAATAGGAGGCCCTCCAGCATGGAAGGAATGGCAGCATCTTGAGGTGCCCTCTCAACAACTTAAAAGAAATTGAATTTTAAAATGGCCCCAGCTGCTGGGTCACCAATTGTGGAGGGAGTGCTCCTTCACAGGGCAGTCTGTAGCCACAGCTGTGGCCGGTTAGGCAGGGAGAACCTCAAAGCTTACCTGAAGCGCTGGTCCCCCCACCCCGGTCTCTGCCAGGATGCCGCCTCCAGACAGTTGGCCTGTTCACAACACCCAGCGGGAACCTCAGGCCAACTGGAAAATTCCAGTAGGCCTCTAATAATTGGCCTTAATCTTACCTCAAATGGCTACCCGTCACTTGCAGACGTTTCGCCCTTTCGCCCCCCATCCTGCCTCCAGGAAAATTGCCTGCAGGCGGGATGCTGCCGACAAATGGGCATGATGGCGGGCAGCATAAAATTAGACGTCCACCCACCTCTGTTCTTGCTTCCATATCAGGGCAAAAAATCAGCCTGGAGTGTCTAATGGAGAATGTGTCACCACGGTTCCAAATATAGGATTCCAGTATAATACATTGGAAATTATTCACACTAAACCAGTTTAATCAAAGCACGTGTACTTGGGACATGTTTAATAAAGTATGCTGTCTTGATTGCGGAGTTACTAATGTGACAGTGGTGCGGTTCATTTTCCCTACTGTAATGCTCTGGGTTTGAAGCAGTGTAGATTACGCTAAAAGGTTGTAATGTAAAAGTTAATAACCCTTGTACCATTCCCCAGATTTTTTTTAACTTCAGATATAGATTACTCTTGAAGTTGGGTCGGTGGGATGTTAAAGTGTTAAAAATCTCAATTCCGACCCCAAACTTCCTCTTTCTGGCAAAGATGGGAGGAACATGATCCCAGGAGTCAGATTCGCGATTTGAATATTATAATGAGGCTACAGGCTTCATTATCATCAGAACCACAAAATCCAGGACATTATTTCCAACTGCCCTCACAATCAGTTCCCAATTTTTATTGTGTTCTTAAGGAAGAACTCAAGTGGAGGCTAACTTAGGAAATAGGTAAAATTACCGATTCACCCCTCCCCACTCTCACACACCTGATACCTGAATACCAAGTGGCATTAGCTAGAGTCTGGAACAAGTGACCAGTCAGTGGTAAAAGCAAAATACTGTGGATGCTGGAAATCTGAATTCAAAAGAGAAAGTGAAGCTCAACACAAGCTCAAGGAACAGCATCTCATCTTCTGATTAGGCACTTCATAGCCTTCTGGACTCAACATTGAGTTCAACAATTTCAGACCCCCATTTTGATTTTTTTTTTCCCATGTGCGAGTCTCAAACTTATTTTTCATGTTTTTGCATTTGGACAGAGCTGTTCATTATTCTACCATTAACACTCTCTCTGGACAAATGCTTTGTCTTGGATTTCAACCATTACTATTCCCTTTGCCTTTTGTTCCATGTGTTACGATCAGGTGAGAAAGGTGTCTAGGGTTGCCTCTCAGCCGTCACCTAGTCTTACCGTAACAGGGTTTAATTTTAAACACACCCTGTTCTCAGCTCCCCCTTAGTGAATCCTTGTTCACTGCTTTCCAATTATAAGGTAAAGAAACCAGCACAAACAGGTTTTCTTAAGTTTAAAGAAAAAAGATTGAAATTTATTAAACTTAAACTCTAATTCGGTTAAGGCCTACTGATACACAACGCACCCACACCAGCATGCATATGCGATACACACATGCAGATAGAGACAGAAAAGAGAAGAAATAAAGTGGAAAAGTTTGAGATGATCTCTGAAGAGAGTTTTTGTTATGGTTCTTTGAGCTCACTGTAGAATCCTTGATTGAAGGTAGATCTTGCTTTTCGTTGGAGCTCAGTATTCTTCTTAAACCTTGTTCATTGTAGGAGACTTTTCTCTCTTGGGGTTCATGTGTCTTCAGTGGATTTGGAGTTCCGTGAGAAAGAAATGGGAGCAGACAGTCAGGAGAGGTCTTCTTCAGTCCCGGAGCATACTGCAGTCTCTGAGTTCAAACTGTTTGTACAATTCAGAAAAACCAGGTTGCCAAGCAGGCTAGTCATGTGACCAGCTGGTCTGACCACATCTGTTTGTGGATTCGGCCATCCCAGCAGTCAGCCTGAAATTTGATCTCCCTCACTTCAATGCCTGGTGCTCAAAGTCCATTGTGGATTAAGGTGGATAAGGGAAGTAACCCCTTTGTCTCCATAAGCACTGTCTGTTAATATGCAAATGTCTTTCCAGCCAAGGGCCAGGTGATTTTTATAAACAAGTCCTTTCTTCTCTTCAGCAACAGTTTTCAAATCAATGTGTTCATTTGACAAAATTAATATGCCTCATTCTTGGCAGGTGGGGGGAGGGGACTACATGACACATGACATCTTTGTCATTTAATCTCTCCCATCCTCCGCCCTCTCACAGACCTTCCCTTTTGTTTTTCTTCCTCCCCTCCCCCTCTCACTTGCTCAAAAGCTATTACATTTCTAATCTTTGCCAGTTCTAATGAAAGGTCATAGACCTGAAATGTAAAATAAAAACAGAAAGTGCTGGAAATACTCAGCAGGTCTGGCAGCATCTGTGGAGAGAGAAGCAGAGTTAACGTTTCAGGTCTGTGACCTTTCATCAGAACTGAAATGTAAACCAGCCTGTGATACTTCTATTTCCTATTTTTATAACTTTAAACCTGAGTCGTCCCCTTGACCACCATTAAATTTTAAATAGTATCCTGCCATCAAAATCTTGCTCCTTTTCACAGCCAAATGCAATGGCACTAACACCACGTCTGCTAGCCAATTGTAAATTTCTTGTAACCCTAATGAGTTTTGAAGCCATTTGACCAATCATCACACTTCCCACTGATGTAATATTTGCTTCCTTTGTAAATTGAACCAATAAAATCAAATGGTGATATCAGCAACACTTCAATTTTCTTGTGTTCCCAATGGCTGTTTCAATGGTAACTCAACTAAAATAGATTTTACATAACATTACCTACCATCAAAAGGAGGGCTTTTAAATTGAGCTCAATCAAACAAACCCAATATGAATAGCAAGTTCATTTTGATTTTATTGTGAGCATCTCACTATAACATGGAATGAACAGACATTGAATGAACTATTACAGTACATACTGACCTGTGAACTTAGTAAGAGCAGATAATCGTTTTGACGGTTGCTAGTCCTATTCAACTTCCTTCTGATTGGGATACACTGATCATCAATGAATCATTGCATATTGTTTTCCCCCATCAAGCTCTGCAGTTTATTTGGAAACAGAGGTGAACTGAATGGAATTCAGAAGATTGATACAGTATTTTCACTTTCCTGTCATTTCGGCTGAAACATCTATGCTTGTAACCAGCCCAGCACTTATTAATGTTAATATACCTCCTCCAAAGATGCAAATCAATTCCTTGCCTGTGAAACCAGAATTTAATGAAGAAAAAAGTTACTTCTGCGAGCAAGCTCATCAGCAAGTGTAAAGTGGGTCTAATTGGCATATTGCAGAGAAGATGATTGCTCCTTTAGGAATACTATACCCTTTGAGTTACGTTATGACCAAACTTTATTGGGAATAATGAAGAATAATCTATTTTGTAGTTAATTGAATGTCAGCACATTAATTATTATGCAAAATTTACACATACAATGAAGCTATTAGCCTCAGTACAACCTCTGTTTCTCAGAGATAGCAGTCACAGTGAATTATTAACGAAACATAAGAAAAGTACACCGCAATGGCATGCCTTTCCTTCTCCTCCCCTACCAGCCAACAACATGGGTGAAATAAACACTGCAGGTAGATAAGATTTTATTGGCAGGAACTCCCTACAACCTTATCATCCTTATCAGCAACCTTACCCTGAATATAGGCTGCAAAGCCCAGAAATTACAGCATGGGATACTAGCATATCAACAATTAACACATTCATCTGAATTTTTAAAAATCTTATTTTGCTGGAGGCATTAATGCATTTCAAATGACAAGGTTAACAGCTCCATTAGAATAGCACAGAGCAGAATTTTAAACAAAACTGTTAAGCTGCATCACAGCAATGGGTAGACACTGTAACTGTTCGGCTGCTGTGAGACCACAGTGATCAATGAAAAGCAAACTCCGGAAACAGGACGACCCATGAGAAAGCCTGGCAAGATCTACAGCTACATCTATCATTTATCAAAAACTGTAGGATGTCCTGTACATTACACTTTTAGTGTCACACCTCCTCTGTCACACTCATATCACATTTTCATCATCACACTTCAGCTGTCACGTTTCTTCATAATCAAATTTCTTGCAAATGTTTGTACATTTCTTGAGCTAATTGGTTGGCTGGCTTGCAAATTTATTCCAGTCGAATGAAAAATGTGGAACTGCACTAAACAAATGGAATTCCTGGTCTCTGACTGTCGATAAGAGTACCTGTACAGAACCCCTCCTATTTCTCATCGACATGCTGCCCCTTGGCCACATCATCCAAAAGCACAGCGTTAATTTTCACATGTTCGCTGACGACACTCAGCTCTACCTCATCACCACCTCTCTCAACCCTGCCACTGCCTCTAAATTTTCAGACTGCTTGTTTGACATCCAGTACTGGTCTGGCAGAAATTTCCTCCAACTTAATATTGGAAAGGCAGAAAATAATGTCTTCAGGCCCTGTTGCAAACTCCATCCCCTTGCCACCAACTTCATCTCTCTCCCTTTTTAACTTTTTAATTCTTTTATTTTTTTTTGAACCCATGGTCATTCTGCCTGATGCAGCCAGCATGCAAACTTCACACTGCCTATTAATTCAAGTGATTGTAGCATGTAGCCAGTGCTAAACATGTGGTTGAGTGCCTCACACCTCAGCAGGGGACCAAGTTTGTGCAAGGCTAGCACTAGTGAAACCTGGCCTGTATTACTTAGAGCTGCTACTTTGTAAAGGGAAGGTGCATTCTGGCTGGGGCAAGGGTTGGAAGTGTCTGGGTTGCAAGGTGAGTGAATAATGGCTTAATAGGGAGTAGAGGATCTCAGGATCCAAAGCTGTGAGATGCTGCACTGGAGGCCTTAGTGTAGCTTCTGGACAGGAGGAGAGTTCTCTATCTATCCGGAGCCAGGAGGCCCTCCAGAGAGACATTGCACAGGCAGTACAACATCATAGCCATGGCAGTCAATGCAAACAATCCAGCCCTGAGGATCTGGATGCAGTGCCGCAAGAAGTTTAATGACCTCGCACGAGTGGTCAAGGTCAATGAATACATCTTTAAGCCATATCCCACCAACTGCAGCATTAGCCTCACACACTGCTTAATTCACCACACCTCCACCTCTCATCTACCAACTAACTATCCATCAGGCCATGTTCACAGCTTCACCTCACCTTCACACACTTAACACTGCTGCAAATCTCACACTCACATGTTACAGCTTGCACACACTGCCAGCTCTTCAGCCATGATAGACACATCACCCAAACACATTGCAGGACACTCAGTGACACACTTCCCTCTCTCTTGCAGGACAAGGTAGCCCATAACAGGAGGCAGCAGGCCCTAACTGTCAGGGGACAGAAACAGCTGCATGTGCTTACTGCCATGACAGAGATGGTGCTCGCCATTAGTGGAGCAGCCATGATAAAATTGTTGGCAGCAACAGGGCTAAAGAACAAAGAACAAAGAACAAAGATAATTACAGCACAGGAACAGGCCCTTCGGCCCTCCAAGCCTGCGCCGATCCAGATCCTCTATCTAAACATGTCGCCTATTTTCTAAGGTTCTGTATCTCTTTTCTTCCTGCCCATTCATGTATCTGTCTAGATACATCTTAAAAGACGCCATCGTGCCCGCATCTACCACCTCCGCTGGCAACGCGTTCCAGGCACCCACCACCCTCTGCGTAAAGAACTTTCCACGCATATCCCCCCTAAACTTTTCCCCTTTCACTTTGAACTCGTGTCCTCTAGTAATTGAATCCCCCACTCTGGGAAAAAGCCTCTTGCTATCCACCCTGTCTATACCTCTCATGATTTTGTACACCTCAATCAGGACCCCCCTCAACCTCCGTCTTTCTAATGAAAATAATCCTAATCTACTCAACCTCTCTTCATAGCTAGCGCCCTCCATACCAGGCAACATCCTGGTGAACCTCCTCTGCACCCTCTCCAAAGCATCCACATCCTTTTGGTACTGTGGCGACCAGAACTGCACGCAGTATTCCAAATGTGGCCGAACCAAAGTCCTATACAACTGTAACATGACCTGCCAACTCTTGTACTCAATACCCCGTCCGATGAAGGAAAGCATGCCGTATGCCTTCTTGACCACTCTATTGACCTGCGTTGCCACATTCAGGGAAGAGTGGACCTGAACACCCAAATCTCTCTGGACATCAATTTTCCCCAGGGCTGATAACTAATTCCCCTTCTCACATCCCACTTCTCCCTCATCCCGCAATCTCTTCTGATTTACAAGTTACGGATGGTGGAAGCATGCACCTCCTGCTTCCCCACGCCCCCGTCAACGCAACACAACCTGACCCTTGCACCTTTCTCCTTTCAGATATGGAAGAAGAGCAATCTGGTCTGACAGTGATGGAAGAGTAAGAGGTGGAAGAGCAAGAAGACAGCAATGAAAAAGAAATGCCATCACTCGCTCACACACACATAGACACTAGCTCAGATACTGACATTGTGCATACTTTAGAGGATAGCTTAGAGGTGGGGTCTGCACCTGATGAGTCAGAGCACAAGTGTCCTGCAGCCAGGGCAGTGGAACAAGGGTAATGCATTTGGGGAGGGCAAACAAAGCAAGGGAATACACATTAAAGGGGAGGATTTTGAGAGGGGTAGAAGAAGTGAATGTCCACAGGTCCCTGAAGGCACCAGGACAGGTAGATAGAGTGGTGAAGAAGGCATGTGGAATGTTTTCCTTTATTGGCCGAGGTACAGAATACAAAAGCAGGGATGTAATGCTGGAACTGTATAAAACACTGGTTAGGCCACAGCTGGAGTATTGCGTACAGTTCTGGTCACCACATTACAGGAAGGACATAATTGCTCTGGAGAGAGTACAGAGGAGATTTACAAGAATGTTGCCAGGGCTTGAAAATTGCAGCGATGAGGAAAGATGGGATAGGCTAGGGTTGTTTTCCTTAGAACAGAGAAGGCTGAGGGGTGACCTAATTGAGGTGCACCAAATTATGAGGGGCCTAGATAGAATAGACAGGAAGGACCTGTTTCCTCTAGCGGAGAGGTCAATTACTGGGGGCACAGATTTAAGGTGATTGGTAGAAGGATTAGAGGTGACATGAGGAAAAACTTTTTCACCCAGAGGGTGGTGGGTGTCTGGAATTCACTGCCAGGAATGATGGTGGAGACAGAAACTCTCAACTCATTTGAAAGGTACCTGGACATGCACCTGAAGTGCTGTAACCTGCAAAGCTATGGGCCAAGTGCTGGAAGGTGGGATTAGATTGGACAGCTAGTGTTTTCTGCCGGCGCAGCCACAATGGGCTGAATAGCCTCCTTCTGTGCTGTAACTTTTCTATGGTTCTATGGCACTGGTACTAGCTTTCCAGCAAGCCAAGGACAATGTCAAGAAGAAGGAGGAGTTGGGCACCAACTTGGCACAGGGCTTTGCACAGAGCTTGGAGCCCATCCTTACCAGCATGGAAGTGGTGGCCAACTCCATGAGAACGTTTGGTGGATACATTTATGATGCAGGGATGGCTTTTATAGCGATGGCATGGGTCACGGCAGAAGCAAGCGCCATTTTCATTATCATGTCAGGTGGCCGGCTGCACGTGAGATCGTGTGCGGCCGGCCGATTAAAGAGTGTGCAGCGCGGGGGCTGTTCTATTAATGACTGCGAGGTGCAGAGCCCATCCAATACGGGGACTGAGGCAGGAACAGAGGTGGCAGGGTCGACGTCAGCTGACACCATGGCAGGTGTTGGCACCACATTTAAAGGGCAGCCAGTCCTGCATTGGTTTCTGCATACACAAAGCACTCCTTGCTGTTCCTGTTGCCTTGGTTCGATCTGCCACTGCTACCTGGAGAAACTCTGCTACAGCTGCATTCAACCATCCCCCCAAACGTTCCCCTGAGCCCACTCTTCAGGGCAAGTCTTTATGTTACCATGCCACATCCACACCACTCCTGGCATCTTCTTCCCCTTCTGCTGACATCTGCCACTGCCCTTTGCTCACCACCCTTCCTGGCACTGCAGCTTGCTGTCCTGATGACTTCGCTGGGGCGGCACAGTGGCGCAGTGGTTAGCACCGCAGCCTCACAGCTCCAGGGACCCGGGTTCAATTCTGGGTACTGCCTGTGTGGAGTTTGCAAGTTCTCCGTGTCTGCGTGGGTTTTTTCCGGGTGCTCCGGTTTCCTCCCACATCCAAAGACTTGCAGGTGATAGGTAAATTGGCCATTATAAATTGCCCCTAGTATAGGTAGGTGATAGGGAATATGGGATTACTGTAGGGTTAGTGCTAATGGGTTTAGCACAAACTCAGTGGGCCGAAGGGCCTGTTTCAGTGCTGTATCTCTAAATATCACCTGGCAGTGCTCTCAAGCCCCATGATCTCTACTTGCCACTGATAAATTTGAAATCGTCCATAAAATTGAAGTTAATTGGGCTTTTAAATGTCTCAATTGGTGTCCCACCGCCTCATTGTCAGAAGCCCGCCCTCCATGGTTCCTGTCTCTAGTAAAATCTGGAAGCAACGTCATGAAGTCGGACTTCCAGTCAACCAGGGTATGCTACGATTTTATGCCCCCGCCCCACCTCCAACCTCAGACTTAGTGGGCAGGTAATATTACAATACAAACAGAAGCCACCCAAAGTCTGCATGTTGGAGTGGAAGCTCAGACTGCTCTCATACCACACAGGTTCAGACTGCTGTCATCAATGCCCTTGCTATTGCTGTCAGCCACCTAGTCCAAACTGCAGCTGCGCTTGCTGAGATGGTGCAGTTTGAAACTGGGTCTTCTGGGGCCAGAGTCACTCAAAGTCATCCTGAAAGGCCATCTGCAGTCTCCCCCAGTGAAAGTCATCAGCGTACCACCAGTCATGCTGCAGCCACCGGGTAGGAGCACTAGGACAGGCAAAGGCACACAGAAGACAGGCACTAAGGGAATACATTAGAGTGATCGTTGTCTTTTGTATGCACTATTGAATGTTTTGATTTATATGCTTGGTTTGTTTGTTTTGTGGTGGTTTTTATTTTTGCAAGCAGACATTGTCATAGTCAATGACAGAAGGAAGGTAAGGTGTGCAACTGTTGGTGAATGGAGAATTCGTGTTCCCTGCTCCTCCTGTTCCTCCTGCTCCTAATCCTCCACCAACCCCCTCTTCCTCCTTCTCTTTATCCTCCTGCTCAGCTGGTCACCACACAGCTAGTGACAAGAGTTCTGCCCTCATGAAAGCGAGGTTGTGCAGCAAGCAGTAAACCACAACAAATCTTGAAATGTGTTCTGCCGTGTACTGCACAGCTCCTGCAGAGTGGTCCCAGCAGCGAAGCATTGTGTAAACACCACAATAGTCTGCTCTGTCATATATCATGTGACAGCATGGCTTTGATTAATATTAGTATTCATATTATATTCACACATATGCATGGTGTCATGCAGACACCTGCCAAGAATGAGACATATTAATTTTGTCATATGAACATTAACTTTAAACTGTTGCTGGAGTGAAGAAACGACTTGTTAAAGAGATCACCAGACCTTTGACTGGAGGATATTTGCATAATAAGAGATGCTGCTTGTGGAGACAAAGGACTATTTCCTATCCAATTCACCCAATTGGATTTTGTTCACCAGACATTGAAGGTGTAAGGAAGCGCATTCCAGGGACTTCTAAGATCATACAATCCACAAATGTGGGAGTGGTCACATGACTGACCTGCTGGTCAACTTGGGTTTTGAAATTGTGCAACACAGAAAGGAACAGAAAGCAGTTTGCAACTGAAGCTGGAACAAGGAAGCCTCTCTCCTGGTTGTCTTTCTCTCTCTTTCTTCCAAGCCACCGGACCCATGGAAGGCACGTAAACCTCAAGAGAGAAAAGACTCCTACATCGGAACAAGTTGAAGTGTGAACTGGGTCCCAACAAATTGCAAGACTTACCAGCAACCAAAGACTCCACATTGAACTTAAAGAACTGTAACTACCAGATATTGCCTCAAACTTGTCCCCTTTATTCCTTCTACTTTTTCTGTCTCTATCTGCGTGTGTTTATCGCATATGCATGCTAGTGTGGTCACGCCACATATTCGTAGTCGTTAACTGGATTAGAGTTTAAGATTAATAAACTTCCACCTTTCTTGTTTAAAATCTAAGGAAACCTGTTTGATTTATTTGCCTTACAATTGAAGCAGTGAACAAGGACTCACTGAGGGGGAGCTAAACACACGGTGTTTCTAAAATTAAACCCTGTTACGGTTAAAACAGGTAAAGGCTGAGTGGGAACCCCTAGACCCCTTCTCACCTGGTCGTAACAGAAATTTGGGGGCCAGCGTCCTGGATTTGACCCACAGACAAATGAGAAATTAGAAGTGGGAAGTCAAATTGATCCCAAACAAAAAGAGAAAAGATTTCAATACAGATTTTCTTGTGGTTGGGTGGGATTGAATACTAACATGTCTGTAACTGAAGCTAGTAGCTCTCCGAGCCAGGGTGAAGTAACTTGGGATAAGTTAAAAGTACTGTCTATGGAGGAGTTGAGGAAAATGATGGAGCAGTGCGGGATCACTGTACATGGCAAGGCTAGAAATTCTTAACTCCTCAGACTAGTGGCCCACCATTTTCCCCTTGAATATGAAAAAGCAGAAACAGGGGTAGAAGCAGAAACCGACAGGGTATTGTTAGCAAAGATGCAATTGAACCGGAAGAAACTTGAAATTGAGGAAAGAGAGAAAGAAAGAGAGATAGGAGAGAGAGAAAGAGCCTTCCAGAAGGAATGTGATGACAAAGAGACAGAGGAGAGAGAAAGAGAAAGAACCTTCCAGAAAGAATGCGAAGAGAGAGAGCTAAGGCGGCTTCAGTTAACTAGTGGGTGACAGAGTAACCCCAGTGAAAGCATGGCCAAAATGGAGGAGCATAATTCAGGGCTGGGTACAGAATTGTCAAAACTCTCCCAACTGATCCCAAAATTCAAGGAGGGAGACATGGAAGCATTTTTTGTGTCTTTGAAAAACTGGCAAGGCAGTTAAAGTGGCCAGCTGAGGTTTGGACACTGCTGTTACAGAGCAAATTAGTAGGAAAAGCCCATGTGGTTTATTCCATGTTGCCAGATGAGAATTCATCAAATTATGGACTGCCAAAAAATTCTATCCTCGGGGCATATGAGTTAGTACCGGATGCCTATCGCCACATGTTTAGAACCCTCAAGAGGCAAGCTAATCAAACTTACCAGGAGTTTGAGAGAAATAAGCAGCTGGCTTTTGACCACTGGCTGGGGGCTCAGCTATGAAAATCTCAGAGAAGTAATTTTGTTCAAGGAATTTAAAAACTCTCTCCCACTCTCCATAAAGACACATGTAGAGGAACCAAAGGTTCATAAAGCCCAGAAGGCAGCAGTCCTGGCCGATGAGTTTGCTCTCATATATAAGTCAGTTTCCCAGGGGAAAACCTTTCCTAATCACCCCCACAAATCCAAAAAGGGCAAAGGGTGGGAAGGTGATAGAATTGCAAGCAGTCCTGGGAGGGGAAAGAAAAACAGGAGACAAAGAGGGCCATCCTCCAGCCAAAAAGAAAGGTGCTGTAAGCAGGAGTGAGACCCAGAGACCTGTGTGCTTCCATTGTAATAAAGCAGGGCATTTAAGAGCTGACTGCTGGAAACTAAAGGGAAAACCTGTAGGGATAATCAGGACACACCCGCTCAGTGAAGAAGTGAGCCTGATGGAAAGCACAGCAGAACAAGCTGTGTCTTTAACTGCAGTAAGAGTGAGACCCAGGAAGCTTACAGCTGAAAGTGCAGGAAAAGTTAATAGGATTCCTGAAGGTTACCAGGGTTTTGTGTTTGAAGGGAGAGTAACCCCATACCCATCAAGTGGGGCCAGCAAGCCCATAGTGATTCTCAGGGACACAGGGGCCACTAGATCCCTTTTACTGGGAAAAGGCCTGATTTTTCCCCCAGAGAGTGCAGTGAACACCAAAATGGTGGTGAATGGTATTGGAGGGCAGTGTATGCCTGTACCTTTACATCGGGTGCACTTGGAGTGCGACCTAGTTTCGGTACCGGTGACTGTAGGGATTGTCCCTAGTTTGCCTGTGTATGGGGTTGACCTGCTCCTAGGTAATGATCTGGCATGGGTGAAGGTGCTAGCTTCCCCAGTAGTGAAAGAAAGACTGCAGGAGGTCAGAGAGACAGGGCAGTGGCAGGAGACAGTCCCCTGCAGCTTCCCTGAATCTGTAGTGGAACAGGCCATGATCAAACCAGCTTCCCCAGAGGAGACTGCATTGGTACTGCAGGCAGATGACCATGAGGTCTGCCTATCCGAGACTTTCTTTGGAAAGTTCGGAGACCCAGGGAATGAGTTAAATGGATCTTCCCTAGCTGAGGCTCAGCGAGCTGACCCAGTACTGCGAGAGATGGCACAGGCTGCCCAGTTGGAAATTGAAGCAGAGGGAGTTCCTGATTGCGACTATATAAAGAATGAGGCACTGATGAGGAAATGGAGTTCTCCTCACAGACCTGAGGGCAAGGAGTGGAGAGTGGTTCATCAGTTAGTGCTGCCGCAGAGAGAAATATTAAGGATGGCCCAAGAGATTGCAGTGGCTGTACATGTCGGTATACGAAAAACCAAAACCTGCATAAGTCAGCAGTTTGATTGGCCAAAGTTCCATAAAGATGTGGTGGAGTACTGTAGGAGTTGCCACATGTGCCTGGTTGAGGGGAAACCCCAACCAAGAGTGAAATCTGCACCCCTAAATCCTGTATCGGTATTAGGAGGACCCTCCAGCAGAGGTCAGGTGAACTGTAAGGGACCCCCGCCGAGAACAAAAGGGAACAAGCAGGCACAGGCTGGCAAAAAGTTAGAAAAGAAAGGGGAAAAAGGGACCCAGAGGGCAGGTCAAAGGAAGTCCAGGAGGAAACCCGGATGAAAACCCTTACTGTCCAGTCAGCCAACCCCACAATATTTGAAAGGTTAGACCCCACATCCTTCTATGTAAATGCAGACACTAGAAGCACCCCACCAGAGTGGCTAACAGCATTTACTGGAACATGCAGAGACACAGAAAGTCCTCAAGAGGTCAGAGAAACCGTTAAGGTGATGCATCACCTAGTCGAAGTGCCATAGGGGCGTGCAGAAGAATCTGGACAAATATCAGCAAGCAGGAGTGTCCTAGAGGACAAAGGGGAGATTAGCAAAGAATTCTCCCCTTATCCAGGAGAAAAGGGAACCAGCCATCATCTAAAGTGAAAAGCCCTTGCATGACTCACCAAAGCACTAAAAGAGAGTTCAGAGTGGAACTGCCCACTGTCGCCGCCCTTGAGCAGAACTCCAACCTAGGGTTAATTAAATCTAACCCTCCCCCTGCAGACCTCAACAAGAACAAAGAGGCCATAGGCAGTCATGGAAATGTGTAAAGTGAAAAACGTCCCCAAAAACCACATGTTTATTGGGATGCAAAAAAGGGCCATTTAAGGCAGCACTGCTACCAAGTAAAGACTGGCTGTAACAATAGTTAGGGTTTCTGAATGAATGAGATAGATGCATGTGTGTTATCCTGTCCTTACCTTCTCTCTAGTCCCTTGTAATGAAATGCTTTTTTTAAAAAAAAATCGCATTTCATTCCGCTGGGTGTGGAGGTGTCATGTAGACCCCCACCTGCCAAGAATGAGGCATATTAATTTCGTCATATGAACATTAATTTTAAACTGTTGCTGGAGGGAAGAAAAGACATGTTAAAGAGATCACCAGACCTTTGACTTGAGGACATTTGCATACTGAGAGACGCTGCTTGTGGAGACAAAGGACTATTCCCTGATCCAGTTAACTCAAATGGATTTTGATCACCAGACACTGAAGGTGCAAGGAAATGCATTCCAGGGACCACTAAGGTCATACAATCCACAAACACGGGTGTGGTTAAGCCAGTTAGTCACATGACTGACCTGCTGGCCAACTTGGGTTTTGAAATTGTGCAACACAGAAAGGACCAGAAGGCAGTTTGCAACTGAAACTGGAACAAGGAAGCCTCTCTCCAGGCTGTCTCTCCCTCGCTTTCTCCCAAGCCACCAGACCCATGGAAGACACGTAAACCTCAAGAGAGAAAAGATTCCTATATCGAAACAAGCTGAAGCATGAACTTGGCCCCAACGAACAGCAAGATACACCGGCAGCCAAAGACTCCACATCGAACTCAAAGGACAGTAAATAACTTTCCGCTTTATTCTTTCTGCTTTTTCTATCTCTATCTGCGTGTGTTTATCGCGTATCAATGCTAGTGTGGTCGCGTCGCATATTTGTAGTCGTTAACCAGATTATAGTTTAAGATTAATAAACTTCCAACTTTCTTGTTTAAATCTAAGGAAACCTGTCTGATTTCTTTGCCTTACAATTGGAGCAGTGAACAAGGATTCACTGAGGGGGAGCTAAAAACAGTGTTTCTAAAATTAAACCCTGTTATGGTTAAACCAGGCAAAGACTGAGAGGGAACCCCTAGACCTCTTTTCACCTGGCCGTAACAATGGGTTTTGCATTGGAGTCATGAGCCATGTTGTCTGCAGATAGCCCTTTTTGCACAGTAGCCACCCTCTGGTGTGCCATGGTGGCTCAAATGAAGCTGGTATAGTGGACTGCCACAGAATGAAGGCATCATGACTGCTGCCAGGATACTGGGCATTTACCTGTATGATATGCTGCATAGCTGGACAGTTGATGAAGTGGAAACCCTACCCATTGTAATACATCTCAGAGTTCACATGGGGCATCCACAAAGCAAAGTGTGTGCTGTCAATGGTGCCCAGTATCATGGGAAGGCTGCAATCTTCATGAAGCCGCATGCTCCCTCCACCTGCTTGTATTCAGTTCTCTTTGCATAGTGAGCCTCAGTAACCTCCCTTATGCAATAATGGACAGTGAACTGGGTGATGTTGCAAATATCATTGGCTCCAGCCTGGAAGGAATATGGTACATAAAGGTTCATGGCCACGGACACCTTCACAGCCGCTGGCAATGCCGTCCTTGCCCCGCTCTGATATTGTAGTTGTGGCTGCAGCAGATGGCAAATTTCAGTGAGGACCTCCTAAGTGAAGTGGAGTTCTCCAACACATTGTTTCTTGCTGAGGTAGGACACCTGGGGTAGATATGGCCTCCTGCAAAGAGCCCTTCTCCTCCTCCTCCTCTCTCTTCCAGCAGCTTGTCCTGCTCTGTGTCACCTCTGGTCATTCTTCTGGCCATGCTGTCATCCAAGGCAGATGCAAACCGCTCTGCCCATGTATGGCAGTAAGTGGTGCAACATCCTTGAAGTTAGGACAAACTTCTTCAGCACCTGCCGCAACATTCCCTGAAATGTCAGTAACTTTAAATAATGATAGAAACCACCAAAAACTTCTACAAATTCAGTAACAGCCAGTAGAAATCAATCAGCAACTAACCTGAAAGTAGTTGATGATTCCTTTAAATAGTGCTGCTGGTGTTGGGGAGAATCCTGCCTGCTGTTGAATGTCTGCTCCAAAAATATGAACTCTAAAATGGCAGAGCTGTTTGAGGTCAGTGTTATGAACGGCCCACTCTGCATACCTCGGGCACAGTCACTGCACCCGTGATAATTCATACCCAAGATGGTCTCCGGTTTGGACCACAACAGAAGTGTTCATGCATGCTGTGCATGCCACTTTGCTACGAAAACGGCACCCATGGCATCCAAACAACGGGTGCTAGAGTGTCAAATCACAGATACTCCCACCTCACACTCACTCATTAAGATAGAGCCTTTAACTTCACACCCTCTCAGTAACTGAGACAATCCAACTCACATCCATTTGAAGTCCCTCCACCATCGGGAACGGTAATGAAAGTCAGGATGGTGGAAAACCTGCCAACAAAACCGATGGCGGCAGGTCTCATATCGATCTCGGGGTCAGTGGCGAAGACTCGTGGCGGCCAGCCCGCTGCTTGGCGACGCGACCCCCATTTCAATATGTAAACTAATTTACATACTTGATTGAATGAGGTTCCGGTTGTCTCCTCAATCACTGCACCAAACTTCATTCGGATGGCCAACAATGCCGTGCATTTGAATCCCCGTTCGGGGAAACGTGGTGCAACACCTGTGGGGAGGGGGCAGGAATTGATTTCTCTGCGGGGTGGGAAGCTGGGTTACAACGATGCAGATTGGTTGGGGGGGGGGGCGCGATGGGAGGCTGCAAAGGACAAAGGTGACGAACTTTGGCGGGGGGGGGTGCGGAAAGGTCAAATTCGCAATGCATATATTCCGGGAGTGAAAATAGCAGGAATTTTTTGAAACGCCATTGGTGCGGGGTGGGTGGGGGGGGGGGGGGGGGGCAGGTGGAAGGTGGAAGAGTGCATTGAAAGGTCATGTTATTAATATCTGCAAACTTTAATTTAACTGGCCCGTTAAATTTGAAATGTACCTTGATGGCTTTCAGCCCTTTAAAAATGGCACTGGTGCCTGCCATTCGGCGCCAGACGCTGCTGCCAGTGAGAGTTCGCCCACCCTCCACGGTATCGTGGGTGGGCAGGTGCTGCGGCCATGCATATGAGCTGCTGCGTATGAAATCGTGGTAGCTCCATGACATGGTCCCTCTACAACCATGTGGCATCTTCTTAAGTTCACCGCGAAATTCGGTGGCAGAGACTTAAAAAGGCAGCCCATTAGCTCACTCAAAATTCACATCGAATGATCAACACACACTCTCACCTCACACACACTGAGTAACACACACATTCTCTCTTCACACACACTGAGTAACACACACATTCCCTCTTCACATACACTGAGTAACACACACATTCCTTCTTCACATACACTGAGTAACACACACATTCTCTCTTTACATACACTGAGTAACACACACATTCTCTCTTTACATACACTGAGTAACACACACATTCCCTCTTCACATACACTGAGTAACACACACATTCCTTCTTCACACACACTGGGTAACACACACATTCCCTCTTCACACACACTAACACATTCCCTCTTCAAACACACTGAGTAACACACACATTCCCTCTTCACACACACTGGGTAACACACACATTCCCACTTCAGACACACTAAGTAACACAGACACTCCCTCTTCACACACACTGAGAAACACACACATTCCCTCCTCACAGACACTAAGTAACACACACATTCCCTCCTCACACACACTGAGAAACACACACATTCCCTGTTCACACACATTGAGTAACACACACATTCCCTCTTCACACGCACTGAATAACACACACATTCCCTCTTCACACCCACTGAGCAACATACACCCTCCCTCTTCACACCCGCTGACTTACACACAAATCCCCTCTTCATACACACTGAGTAACACACACATTCCCTCCTCACAAACATAGAGTAACACAAACATTCCCTCTTCACACTCACTGAGAAACACACACATTCCCACTTCAGACACCCTAAGTAACACAGACACTCCCTCTTCACACCCACTGAGTAACACACACATTCCCTCCACACACACATTGAGTAACACACACATTCCTTCTTCACACACAGTGAGTAACACACACATTCCCTCTTCACACACATTGAGGAGTTCACACATTCCCTCTTCACACTCATTGAGTAACACACACATTCCCTCTTCACATACACTGAGTAACGCACACATCCCCTCTTCACACACACTGAGTAACACACACATTCCCTCTTCACACCCACTGGCTAACACACACATCCCCTCTTCACACACATTGAGTAACACACACATTCCCTCCTCACACACACTGAGGAACACACACATTCCCTCTTCATACACACTGAGTAACACACACATTCACTCCTCACACACATTGAGTAACACACATATTCCCTCTTCACACACACTCAGTAACACACACATTCCCTCTTCACACACATTGAGTAACACACACATTCTCTCTTCACTCCCACTGAGTAACACACACGTTCCCTCCTCACACAGATTGAGTAACACACACACCTTCCTTCTTGACACCCACTGAGTAACACACACATTCCCTCTTCACACACATTGAGTAACACACACATTCTCTCTTCACTCCCACTGGTTAACACACACGTTCCCTCCTCCCACACACTGAGTAACACACAAATTCCCTCTTCACACCCACTGGTTAACACACACGTTCCCTCCTCACACACGCTGAGGAACACACACATTCCCACTTCAGACACACTAAGTAACACAGACACTCCCTCTTCACACACACTGAGAAACACACACATTCCCTCCTCACACACACTAAGTAACACACACATTCCCTCCTCACACACACTGAGAAACACACACATTCCCTGTTAACACACATTGAGTAACACACACATTCACTCTTCACACGCACTGAGTAACACACATTCCCTCCTCACACACACTGAGTAACACACACATTCTCTCTTCACACATACTGAGTAACACACACATTCCCTCTTCACCCACATTGAGTAACACACACATTCCTTTTTCACACACACTGAATAACACACACATTCCCTCTTCACACTCACAGAGTAACACACACATTCCCTCCTCACACATACTAAGTAACACACACATTCCCTCTTCACACCCAGTGAGAAACACACACATTCCCTCTTCACACACACTGAGTAACACACTCATTCCCTCTTCACACACCCTGCATAACACACACATTCCCTCCTCACGTACACAAATTAACACTCACATTCCCTCTTCACACACACTGACAAACACATACATTCCCTCTTCACACACAATGAGTAACACACACTTTCCTCTTCACATACACTGAGTAACGCACACATCCCCTCTTCACACACACTGAGTAACACACACATTCCCTCTGCACACCCACTGGCTAACACACACATTCCCTCCTCTCACACACTGAGTAACACACACATTCCCTCCTCACACACACTGAAAAACACATACATTCCCTGTTCACACACATTGAGTAACACACACATTCCCTCTTCACACGCACTGAGTAACACACATTCCCTCCTCACACACACTGAGTAACACACACATTCCCTCCTCACACACACTGAAAAACACATACATTCTCTCTTCACACACACTGAGTAACACACACATTCCCTCTTC
This sequence comes from Heterodontus francisci, assembly GCF_036365525.1. NCBI lineage: Eukaryota > Metazoa > Chordata > Chondrichthyes > Heterodontiformes > Heterodontidae > Heterodontus > Heterodontus francisci. The sequence continues at coordinate 20,070,533 of NC_090380.1, read as the reverse complement.
ACCCACATTGAGTAACGCACACATTCCTTTTTCACACACACTGAATAACACACACATTCCCTCTTCACACTCACAGAGTAACAAACACATTCCCTCCTCACACACATTAAGTAACACACACATTCCCTCTTCACACACATTGAGTAACACACACATTCCCTCTTCACTCACATTGAGTAACACACACATTCCCTCCTCACACACATTAAGTATCACACACATTCCCTCTTCACACACATTGAGTAACACACACATTCCCTCTTCAAACACATTGAGTAATTCACACATTCCCTCTTCACACTCATTGAGTAACACACACATTCCCTCTTCACACACATTGAGTAACACACACATTCCCTCTTCACACACATTGAGTAATTCATACATTCCCTCTTCACACACATTGAGTAACACACACATTCCCTCTTCACTCACATTGAGTAACACACACAGTCCCTCCTCACACACACTAAGTAACATACACATTCCCTCCTCACACACACTGAGAAACACACACATTCCCTGTTCACACACATTGAGTAACACACACATTCCCTATTCACACGCACTGAGTAACACACACATTCACTCCTCACACACATTGAGTAACACACATATTCCCTCTTCACACACACTCAGTAACACACACATTCCCTCTTCACACACATTGAGTAACACACACATTCCCTCTTCACACCCACTGAGCAACATACACCCTCCCTCTTCACACCCGCTGACTTACACACAAATCCCCTCTTCATACACACTGAGTAACACACACATTCCCTCCTCACAAACATTGAGTAACACAAACATTCCCTCTTCACACTCACTGAGAAACACACACATTCCCACTTCAGACACCCTAAGTAACACAGACACTCCCTCTTCACACCCACTGAGTAACACACACATTCCCTCCACACACACATTGAGTAACACACACATTCCTTCTTCACACACAGTGAGTAACACACACATTCCCTCTTCACACACATTGAGGAGTTCACACATTCCCTCTTCACACTCATTGAGTAACACACACATTCCCTCTTCACATACACTGAGTAACGCACACATCCCCTCTTCACACACACTGAGTAACACACACATTCCCTCTTCACACCCACTGGCTAACACACACATCCCCTCTTCACACACATTGAGTAACACACACATTCCCTCCTCACACACACTGAGGAACACACACATTCCCTCTTCATACACACTGAGTAACACACACATTCACTCCTCACACACATTGAGTAACACACATATTCCCTCTTCACACACACTCAGTAACACACACATTCCCTCTTCACACACATTGAGTAACACACACATTCTCTCTTCACTCCCACTGAGTAACACACACGTTCCCTCCTCACACAGATTGAGTAACACACACACCTTCGTTCTTGACACCCACTGAGTAACACACACATTCCCTCCTCACACACACTGAGTAACACACACATTCCCTCTTCACACCCACTGGTTAACACACACGTTCCCTCCTCCCACACACTGAGTAACACACAAATTCCCTCTTCACACCCACTGGTTAACACACACGTTCCCTCCTCACACACGCTGAGGAACACACACATTCCCACTTCAGACACACTAAGTAACACAGACACTCCCTCTTCACACACACTGAGAAACACACACATTCCCTCCTCACACACACTAAGTAACACACACATTCCCTCCTCACACACACTGAGAAACACACACATTCCCTGTTAACACACATTGAGTAACACACACATTCACTCTTCACACGCACTGAGTAACACACATTCCCTCCTCACACAAACTGAGTAACACACACATTCTCTCTTCACACATACTGAGTAACACACACATTCCCTCTTCACCCACATTGAGTAACACACACATTCCTTTTTCACACACACTGAATAACACACACATTCCCTCTTCACACTCACAGAGTAACACACACATTCCCTCCTCACACATACTAAGTAACACACACATTCCCTCTTCACACCCAGTGAGAAACACACACATTCCCTCTTCACACACACTGAGTAACACACTCATTCCCTCTTCACACACCCTGCGTAACACACACATTCCCTCCTCACGTACACAAATTAACACTCACATTCCCTCTTCACACACACTGACAAACACATACATTCCCTCTTCACACACAATGAGTAACACACACTTTCCTCTTCACATACACTGAGTAACGCACACATCCCCTCTTCACACACACTGAGTAACACACACATTCCCTCTGCACACCCACTGGCTAACACACACATTCCCTCCTCTCACACACTGAGTAACACACACATTCCCTCCTCACACACACTGAAAAACACATACATTCCCTGTTCACACACATTGAGTAACACACACATTCCCTCTTCACACGCACTGAGTAACACACATTCCCTCCTCACACACACTGAGTAACACACACATTCCCTCCTCACACACACTGAAAAACACATACATTCTCTCTTCACACACACTGAGTAACACACACATTCCCTCTTCACCCACATTGAGTAACGCACACATTCCTTTTTCACACACACTGAATAACACACACATTCCCTCTTCACACTCACAGAGTAACACACACATTCCCTCCTCACACACATTAAGTAACACACACATTCCCTCTTCACACACATTGAGTAACACACACATTCCCTCTTCACTCACATTGAGTAACACACACATTCCCTCCTCACACACATTAAGTATCACACACATTCCCTCTTCACACACATTGAGTAACACACACATTCCCTCTTCAAACACATTGAGTAATTCACACATTCCCTCTTCACACTCATTGAGTAACACACACATTCCCTCTTCACACACATTGAGTAACACACACATTCCCTCTTCACACACATTGAGTAATTCATACATTCCCTCTTCACACTCATTGAGTAACACACACATTCCCTCTTCACTCACATTGAGTAACACACACAGTCCCTCCTCACACACACTAAGTAACATACACATTCCCTCCTCACACACACTGAGAAACACACACATTCCCTGTTCACACACATTGAGTAACACACACATTCCCTATTCACACGCACTGAGTAACACACACATTCACTCCTCACACACATTGAGTAACACACATATTCCCTCTTCACACACACTCAGTAACACACACATTCCCTCTTCACACACATTGAGTAACACACACATTCTCTCTTCACTCCCACTGAGTAACACACACGTTCCCTCCTCACACAGATTGAGTAACACACACACCTTCCTTCTTGACACCCACTGAGTAACACACACATTCCCTCCTCACACACACTGAGTAACGCACACATTCCCTCTTCACACCCACTGGTTAACACACACGTTCCCTCCTCACACACACTGAGTAACACACAAATTCCCTCTTCACACCCACTGGTTAACACACACGTTCCCTCCTCACACACACTGAGGAACACACACATTCCCACTTCAGACACACTGAGAAACACACACATTCCCTGTTAACACACATTGAGTAACACACACATTCACTCTTCACACGCACTGAGTAACACACATTCCATCCTCACACACACTGAGTAACACACACATTCTCTCTTCACACATACTGAGTAACACACACATTCCCTCTTCACCCACATTGAGTAACACACACATTCCTTTTTCACACACACTGAATAACACACACATTCCCTCTTTACACTCACAGAGTAACACACACATACCCTCCTCACACATACTAAGTAACACACACATTCCTTTTTCACACACACTGAATAACACACACATTCCCTCTTCACACTCACAGAGTAACACACACATTCCCTCCTCACACATACTAAGTAACACACACATTCGCTCTTCACACACATTGAGTAACACACACATTCCCTCTTCACTCACATTGAGTAACACACACATTCCCTCCTCACACATATTGAGTATCACACACATTCCCTCTTCACACACATTGAGTAACACACACATTCCCTCTTCACACACATTGAGTAATTCACACATTCCCTCTTCACACTCATTGAGTAACACACTCATTCCCTCTTCACACACATTGAGTAACACACACATTCCCTCTTCACACACATTGAGTAACACACACATTCCCTATTCACACGCACTGAGTAACACACATTCCCTCCTCACACACATTGAGGAACACACACATGCCCTCTTCACACACACTGAGAAACACACACATTCCCTCTTCACACACACTGAGTAACACACACATTCCCTCCTCACACACACTAAGTAACACACACATTCCCTCCTCACACACACTGAGAAACACTCACATTCACTCCTCACACACATTGAGTATCACACACATTCCCTCTTCACACACACTGAGGAACACACACATTCCCTCTTCATACACACTGAGTAACACAGACATTCACTCCTCACACACATTGAGTAACACACATATTCCCTCTTCACACACACTCAGTAACACACACATTCCCTCTTCACACACATTGAGTAACACACACATTCTCTCTTCACTCCCACTGAGTAACACACACGTTCCCTCCTCACACAGATTGAGTAACACACACACCTTCCTTCTTGACACCCACTGAGTAACACACACATTCCCTCCTCACACACACTGAGTAACACACACATTCCCTCTTCACACCCACTGGTTAACACACACGTTCCCTCCTCCCACACACTAAGTAACACACAAATTCCCTCTTCACACCCACTGGTTAACACACACGTTCCCTCCTCACACACACTGAGGAACACACACATTCCCACTTCAGACACACTAAGTAACACAGACACTCCCTCTTCACACACACTGAGAAACACACACATTCCCTCCTCACACACACTAAGTAACACACACATTCCCTCCTCACACACACTGAGAAACACACACATTCCCTGTTTACACACATTGAGTAACACACACATTCACTCTTCACACGCACTGAGTAACACACATTCCCTCCTCACACACACTGAGTAACACACACATTCTCTCTTCACACATACTGAGTAACACACACATTCCCTCTTCACCCACATTGAGTAACACACACATTCCTTTTTCACACACACTGAATAACACACACATTCCCTCTTCACACTCACAGAGTAACACACACATTCCCTCCTCACACATACTAAGTAACACACACATTCCCTCTTCACACCCAGTGAGAAACACACACATTCCCTCTTCACACACACTGAGTAACACACTCATTCCCTCTTCACACACCCTGCGTAACACACACATTCCCTCCTCAAATACACAAATTAACACTCACATTCCCTCTTCACACACACTGACAAACACATACATTCCCTCTTCACACACACTGAGTAACACACACTTTCCTCTTCACATACACTGAGTAACGCACACATCCCCTCTTCACACACACTGAGTAACACACACATTCCCTCTGCACACCCACTGGCGAACACACACATTCCCTCCTCTCACACACATTGAGTAACACACACATTCCCTCCTCACACACACTGAATAACACATACATTCCCTGTTCACACACATTGAGTAACACACACATTCCCTCTTCACACGCACTGAGTAACACACATTCCCTCCTCACACACTCTGAGTAACACACACATTCTCTCTTCACACACACTGAGTAACACACAGATTCCCTCTTCACCCACATTGAGTAACGCACACATTCCTTTTTCACACACACTGAATAACACACACATTCCCTCTTCACACTCACAGAGTAACACACACATTCCCTCCTCACACACATTAAGTAACACACACATTCACTCTTCACACACATTGAGTAACACACACATTCCCTCTTCACTCACATTGAGTAACACACACATTCCCTCCTCACACACATTGAGTATCACACACATTCCCTCTTCACACACATTGAGTAACACACACATTCCCTCTTCACACACATTGAGTAATTCACACATTCCCTCTTCACACTCATTGAGTAACACACACATTCCCTCTTCACACACATTGAGTAACACACACATTCCCTCTTCACACACATTGAGTAATTCACACATTCCCTCTTCACACTCATTGAGTAACACACACATTCCCTCTTCACTCACATTGAGTAACACACACAGTCCCTCCTCACACACACTAAGTAACATACAGATTCCCTCCTCACACACACTGAGAAACACACACATTCCCTGTTCACACACATTGAGTAACACACACATTCCCTCTTCACACACATTGAGTAACACACACATTCCCTCTTCACTCACATTGAGTAACACACACATTCCCTCCTCACACACATTGAGTATCACACACATTCCCTCTTCACACACATTGAGTAACACACACATTCCCTCCTCACACACACATTGAGTAATTCACACATTCCCTCTTCACACTCATTGAGTAACACACACATTCCCTCTTCACACACATTGAGTAACACACACATTCCCTCTTCACACACATTGAGTAACACACACATTCCCTATTCACACGCACGGAGTAACACACATTCCCTCCTCACACACATTGAGGAACACACACATGCCCTCTTCACACACACTGAGAAACACACACATTCCCTCTTCACACACACTGAGTAACACACACATTCCCTTCTCACACACACTAAGTAACACACACATTCCCTCCTCACACACACTGAGAAACACTCACATTCACTCCTCACACACATTGAGTATCACACACATTCCCTCTTCACACACACTGAGGAACACACACATTCCCTCTTCATACACACTGAGTAACACACACATTCACTCCTCACACACATTGAGTAACACACATATTCCCTCTTCACACACACTCAGTAACACACACATTCCCTCTTCACACACATTGAGTAACACACACATTCTCTCTTCACTCCCACTGAGTAACACACACGTTCCCTCCTCACACAGATTGAGTAACACACACACCTTCCTTCTTGACACCCACTGAGTAACACACACATTCCCTCCTCACACACTCTGAGTAACACACAAATTCCCTCTTCACACCCACTGGTTAACACACATGTTCCCTCCTCACACACACTGAGGAACACACACATTCCCACTTCAGACACACTAAGTAACACAGACACTCCCTCTTCACACACACTGAGAAACACACACATTCCCTCCTCACACACACTAAGTAACACACACATTCCCTCCTCACACACACTGAGAAACACACACATTCCCTGTTTACACACATTGAGTAACACACACATTCACTCTTCACACGCACTGAGTAACACACATTCCCTCCTCACACACACTGAGTAACACACACATTCTCTCTTCACACATACTGAGTAACACACACATTCCCTCTTCACCCACATTGAGTAACACACACATTCCTTTTTCACACACACTGAATAACACACACATTCCCTCTTCACACTCACAGAGTAACACACACATTCCCTCCTCACACATACTAAGTAACACACACATTCCCTCTTCACACCCAGTGAGAAACACACACATTCCCTCTTCACAGACACTGGGTAACACACTCATTCCCTCTTCACACACCCTGCGTAACACACACATTCCCTCCTCACATACACAAATTAACACTCACATTCCCTCTTCACACACAATGAAAAACACATACATTCCCTCTTCACACACACTGAGTAACACACACATTCCCTCTGCACACCCACTGGCTAACACACATATTCCCTCCTCTCACACACTGAGTAACACACACATTCCCTCCTCACACACACTGAAAAACACATACATTCCCTGTTCACACACATTGAGTAACACACACATTCCCTCTTCACACGCACTGAGTAACACACATTCCCTCTTCACACACACTGAGTAACACACACATTCTCTCTTCACACACACTGAGTAACACACACATTCCCTCTTCACCCACATTGAGTAACGCACACATTCCTTTTTCACACACACTGAATAACACACACATTCCCTCTTCACACTCACAGAGTAACACACACATTCCCTCCTCACACACATTAAGTAACACACACATTCCCTCTTCACACACATTGAGTAACACACATTCCCTCTTCACTCACATTGAGTAACACACACATTCCCTCCTCACACACATTGAGTATCACACACATTCCCTCTTCACACACATTGAGTAACACACACATTCCCTCTTCACACACATTGAGTAATTCACACATTCCCTCTTCACACTCATTGAGTAACACACACATTCCCTCTTCACACACATTGAGTAACACACACATTCCCTCTTCACACACATTGTGTAATTCACACATTCCCTCTTCACACTCATTGAGTAACACACACATTCCCTCTTCACTCACATTGAGTAACACACACAGTCCCTCCTCACACACACTAAGTAACATACACATTCCCTCCTCACACACACTGAGAAACACACACATTCCCTCTTCACACACATTGAGTAACACACACATTCCCTATTCACACGCACTGAGTAACACACATTCCCTCCTCACACACATTGAGGAACACACACATGCCCTCTTCACACCCACTGAGAAACACACACATTCCCTCTTCACACACACTGAGTAACACACACATTCCCTCCTCACACACACGAACTAACACACACATTCCCTCCTCACACACACTGAGAAACACTCACATTCACTCGTCACACACATTGAGTATCACACACATTCCATCTTCACACACACTGAGGAACACACACATTCCCTCTTCATACACACTGAGTAACACACACATTCACTCCTCACACACATTGAGTAACACACATATTCCCTCTTCACACACACTCAGTAACACACACATTCCCTCTTCACACACATTGAGTAACACACACATTCTCTCTTCACTCCCACTGAGTAACACACACGTTCCCTCCTCTCACAGATTGAGTAACACACACACCTTCCTTCTTGACACCCACTGAGTAACACACACATTCCCTCCTCACACACACTGAGTAACACACACATTCCCTCTTCACACCCACTGGTTAACACACACGTTCCCTCCTCACACACACTGAGTAAGACACAAATTCCCTCTTCACACCCACTGGTTAACACACACGTTCCCTCCTCACACACACTGAGGAACACACACATTCCCACTTCAGACACACTAAGTAACACAGACACTCCCTCTTCACACACACTGAGAAACACACACATTCCCTCCTCACACACACTAAGTAACACACACATTCCCTCCTCACACACACTGAGAAACACACACATTCCCTGTTTACACACATTGAGTAACACACACATTCACTCTTCACACGCACTGAGTAACACACATTCCCTCCTCACACACACTGAGTAACACACACATTCTCTCTTCACACATACTGAGTAACACACACATTCCCTCTTCACCCACATTGAGTAACACACACATTCCTTTTTCACACACACTGAATAACACACACATTCCCTCTTCACACTCACAGAGTAACACACACATTCCCTCCTCACACATACTAAGTAACACACACATTCCCTCTTCACACCCAGTGAGAAACACACACATTCCCTCTTCACAGACACTGGGTAACACACTCATTCCCTCTTCACACACCCTGCGTAACACACACATTCCCTCCTCACATACACAAATTAACACTCACATTCCCTCTTCACACACAATGAAAAACACATACATTCCCTCTTCACACACACTGAGTAACACACACATTCCCTCTGCACACCCACTGGCTAACACACATATTCCCTCCTCTCACACACTGAGTAACACACACATTCCCTCCTCACACACACTGAAAAACACATACATTCCCTGTTCACACACATTGAGTAACACACACATTCCCTCTTCACACGCACTGAGTAACACACATTCCCTCTTCACACACACTGAGTAACACACACATTCTCTCTTCACACACACTGAGTAACACACACATTCCCTCTTCACCCACATTGAGTAACGCACACATTCCTTTTTCACACACACTGAATAACACACACATTCCCTCTTCACACTCACAGAGTAACACACACATTCCCTCCTCACACACATTAAGTAACACACACATTCCCTCTTCACACACATTGAGTAACACACATTCCCTCTTCACTCACATTGAGTAACACACACATTCCCTCCTCACACACATTGAGTATCACACACATTCCCTCTTCACACACATTGAGTAACACACACATTCCCTCTTCACACACATTGAGTAATTCACACATTCCCTCTTCACACTCATTGAGTAACACACACATTCCCTCTTCACACACATTGAGTAACACACACATTCCCTCTTCACACACATTGTGTAATTCACACATTCCCTCTTCACACTCATTGAGTAACACACACATTCCCTCTTCACTCACATTGAGTAACACACACAGTCCCTCCTCACACACACTAAGTAACATACACATTCCCTCCTCACACACACTGAGAAACACACACATTCCCTCTTCACACACATTGAGTAACACACACATTCCCTATTCACACACACTGAGTAACACACATTCCCTCCTCACACACATTGAGGAACACACACATGCCCTCTTCACACCCACTGAGAAACACACACATTCCCTCTTCACACACACTGAGTAACACACACATTCCCTCCTCACACACACGAACTAACACACACATTCCCTCCTCACACACACTGAGAAACACTCACATTCACTCGTCACACACATTGAGTATCACACACATTCCATCTTCACACACACTGAGGAACACACACATTCCCTCTTCATACACACTGAGTAACACACACATTCACTCCTCACACACATTGAGTAACACACATATTCCCTCTTCACACACACTCAGTAACACACACATTCCCTCTTCACACACATTGAGTAACACACACATTCTCTCTTCACTCCCACTGAGTAACACACACGTTCCCTCCTCTCACAGATTGAGTAACACACACACCTTCCTTCTTGACACCCACTGAGTAACACACACATTCCCTCCTCACACACACTGAGTAACACACACATTCCCTCTTCACACCCACTGGTTAACACACACGTTCCCTCCTCACACACACTGAGTAAGACACAAATTCCCTCTTCACACCCACTGGTTAACACACACGTTCCCTCCTCACACACACTGAGGAACACACACATTCCCACTTCAGACACACTAAGTAACACAGACACTCCCTCTTCACACACACTGAGAAACACACACATTCCCTCCTCACACACACTAAGTAACACACACATTCCCTCCTCACACACACTGAGAAACACACACATTCCCTGTTTACACACATTGAGTAACACACACATTCACTCTTCACACGCACTGAGTAACACACATTCCCTCCTCACACACACTGAGTAACACACACATTCTCTCTTCACACATACTGAGTAACACACACATTTCCTCTTCACCCACATTGAGTAACACACACATTCCTTTTTCACACACACTGAATAACACACACATTCCCTCTTCACACTCACTGAGTAACACACACATTCCCTCCTCACACATACTAAGTAACACACACATTCCCTCTTCACACCCAGTGAGAAACACACACATTCCCTCTTCACACACACTGAGTAACACACTCATTCCCTCTTCACACACCCTGCGTAACACACACATTCCCTCCTCACATACACAAATTAACACTCACATTCCCTCTTCACACACACTGACAAACACATACATTCCCTCTTCACACACACTGAGTAACACACACTTTCCTCTTCACATACACTGAGTAATGCACACATCCCCTCTTAACACACACTGAGTAACACACACATTCCCTCTGCACACCCACTGGCTAACACACACATTCCCTCCTCTCACACAATGAGTAACACACACATTCCCTCCTCACACACTCTGAAAAACACATACATTCCCTGTTCACCCACATTGAGTAACACACACATTCCCTCTTCACACGCACTGAGTAACACACATTCCCTCCTCACACACACTGAGTAACACACACATTCTCTCTTCACACACACTGAGTAACACACACATTCCCTCTTCACCCACATTGAGTAACGCACACATTCCTTTTTCACACACATTGAGTATCACACACATTCCCTCTTCACACACATTGAGTAACACACACATTCCCTCTTCACACACATTGAGTAATTCACACATTCCCTCTTCACACTCATTGAGTAACACACACTTCCCTCTTCACACACATTGAGTAACACACACATTCCCTCTTCACTCACATTGAGTAACACACACAGTCCCTCCTCACACACATTAAGTAACATACACATTCCCTCCTCACACACACTGAGAAACACACACATTCCCTGTTCACACACATTGAGTAACACACACATTCCCTAATCACACGCACTGAGTAACACACATTCCCTCCTCACACACATTGAGGAACACACACATGCCCTCTTCACACCCACTGAGAAACACACACATTCCCTCTTCACACACACTGAGTAACACACACATTCCCTCTTCACTCACATTGAGTAACACACACAGTCCCTCCTCACACACACTAAGTAACATACAGATTCCCTCCTCACACACACTGAGAAACACACACATTCCCTGTTCACACACATTGAGTAACACACACATTCCCTCTTCACACACATTGAGTAACACACACATTCCCTCTTCACTCACATTGAGTAACACACACATTCCCTCCTCACACACATTGAGTATCACACACATTCCCTCTTCACACACATTGAGTAACACACACATTCCCTCCTCACACACACATTGAGTAATTCACACATTCCCTCTTCACACTCATTGAGTAACACACACATTCCCTCTTCACACACATTGAGTAACACACACATTCCCTCTTCACACACATTGAGTAACACACACATTCCCTATTCACACGCACGGAGTAACACACATTCCCTCCTCACACACATTGAGGAACACACACATGCCCTCTTCACACACACTGAGAAACACACACATTCCCTCTTCACACACACTGAGTAACACACACATTCCCTTCTCACACACACTAAGTAACACACACATTCCCTCCTCACACACACTGAGAAACACTCACATTCACTCCTCACACACATTGAGTATCACACACATTCCCTCTTCACACACACTGAGGAACACACACATTCCCTCTTCATACACACTGAGTAACACACACATTCACTCCTCACACACATTGAGTAACACACATATTCCCTCTTCACACACACTCAGTAACACACACATTCCCTCTTCACACACATTGAGTAACACACACATTCTCTCTTCACTCCCACTGAGTAACACACACGTTCCCTCCTCACACAGATTGAGTAACACACACACCTTCCTTCTTGACACCCACTGAGTAACACACACATTCCCTCCTCACACACTCTGAGTAACACACAAATTCCCTCTTCACACCCACTGGTTAACACACATGTTCCCTCCTCACACACACTGAGGAACACACACATTCCCACTTCAGACACACTAAGTAACACAGACACTCCCTCTTCACACACACTGAGAAACACACACATTCCCTCCTCACACACACTAAGTAACACACACATTCCCTCCTCACACACACTGAGAAACACACACATTCCCTGTTTACACACATTGAGTAACACACACATTCACTCTTCACACGCACTGAGTAACACACATTCCCTCCTCACACACACTGAGTAACACACACATTCTCTCTTCACACATACTGAGTAACACACACATTCCCTCTTCACCCACATTGAGTAACACACACATTCCTTTTTCACACACACTGAATAACACACACATTCCCTCTTCACACTCACAGAGTAACACACACATTCCCTCCTCACACATACTAAGTAACACACACATTCCCTCTTCACACCCAGTGAGAAACACACACATTCCCTCTTCACAGACACTGGGTAACACACTCATTCCCTCTTCACACACCCTGCGTAACACACACATTCCCTCCTCACATACACAAATTAACACTCACATTCCCTCTTCACACACAATGAAAAACACATACATTCCCTCTTCACACACACTGAGTAACACACACATTCCCTCTGCACACCCACTGGCTAACACACATATTCCCTCCTCTCACACACTGAGTAACACACACATTCCCTCCTCACACACACTGAAAAACACATACATTCCCTGTTCACACACATTGAGTAACACACACATTCCCTCTTCACACGCACTGAGTAACACACATTCCCTCTTCACACACACTGAGTAACACACACATTCTCTCTTCACACACACTGAGTAACACACACATTCCCTCTTCACCCACATTGAGTAACGCACACATTCCTTTTTCACACACACTGAATAACACACACATTCCCTCTTCACACTCACAGAGTAACACACACATTCCCTCCTCACACACATTAAGTAACACACACATTCCCTCTTCACACACATTGAGTAACACACATTCCCTCTTCACTCACATTGAGTAACACACACATTCCCTCCTCACACACATTGAGTATCACACACATTCCCTCTTCACACACATTGAGTAACACACACATTCCCTCTTCACACACATTGAGTAATTCACACATTCCCTCTTCACACTCATTGAGTAACACACACATTCCCTCTTCACACACATTGAGTAACACACACATTCCCTCTTCACACACATTGTGTAATTCACACATTCCCTCTTCACACTCATTGAGTAACACACACATTCCCTCTTCACTCACATTGAGTAACACACACAGTCCCTCCTCACACACACTAAGTAACATACACATTCCCTCCTCACACACACTGAGAAACACACACATTCCCTCTTCACACACATTGAGTAACACACACATTCCCTATTCACACGCACTGAGTAACACACATTCCCTCCTCACACACATTGAGGAACACACACATGCCCTCTTCACACCCACTGAGAAACACACACATTCCCTCTTCACACACACTGAGTAACACACACATTCCCTCCTCACACACACGAACTAACACACACATTCCCTCCTCACACACACTGAGAAACACTCACATTCACTCGTCACACACATTGAGTATCACACACATTCCATCTTCACACACACTGAGGAACACACACATTCCCTCTTCATACACACTGAGTAACACACACATTCACTCCTCACACACATTGAGTAACACACATATTCCCTCTTCACACACACTCAGTAACACACACATTCCCTCTTCACACACATTGAGTAACACACACATTCTCTCTTCACTCCCACTGAGTAACACACACGTTCCCTCCTCTCACAGATTGAGTAACACACACACCTTCCTTCTCGACACCCACTGAGTAACACACACATTCCCTCCTCACACACACTGAGTAACACACACATTCCCTCTTCACACCCACTGGTTAACACACACGTTCCCTCCTCACACACACTGAGTAAGACACAAATTCCCTCTTCACACCCACTGGTTAACACACACGTTCCCTCCTCACACACACTGAGGAACACACACATTCCCACTTCAGACACACTAAGTAACACAGACACTCCCTCTTCACACACACTGAGAAACACACACATTCCCTCCTCACACACACTAAGTAACACACACATTCCCTCCTCACACACACTGAGAAACACACACATTCCCTGTTTACACACATTGAGTAACACACACATTCACTCTTCACACGCACTGAGTAACACACATTCCCTCCTCACACACACTGAGTAACACACACATTCTCTCTTCACACATACTGAGTAACACACACATTTCCTCTTCACCCACATTGAGTAACACACACATTCCTTTTTCACACACACTGAATAACACACACATTCCCTCTTCACACTCACTGAGTAACACACACATTCCCTCCTCACACATACTAAGTAACACACACATTCCCTCTTCACACCCAGTGAGAAACACACACATTCCCTCTTCACACACACTGAGTAACACACTCATTCCCTCTTCACACACCCTGCGTAACACACACATTCCCTCCTCACATACACAAATTAACACTCACATTCCCTCTTCACACACACTGACAAACACATACATTCCCTCTTCACACACACTGAGTAACACACACTTTCCTCTTCACATACACTGAGTAATGCACACATCCCCTCTTAACACACACTGAGTAACACACACATTCCCTCTGCACACCCACTGGCTAACACACACATTCCCTCCTCTCACACAATGAGTAACACACACATTCCCTCCTCACACACTCTGAAAAACACATACATTCCCTGTTCACCCACATTGAGTAACACACACATTCCCTCTTCACACGCACTGAGTAACACACATTCCCTCCTCACACACACTGAGTAACACACACATTCTCTCTTCACACACACTGAGTAACACACACATTCCCTCTTCACCCACATTGAGTAACGCACACATTCCTTTTTCACACACATTGAGTATCACACACATTCCCTCTTCACACACATTGAGTAACACACACATTCCCTCTTCACACACATTGAGTAATTCACACATTCCCTCTTCACACTCATTGAGTAACACACACTTCCCTCTTCACACACATTGAGTAACACACACATTCCCTCTTCACTCACATTGAGTAACACACACAGTCCCTCCTCACACACATTAAGTAACATACACATTCCCTCCTCACACACACTGAGAAACACACACATTCCCTGTTCACACACATTGAGTAACACACACATTCCCTAATCACACGCACTGAGTAACACACATTCCCTCCTCACACACATTGAGGAACACACACATGCCCTCTTCACACCCACTGAGAAACACACACATTCCCTCTTCACACACACTGAGTAACACACACATTCCCTCCTCACACACACGAACTAACACACACATTCCCTCCTCACACACACTGAGAAACACTCACATTCACTCCTCACACACATTGAGTATCACACACATTCCCTCTTCACAAACACTGAGGAACACACACATTCCCTCTTCATACACACTGAGTAACACACACATTCACTCCTCACACACATTGAGTAACACACACATTCCCTCTTCACACACACTGAGTAACACACACATTCCCTCCTCACACACACGAACTAACACACACATTCCCTCCTCACACACACTGAGAAACACTCACATTCACTTTTCACACACATTGAGTATCACACACATTCCCTCTTCACAAACACTGAGGAACACACACATTCCCTCTTCATACACACTGAGTAACACACACATTCCCTCTTCACACACATTGAGTAACACACACATTCTCTCTTCACTCCCACTGAGTAACACACACGCTCCCTCCTCACACAGATTGAGTAACACACACACCTTCCTTCTTGACACCCAGTGAGTAACACACACATTCCCTCTTCACACACACTGAGTAACACACACATTCCCTCTTCACACCCACTGGTTAACACACACGTTCCCTCCTCACACACACTGAGTAACACACAAATTCCCTCTTCACACCCACTGGTTAACACACACGTTCCCTCCTCACACACACTGAGGAACACACACATTCCCACTTCAGACACACTAAGTAACACAGACACTCCCTCTTCACACACACTGACAAACACACACATTCCCTCCTCACACACACTAAGTAACACACACATTCCCTCCTCACACACACTGAGAAACACACACATTCCCTGTTTACACACATTGAGTAACACACACATTCACTCTTCACACGCACTGAGTAACACACATTCCCTCCTCACACACACTGAGTAACACACACATTCCCTCTTCACCCACATTGAGTAACGCACACATTCCTTTTTCACACACATTGAGTATCACACACATTCCCTCTTCACACACATTGAGTAACACACACATTCCCTCTTCACACACATTGAGTAATTCACACATTCCCTCTTCACACTCATTGAGTAACACACACTTCCCTCTTCACACACATTGAGTAACACACACATTCCCTCTTCACTCACATTGAGTAACACACACAGTCCCTCCTCACACACATTAAGTAACATACACATTCCCTCCTCACACACACTGAGAAACACACACATTCCCTGTTCACACACATTGAGTAACACACACATTCCCTATTCACACGCACTGAGTAACACACATTCCCTCCTCACACACATTGAGGAACACACACATGCCCTCTTCACACCCACTGAGAAACACACACATTCCCTCTTCACACACACTGAGTAACACACACATTCCCTCCTCACACACACGAACTAACACACACATTCCCTCCTCACACACACTGAGAAACACTCACATTCACTCCTCACACACATTGAGTATCACACACATTCCCTCTTCACAAACACTGAGGAACACACACATTCCCTCTTCATACACACTGAGTAACACACATTCACTCCTCACACACATTGAGTAACACACACATTCCCTCTTCACACACACTGAGTAACACACACATTCCCTCCTCACACACACGAACTAACACACACATTCCCTCCTCACACACACTGAGAAACACTCACATTCACTCCTCACACACATTGAGTATCACACACATTCCCTCTTCACAAACACTGAGGAACACACACATTCCCTCTTCATACACACTGAGTAACACACACATTCACTCTTCACACACATTGAGTAACACACACATTCTCTCTTCACTCCCACTGAGTAACACACACGCTCCCTCCTCACACAGATTGAGTAACACACACACCTTCCTTCTTGACACCCAGTGAGTAACACACACATTCCCTCTTCACACACACTGAGTAACACACACATTCCCTCTTCACACCCACTGGTTAACACACACGTTCCCTCCTCACACACACTGAGTAACACACAAATTCCCTCTTCACACCCACTGGTTAACACACACGTTCCCTCCTCACACACACTGAGGAACACACACATTCCCACTTCAGACACACTAAGTAACACAGACACTCCCTCTTCACACACACTGACAAACACACACATTCCCTCCTCACACACATAAAGTAACACACACATTCCCTGCTCACACACACTGAGAAACACACACATTCCCTGTTTACACACATTGAGTAACACACACATTCACTCTTCACACGCACTGAGTAACACACATTCCCTCCTCACACACACTGAGAAACACACACATTCTCTCTTCACTCCCACTGAGTAACACACACGCTCCCTCCTCACACAGATTGAGTAACACACACACCTTCCTTCTTGACACCCAGTGAGTAACACACACATTCCCTCTTCACACACACTGAGTAACACACACATTCCCTCTTCACACCCACTGGTTAACACACACGTTCCCTCCTCACACACACTGAGTAACACACAAATTCCCTCTTCACACCCACTGGTTAACACACACGTTCCCTCCTCACACACACTGAGGAACACACACATTCCCACTTCAGAAACACTAAGTAACACAGACACTCCCTCTTCACACACACTGACAAACACACACATTCCCTCCTCACACACACTAAGTAACACACACATTCCCTCCTCACACACACTGAGAAACACACACATTCCCTGTTTACACACATTGAGTAACACACACATTCACTCTTCACACGCACTGAGTAACACACATTCCCTCCTCACACACACTGAGTAACACACACATTCCCTCTTCACCCACATTGAGTAACGCACACATTCCTTTTTCACACACATTGAGTATCACACACATTCCCTCTTCACACACATTGAGTAACACACACATTCCCTCTTCACACACATTGAGTAATTCACACATTCCCTCTTCACACTCATTGAGTAACACACACATGCCCTCTTCACACACATTGAGTAACACACACATTCCCTCTTCACTCACATTGAGTAACACACACAGTCCCTCCTCACACACATTAAGTAACATACACATTCCCTCCTCACACACACTGAGAAACACACACATTCCCTGTTCACACACATTGAGTAACACACACATTCCCTATTCACACGCACTGAGTAACACACATTCCCTCCTCACACACATTGAGGAACACACACATGCCCTCTTCACACCCACTGAGAAACACACACATTCCCTCTTCACACACACTGAGTAACACACACATTCCCTCCTCACACACACGAACTAACACACACATTCCCTCCTCACACACACTGAGAAACACTCACATTCACTCCTCACACACATTGAGTATCACACACATTCCCTCTTCACAAACACTGAGGAACACACACATTCCCTCTTCATACACACTGAGTAACACACATTCACTCCTCACACACATTGAGTAACACACACATTCCCTCTTCACACACACTGAGTAACACACACATTCCCTCCTCACACACACGAACTAACACACACATTCCCTCCTCACACACACTGAGAAACACTCACATTCACTCCTCACACACATTGAGTATCACACACATTCCCTCTTCACAAACACTGAGGAACACACACATTCCCTCTTCATACACACTGAGTAACACACACATTCACTCTTCACACACATTGAGTAACACACACATTCTCTCTTCACTCCCACTGAGTAACACACACGCTCCCTCCTCACACAGATTGAGTAACACACACACCTTCCTTCTTGACACCCAGTGAGTAACACACACATTCCCTCTTCACACACACTGAGTAACACACACATTCCCTCTTCACACCCACTGGTTAACACACACGTTCCCTCCTCACACACACTGAGTAACACACAAATTCCCTCTTCACACCCACTGGTTAACACACACGTTCCCTCCTCACACACACTGAGGAACACACACATTCCCACTTCAGACACACTAAGTAACACAGACACTCCCTCTTCACACACACTGACAAACACACACATTCCCTCCTCACACACACTAAGTAACACACACATTCCCTCCTCACACACACTGAGAAACACACACATTCCCTGTTTACACACATTGAGTAACACACACATTCACTCTTCACACGCACTGAGTAACACACATTCCCTCCTCACACACACTGAGTAACACACACATTCTCTCTTCACACATACTGAGTAACACACACATTCCCTCTTCACCCACATTGAGTAACACACACATTCCTTTTTCACACACACTGAATAACACACACATTCCCTCTTCACACTCACTGAGTAACACACACATTCCCTCCTCACACATACTAAGTAACACACACATTCCCTCTTCACACCCAGTGAGAAACACACACATTCCCTCTTCACACACACTGAGTAACACACTCATTCCCTCTTCACACACCCTGCGTAACACACACATTCCCTCCTCACATACACAAATTAACACTCACATTCCCTCTTCACACACACTGACAAACACATACATTCCCTCTTCACACACACTGAGTAACACACACTTTCCTCTTCACATACACTGAGTAATGCACACATCCCCTCTTAACACACACTGAGTAACACACACATTCCCTCTGCACACCCACTGGCTAACACACACATTCCCTCCTCTCACACAATGAGTAACACACACATTCCCTCCTCACACACACTGAAAAACACATACATTCCCTGTTCACCCACATTGAGTAACACACACATTCCCTCTTCACACGCACTGAGTAACACACATTCCCTCCTCACACACACTGAGTAACACACACATTCTCTCTTCACACACACTGAGTAACACACACATTCCCTCTTCACCCACATTGAGTAACACACACATTCCCTCTTCACACCCACTGGTTAACACACACGTTCCCTCCTCACACACACTGAGTAACACACAAATTCCCTCTTCACACCCACTGGTTAACACACACGTTCCCTCCTCACACACACTGAGGAACACACACATTCCCACTTCAGACACACTAAGTAACACAGACACTCCCTCTTCACTCACATTGAGTAACACACACATTCCCTCCTCACACACATTGAGTATCACACACATTCCCTCTTCACACACATTGAGTAACACACACATTCCCTCTTCACACACATTGAGTAATTCACACATTCCCTCTTCACACTCATTGAGTAACACACACTTCCCTCTTCACACACATTGAGTAACACACACATTCCCTCTTCACTCACATTGAGTAACACACACAGTCCCTCCTCACACACATTAAGTAACATACACATTCCCTCTTCACACACACTGAGAAACACACACATTCCCTGTTCACACACATTGAGTAACACACACATTCCCTATTCACACGCACTGAGTAACACACATTCCCTCCTCACACACATTGAGGAACACACACATGCCCTCTTCACACCCACTGAGAAACACACATATTCCCTCTTCACACACACTGAGTAACACACACATTCCCTCCTCACACACACGAACTAACACACACATTCCCTCCTCACACACACTGAGAAACACTCACATTCACTCCTCACACACATTGAGTATCACACACATTCCCTCTTCACAAACACTGAGGAACACACACATTCCCTCTTCATACACACTGAGTAACACACACATTCACTCCTCACACACATTGAGTAACACACACATTCCCTCTTCACACACACTGAGTAACACACACATTCCCTCCTCACACACACGAACTAACACACACATTCCCTCCTCACACACACTGAGAAACACTCACATTCACTCCTCACACACATTGAGTATCACACACATTCCCTCTTCACAAACACTGAGGAACACACACATTCCCTCTTCATACACACTGAGTAACACACACATTCACTCTTCACACACATTGAGTAACACACACATTCTCTCTTCACTCCCACTGAGTAACACACACGTTCCCTCCTCACACAGATTGAGTAACACACACACCTTCCTTCTTGACACCCAGTGAGTAACACACACATTCCCTCCTCACACACACTGAGTAACACATACATTCCCTCTTCACACCCACTGGTTAACACACACGTTCCCTCCTCACACACACTGAGTAACACACAAATTCCCTCTTCACACCCACTGGTTAACACACACGTTCCCTCCTCACACACACTGAGGAACACACATTCCCTCCTCACACACACTGAGTAACACACACATTCTCTCTTCACACATACTGAGTAACACACACATTCCCTCTTCACCCACATTGAGTAACACACACATTCCTTTTTCACACACACTGAATAACACACACATTCCCTCTTCACACTCACTGAGTAACACACACATTCCCTCCTCACACATACTAAGTAACACACACATTCCCTCCTCACACACACTGAGAAACACACACATTCCCTGTTTACACACATTGAGTAACACACACATTCACTCTTCACACGCACTGAGTAACACACATTCCCTCCTCACACACACTGAGTAACACACACATTCTCTCTTCACACATACTGAGTAACACACACATTCCCTCTTCACCCACATTGAGTAACACACACATTCCTTTTTCACACACACTGAATAACACACACATTCCCTCTTCACACTCACTGAGTAACACACACATTCCCTCCTCACACATACTAAGTAACACACACATTCCCTCTTCACACCCAGTGAGAAACACACACATTCCCTCTTCACACACACTGAGTAACACACTCATTCCCTCTTCACACACCCTGCGTAACACACACATTCCCTCCTCACATACACAAATTAACACTCACATTCCCTCTTCACACACACTGACAAACACATACATTCCCTCTTCACACACACTGAGGAACACACACTTTCCTCTTCACATACACTGAGTAATGCACACATTCCCTCTTAACACACACTGAGTAACACACACATTCCCTCTGCACACCCACTGGCTAACACACACATTCCCTCCTCTCACACAATGA
The DNA here is from genome assembly GCF_036365525.1 of Heterodontus francisci. Taxonomy (NCBI): domain Eukaryota; kingdom Metazoa; phylum Chordata; class Chondrichthyes; order Heterodontiformes; family Heterodontidae; genus Heterodontus; species Heterodontus francisci. The sequence continues at coordinate 20,046,618 of NC_090380.1, read as the reverse complement.
GTAACACACACATTCCCTCTTCACACACACTGAGTAACACACACATTCCCTCCTCACACACACGAACTAACACACACATTCCCTCCTCACACACACTGAGAAACACTCACATTCACTCCTCACACACATTGAGTATCACACACATTCCCTCTTCACAAACACTGAGGAACACACACATTCCCTCTTCATACACACTGAGTAACACACACATTCACTCTTCACACACATTGAGTAACACACACATTCTCTCTTCACTCCCACTGAGTAACACACACGCTCCCTCCTCACACAGATTGAGTAACACACACACCTTCCTTCTTGACACCCAGTGAGTAACACACACATTCCCTCTTCACACACACTGAGTAACACACACATTCCCTCTTCACACCCACTGGTTAACACACACGTTCCCTCCTCACACACACTGAGTAACACACAAATTCCCTCTTCACACCCACTGGTTAACACACACGTTCCCTCCTCACACACACTGAGGAACACACACATTCCCACTTCAGACACACTAAGTAACACAGACACTCCCTCTTCACACACACTGACAAACACACACATTCCCTCCTCACACACACTAAGTAACACACACATTCCCTCCTCACACACACTGAGAAACACACACATTCCCTGTTTACACACATTGAGTAACACACACATTCACTCTTCACACGCACTGAGTAACACACATTCCCTCCTCACACACACTGAGTAACACACACATTCTCTCTTCACACATACTGAGTAACACACACATTCCCTCTTCACCCACATTGAGTAACACACACATTCCTTTTTCACACACACTGAATAACACACACATTCCCTCTTCACACTCACTGAGTAACACACACATTCCCTCCTCACACATACTAAGTAACACACACATTCCCTCTTCACACCCAGTGAGAAACACACACATTCCCTCTTCACACACACTGAGTAACACACTCATTCCCTCTTCACACACCCTGCGTAACACACACATTCCCTCCTCACATACACAAATTAACACTCACATTCCCTCTTCACACACACTGACAAACACATACATTCCCTCTTCACACACACTGAGTAACACACACTTTCCTCTTCACATACACTGAGTAATGCACACATCCCCTCTTAACACACACTGAGTAACACACACATTCCCTCTGCACACCCACTGGCTAACACACACATTCCCTCCTCTCACACAATGAGTAACACACACATTCCCTCCTCACACACACTGAAAAACACATACATTCCCTGTTCACCCACATTGAGTAACACACACATTCCCTCTTCACACGCACTGAGTAACACACATTCCCTCCTCACACACACTGAGTAACACACACATTCTCTCTTCACACACACTGAGTAACACACACATTCCCTCTTCACCCACATTGAGTAACACACACATTCCCTCTTCACACCCACTGGTTAACACACACGTTCCCTCCTCACACACACTGAGTAACACACAAATTCCCTCTTCACACCCACTGGTTAACACACACGTTCCCTCCTCACACACACTGAGGAACACACACATTCCCACTTCAGACACACTAAGTAACACAGACACTCCCTCTTCACTCACATTGAGTAACACACACATTCCCTCCTCACACACATTGAGTATCACACACATTCCCTCTTCACACACATTGAGTAACACACACATTCCCTCTTCACACACATTGAGTAATTCACACATTCCCTCTTCACACTCATTGAGTAACACACACTTCCCTCTTCACACACATTGAGTAACACACACATTCCCTCTTCACTCACATTGAGTAACACACACAGTCCCTCCTCACACACATTAAGTAACATACACATTCCCTCTTCACACACACTGAGAAACACACACATTCCCTGTTCACACACATTGAGTAACACACACATTCCCTATTCACACGCACTGAGTAACACACATTCCCTCCTCACACACATTGAGGAACACACACATGCCCTCTTCACACCCACTGAGAAACACACATATTCCCTCTTCACACACACTGAGTAACACACACATTCCCTCCTCACACACACGAACTAACACACACATTCCCTCCTCACACACACTGAGAAACACTCACATTCACTCCTCACACACATTGAGTATCACACACATTCCCTCTTCACAAACACTGAGGAACACACACATTCCCTCTTCATACACACTGAGTAACACACACATTCACTCCTCACACACATTGAGTAACACACACATTCCCTCTTCACACACACTGAGTAACACACACATTCCCTCCTCACACACACGAACTAACACACACATTCCCTCCTCACACACACTGAGAAACACTCACATTCACTCCTCACACACATTGAGTATCACACACATTCCCTCTTCACAAACACTGAGGAACACACACATTCCCTCTTCATACACACTGAGTAACACACACATTCACTCTTCACACACATTGAGTAACACACACATTCTCTCTTCACTCCCACTGAGTAACACACACGTTCCCTCCTCACACAGATTGAGTAACACACACACCTTCCTTCTTGACACCCAGTGAGTAACACACACATTCCCTCCTCACACACACTGAGTAACACATACATTCCCTCTTCACACCCACTGGTTAACACACACGTTCCCTCCTCACACACACTGAGTAACACACAAATTCCCTCTTCACACCCACTGGTTAACACACACGTTCCCTCCTCACACACACTGAGGAACACACATTCCCTCCTCACACACACTGAGTAACACACACATTCTCTCTTCACACATACTGAGTAACACACACATTCCCTCTTCACCCACATTGAGTAACACACACATTCCTTTTTCACACACACTGAATAACACACACATTCCCTCTTCACACTCACTGAGTAACACACACATTCCCTCCTCACACATACTAAGTAACACACACATTCCCTCCTCACACACACTGAGAAACACACACATTCCCTGTTTACACACATTGAGTAACACACACATTCACTCTTCACACGCACTGAGTAACACACATTCCCTCCTCACACACACTGAGTAACACACACATTCTCTCTTCACACATACTGAGTAACACACACATTCCCTCTTCACCCACATTGAGTAACACACACATTCCTTTTTCACACACACTGAATAACACACACATTCCCTCTTCACACTCACTGAGTAACACACACATTCCCTCCTCACACATACTAAGTAACACACACATTCCCTCTTCACACCCAGTGAGAAACACACACATTCCCTCTTCACACACACTGAGTAACACACTCATTCCCTCTTCACACACCCTGCGTAACACACACATTCCCTCCTCACATACACAAATTAACACTCACATTCCCTCTTCACACACACTGACAAACACATACATTCCCTCTTCACACACACTGAGGAACACACACTTTCCTCTTCACATACACTGAGTAATGCACACATTCCCTCTTAACACACACTGAGTAACACACACATTCCCTCTGCACACCCACTGGCTAACACACACATTCCCTCCTCTCACACAATGAGTAACACACACATTCCCTCCTCACACACACTGAAAAACACATACATTCCCTGTTCACCCACATTGAGTAACACACACATTCCCTCTTCACACGCACTGAGTAACACACATTCCCTCCTCACACACACTGAGTAACACACACATTCTCTCTTCACACACACTGAGTAACACACACGCTCCCTCCTCACACAGATTGAGTAACACACACATTCCCTCTTCACACCCACTGGTTAACACACACGTTCCCTCCTCACACACACTGAGTAACACACAAATTCCCTCTTCACAAACACTGGTTAACACACACGTTCCCTCCTCACACACACTGAGGACCACACACATTCTCACTTCAGACACACTAAGTAACACAGACACTCCCTCTTCACACACACTGACAAACACACACATTCCCTCCTCACACACACTAAGTAACACACACATTCCCTCCTCACACACACTGAGAAACACACACATTCCCTGTTTACACACATTGAGTAACACACACATTCACTCTTCACACGCACTGAGTAACACACATTCCCTCCTCACACACACTGAGTAACACACACATTCTCTCTTCACACATACTGAGTAACACACACATTCCCTCTTCACCCACATTGAGTAACACACACATTCCTTTTTCACACACACTGAATAACACACACATTCCCTCTTCACACTCACTGAGTAACACACACATTCCCTCCTCACACATACTAAGTAACACACACATTCCCTCTTCACACCCAGTGAGAAACACACACATTCCCTCTTCACACACACTGAGTAACACACTCATTCCCTCTTCACACACCCTGCGTAACACACACGTTCCCTCCTCACATACACAAATTAACACTCACATTCCCTCTTCACACACACTGACAAACACATACATTCCCTCTTCACACACACTGAGTAACACACACTTTCCTCTTCACATACACTGAGTAATGCACACATCCCCTCTTAACACACACTGAGTAACACACACATTCCCTCTGCACACCCACTGGCTAACACACACATTCCCTCCTCTCACACAATGAGTAACACACACATTCCCTCCTCACACACACTGAAAAACACATACATTCCCTGTTCACCCACATTGAGTAACACACACATTCCCTCTTCACACGCACTGAGTAACGCACATTCCCTCCTCACACACACTGAGTAACACACACATTCTCTCTTCACACACACTGAGTAACACACACATTCCCTCTTCACCCACATTGAGTAACGCACACATTCCTTTTTCACACACACTGAATAACACACACATTCCCTCTTCACACTCACAGAGTAACACACACATTCCCTCCTCACACACACTAAGTAACACACACATTCCCACTTCACACACATTGAGTAACACACACATTCCCTCTTCACTCACATTGAGTAACACACACATTCCCTCTTCACACACATTGAGTATCACACACATTCCCTCTTCACACACATTGAGTAACACACACATTCCCTCTTCACACACATTGAGTAATTCACACATTCCCTCTTCACACTCATTGAGTAACACACACTTCCCTCTTCACACACATTGAGTAACACACACATTCCCTCTTCACTCACATTGTGTAACACACACAGTCCCTCCTCACACACATTAAGTAACATACACATTCCCTCTTCACACACACTGAGAAACACACACATTCCCTGTTCACACACATTGAGTAACACACACATTCCCTATTCACACGCACTGAGTAACACACATTCCCTCCTCACACACATTGAGGAACACACACATGCCCTCTTCACACCCACTGAGAAACACACACATTCCCTCTTCACACACACTGAGTAACACACACATTCCCTCCTCACACACACGAACTAACACACACATTCCCTCCTCACACACACTGAGAAACACTCACATTCACTCCTCACACACATTGAGTATCACACACATTCCCTCTTCACAAACACTGAGGAACACACACATTCCCTCTTCATACACACTGAGTAACACACACATTCACTCCTCACACACATTGAGTAACACACACATTCCCTCTTCACACACACTGAGTAACACACACATTCCCTCCTCACACACACGAACTAACACACACATTCCCTCCTCACACACACTGAGAAACACTCACATTCACTCCTCACACACATTGAGTATCACACACATTCCCTCTTCACAAACACTGAGGAACACACACATTCCCTCTTCATACACACTGAGTAACACACACATTCACTCTTCACACACATTGAGTAACACACACATTCTCTCTTCACTCCCACTGAGTAACACACACGTTCCCTCCTCACACAGATTGAGTAACACACACACCTTCCTTCTTGACACCCAGTGAGTAACACACACATTCCCTCCTCACACACACTGAGTAACACACACATTCCCTCTTCACACCCACTGGTTAACACACACGTTCCCTCCTCACACACACTGAGTAACACACAAATTCCCTCTTCACACCCACTGGTTAACACACACATTCCCTCCTCACACACACTGAGGAACACACACATTCCCACTTCAGACACACTAAGTAACACAGACACTCCCTCTTCACACACACTGAGAAACACACACATTCCCTCCTCACACACACTAAGTAACACACACATTCCCTCCTCACACACACTGAGAAACACACACATTCCCTGTTTACACACATTGAGCAACACACACATTCACTCTTCACAAGCACTGAGTAACACACATTCCCTCCTCACACACACTGAGTAACACACACATTCTCTCTTCACACATACTGAGTAACACACACATTCCCTCTTCACCCACATTGAGTAACACACACATTCCTTTTTCACACACACTGAATAACACACACATTCCCTCTTCACACTCACTGAGTAACACACACATTCCCTCCTCACACATACTAAGTAACACACACATTCCCTCTTCACACCCAGTGAGAAACACACACATTCCCTCTTCACACACACTGAGTAACACACTCATTCCCTCTTCACACACCCTGCGTAACACACACATTCCCTCCTCACATACACAAATTAACACTCACATTCCCTCTTCACACACACTGACAAACACATACATTCCCTCTTCACACACACTGAGGAACACACACTTTCCTCTTCACATACACTGAGTAATGCACACATTCCCTCTTAACACACACTGAGTAACACACACATTCCCTCTGCACACCCACTGGCTAACACACACATTCCCTCCTCTCACACAATGAGTAACACACACATTCCCTCCTCACACACACTGAAAAACACATACATTCCCTGTTCACCCACATTGAGTAACACACACATTCCCTCTTCACACGCACTGAGTAACACACATTCCCTCCTCACACACACTGAGTAACACACACATTCTCTCTTCACACACACTGAGTAACACACACGCTCCCTCCTCACACAGATTGAGTAACACACACATTCCCTCTTCACACCCACTGGTTAACACACACGTTCCCTCCTCACACACACTGAGTAACACACAAATTCCCTCTTCACAAACACTGGTTAACACACACGTTCCCTCCTCACACACACTGAGGACCACACACATTCTCACTTCAGACACACTAAGTAACACAGACACTCCCTCTTCACACACACTGACAAACACACACATTCCCTCCTCACACACACTAAGTAACACACACATTCCCTCCTCACACACACTGAGAAACACACACATTCCCTGTTTACACACATTGAGTAACACACACATTCACTCTTCACACGCACTGAGTAACACACATTCCCTCCTCACACACACTGAGTAACACACACATTCTCTCTTCACACATACTGAGTAACACACACATTCCCTCTTCACCCACATTGAGTAACACACACATTCCTTTTTCACACACACTGAATAACACACACATTCCCTCTTCACACTCACTGAGTAACACACACATTCCCTCCTCACACATACTAAGTAACACACACATTCCCTCTTCACACCCAGTGAGAAACACACACATTCCCTCTTCACACACACTGAGTAACACACTCATTCCCTCTTCACACACCCTGCGTAACACACACGTTCCCTCCTCACATACACAAATTAACACTCACATTCCCTCTTCACACACACTGACAAACACATACATTCCCTCTTCACACACACTGAGTAACACACACTTTCCTCTTCACATACACTGAGTAATGCACACATCCCCTCTTAACACACACTGAGTAACACACACATTCCCTCTGCACACCCACTGGCTAACACACACATTCCCTCCTCTCACACAATGAGTAACACACACATTCCCTCCTCACACACACTGAAAAACACATACATTCCCTGTTCACCCACATTGAGTAACACACACATTCCCTCTTCACACGCACTGAGTAACGCACATTCCCTCCTCACACACAC